>NC_134404.1:198779021-199451521 GCF_038048845.1 Mixophyes fleayi
ACAGCCATGGAGACCCATTTTGCCCCTATGTTTGCAAAAAATATATGGGTTTATAGGAGTGCAGGTTTGTCAAAGGTGATGTTTCTCATCTACAGCATAGCCTGTCAGGGGTGGGCTGGCCCGGGGGGTAGGGGGACAGATGGCACCCGGGCCGGACAGAAGAACAGTATTTTGGGCCACCTGGTGGTCCAGTGGTAATGCGATGGAGACAGCCTTTGCAGTCTGTGCCGGGGCTGTCACATCGCAGAGTACTCACTGCAGCCGGATAATTCATTCACAGAATATTGTACTACAGCTTGTAGTACAATATTCTGTGAATGGATGATGCCCCCGCAGTGAGTACTCTGCGATGTGACAGCCCCTGCACAGACCACAAACGCTGTCTCCATCGCATCTCAGTAGCAGGCAGCTTACAGCACAGGGTCATGTGACTGCAGTGGTCACATGGTAGGAAGTGTAGGCGGGGCTGCTGAAACTCTATGGTCAGTGTGCAGGAGCTGCAGCAGTTCTCTCTGTCTTTGGAGCCACTCATGTACAAAAAGGTAAGAGAAAGGGGGGAGTTAGTGTGTGTAAGGAGGGGGGGCGATTGAAGCTGCAGGGTATATGGGGACATGTGTAGAAAAAGGTGCTGGGACAGAGGGGGACATGTGTGGCTGAAGCTGCAGGGTATAGGGGGACATGTGTAGCTAAAGGTGCTGGGACAGAGGGGGACATGTGTGGCTGAAGCTGCAGGGTATAGGGGGACATGTGTAGCTAAAGGTGCTGGGGCAGAGGGGGGCATGCAGCATCGGACTGGCCCAGCGGACTACCGGTTAAACCACCGGTAGGCCCAGCTACCATATGACCACACCCCCTTTTACCAGTGGGTGGAGCTTAGGAGGCCCCTCACGACGGTCCTCTCCGGCGTCCCCGCTGCTCAATTGTGATCGCAGCTGCGATCATGTGACCCCGCCCCTCCCCCTGTCAGCTGATCTCCTACAGTCCAGCGGTTCACACTAGATAAAGAAGAAGAGAAAAAACAAAGAAACAAAAAAAACATACCCATCATCCAGCGCCGGATCCTCCTCCTCACTGACTGCCGGGCGTGACGTCATCACGTCCATCAGCCTCAGTGAGAAGCAGCAGCAGAGAGGATATCAGGAAAGAAGGTAAGTAAAGGAGAGTGAAGGGGGCAGAGAGACACTGAAGGGGACAGAGAGAGAGAGAGACACTGAAGGGGACAGAGAGAGAGACACTGAAGGGGGCACAGAGAGAGAGACACTGAAGGGGACAGAGAGAGAGACACTGAAGGGGACAGAGAGAGAGAGACACTGAAGGGGGCACAGAGAGAGAGACACTGAAGGGGACAGAGAGAGACACTGAAGGGGACAGAGAGAGAGACACTGAAGGGGACAGAGAGAGAGAGACACTGAAGGGGGCACAGAGAGAGACACTGAAGGAGACAGAGAGACGCTGAAGAGGACAGAGAGAGACACTGAAGGGGACAGAGAGAGAGACACTGAAGGGGACAGAGAGAGAGACACTGAAGGGGGCAGAGAGAGACACTGAAGGGGACAGAGAGAGAGACACTGAAGGGGGCAGAGAGAGAGAGACACTGAAGGGGACAGAGAGACACTGAAGGGGACAGAGAGAGACGCTGAAGGGGACAGAGAGAGAGACACTGAAGGGGGCAGAGAGAGAGACACTGAAGGGGCAGAGAGAGACACTGAAGGGGGCAGAGAGAGAGAGACACTGAAGGGGGCAGAGAGAGAGATACTGAAGGGGGCACAGAGAGAGACACTGAAGGGGACAGAGAGAGACACTGAAGGGGACAGAGAGACACTGAAGAGGGCACAGAGAGAGACACTGAAGGGGGGGCAGAGAGAGACACTGAAGGGGACAGAGAGACGCTGAAGTGGACAGAGAGACACGCTAAAGGGGACAGAGAGAGACACGCTGAAGGGGACAGAGAGACACGCTGAAGGGGGCAGAGAGAGACGCAGAAGGAGGACAGAGAGAGATGGCGAAGAGGGGGACAGAGTAGTATGGTGAAGAGGCGCAGTGATATGATGAAGGGGCACAATGTGATGGTGAAGGGGCCTAAATACATCTTACGTCATTTTGACCCAACTTGTTAAAAAACGGGACTACCCGGTAATTATTTTGGCTTAGGGGTGCCTTGGAAACATTATGGTGACCCTAAGGGTGCCTCGAACTGATAAAATTTGGGAACCACTGTCCTACACTCATTGACAGTACAGAACACACAATGTAGTAAGTAAACTCTTCTCTTTAAAACGTTTGCTCTGTAAGTCTGGGTGCTGTTGATTTAATGGCAGGGATGGTTGGCATTTCTAAATGTACCCATTATTTTTTTCAAATAGGGCCCTCAGCAGTCCAGGATCCAGACAAGCCGCAACTAAAGAAACCAGCAGCCACAGGTGATAAAAGTGACAACAACAGGTAGGACAGTCTGTCAAATGAGTCTAGTGCAGGCTTGGCTAACTTGTGGTACTCCAGGTGTTGTGAAACTACAGGTCCCAGCATACCCTTACAGCAATAAGCTGTTATATATTGGCAAAGCATGCTGGGGTTTGTAGTTTCACAACACCTGGAGTACCACAGGTTAGCCAAGTCTGGTCTAGTGGGACAATCCTGCTTTTTGGTGACTGTTCTGCCCAATCTAAGGTGCAGGTCAAGACTGGGTATTCTTTATACACACACTGCATTCTTTATATACTGCACTAAGGTGCTAGCTGTCCTTCTTGGACTGACCACTCCCCCTCTAGTGTCTGGTCCCGCCTCTATGATGGCTGACCACACCCCCTTTGGTGGGCCCCTAGTGTTGCATTCCCCAGTGGGCCCTTCATGCCCCAGTCTGACACTGGGGGCATGTGTGGCTGAAGCTGCAGGGTATAGGGGTACATGTGTAGCTAAAGGTGCTGGGACAGAGGGCGACATGTGTAGCTAAAGGTGCTGGGACAGAGGGGGGCATGTGTGGCTGAAGCTGCAGGGTATAGGGGTACATGTGTATGTAAAGATGCTGAGACAGAGGGGGACATGTATGGCTAAAGATGCTGGGGGCAGAGGGGGCATGTGTGACTAAAGCATGTGGGCAGAAGGGGGCCTAATTATAAAACGTGGGTGATATATTGATTTAATGCAAGGGTTTGTTGAAGTTTTCTAAATTTCATGTACCCATTTTTTTCTTTTTTTTACCAAATAGGGCCTCCAAGGATCCAGAGCTAAAGTAACCAGCAGCCACAAGTGGTGACAGTGACAGGAACAGGTAGGAGAGAGCAGGACAGTCTGCCAACTGTCCTGAATCTGGTGGGACAGTCCCGAATTTGGGTGACTTTCGCTTAGGACAGTTGGGAGGTATGTCCCACTTCACCCTGTACTGCTCGTGAAGGCAGAACTTTGTGCACCTAACAGTAGTGCACACAGTATTGCCTGTGTATTTTTTCTCTAAAATGATAACCATGCTGCATCATTGGGGGTTACCCTGTCTAAAGTGCCCAGGCCCCCCAGAACCTTAATCCAGCTATAAATCCAGGTATAAATATGTATATATGGATTAAGCAACACAAATAGCCTTTTTTTATATAGATAAATATATATTGTACCAAAAACCACCCTTTAATGATGGGCCGCTACTTATGGGCCAGTGCTGTGTGCTTGCCCCCCGGGCTAAAGTCTGCCTGCCCTCCCCTGTAGCCTGTGTATCAGATAAAGTGAATATAAAAAGTCCACACACATATGCCTATTGCTTATTGTGGGGGTTTGCCAATTTTTCACCACCTGCAATATATAAGTGTGCAGACTTTTTAAATCCAATGTACAATGATGATCCCTAACTATACAGGAGTTTGATTCAGAAATTTTACTAAGTTTTATTTGTGGTCTGTAAAATGTTGGTTTAAGTCTAAAATCTCACCTACTCATTTTCTCAAACCAATATAGTATTTTTAGATCTGAATATTAGTAAAAATAAAAATAAAATAGCTATTAAGACAGTTTTTAAGAAAATAAATGCCAATTTATATATTTCTTATTTACATTTTTAAAATTGTCATTTAAAGCATAATCTAACAATTATTCCCTTTAGTTAATATCTGTGAATAGGAAGAAATTATGAGGATTAAAAATGCTCATTAAACAAGTGAATTTCAAAAAAGCCACTTTTTGGAAAAACGATATCCTGACAGGTGATAAATGAAATAGCTAATAAGGCTAGTAGAGTGAATAGAAAGGATTTTTACCATTTAGCAATTAATATAAATCTATAGAGAAATGTCTTTAAAACATTGGAAAGTGTTATTAATGGACTCATTATTTAAGCCAATTCTACCAATAAGACAGAAGTAGCATATGCAAGACCCCCCAACATGAAACAAATATTAATGCCCTACAATGCTTCCCCAAACTAACAAAGATGGCAATTAATCTAAAGGATGTTTTAATGCCTTCACTATAAGGCACATACATTTATTGAGAAAACAAACATTTTCCATAGAGTTTTAGAACACATTATCAATATAAAAACCGTAACAAAAGAGAAATTGGAGAGCATGCATTTTACTTATTTACTTGAACACTTTAATTTGGTACATAACTGTGATTCAGATTTTTTAGGCTGTATTGAAATATTATAGATTTAACAATTTTATACATTCTATACAATTCTATCCCTCTATTGGATTCATAGAATTGGCGGTAGATTTGCTAAAGCTTCTAAAACGAAGAGTGGAGGTTTTGTCCATAGCAACAATCAGATTATAACTATCATTTTCTAGAATGTACTAGATAAATGATAGCTAGAATCTGATTGGTTGCTATAAGCAACACCTCCACTTTTCTTTATAGGAAGTTTTAGTAAATATACCCCTCAGTATCAGATTTTGTAATGGACAGAATAAACATGTTAAAATAATTAACATGTGTTTTCCTTCTTTCTTTTTTCCATATAAAATTAGTATTTTAATATCAATATGATTTTTAGCTTTATTTGTTTTCTATAGATTTTCAGGTACCTTTAGTACCTGAAAAATATGATCTATTGTCTATTGTTGAATAAATGTAAATTTTGCCTACAAATGATTTACTTTAATCACAGGTGTATTGTTCATTTTAAACAAAGTTTATTATGAATTTGTATCAGTAAAGATTAAAGAGAAACACAATTTGACAATCTTGGAACACATGTGCATTGCAAATTCCAGCTTATAATCACAGAACTTACTAGCAGTGTGCACTGTGACAAGAGAATTTTACAGTTTTTCTCTATGTGACTCAGATAATGCCTATGGTTTAATAACCAGTATATATTTCTGTTTGTGTTTTTAAAAACCTTATTTAAAAAAGAGATCCATATGCAAAGAAACAACACATGCAATCAAATTAGTACATAGCTTTCAACAGGGCCCTCTTAAGAACATCTTGGGCCCCCGGGCACAGCAGTGCACCGGGGCCCCTATATATACAAAAAAAAAAAAGATTATATATATGGGCCCTGCAGCCCAGGGGGCCCGTCGGAGGAAGGAAAAAAAAAAAACCCTGAAAAAAAGGAAGAAAATACTTACCGTGCTGTCAGTTGGCGATCCGGCTCCCTCCATAGTCCCCTCCTCCGTCGCGCTCCGCAATGGATGTCGGGCGGGCGTGATGATGTCACGCCCGACATGCACTGCGAGCGCGACGGAGGAGGAGACCATGGAGGGAGCCGGATCGCGAGCTGACAGCACGGTAAGTATTTTCTTCTTTTTTTTCAGGTTTTTTTTTCTTTTCCCTACTCCGACGGGCCCCCCTGGGCTGCAGGGCCCCCGGGCACCTGCCCATTGTGCCCAATGGGAAAGACGGCCCTGGCTTTCAAAAAGGAAATTTGTTCAATACCTATCGAGGATGACAGATCATGAACCATATGTAGAATACCAAATCAAAATATGAATGTTGGATTGCTTTTTCAATTTTAGAGAGAACAGAAAAAAAGAAGATAGAAAGATAGTAGCGAAAGCAGGTAGCAGCTTGTGGCAGAGGGAAAATGGGAAGAGAGATGAAGAGGGAAAGTTTCCAGGCAACATATATTTAGGATACAGAGGGCAACTGCTAAAGTGTTTAATCACATGGCTTTAGTTGTAGAGAACACCAGTCATCATCTACATTCGATAAGTGTACCAGATTCCTTAGCATCAGGAGGAAGTATTTGGAAGAGAGAAGGATATCTATTTAAAAGATTGATTTTAATAGAGATTTAATTTAATTCTTGAAGGCTTAGTGTGTGGGACAGAGCCACCAAATGTAGAGGAACGAGCCCTCTGCAGAACAACTGATCTAGCTTGCACATAAGACATCTGGGTTGATTTTGTATAGTTTTGAGGGCAAGAACAGAGATAGTTGCAATAATAGAATGGTTCAACTAACACTTACTGCATACAGTGTGTTCTTTGAATGATCCTGTCCTTGCAAATTTGTTACTTAGTGAATTTACATTAAGAGAACATTGTTAAGACTGCTTGGTGATCCTTTCCAATCTTCCTTGATTACACTAATTTGCAAAGGAAGGGACTTTATCTTGGGAAAGCCTTACCAACATTATTATATTATGATTATTTGTAAAAGATATAGAGATTTTTTTTATATAACAGTAAAGTTCCCATCTATTGTACTTACCATTATCCACTTACATATAGCTTATAGTTGTGTATTCTAATTACAAATTTGATATTTTAGGAGGTAATGTGCACCAAGGTTTTCTAAGTGAATTTTTAAAATTTTTTATAGTAGAATTGGGAATTCTACTTGCTGAGGGTCACACTGCAACATTACGAAACACACATAAACAGGTAGTGCAGTTTTTTAAAAAAAATTTTTTATAGACAGTCATTTTAAATCCATTTGTGATGTTTTGATAAGACTATAGTTAAAATGTCATAATGGGCTCTAGAAGGAAAAATTGAGAAATTAGTATACCTGGATCCTAGAGAAAATGGAGGAAATGGGAGGGAAGAAGGAATGCCACAGGAGGAGAAAGTGGTAGTTGGGAGGTAGAGCAGCCCATTGGGCATAAAAACTTAAGACTAGGAATCCAGGAAGGGTTCATTAGAACACAACATGCTGCTTGGCTAAGATGAGTAAAGAGGTTTGTGTCATTCAAGGAATGGGTAACAAGGGGGGGAGGGTGTGGGAAAATGGAAAGTAGAGAGGGGGAGGACAGGTTAACGGTGGCAGGAGATGGAATAAGGAACAGAAGGGAGGGTGAGAAGAAGAAAATAGGAAGGGAATAGGGAAGGAGTATTAGGTAGAAGAGAGGTAGCATGGGAGATCAATAATGCTTGGTGTTGTGCTTCTGAGTACTTCTTGTCCTTTTGTGACACGGTGAAACAATGATCAGATGATCTTTACCTCTGTATAAATGGGACAAATTGGGAAAAAAAGTGGGAGGCCAGGAGAGACAGACCTTAAAATAATTGCATGTGCCCATTTGGTACTGGGCTGTGTGGTGTGATTTTACATTTGAGTGTTGATGTGGGCAGCACTGTGTAATAAAAGTCAGGACACTGATGAAGAAATTTAGATAAATTATTAGAATTCAGTCTCTCTGCAAGTGTATTATATAGAACAAGGCAAAATATTTGCTCCCTCTGGTAGAAAGGATAGAGCAAGACTGTTGTACAATTCAGCTTCAATATTAGTAAAGTATTGCTTATAGTGATCTTAGTAGCATATTGTGTAGAAAGTCCCTCTGGTGACAGTGCCTGAAGTTGCATAACTGAAGTAATGTATCTGCTTGGTGTTAATCAAGATAGTAGAGAATGGTGTTATTTGGGAAGAAAAGAGGGCGCCTGGGCTGGAGCTGACATAAAAAAGATCTAGGGAATCAGGATCACTTTGGGAGTCCTGTTAATATATTCAGTGGCAACAGGAAGCCTGGAGGGCAATCAGGTCATAAAAATAAGTAGCTCCATTATTGAGGCTTATGTGACATATGAACCAGCATCCAGTATAGAATCTATATATTTCTGGTGGGGATACAGCGCGTTCCGATGGTTCTACTATCGGTCTTAACAGTTATTACTTTTTGGTCATATATGTCATACACTTGTTTTTAAGTATTTCACTTTGTCTAATCATACATCAAGAATTATTATTATTTTCAATTGATACTAATAAAATTTGAATATGTTTTAATATTATTTCATTTTCCTCTGAGTGCCCCTCAACACTTAAGGTGTTCTCTCAGTTGATTTTCTCAGACTTTGTAAATTTGTGTGGGTGCACCTGCCTTCATATGCATAATATTACATGAAACAAAGGATTGATGGTTTATTACAATATATTTTTGCATTTGAAGTGTGCAGGATCCTCCTGGTGCGGAAGGGTGGGTTCATAATAAATATATATATATATATATATATATAAACATAAAAATAAGTAGACTAGGTAAACTTCTCTTCAGTGGGAGGTGTGGTTGTTGTTCAAGCATAAAAGCCAACTGGGGAAAGCAGCAAAAGCCATCCAATGAGGATTATCGGTCTGTAAGCAGATAGAGAATCCTGTCACAAATTGACAGCTGCAGGCGCAGTAGCACTAGATGAACTGAAACCTCAGTCCTTTTTTTCTTTGTTTGTCTTCCTTATGTCTGTATCTCTAAAGTTTTCTCTCTTATACCCCCTATGCCTTTAATCTTGTTATTTATCTTTTGTATGTTTCTTAACTGTTAAGCTGGCTAGATATCTATAAATATATATCAGACTCCTGTAACAATTTCACCAACAATTGAATTCCAATCAGCATGTATATTCATGCGTACGCAGCTACACAAGTTACCTTCAGATCTGTGCTCATCATCTCATAACCATCTGCTGAAAAGATTGTGACTCTGTACACATTCTACAGATATCTGCCTATACTTCTGGTCGTGAGTGTGTACAGACTGCCACGTTTGACCGACATCATTCCATCGTTCATTGTGACTATTAGAAAGTTTATAAAACCAATTCAACAGATGTGATATGTTTTGGCACAATAAAACATGATTTTGGTATAATACACATTCTTGCAATCTGAAAAAATGGTTGTGAATTGTTTGAGCTGCGCAATGTATAGTAATGAAGTGTACCCAGCTTTACTCTCTATAATCCTCTGTCTCAATCTTATGACAAACGACATATGAGGTCAATCTAACAATATCATCAAGAAATTTAAATAAAGGCCAGAGCATGTTCAATAGTAACCACCCAGAACCTCATAAAAAGAGAAGAGAACACGTTCTCTTCATTCATTTGTTAGCACATACTTGTGTATGTTCGTTCACAACCACACATCAACAATTTTTTTTACCAATATGGATACTGTTGAAGAACAGCAAGCAACTGCTCTTTTCCTGCTCACTATGGAAAGTGATGTTCATACACTGCGCACCACGTGGGACATGTTCAGAAATCACAAATTTACATACACACATCCCAAAAAGAGTCGCAACTCGAGGAAGTATTAGCAGTTGCTCGTGGATCGATCTGAAATTTTTACACACTACATGATTGTTAGGTGATTGGGAGGAAAATAATAAACAGTACGACCAACCAAATGAGCCGACAATCGACACTTTGGGACGACTTTTGACCATTGTGTCATTATACACACTAACCCGACATCCGACCAAACGGCCATATGTCAGCTGAATGCCCCGATTACTGGACGAAAAAGCTCAAGTGTGTACGTAGCCTTATTGTACGTGTTAGTAAATGGTTTCTTATTTCTTTTTTAACACTCTTTGTTTCTCTCCCTCTGTGTTCTTTTCCTTTGAGACTGACTGACTTACCAATTGACTAAATATAAATTGGTAGTGCAGGTACTTATCTGAATGGTGTCACCTTGCAATGGTAAATGGACATTTACACTTAGAACAAAATATGCATAGGAACCTCGGGCCTGGTTCATTAAGGAAAGTTTAGCAAACGTAAGTAAGGCAAAACCATGTTGCATTGGAGGGGAGGTAAATTTAAAATGTGATGGCAGATTTATATATGGGGCAGGGCATGTCTATATTAACTTTTAGTTTAACTGTACAAATAAGCTATCAAGTATTTTTGTGCTACTTGATAAAACAGCCAGCATTTTCCTTATATGCAAAATAATAAATTCATTTGCACCACTGGCATTTGTCACTCACTGGACTGTGAGTGCCATTTCTCCTGTGTTCAGGAACCGTGGCCGTCCACCATCCTGAGGGTCTGCGCATGTGCAGCCCTTATTAAACCTTCAGTACCTGTTGCTTTTAATTGATTGGATGATCAGGCAACCCTCCCTATTTAAACCACCTGTGATCATTACCTGGTTGCCTGATCTTGGAGTCTCATTCCCCATGAGCCTCTGAAGGTGTTCCTGTGTTTCCTCGTGTATTCAGCTCCAGCTGATTCCCGTCTACTACGTTTGTGGTTTCCAGACCACTTCAACTCTCCTGTGTTCATCGTGCCTGCACTCAGCTGATTCCTATCTGCTACTGCTGCCGGAGTCCAGTCCGCCTCAACTCTCCTGTGTTCATCGTGCCTGCACTCAGCTGATTCCTATCTGCTACTGCTGCCGGATTCCAGTCCGCCTCAACTCTCCTGTGTTCATCGTGCCTGCACTCAGCTGATTCCTATCTGCTACTGCTGCCGGATTCCGGTCCGCCTCAACTCTTCTGTGTTCATCGTGTCAGCTCTCCACTGATCCCTATCTGCTTCTACTACCGGATTCCAGACCGCCTCTACTCTCCCGTGTTCAGCGTGTCTTCCCTCCGCTGCCTCCGCTACTACTGCCGGATACCAGACAGCCTCAACTCTCCCGTGTTCATCATGTTTCCAGTTTTACTTACTACTGCTCCCTGAGTATTGCTCCGTTGATACTGGTTACCTGCCGTGTGCTGCACCAACCTGATTACCGCTTCCATCTTCCAGTGGTTTCTCCTCCTGCTGGCGTTCAGCCGTTCAGGTATCCCTGCACGTCTCACTGACAGCCTGCTCTCCTGAACCGCGGTATGCATACCTTCCATTGACTTTGCTTTTGTATTGCATATCCGTCTGGACTGTGTTGTGTTCATCTCCGGAGTCTTCTATCTACTGAAGCTATTGTGACTATTGACTTTGTGTCCTATTACCTGGATCGCTCTAGTGACTTTGTATACTTCAAGCAGCGCTTGTCAGTTATTATTGTATTGTGGATATCATCGTGGGATCAAGTTCCGTGTGCCCCGTGTATCCTCTGCATTACATTCATCTCCTCGTGTCCCTCCTCACATATATATAGCAGTGGTACAACTTGCTGACGCAGACCACTGACTCCTGTTTCCCTGTGACACCAGTTTCTAGTATCCTCTCACATAAGCAGTGGTACAACTTGCTATACGCAGACCACTGACTTCCCCGTTACCTACTTGCACCTGGAATCCATTCCTTCACTATAGACAGTGGTACAACTTGCTATACGCAGACCACTGACTCTCACTACCTCCTCACTACTCCTGGACATTCCCCCTCACTATAGCAGTGGTACAACTTGCTGTACGCAGACCACTGACTCTCCTCACGTTTACTTGTCCATCTGGTTCCTCGTGTACATCCATCTACTCATTACCAGTTGCTGCTAGTCATAGACTTTCTTTGAGCATTCTCTCACCATCTGCTGATTCTCCTGTTCCGTTGTCACCCTGCTACCAGAGAACCATAGTACCAGCTATATTACTCTGGTAAGTACATCATCTGGTGATATCCTGGGCAAAGACTCCTAGTGCCCGTGACAGCATTACAACATGGTTTTGTCCATAAAACATAAGTAAGAAAACTTACTCAATAGTTTTATTCTAAAAGTTATATTATATTGCTGTAGAACTACACACTGTCTTTAATCATATATGAAATTTGTCTTTGTGTTTAAAGCCTGCACATGCATCTTGGATTGTATATATATGCTGCGGAATTAGTGGCGCTAAATAAATAGCTGATGATGATTATATAAGGAAAACAAGGTAGGAATTCCCTGCGCTTGGCTAGTGATGAATGCTCTGGCAATGTATTGTGTGCCTATTCTTTGAATTTTTGTAGTATGGGGACAGGACACCTTTGTCAATGTGTCAAATTCTATTCATGCATACCAATGCCTTGGCTGCCTGTCACTAGCCGGAATGCAGCTGAAGTATGAGGCATCAAGGGTGCCCTGGCATCAGAGTGAGCGCACCACTTCTTGGGGACTGCCTCTGCTGCAAGTCTCGGGCAGTCCCCGTTGCCCAGGGGTTGGAACAAGCTTACCCCGGGGTAATGATTCTTCTGTCCTCCCTCCCACAATAAAAATTTGTTTGATTCAGATGGACAGTATTATGACACAGAGCATATAAATAAAACAGGGTATTGAAAGCCACGGTCTTAACAACCGATGAATTCACTGTCAATGTATTGTGTGACTAATCATTGATTTTTTGTAGAAGGGGTGCATGTCACATTCATCTCTCAGCATCCTAATTTATTTATATAGCGGCAAGGTAATGAAAGCCATGCTCTTGGCAACCAATGAATAATCTGGCATTGTGCTGTGTGCCTAATCTTTAAATATTTGTAAAAAAGGTGAAGGCCACATTCATGTCAGCATACTCATTTATTTATATAGCGGCAAGGTAATGAAAGCCATTCTCTTGGCAACCAATGAATACTCTGGGAATGAATTGTGTGCCTAATCTTTGAATTTTTATAGTAGGGTTTCAGGTCACATTCTTCTCTCAGCATCCTCAATTATTTATATAGCAAGAGCAAATGAGATAGAATTGAATAGATTGAAAAACTGAAAATATTAGAATATATAGCGTTTATGTGGAGTCCAGCTGTGTGCTGACCCTCACAAACAGCCTTCTTTAAATATAGATTTCACTGAATGACCCTTCCAAAATAGATAAGTATTAAAAAATAGAAAAGATTAGAATAGATAGCGTTCTTTAGGGGTGAGCTGCTGCGTGCTTACACTCAAAAACTGCCTTCTTTAAATATATATTTCGCTGAATCACCATACTGTCTAGTACTATTATATGTATGCAATGCAATATATTACAAACAACCAGTAACCACTAGTCTGTGTAAATTGTATTTAAGATTGAAATTAAAAGCAATTGATCAGCAAACTATTGTAGCTGAATATTCTCTACAGAACTGCTTTACAATAATGACAGGATTCTATTGCTTTCTTGTATCCCTGGTTCACCCTTAATGCTATTTTATGAGCAGAGCACCACAGCTAACCTCCCCCCTACACACTGTCTGTTCTAAAAAGGCACTGAAGAAAATGAGGGAGAAGTTATATATATATATATATATATATATATATATATATATATCCCATGTTTTGCAAAAACAATTGCCAAAAATGAAGTTTCTCCTTGTTTTGACATTCGAGTTTGTAAGGAGGAACCTAATCATGGCTCGTTTCACTCAGATCCCCAATGTTATATTTTGTTGGATTACAAGTAATCTGAACCACTTATTTCTAGTGTAAATATATTATTACCAAGGATTAGGAAAATAGAGTGGGCTTCCAAGCAAGTGGAAGTTCTGGGCTATTGATAATAACCATTAAAAATATGAAATTGTATTTGAAAGAAATGGAGAATGTAATTCCAGTCAAAATATACTCTAACAACTTTGAGGTATTCCAAGTAACATTTTCTGACAGAAACTGGACAATTATGATTGGTGGACCAGATAATAGAATTTCAAGAGATTAGCTATTTAGTAATATACAACTTTATCTTGTATTTAAAATTATAGTAGTTATGAAATTGGCACCAGATAGCTGCATCACTGTGTAGTTAGTGTAAACTTCAGCTTTATTTTTTTATTTATCTGATCTATCACATAGATTAATGTATAGTGAGGTAAAAATGATCACCTGGCTCTTACGCATACAGCCTCTGCAATTCCAGCACTACAGGCCTATGTCTATGTATTCTGTTTACAATTTCTGGTCTGACTCAACCAGCTGAGATCAAATGCATATTATATAATTATATGGATTTCAGATGAGAATAACATGTACCTTTGCTGTTTTTTATCTAGTTGTCAGAGTTTAAATTAAATCACTGTAGCTATAATAATGTCAAATTATTTAATTATTTTCAGTAATTTACTTGCCAAACAAACCAACAGGGTGATCTCACTCTTCCAGGTGCGACACAACCAACCACAACAGAGCTTCAAAAATAATTATTGCAGTGATACATAGCCTGTATGATCAGCAAATGCTGAGATCCCTTGTGTATCACAAAGCACTTTCAATTCTCTCTTACATGGAAAATATCCTTCTTATTATTCTTCATATATGGAAAGTGCTGAAATTCAGTAACCAGAGTGTGTAGTCTGGCACATCTATGTAGATCCCACTAGGGACTTCATTAGTAGATGTCTTTTTCAGTTCAAAGATGGCACTTGAGAGTTATAAAACTCTCTAGTTTACTAATTAGTTAGCCTCGAAGGAGCATGTTTAACATTGCACAAACTTTATTTTAATCGATTTAAGCATTTGCACCAAATTTAAAGTACCCTTGTCTCCAGTCTTATCAAGGGCAAACACTATAAACTTTGTATATAAAATACACTGTTTACTTTTCAAAGATTAATCTTTAAATGTATTTAGAGTAAAACATTGCATGTTTAGCCATGGGAAATCAAACATGGCATGTTGTTTTGAAAGATATATAAGAGCAAATTACAAATGTGCATTTTCTTGCAGAAAACAGAGGGGATCAGAAATGGCAGGCTACATTGAGAATAAAATCAACACATTAAAATATGAACATGACTAAGATTTATTACAAAACTATTCAAATTTGTTGTTTGTTTTGGTTTTTAAAAAACTGTATTTTTTCTGAACCAAACAGTAAATATAATCCTATTATAGTCAAGCACAAGGGGTGAATATGAGTGTCCAGAATCCATCCTCTAGACCAGAAATACTGAAGGCTGTTGAAGATAACACTAAAAGCTGTTTCATATCTATTTCTGGCATTGTAGAAGTACTGATAATGACTCCATTTTGCAGGACAATTCAGTATGTAGACTCAATAAGGCATAAAATAAGTGTCAGGGATTATGGTTTTATGGCAGACACTGATAGGAGTTATGGCAAATATTGAGTGGTGGATTTCAATGGCAGGAACCGTTCTCGTATACCCCTTTCTCATCAAAATCCTGAGTCAGACATGGGATAATGAACACGCTTTCAACTAGTGTTGAAACCCATACACCGCATTTTGTACCGGGGTATATCCCGGGTTACCGCTTTCACACTGGACACGTGTCTGCCCTGCATTATCAAGCAGAGTCATTAAAATGGGACAGCAGAGACTCATATAGATGACATAGCAGGCTGTTATAGATGAATCATAAAAAGTAAACAGTGAGTGCATTGCTTAAATCATGGCTGACAAATGATATCAGCAGCTACTGTGCAGTATGGAGCTCTTGTATTATTGTGGATTCCTTCTGTTTATGGATGCAAATTACAGCTTAATGCAGTTGGTTACAGTTTGTAATAGGACCCAGTGTTATGTCCGCAGGAGAAGGGCAGAATTTTTGGCAGAGAGGGCTAAAAATCAATGCCAATACAGAAAACCCACTGAACCAAGTAGGAGACTAGCCATTGTATTGTGGTGGTACATAACCCCAGAAAAATCCTGCACACATTCTTGTTTGTTCAGTGTAGGGATATCCATTGTTTTCACAAAGTGACTGGAGCATTGGTAAAAACTCTGTACCAATGTTTCATCTACCTCCCACATGGACAGCGCCCTGATGACACCATAAAAGGTCTTAAACAATGTGCTTGAGACATAGATCGGACACACATCCAAATTATTGCCCCCAGAGACAACCCGCATACTACTACAACCGAAAACGCTGGCATCCAATTATTCTACAGGCGGTAGTTGACAACAATTTCTGGTAAGCATAATATGTTCTTGATGTTTTGGTAAATATATAGCTAATATGCAAAGTATCGCCTCTATTGTTATACATGTGTACTAACTAAAATGTATGCTTTTCAGTTTCACAAATGTTTACATTGGCTGGCCTGGAGGTGCACACATTGCCAGAGTTCTTTTCATTTCTAAACTCTACCAAATTGCAGATGATCAACATGATGGCTGACTTTTCCCCAGAGAGGTAATATTTTATTGTTTTGTTAAAATAGGTCTGAAATGTAGTATTGGATGTTTAAAGTAATATTTAACCTACAGTGTTGGCCATGAAATTTTGAGGAATTTTATTTTCAGTCCTACCAGTTTTAGAATTAACAGCATGGATTGCATATTGCATGTTTTGGACAGACACATTCCCATATTTGAAACTACTATACTGCTTCATTAACACTGCTGTATTGTTTGTTAGAAATCCAAGATGGTCCAGGGAGTGAAGATCCCAATCCATATCATTGGTGATGCTGCATATCCATCGAGGTGATGGTTACTGAAAGGATGCACTCAGTGTCAACAACTTTTGCCTGAACAGGTGCCCTTCACCCATACTCTTAGCTCTGCCTGGGTGGTGGTTGAAAATGCATTGGGATGACTAAAAGGATGTTGGCTTTGTTTGTTAAAGAGGAATTACATTGACATCAACCTAATGCCAGATGTAGTTGCTGGTTGTTGCATTTTGTATAATATATGTGAAATACAAAAAGAGCAGTTTCTTCCAGAGTGGAATATAGAGGTAGCCTGAAATACCTGACAGTCAGGTAGATGCAGTCACCTATGAGGGTGAGTAACCTAAAAGTGCTAAACTCATCCGGAATATTATTACTGCCAACATAACAGAAATGTCACACGTCGTGATTTTAACAGCACTTATCTCATCCGTCGCTGTCATATCACGGTTACCTGGGTCCCTTATGGTCGTCGGCAGCATTTCCGTCCTCTAAACCTCCATTTGTAAACAAACACATACTGTTTGTTCTGCTGCATGGGCGCGGCCATCTTGGATGCAGCCGGGTGATCTTTCCAGACCAACCAGATTCAGTAGCTGTGATCACATGAACTGTACAGCCAAAAGCTGTTTGGGACACCCTATTTAAACCTGCTGCTGTGATCTGTTCATTGCCAGAACACACTTCTCTCTAGAGGCTCCAGTGTTCCTGTCAGCATTTCCAAGTGCTATGTTTCTGTCAGCATTACCAAGTGCTCTGTTTCTGTCACCATTACCAAGTGCTCTGTTCCTGTCAGAATTACCAAGTGCTCTGCTTCTGTCAGCATTACCAAGTGCTATGTTCCTGTCAGCATTACCAAGTGCTTTGTTCCTGTCAGCATTACCAAGTGCTCTGTTCCTGTCAGCATTACCAAGTTCTCTGTTCCTGTCAGCATTACCAAGTGCTCTGTTCATGTCAGCATTACAAAGTGCTCTGTTCCTGTCAGCATTTCCAGACTGCTCATTCCCCTGCTATATTCTACATTCAGCAAGAACATGAGCAGGAAGATCATCCAGACTGCTAGGTTCTGTTTCAGTCCTGCTCCAGCTAGTCCCAAGGGTCCCGAATCAGATCAAGAAATACAGGCGACCGTGACAAGAAATGTTGGACACATAGACAGCATTAGGAATGATTGTAAAGACACATTGTTTAGAATTTGCAATTTTTTTATTATTACTATCGAGTCCCACTTGTGCAACATTGCAACTTCACATCGGTGTAGACCATTTATATTAACAAATTTTAATTGAAAAACTGTAAGAGTCATGTGTTTAATTGTAAATACGATTGTGTACATAATATCCTGTGTACCTTGTGATTTAAATAAAGAAGCTCTGCTAAACAAAACATTTGTAATGATTTGTAATGCTTTCTGCAATTACAAATCAAAAACATTTTTATAAAAAACAATTATAACAGAAAAAATCAATAAAACTATTGCAACTACCGGTACATCTTTTCATCAGAATTGGTAGGAGTGTCCATTGTGCTGGGTTCAAAACAACTTGAACCTTCACAGTGATTGGAATCATTTCCCGCAGAATACTGTTGGGAAGGGTGTGCTATGGTCCCTTGCACTCTAGCAATCAAATGATTTAGGAAAGACATCTGACTCTCTCTATTTTCTCTGCTGATAGGGTCATGCGTGGTTATAAGTTGAGCCAAAAAATTGCTTTGTTACTCCCGTTCATGCTCCAAGAACTTCTTCAGACAGGCATCTTCTTGCTTCTGCATAGCCGAATCCATCTCCCATCCATCCATCAGCTGCTTCGCCAATATGGTAGACATTGCTTTACTGGTGTGCTCCATCTTTGTATTCTTCTTTTTCCTTGATGAAATATTATAGACTATAAACAATGACAACAAAAGTAATATTAATAATAAAAATATTAATACTAATAACAGCACATAAAAATTCACAGTAAGGCTAGGGAGGCATGAGTCAGATTCCAGCCCTCCAAAATGTGGGGGACGTAACTTGCAGGGACAGCTGCTAACATTGATAATTAACACTTACTATATATTGTGGATATTTTAATTATGATTGAAAATATCCAGTGCAAAAACGTATCACAAAAAAGCACAGCAGTGAAGCAATTATTAATACATAGGCCCCAAAGGGAGTTAACTTATTGTTTGAATGCAAAGACTGTGTATTACTCTGGTCCACTGATTCTTCAATACTACTCTGTAGGTCTTCATTAACAGATGAATCATGTTCGCTATTATCTGCTGTCTCCTCAACCACTGCCTGTTATGAGGGCCACCCAGCGTGGCTGCTTTCAGGGATTGCATTACTATTAGCACAGCTTGATAAGGAAAGACAAATGGGGTTGGATAGGGCTGAGTTGCCAAATACAACATTGCACACATTATAATATTCTGGGCAGCACGGTGGCTAAGTGGTTAGCTCTTCTGCCTCACAGTACTGGTATCATGAGTTAAATTCCCGACCATGGGCTTATCTGTGTGGAGTTTGTATGTTCTCCCCGTGTTTGCGTGGGTTTCCTCCGGGTGCTCCGGTTTCCTCCCACACTCCAAAAACATACTAGTAGGTTAATTGGCTGCTATAAAAATTGACCCTAGTATCTCTCTCTCTGTCTGTCTTTCTGTGTGTGTGTGTGTGTGTGTGTAAGCTAGAGAATTTAGACTGTAAGCTCCAATGGGGCAGGGACTGATGTGAATGAGTTCTCTGTACAGCGCTGCGGAATCAGTTGCGCTACATAAATAAATGGTAATGGTGATGATGATACTCTATGTGGCCAATGCCAATTTTCTTTTTGTTGTGGTCATGTACTTTGCTGTATTGCTTCCTGAGGGAATTGAGCTTGTTGACAACTTGCTGCTCGATGAACACTCGATGACCAGGTTGCTCAGTATCTTTGCAATGTTCCCATAAATAGTTGCAACTTTCACTGTGCCAGTAATTTGTTTTTTTTATCTCCTCCTCCCCTCTTCAAGCCATTTGCACTCTTCTGCGTCCTGCCAATTCGCCACCTCTTCCTTTCTGCCGTTCTGCAGCATGTAGAAGGCGTCATCAGAGAGCATTTCCGCTGCACTAATGAGATGCTTTTAACAGAACCCAGGTCGATTAACTCGGGAACTCCTTTCAGACCGCACTATATCCGACTCCAATACAGGAATAACCCTGATTGTGACTTGGGTCGCAGACCCGGGTCACCCCATTCACGCCTACACTCAATCTGTGTCATCTGTGTCATTCCTGGGTCCATGACTGCGTGTGAAAGTTATATTAGTAGAAAAGGTAATCTGTACGTTTAAGTACAGAGGTTGAGTCAATGGACTCAAGTAATAGCCAGGAGTCCAGAGCTAGAAAGGTAGTTGTCTAAAAGGCATCGGTGGTGTGAAAAATTCCTGTGTCTGTGGCAGCTCAGCATCAATACCACATTAGGCGTGATGTAAAATGGTAAACCCTGTATGCTAACAGTGAGGCTTACAGGATTTATGGGACTTGTGGTCAGAGAACAGGGTAACTTAAGGATTGAACAAGCACAGGACAGTAAGTATTATATTTTTAACATGGAAATAATTTAACTATGGACAATATACACATTATTTTCAAAAATTAAATTTAAGTTTTTGCCAGGATGTCATGCTGTCATATTCTGTAAAGTTTGGGGACAATAAAGTTTGTTAGTCTGTTAATCTGAAAAATAAAGGTATGAAAAATGAATTTGTTGGACATGATGTTCCAATGAAACTCTTACTGCCACTTTTGAGAATTTGTCTTATTGTGTAATGTGTAAATAGTTCTAATTAACAAAATACTGTAAGTGAACATTACTGAACAAAAATACTAGCTCATTAGATAAAAGACAATAACAATAACCAATGGCCACTTAGTTGTTCATAGTAAAAAAACAGTATTATTATTATTATTATTATTATTATTATTATTATTATTACATGCACAGCATAATAGTACTTCTACATTTGCTGGTAATTACCTCTATTGAATACTACATCACTGAAAAGTCTTATAGCTCTTTTAAGGAAAGCCTCCAAACTAGGGGCCTGATTCATTAAGTGTCTTAACCTAAGAAACTTCTTATTTCAGTCTCCTGGACAAAGCCATGTTACAATGCAAGGGGTGCAAATTAGTATTCTGTTTTGCACATAAGTTAAATACTGACTGTTTTTTCATGTAGCACACAAATACTTGATAGCTTATTTGTACACTGAAATTTAAAGTTGATATTTGTGTGCTACATGAAAAAACAGTCAGTATTTAACTTATGTGCAAAACAGAATACTAATTTGCACCCCTTGCATTGTAACATAGTTCTGATAGACTAAAACATTTTAGGTAAAGTTAAGTAAGTTAAACAGATTCGCTACGATCAAGCTGATATAAAAATGTTTGAGCTTATTCCCACTTAAATGGCTGCATTGTAAATTAGCTATTTTTTAAGTTTTCCCTTGCTAACGGTGTATTTGAACTGAGAGTAATGGAAAAAAGTGAAATGCAGATGTTTACTCTTAAACAGATAAAAAAAAAGCAAAAAAAAAATGTATATTAATGTCTTTTAACTGAGAGCTGCAAAACTATGTTAACAACATAGCAGTTATAAAATACATAATATGGTGGTCAACAGAAAAAATAAATTTTGATTTGTACAGGATTAGAAGTCTAAAAGTTTGAGGTTATAAAGTGTTCTGGTTTAATAACATTTTGAACTGACTCAGACCTCTTTCTCAAACAATAACTGTCTTTCACTGGATATTTGGTCTCCATTTATTTCAAAACAAAATAGTAAACATCGGTTTTTCCACACAGTGGTTAATTGGAATATTAAAGTGATAGAATATTTTTCACATGTATATTACATTTTTCCATGCTCTTACAGACCTGCGCTGCTTGCACAGTTTCCTGTACAGTATATGGTATCCTGGGGCTTGTCATAATTTCTTATTCTCATTATGAGATGTCCTCTTATGCAGTGCAAGCATGATTCCTGTTCTTTTGAATTACATATTTAACACCTGAATTAACTTGATCTTGCACATGTACTTGTTAACCTGGCCTTAGGCTACATGTTGTTTTTCTCCGTCATCTGACTCCCTAATTGAATATTCCTTCTGCTGTCATTGGGGCAATACATTTCAAAACACTAATATACATATGCTTGGGTTACAAATCTAAAATATCATAGCGTCCAACATTTCTGATTGGAAAATTGGACAAATTAGACTACACCCCAGAATACCCAACAAGCTCAGCTGTGCTCAAACAACAAGATCCGCACAAATATGGTATCATGGTTCAGACAGTTAGGGTTATCCTGGGAAATTCATGGATGTTAAAGGGAGTACTAAAATACTGCCATTATATATTTAATTCCCATGCTGCAGGATTGCAAATGTGACCTTCTACTGGACATTTATTATTTTTTCCTGTAACCTTTTAGGCCATGATGAGATATAGCTAAACAACATTTATAAAGCCGCAGTATCTTATCTGTAAATGATTCTGTTAGAAAATTAGTAATTTTTACTTTACTTGCTTTTAGAAGCACAGAACAATGGTTTCTTTTCTGATAAAATATTGTAAAGCACAATTGTATGCACATTGTATATCATTTATGATTATGATACACTTTAAAGTCCACTTTTATTAGAATGACAACTTTATTTCAAATGAGAATCAAGACAGCAGCATTTCATGATCAAAGCCCAGAGCCTGAAATGACATTTGGATGACTTGTGGATTACACAATTGAAAGAAAATCTCATTATTTCACATAGTACTATAGTTCATGGAGAAAGTAATTTAATAACGTTTTAAGAGACACATATATTTCTGACAAACTCATTTGGTTTCATCACTGTTAAAAATAAAACATACTCATATTTTTATCTTCATTTCCAGCGCCATCAAATTAGTCACTATACAGTTCTTACCATGTCTTGTGAAAATTGTTTCATCTCAAGTAGCTTTAATGATTTTTGGATTGAATCACATACTCCTCTAATGAAGGGCTTCATGTGAACATTTCCGACCTCAACAAACGGAAGCTAACATTTATTGCAGCCATACTCTCAATCTCTCTAAGTGCATATACAAAACTCATTTGTTTGATATAAATAAAAATGTTCTGTGTAAGTTTTATATAAAAGTATAAATGTGCAGCAACCCACAGCAAGTAATCAGACATTTATCTAACTTCTACTAGATCAGTAGAAGTTAGACATCAACTTCTCAGTAACTTACCTACTTATTGTGTCTCTATATAAGGGGTTGGAAACCTTTTACTAGCAGCTTGCAAGCTAAAATCTAGTCAAGCCCAGGTGTATCAGTTGTGTATATACAATAATATTAATAGTAATGTGACCAACAAATAAATGTTCATGTTATGCCACACAGTAGTGCCCCTAGTTCAAATTGTGACACATAGTAGTTACCTCAATACATATTATGCCACAGCATAGTGCCCCAGTTCATATTATGCCACATAATTGTGCCATTACTTCATATTATGCTACATAATTGTGCCCCCAATTCATATTTTGCCACATAGAGGAGCCCGAAGTTTATATTATGCCATATAGATGTGCCAATAATGTATATTATGCCTCATAGTTGTGCTTACAAATCATATCATGACACATAGTAGAGTACCAATTCATATTATGCCACATAGTTGTGAATAATATGAAATTCATATTATTACTCATAGTTATAGCCCCCACTTCATATTGTGCAACATAGTTGTGCCCCCAGTTAAGCTTCAAACTGATGCTTGCTACTTACCTTTGGAGTCAGCACAGACGTTTGGGAGCTGGAATTGGGAGCTTCCTGAGTAAAGAAGCCGAAAGGCTGACACGATGCTGCTGTGCATATGCAGCAGCACCGTTTCAGCCATCTTCAGCTGCTTTAGTGAGGCAGCTGTGGAGTTCCGGTGTGCCAGATAGTATTGGTCAGCATGTCACATTTTGCTGACTCCTGCTCCACATCAACAATCTTTACAAAAAATATATCACCTAAAAACCTTAAAAGTAAGAAACTACTCAGCACTCACAGCTGTATCAATATAATTTCATTTATTGCACACATTTTAATGAAAAAAGTAAAAAAAATTGTACATTTTTAGCACATCAACATGAAATAGACCTAGTAACACAGGATTTAGGACCAAAAATTATCAATGGTACAGAAAGCATAAAAGTGTCTTAGATTTTTAAGTCACCAGATAAGACAAGGCCTCCAGAGAACAGACTTTTCCTTTTAATGGCACTTGCAAAAAATCTAATATCTGGGAGAGTTTATAACCAAACGCCATCATCAGCTCTTCCAGGCACACTTTCCCCACTTACTCTCACAAATCAAGTTAGACTGTCACGAGTCACAGGGACTGAAGGCCAGTTACTGATATTTGTGCTGCTAAGCTGGGAGATGTGGAGTCTAAACATGCCCTCGGTCTTCACCAGGGACCCCCACAAGGGAGTTTGCTGCAAGGGACGTGCAGGTCACGTTAGCTATCAGTGGAGTGGATGGTGAACAGGTGTGGTCGTGCAGGCAGAAATCAAATTGTTTTGCAAATGTGGTATCAAGGGAAAATACAAATCGGAGTCAGCAAGCCAAAGGTCAGATAGAGCCAGAGTAATCAGGCCGAAGGGAGATCCAGAAGCAAAACCAGAGGAAGCTGGGTCAGTACACAGGAGGTCATTCAGAGAGCAGGGAAACAGGCTGGAATGCTAGAGCATAGGAAGACTTAGATACTCTGGCACCTACCTAATGTTAGAGGCAGGTTTAACTAGTAGAGTCCATTCCCTGATTGGTGGCAGTGGAGGCGACGGCCTGAACAGCTGATCACTGACAGGAAGTGCTGAGAACAGTCCCGTTGCTTGGAAATGGAGATGCGAGCAGATACACATGCGCATGGCACTGAAAGACCCTGAAGGAAGAGGGTGCCATCCACCTACCTAGCAATGGACCGAACAGCTGGCAAAGGAAGGTGTCTGTCCCTGGCACCGATGGTGAGTGAGGGGACGGCACCTGACAGCACCACCCCCTTCTCTTCCAGAAGGCCTACTCTCCAAGCAGCATTTTTTAGGAAACCGGCCATCAAACGTGGAGCATTGAGATCATCCTCATACACCCAGGACCTTTCTTCAGGGCCGAACCCTTTCCAGTGGACCAAATTCTAGGAGCGTCCATGAAGCTTGCGAGTATCCAAGATATGGCTAATTTAATACTCTTTACTAGAAGCTGTAGGGATAGGATGAGGAGAGGATGGTATATGAGAAAACTTATTGAGCACTAGTGGTTTCAGCAAAAAAATATGGAAAGTATTGTGTACTTTAAGAGAGGGAGGGAGCTGAATTCTATAGGTTACGGGATTAACAAGCTGAAGTACTGGAAAAGGCCCAATAAATTGTGGGCCAATTTCATTGAGGGTACCCGTAGCTTAAGGTTCCTTGTGGAAGGAGCCACATATTATTCCCAACTTGCAGAACTGATACCATATTCCGATGACGTTCTGCTGCAAGTTTATACTGCTGAGAGGACTGTAATAACTTCTCTTTAGTGTCAGACCAGACTTTGCCAAAATCGCGAACCATAGCATGAGCAGCAGGAACTGTCACTGTCAGGGAGGAGGAAAAATTGGGAAGATTGGGGTGGGCACCATATGCAATAAAGAAGGGGAGGAACCAGAAGTTGCATGGTATGGTTGTTATGGACAAACTCTGCCCAGGGAAGTAGATTGCTCAAGTCAGATTGGTTGTTATTGGAAAAACAGAGCAGAAATAATTCAAGATCTTGGTTAACCCGTTCTGTCTGGCCATTAGTCTGGGGGTGATAACCACTGGAGAATTTCAGTCCCACCCCCAGAACTTTACAGAAGGCCCTCCAGAAATGAGGGATAAATTGTGCTCTGCGATCGGATATGATTTCCTGCAGACACCCATGGAGACTAAAAATTTCTTTGATAAATGCTTGGGCAAGTTTGAATGCGGAGGGAAGACTTTTCAATGGGACAAAATGAGCTATCTTTGAGAACCTGTCCATAGTCAACCAGATGGTATAAAACCCGTTACTGGGAGGTAGATCTATGATAAAATCCATGGATACACTTGCCCAGGGACGATCAGGGATGAGCAATGACAAGAGTAACCCGGATGGAGGTTATCTGGGTATTTTACTGTGGCCACAGGTAGCACAGACGGCAACAAATTCCTTCATATCAGCGCGAAGAGGGGGCCATCAATAATGACGTTACAGTAAGGAGAGAGTTTTCACAAAACCAGTATGACCCTCAAATTTTCTGGTGTGAGCCCAACGAACAGCCTTAAGGTGGAGATGTGATTCCAAATAGGAATAGCCAACAGCAGGGGTCTTAGATAAAGTCAACGTGAGGGCAACAATGCTGGAAGGCTCAAATATGTGAGGAGGCTCAGAAGTATGGGTAAGATCAGATTCGATTAATGACCGGGAGAGGGCATCAGTCCGGGAATTCTGAGCACCAGAACAGTAAGTCAATTTTAGGTCAAAGCGAGCAAGAAATGAAGACCACCTGGCTTGGCGAGGATTCAAACACCAAGCATCCTGAAGGTAGACAAAAAAATTTTGGTCGGTGTAAACCATAGCTGGATGGCGAGCTCCTTCTAAAATATGACGCCACTCTTCAAGCGCAGATTTAATGGCTAGCAGTTCTTTGTCAACAATCTCATAATTATGTTAAGAAGTGGAGAATTTTATAAAGAAAAAACCACAGGGATATAAATCACCCAAAGGGGATTCTTGTTAGAGAATAGCTTCTACTCCGAATGAAGAGGTGTCCACCTCCATGAAAAAAGGTTTCTCTTGGTTGGGCTGAGTCAGTACTGGGGCAGAAATTAAGGCCTCCTTCAAAGTGGCAAATGCAGCGATGGCTTCAGGGGTCCAATTTCTGGGGTTGGCTGACCTTCGGGTCAGTGCGGTAATGGGAACAATCAAGGTGGAAAAGTGCTTGATAAATTGTCTGTATAATTGAGAAAGCCAATAAAACGTTGCACAGCTTTCAAGCCGCAGGTTTGAGGACAGATGAGAATGGCAGAAAGTTTATCTGGTTCCATCTGGAGACCTGAGCCAGCAACGATATACCCCAAGAATGAGATTTGAGGAACTGCAAAACACTTTTTTTCGAGTTTGCAAAACAACTGATGAGCATGAAGGCGCGAAAGGACCTCCCTCACATGGATACCGTGGGAAAAAATGATTCTGCAAGACACAGTCGATCATCCACGTTTGATTGTAGAGAGACATTTCTCGAAACAATGAGTACCCCAAGATGTAACCTGAGCCGAATTCCAGTCAAATTGAGGTGCATGGAGTCTGAGCCAAGGTAAACCCAAAATGACAGGGTTAATAGATTAGGAAAGGACCAAAAACTCAATCCACTCTGAATGTAGCACCCCTTCCGTCAGTCAAATAGAAGAAGGGATTCGGGAGACAGAACCATTAATAACTCGGTTCCCATCCATTGCAGTGAGATATAACGTCTGAGGCCCATTTTGAGTAGGAGTGTGGAGTTGTGAAGCCAAAGTGGCAGATATGAAGTTCCCAGTGGAGCCGAAGTCCACAAAGGCAGAGGTCATAAAGGTGCCATTAGGAGTATCCAGAGTGATAGAAATTGAGAAATCTGAACCTGCAGAGGTATAGGAAGTAGTAAACTTGACTCCTTGACCGGCCTCCCTGTTACTGGCTAGGAGAAGGCATTTCCCAGCCTCTTAGGGCAGACAGAAATTAGGTGGCCTGGTTCCACGCAGTAAAGACAGAGGTTTTGTTTGAAGCGCCTCTCCCTCTCTTCGGGAGAGGGACGGGGCCATCCAATCTGCGTATGCTAATCAGGAGGCACAGGGTTCTGAAAGCGAGGGTTCTTGTGCTCGTTCCCGGAAGCGTAGATCGATTCTATTGCATAAAGAAATTAAGGAATCAAGGTTTTCTGGGAGCTCACGGGAGACCAACTCATCTATTATGTGGTCTGCCAGGCCCTGCCAAAAAGTTGTCACCAGAGCCTTGTTATTCCATTTCAACTCGGAGGTCAAGGTGCGGAACTGGACTGCATATTGACCCTTGGTCTGGGAACCCTGGCGTAAATTCAGGAGACTGGAGGCAGCAGAAGAAAGTCGACCAGGCTTGTCGAAAAATTTGCGTAAGGCTTTGATTAAAGATGAGGCATAGGGGAGATGCCTATGCCAAGGCAGGGAGATGATTAATGCAATATTGATGCATTCAGAGGAGTAGGATCCAGGGTTGCATTGAAAATGTATCAAACATTGATTCAAAAATCCCCGGCATCTC
Organism: Mixophyes fleayi; assembly: GCF_038048845.1. NCBI lineage: Eukaryota > Metazoa > Chordata > Amphibia > Anura > Limnodynastidae > Mixophyes > Mixophyes fleayi. Next base: position 198,806,782 of record NC_134404.1, read on the forward strand.
TTTTGGCCTTCGGCGAATTTCTCTGGTGTAAAAAGGCATAAGGCAAAAACATCAACTGCAGAGGAGGCCTGGGTAGGTAATATAATCCGAGAGGAGACGACAACAACTGACTGAGAGACCGCCACAGATGCTTAAAGCGACTCCATTCTTGCAGAGTATAGTGCTATGAGTCACAGGGACTGAAGGCCACTTGCTGATATTTGCGATACTAAGCTAGGAGGCGCGGAGTCTAAAATAGCCCCCAGTCTTCACCAGGGGCCCTGGCAAGGGAGTTTGGAGTTTTCTACAAGGAACGTGCAGGTCGCAGCCCTCCAAGTTAGCTATCAGCGGAGTGGATGGTGAACAGGCGTGGTCGTGCAGGCAGAGATCAAACCGTTTTTTCAAACATGGTATCAAAGGAAAAGGCAAATCAGAGTCAGCAGAACCAGAGGAGGCTGGGTCGGTATACAGGAGGTCTGTTACGGAGCCTGAGAATGGAATAGACCTCGAAGTCCCGCTCTAGATAGACTTACCCCCAGAGAGGTGCGGAGTCTAACGGTAGAGAGGTATTAACAAGGGATACCGCAAGGGAATATGGGCTTAGCTGCTCTCTAGCCACAGGTCGCGGTCCTCTAATGGGGATTAGAGCTGGGTGAGATGGAACCGTGGAGTGGAGCAGGACTGCTGGACGATAAATGCAGAGGTTCAGGTGGCTGGCAGTGAACCAAAGCATTGAGGTCTTTAGAAAGCGAATAGCTGAGAACAGGACTGATTATGAAGCACGAGGTTCCTGCAACAATACCGCAGGTGGTGAACTGCAGAGAACTGATGCACTGAGATCCCTGGCAAGCGAATAGTTTGAGGAAGGGATCGATCATGAAGCACAAGGTTCTTGCAATAATACCACAGGTCTTGATCGTGGAACAGGTAACACAGTATACCGATGTGCAAAGAGAGCAGCATCCCCACAGGTAAGGAGTCCTGAAGATCTGGCAACTTAGTAGAGAAGCAGATGATTTAAATAGAGAGAGCTGACAGGCAATTAGCCAGTCAAGAGAATGCAGGAAGTTTGAAAAGACTGGGTGTGTGCATGCTCAGTTCAGATCAGCAAATTAATGCAGGGAGTGAGTACTAAGGGAAACAGGTAAGAAAAGTGACAAAATTCAGGTTAACTGGTGCAATGTGTGACAGTTCTCCCCCTTTTTAAAGGTGGGCACTGCACACCTAAGGCCTAGCTTTGTTGGGATACTTGGCATGAAATTTCTTGACCAAAGATGGAGCGTGAACATCAGAAGCATCCACCCAGGATCGTTCCTCAGGTCCATATCCCTTCCAATCCACTAAATACTTGGTTTTGCCCCGAAAGGTTTTGGAATTCAGCATCTGGGAAATCTCAATTTCTTCAGATTGCTGAACAGCCGGAGGGGGAGACGTATTCTTATCAGAAGAAAACTTGTTAATGATTAGAAGCTTGAGGAGCGAAACATGAAAGAAATTCGAGATGCGGAGTGAGCTAGGAAGCTTGAGTTTGATGAATACTGGGTTGATGACCTGAAGAATTCTGAAGGGCCCAATGAATCGGGGAGGCGAACTTCATGGAAGGGACTCATAGGCAGATATTTTTTGTGGACAGCCACACCTTGTCCCCAAACTTGAGGGGAGGAATCACACAACGTCTTTTATCTGCAAATCGTTTATAACGGGACAAAGTCTTTTTGAGACACTCAATCGTCTGGTTCCAAAAAGCAAGGAAATTGCAATGGAGATCATTAGCAGCTGGAACCTGGGTGGGAGAGAGGGCTGAGAACTAGGGAAGAATCAAGAATGGAGTGGAAGAGGTGGATTCGTGATAGAGGTGAAATGGGCAAATTCTGTCCAAGGCAAAAGATGCACCCATTTATCCTGGGAAGCTGAGTAGTATAGATGAATTAAAGTCTACAAATCTTGGTTCACTATTTCAATTTGACCCATGGATTGTGAATGGTAAGATGACGAGAAGTTCAGCTGGATATCCAGGAGTTTACAGAAAGCTCTTCAAAATTTGGATGTAAATTGAACTCCCCGATCAGAGATGATTTCAAGAGGACATCCATGTAAGTGGAATATTTCCTTGACAAAAAATATTTGCTAAACAGGACGCTGATGGAAGGCCAACAAGAGTGATAAAATGCGCCATATTAGAGAAACGGACTACGACCACCCAGATGGTGTTAAACTTCCTGCAGGGAAGGATACCAGTCACAAAATCCATGAATATATGTGACCATGGTTTGGATAAAATAGGAAGCTGCATGAGAGAACCAGCAGGAGACTGGTGAGAGGTCTTATCTTGTGCACAAAGATGACAAGCCGCCACAAACTGTTAAACATCCGACCTAAGGGTGGGCCACCAATAACTCAGAGAGATGAGTTCAATGATTTTGACAGATCCGGCATGAATGGAAAATCAAGAACAGTAAAACCAACACAAAACCTTTTTTTCAAAAATTCAGAGGCACAAGACTTCTCCCAGGAGGCGGTAGTGGGTCAGGAGACATAGACGTGGCCTGAAGAAATTTGGGTTCCAAAATAGGCTGATTCACAACATCTGGAGATTCAGTTTCACATGGGAACACTGTTGATAGGGCATCAGCTTTTATATTTCTTGAGCCCGGCCAAAAAGTGACACATAAATTAAAACGAGAAAAGAAGAGAGACCACTGGGCCTGGCGGGGGTTAATACATTGCATTGACTGGAGATACAGCTGGTTTTTGTGGTCAGTAAAAATGGTCACTGGAAAACGTGCCCCTTCTAGGCGATACCTTCATTAAGAAAGTGTTAACTTCAAAGCTAGGAGTTCTCTGTCACCGATGGTATAGTTCTTTTCAGCTGGTGGGAATTTGTGTGAAAAGAATGTGCAAAGATGAATCTGTTTCCCAGCAGAGGAGTACTGGGAAAGATCTGTGCCAACTCCCACTGCTAAAACTACTCTATTTATACTTCAACTAAGAACGTTTAAGAGGGATCAGGTTTTTTGTGAACTGGAGCTGTGGAGAACGCCTTTCTGAGGGTGCTAAAAGCAGACAGAGCCAGCTGGGACCAATGCTTATTGTCAGCGCCTTTTTTGTTCAAAGCAACAATGGAAGCAACAATAGAAGAATAACTTTGAATAAACTGTCTATAATAGTTGGCGAACCTAAGAAGCTTTGAATGTCATTCAGGCCTAACGGAAAATGTAAGTTTTGAGTGAGCATTTGAAGGATTTTAGGTTGGGGTGAATCGAGTGAGGCGGGGCAGGGAGCTTCAAAAGTGGATGACAGCATGGCAGAAGTCTTGGAGGTGAGCATGGGAGGAGGTAATGAGAGATGAATTGAGGCAGTGGTTAGAGACCAAGCGGAGTGGCCAGAAAGCGATGTACCTCGAGACAACGTCAGAATTATATGGGGGAGAAGTGTTGGTAAGGACTTTGTAAGCAAGGATAAGGAGCTTGTACTGAATTCTGAAAAGGATTGGGAGCCAATGTAGGGATTTATGCAGAGGAGCACAGGAAGAGGAGTGACATGAAAGGAAGATTAGCCTAGCTTTCTGGATGGACTGAAGGTAATAAAAGTGGAAGTCAGGAAGGAAAGACTGAACTAAGTTGCAATAGTTCAGAGAAGAAATGATGAGCAAATGCTTTCTGAGAGATGTTTTTTGTGAGGGACTGGATGGGAGGGGTACATTTGAGTACAGAGTCTAGGGTTACTCCAAGGCAGCGGACTTGGGAGACAGGAGAGAAAGTTATGTTATCAACCGGGAGGGAAATATTTGAAGGGATAGCATCATTCGCAAGAGGAAAGATGATGAGCTTGGCGATGTTGAGTATGAGGAAACTGTCAGTGACAGCAGAGAGACAACTAGGCACTTGGGATAGGAAGGAGGGGGAGAGGTCATGGGAGGAAAGATAGATTGGAGTGTCATCAGTGTAGTAATGGAATTGGAGGCCAAATTATTGAAAAAGTTCACAGAGAGAGGTGGTGTAGAGAGAGATTCACAACGACCTATGGTGCTTAGGAGAAAATAATTATTAACGGTATAAAAAGCAACAGAGAGGTTTAATGGTATGAGAAGGGAGAAGTGACCTATAGACTTAGCTGAGAGTAAGTCATTTGTCGAATGTACCCTCATTATCATCAGCCACCTGTTTACCCTTCTACCCCAGTGACACACATGACACCAAAAAAAATATACATTTCACATGTGAGCAGAATAATGTTTTAATGAAATCTACTGATATGATGCAAAAAATTGGATGTTATGGACACAAACGTACATGCTTATGATGTTAATTTTTTCTTCTATTATGTTTCGCTGGATATACAGAGGAGCAGAGTGAGGTGGAAGAGAAGGTCACAGGGAATAACATCTCACGCCTTTCCATGTGCTGTGAGAAGGAAGAAGTGACCTTTAGACTTAGCTGGCTCTAAGTCATTTGTTGAGTTTACCCTCATTACTATAAGCCACTTGTTTACCCTCCTGCCCCGGTGACATATGTTGCTCCTCTTGCCCCACTGCCATCTTCTGCCTTTCCTGCCCCACTGTCCTCTGCTGACCTTTCTGCCCTTGTGGGACCTGTAGCCCCTCCTTTCCATGTGTAGCTTGTTGCCCCTCCTGTCCCAGTGCAACCTAATTATTGGATGACCCGGTGGAAGCTACGATTAAGTAGCATAGGGAACATTGGGCCAGGGGGCAAGCGAGGGTGAAATACTAAATGATTGTGGTTTTAACTCGTATTTGTATTTGTCACTAATTTGCCTTTTTTTTTTGAAAACTAAAATGCACTGTTTTGAGAAAAAAAAATGGATTCTATGTTTCTTATATTTGAGATGTAACTAAGTGATTGTCCTATACGATTTCTATGGTTTCAAAAGGTAACAGAAGAATTAATTTACGAAGCATACAGTAACATCAAAATGCACACGCAATGGCAAAATACATTAACTTGGCAACTAAAAGCAAAGTGCACAGATATTTAAAAATTAATCAAATGCAAAGATGCAATTATAAATGCGAAATACAAAAAAAAGTAGAAAATATTAACACCAAGACAAAACAGCAGGCGCACGCCGGACAGCTCTCTGTACAGCACGGTCTCTCTGAACAGCACGGTGACTAAGTGGTTAGCACTTTGCCTCACAGCGCTGGGGTCATGAGTTCCATTCCCGACCATGGCCTTATTTGTGTGGAGTTTGCATGTTCTCCCTGTGTTTGTGTCACGAGCCGCCGCGGTACTCACAGCCGCCGCGCCTCGCTTCTGGCGTCCCGGCCGTCACCTTGACGACCGGGGCGTCACTTCCGGATCCTGGACGACCGTTGCCAAGGCAACGGTCGGAAGCTTTGTGCTCTGCGCTGCATCCCGGCAACGGAGGAAGCCGGGCGCGCATGCGCAGAAGTTAAACAAGCCTGTGGGCTGATTAATGCATGCTATATTAATCATGCAGGGGGCTGTGTGTAATTCAGAGCTAGGCTCTGATTGGTGGCCACTAGTATTTAAGGCAGTGAGGTCTGCAGCCTCACTGCCGGTTATAGCTTCTGCTACCCAGTCTGCTGACCTGCTTTGTTCCTGTTCCTGTCTATTAAACTTCTATTGATTCTCCGTGTATGACCCTTGGCTTGGATTTGGACTTTGCTTGTGAATCTCGTGACCCTGACCTCTGGCTTGAATACCGACCTCCCTGTCTGCTCGTGACCCTTGACTCCAGCTTGTATATTGGTACTGATGTCTGCTGCCGGCCCCTGACCTCTGCTTGGATTCCACTCCACTTGCCTGGGTTCTCCCCAGCCGTTACACACTTCACGACCCTCTGTCAGTCCGCAGCCCAGTCTGTCCCCACCATCAGGGGCTCCAGTGAACACCTGACTGGCAGAGTAGACTCCGGTTGTGTTGTGCCGGCTGGAGGGGTTCCTAACATTATAACCGGCCTTAAACAGACGTTCCGGAGACAAAGTTAAGATGGAAGGAAGTGGAACTTCACCGTCTCCGGCGCAAGCCCTAGCGGGCCATGTGGAATCCTTGTACCAAATGATCCAGGGATTGTCTGAGCGATTGTCCACTCAAGAAGAAGCTGCAAAGTCCTCACAACCCACTCAGAGTTCCGCCTGCGAACCTAAGATGAATTTGCCGGATCGCTTCACCGGAAATAGATCCCTGTTCCGGAATTTCAGGGAGAGCTGCAAGCTTTATTTCTGGTTGAGACCCCGCTCCTCCGGTTCAGAGCAACAAAGAGTCGGGATTATTTTTTCCCTCCAAGGTGACCCCCAGTCCTGGGCTTTTTCTTTGCCACAGACCAGTCCTGCCATGCAGTCCGTAGACGCTTTCTTTGAGGCATAAGGTCTACTATATGATGACCTGGATCTAATGGCCTCTGCAGAAGCTCATCTATGGGCCTTGAAACAAGGCCGGTGGTCGGCAGAGGAATATTGCGCAGAATTCCGTAGATGGTCACCTGATAGTGAATGGAATGACCCTGCCTTACGTAGCCAGTTCCGTCTCGGCCTGTCGGAACAGATTAAGGATTCTCTGGTGCAATACCCCTCTCCTACCTCTCGGGAGGATCTGATGCACCTCTCCATTAAAATCGACAGGAGATTTAAAGAGCGGAAAACCGAAAAGGAGGCATCTTCACCTCCATCCGCCTTCATTCCTGTTTCCACGGATGGTGAGGAACCCATGCAATTAGGAGCGTATCTTCTCTCCCCTGAGGAAAGAGACAGGAGACGATCACAGGGCTTATGTCTCTATTGAGGCACAAAAGGCCACTTCTCCCGTTCCTGCCCGAATAAGCCGGGAAAAGAGCATGCCTAGGGAACGAGGGGAAGTTCACCTAGGTCTGCAGATTGTCTCCCCGAAAAATGCTGTATTGATCCCTGCACAGCTCACGTTCAATGCTTGTTCTGTGGACCTGTCGGCCTTCATTGACAGTGGAGCTGCAGGTAACTTCATTGACTTCAAGTTTGCCCGCTCTGCTGGAATTCCACGGGTTAAACTCAAATCTGCCATCACGGTATGTGGTTTAGATGGCACTCCATTGCCAGGCGGTAAGATTACCTGGGAGACTCCGCCACTACAATTGAACATCAGGGCTCTCCACTCGGAATCCATAGTCTTCCGCCTTATCGAATGCCCATCAGTTCCTTTGATTCTGGGCCACCCTTGGCTATTCCGCCATAACCCTGTCATAGATTGGGTAAAAGGAGAGATTGTCCAGTGGAGCCCTTATTGTACTCAGTCTTGCTTGACACTACCCCTGCGTGTGATTCAGCCTATTCTGGAGCAGCTTCCTTTAAACTATCATGACTTCTGGGATGTTTTCTCCAAAAAGGCTGCTGACACTCTACCACCGCACCGGAATTTTGACTGTGCCATTGACCTCATTCCGGGTTCAAAGTTACCCAAGGGACGCTTGTACTCTCTCTCCGGTCCGGAGACCCAATCCATGCAAGAATATATTGACGAAAACTTGGAGAAAGGCTCCATCAGGCCATCCAAGTCCCCAGTAGGAGCAGGGTGCTTCTTTGTATCCAAGAAGGATGGGGGACTCAGACCCTGTATCGATTACCGAGGGCTGAATCTTATTACGGTTAAAAATACCTATCCCCTTCCTCTCATATCCGTACTTTTTGACCAATTAAGAGGGGCAACTATCTTCACAAAAATCGATCTTCGTGGTGCCTATAACCTCATACGTATTAGAGCTGGTGATGAGTGGAAGACGGCATTCAACACGCTCTCGGGCCACTACGAATATCTGGTCATGCCATTTGGCCTTAGTAATGCCCCTGCAGTATTCCAGGATTTGATTAATGAGGTGTTACGTGAGTTTCTGGGACACTTCGTTGTTGTTTACTTGGATGACATCCTCATCTATTCTGAATCGTTATCTGTACATCAGTGTCACGTCAGACAAGTCCTACAGAAATTGGGAGAACACCATCTCTACGCTAAACTCGAGAAATGCGAGTTCAAGGTCCAGAAGGTACCTTTCCTAGGTTATATCATCTCCTCAGAAGGTTTCTCCATGGACCCAACCAAGGTCCAAGCAATCCTGGACTGGGTACAGCCGAATAACCTCAAGGCGGTTCAGAGATTCCTGAGATTTGCCAATTATTACAGGAATTTTATTGGCGACTTTGCTGATATCGTGGCTCCTATCGTTACCTTGACCAGCAAGGGAAGCGACCCAGCTAATTGGTCTCCACAAACAATAATGCCATTTGAAACACTGAAGAAAGCCTTCGTGTCTGCTCAGGTCCTTAGACATCCGAATCCTAAAATACCATTTATCCTTGAAGTTGATGCCTCTGACGTTGGTGCAGGGGCCATCTTGTCACAAAAAGATCCCCATACTCACCGTCTACATCCATGTGCCTATTTTTCCCGTCAGTTCTCTTCAGCGGAAACCAACTATGATGTTGGAAATCGAGAACGGTTAGCAATTAAATGGGCCTTTGAGGAATGGTGACATTGGTTGGAAGGCGCTGCACATCAGGTCTCCATTATAACGGATCATAAAAATCTACAGTATATACAGTCCGCCAAACGACTGAACCCTCGACAGGCCCGTTGGTCACTGTTCTTCTCCCGTTTTAACTTTATAATCACCTATCGTCCAGGTTCTAAAAATGTTCGGGCAGACGCCCTGTCCAGAAGTTTCCTGGCACATCATACTTCGGTCTCTAGCCCAGAGCCTATTGGTCCCATGTCCGTGATTCATGCTGGGTTAACCCAAGACCTAAGTTGCATTCTACAAAGATTTCAGAAATTGGCTCCTGATAATACTCCAGTAGGATGCTTGTTTGTCCCAGTACATCTTAGGAAGGCAGTCCTTGCGGAAGCACACAATAATCAGACCGCTGGACATTCTGGAGTCTTCAAAACGTTGGAAATTCTTTCACGTACGGTATGGTGGCCATCTTTATCTGCTGACGTCAAGGATCACGTCCAGTCTTGTGAAGTTTGTGCCAGAAACAAAATTCCTAGGACTCGTTCGGTAGGCCAGTTGGTTCCTTTGGCCATTCCTGCAAAACCATGGACGCATTTGTCCATGGACTTTATAGTGGATCTGCCTATCTCTACAGGACACAATACCATCTGGGTCGTGGTAGACCGGTTTAGAAAGATGTCTCATTTCATTCCATTAACCAGACTCCCTTCTGCTCGAGATTTGGCCATCTTATTTATTCAGCACATTTTCCGGCTCCATGGACTTCCTACTGACATCGTTTCTGATCGGGGTCTCAGTTCATAGCCCTGTTTTGGAGATCCTTCTGTACCTTTCTCGGAATCAAGGTCAGTTTGTCATCCGCATATCACCCTCAATCAAATGGGTAAACTGAGAGGGTTAACCAGTCCTTGGAGAAGTTTTTACGTTGCTACACATCAGAGTTCCATGACAACTGGTCCTCCTTGTTACCCTGGGCGAATTTTGCCTACAAAAATTCCTGTCACTCATCCACCAAAACCTCTCCGTTTTTTTGCAATTATGGTTTTCACCCCAGGTCCAACTCTTTATATTCACTCAAGTCCGTTGGTACCCAGGAGATCCGCTCCACTGCCAGGGATCTCAGAGTTGTCTGGAAGAAGGTCCAATCATCATTAAGACTAGCCTCATTTGTGGCAAAAAAAAATTCGGACCGCCATCGTACCAGCTGCTCCCTCAAGGTGGGCCAGAAAGTTTGGATGTCTACAAAAAATATCAGGCTTAGACAGCCTTGTAAGAAGTTGGGCCCTAAGTTCATCGGGCCATTTTCTATCGTTAAGCAGGTTATTTCTGTTGCCTTTAGGCTAAAAATTCCGAGCTCCTTAAGAATTCCCAACACATTTCACTGTTCTTTATTGAAGCCGGTATTATATCCTAGTCAAATCCAATCTTCAAGTTTGCCTGAGAGAAATTCAAACAGACCACCAAGATACGTTGTTCAGAAGATCTTGGATTCTAAAAAAGTGCAAGGTCAGGTGCACTTCCTAGTGCAGTGGAGGAATTGTGGGTTAGAAGAGCGGTCTTGGATTCCTCGGAGACAACTCCATGCTCCTAAACAACTGAAGGAGTTCTTCAAGAAATTTCCAAGGAAACCTGGGTGTCGGGGTTCCTTAACCCCTCCTCAAGGGGGGGGGTACTGTCACGAGCCGCGGCGGTACTCACAGCCGCCGCGGCACTCACAGCCGCCGCGGCTCGCTTCTGGCCTCCTCTGGCGTCCCGGCCGTCACCTTGACGACCGGGGCGTCACTTCCGGATCCTGGACGACCGTTGCCAAGGCAACGGTCGGAAGCTTTGTGCTCTGCGCTGCGTCCCGGCAACGGAGGAAGCCGGGCGCGCATGCGCAGAAGTTAAACAAGCTTGTGGGCTGATTAATGCATGCTATATTAATCATGCAGGGGGCTGTGTGTAATTCAGAGCTAGGCTCTGATTGGTGGCCACTAGTATTTAAGGCAGTGAGGTCTGCAGCCTCACTGCTGGTTATAGCTTCTGCTACCCAGTCTGCTGACCTGCTTTGTTCCTGTTCCTGTCTATTGAACTTCTATTGATTCTCCGTGTATGACCCTTGGCTTGGATTTGGACTTTGCTTGTGAATCTCGTGACCCTGACCTCTGGCTTGAATACCGACCTCCCTGTCTGCTCGTGACCCTTGACCCCAGCTTGTATATTGGTACTGTTGTCTGCTGCCGGCCCCTGACCTCTGTTTGGATTCCACTCCGCTTGCCTGGGCTCTCCCCAGCCGGTACACACTTCACGACCCTCTGTCAGTCTGCAGCCCAGTCTGTCCCCACCATCTTGAAACTGTTTGTGGAATTGCACCATCCGTAGTGCCCTGAATTCCTTTGTGTAATAACACTTCCTATGGACAGAGTATAGTGAAAATAGTGAAATGGAATCAATAAGCAATGCACTTATAATACACTGTTACAAAGCGGTTATTTGCGGCCGCTAATCCTGTTGCATTGTGATCGCATCACAATGAGGGGACACAGTTTGGTAACTCAGATTGACTTGTACATTATGATCAATATTTTTAGACGACTTTAACAGTTTGTACATTTATTGTACTTGCTCCAATTTAAGTTAACCCAAGAGGTACTTAAATGAAAAATAACTTGAAAATACATATGCTTTGAATGCCGCATATTCTTGTGAATGAGGAGGACAGGGATCAACGTCATCTTCCTGGCCAGCACCCTCTGCCTCTTGCCCCCATGGATGACAATATTTTGAAAAAAAAATGTTATTCGATTTTGGAGTTCCCTTTGGGGTCTACACATCATAGACAAACATTATTCCAGATAATATATATAGCTTGTACCATAGAAATATATCAAAAAGTCTGAGATTGAACATCATTTTTAAAATGGTCAGTTGCTAATGTATGCCATGCTTTAGAACAGAGGTGTCCAAGCTTAGTCCTCAAGGGCTACCAATAGTGTATGTTTCCTGGATTTCTGTTTGTAGAAACAGGTGGGATAATTACTGTCCCAAACAAAAAGATTAACTCCCCTGTGCATAATTAAAGAAATCCTGAAAACATGAACTGTAGGTAGCCCTTGAAGACTGAGTTTGGACACCTCTGCTTTAGAAATACATTTTTTTTGTTCCTACTGAGAGGCTAATGTGCAAGTTTCACCTAACTCTTTTCAGTAAACAGTCAGCAACTTCTTTTGTTTCTATTTAGAATCTAGATGACACAATGGTGCTCACCTGCCATGATGTTATAATTTATTTGATGAGAAGAGTGGTGTCATGTGTGTAGTTGAATGGACACTCATGGAATAAATGTGTGTGTATGTATGCTGTGCTTAGTCATCACTATCATCCATCACATACACTTGACCTGAAATGGGTACGACCCTTAAGTCTGAAAAGAGCTTACTTCTGCCTGCGCTTGAACTTGAATCAAACATATTTGCTTAGGAATCCACTTACTGTTCTTCGGTTTGTACAACTGCCCCTTCCCTTTTCCATAATGCTCTTCAAGTTGTATGCTGTCGTAAATGTCCATTGCCTTCAAAGATGAATTGCCTTCCCTTGTATTCTACGACATATAGTTTGGTTCTGAGTATGTGTAGACCAATTATATGCAAAATATGGCATTTGCGATGCTTGATGAATCAGGATTTGAGTGTTTTGGAACAAGTAAGACTTATCTAAATGTATTAATCTAGGGCCTGATTCATTAATGCAATTTTTTTAATAATGTGTGTAATTCAGGCATACGCACATTCATATTCAATTGCAAACAAATCTCAAGAAACATCTTTTGTTGAATATGGGCCTAGAAACCCTCTTCCTTGATAGACAATACACTGCAATATACATCCAATACATATGTGGAATATAAAGTGGCAGCAGAATGCACAAAAAATGTTGACAAATTGATTAAATCAATTATTGACACCTGTTACTAATACAGTCATTAATTAAAAAAGTTTTTTCCCCCATTTTTACAGATGCTGTTAATTGCAAACACATGTTCTAGCATGTATAGTGATGACCGTCAACACTATCACTCAGCCTTAAACTTGACCTGTAGCTGGTGCAAGTTATAGGACAGGAAAACATGTATGTTAGAGATGCCCGAAGTTGGGATCAGATGTTGCTGTCTGTACTGTACAGTGACTACGTGCATATGTTCATTCCCCACCCCATTCCGCCCATGAAATCGTAGTGTGTTGTAAGTATTCTTTGCGCTTGAAGTTGAATTGGATGCTATTGCATTCACCTGTATATTCCATTTCTGGGCATGCACTGTGCAATTTACACAAAATACGGGACCTTTGGTGTGTAAGCATTGCTACAATTTGTGTACTGGTGATAATGATGGGCATGAGATGTGCATTTTTTGTCAGGAGAATCGTATTATATATATACCTATACGTTTTTCCATATGTCGTCTAGAGAGATTTTGTATACACTGAATATAAATTTCTAACTATCTGGACATTACTGTTTACAAATAATGAAAATACAGTATTAACATATGCTATTTACTTTTTATTGATTTACTTTTATATAGCATATAAATCATCATATTATACAGAACTTTACACAGGCTAGTAATTCATTCACATCAGTTCTTGCCCCATTGAGTTTACATTTTCTGACACACACACAAACACACACACACACACTAGGGATTAGCGTCCATTATGTCATAACCCATGGCCCCAGCATTATGAACCAATGCGCCATCCATATTGAAAAAGGAATGTGGCAATCCTCATTACTTTACTTTGTTGATTCAAATGCTATGTTTACTACTAACAGCAATACTTCATTGTCACAAGCATGTGGACACCTGAAAATCACATACCAAAACCTAGGGTATTAATATGAAGATGGTCCCCTCTTTGCTGCTATAATAGCTTCCACTCTTCTTATAAGGCTTTCCAGTACATTTTGGAACATAACTACAGGGAATCACATTTATTCAGCACAAAACCATTAGTGAGGTTGGGTGTTGATTTCAGGGGATAAGAAGTGGCTTGCAGTTGGCATTCAATTTCACCCCAAAGGTGTTTGATGGGGTTAAGGTTAGGATTTAAAGGCCAGTCAAGTTCTACCACACCAATCTTAGAAACCATTTTTTGATGGACCTTGTTTTGTTCACGGGGCATTGCAATGCTGAAACAGGAAAGGGCCTTCCCCAAACTGTTGGCACAAAGTTGGAAGCACACAATTGTCCAGAATGCCATTACATGCTGTATAATTAAAATGTAAATAAGGGCCCAGGCCAAACCATGGAAAACAGTCCCAGTCCATTAATCAGTCTCCTCCAAATGTTACAGTTGGCAGTCGCATTCAAGTAGGAAGCGTTCCCCTGGCATCTATTAAACCTAAATTTATCCCTTAGATTGCCAGATGGTGAATTGTGATTGATCACTCCAGAGAAAGTGTCTACTCTGCTCCAAACTTCAGTCAATATTTTAAATTTTGGATGGTTATCTGATGCTTAGTATTTTCCTTGTTTGACCATGGAAAACCAATTCATGAAGCTCCTGATAAACAGTTCTGGTTATAATAGTGCTTTCAGAGTCAGTTATGAACTTACAAGTATTACAACTGAGGAAATATTCTTTTAGTACAGCACCCACTTCAGTACTAAGTGGTCCCATTCTGTGAGCTTGAATGGCCAACTGCTTTGCAACTGAGCTATTTTTGCTCCTAGACATTTCCATTTCACAATAACAGTTACAGTTAACTGTGGTAGCTCTATCTGGGCAGAAATTTGACAAACATGAGACGACCACAGGAGGAAATCTCGTTCCTATCCTGATTTTCTCAACTATACATTTAGGCTTTCATGCCAAGTTTCACACACTCCACCTACTCTACCCACCCTTACCTACATTCACCTACCCACCCTCAGTTCATTCTCTCCAGTAGTTGAAGATAAAGTCTCTGCACTCATCTTTTCATCTCAACCTACAACCTGTTCCCTCAAGACTATTCCCTCCCAACTTCTTCTCTCCCTCTCCCACACTGCCACACTGCATGCCCAGTTCTAACTCACCTCTTTAATCTGTCCACTGGAACATTTCCTCCATGAAAAATGCACTTATTTCACCAATTCTAAAGAAACCAACTCTCAATCCTGCCTCTCTATCCAAATACTGTCCTATTCAGTGCTTTTTTTGTAAAAAAAAAGGTGGTGGAACTCACATCTTGTTAATATTTTATGAAAAAAATGTATATATTCATGTCTAAACATACCTTTAATGTATTGTATTTCAGGCAAATGTTCATAGTAAATTCCAAACACTAATAATAATTTTTATGCCCCCCTTCAGTCTTCATTCAGTGCCAGTGCCCCTAATAATTTTTATGTCCCCCTTCAGGTGTCATCCTGTGCCAGTGCCCCTAATAATTTTTATGTCCCCCTTCAGGTGTCATCCTGTGCCAGTGCCCCTAATAATTTTTATGTCCCCCTTCAGGTGTCATCCTGTGCCAGTGCCCCTAATAATTTTTATGTCCCACTTCAGGTGTCATCCTGTGCCAGTGCCCCTAATAATTTTTATGTCCCCCTTCAGGTGTCATCCTGTGCCAGTGCCCCTAATAATTTTTATGTCCCCCTTCAGGTGTCATCCTGTGCCAGTGCCCCTAATAATTTTTATGTCCCCCTTCAGGTGTCATCCTGTGCCAGTGCCCCTAATAATTTTTATGTCCCCCTTCAGGTTTCATCCTGTGCCAATGCCAGTGCCCTTACTAATTTTTTGGTCCCCCTTAAGTTTTTATGCTGTGCCCCGTGCCCTACTAATTTTTATACCAAACCCCCTTCCCCCCACCCTCATGCTGGCCTTTTTAAAAAAGAAATTCACCATTTATTTTTTTGCACACTTTCTTTTAAACGGCCCCCCATTTTTCCTTTAACTTACCTTGCTTTCTATTGTCTCCTTTCTCCACTTCACTTCTTATTAGCTTTCTTTTCTGGCGTGGCGCTCCTCTTCTTGTGTTGAATATGCTCCTCACACCTCCGTGAATAATTGCCGGGCACGACGTGCGTGATGACGTCACGCCCGACAGTCCTAGCAAATAGTGAAGGGAGGAGGGCGTAGCCGCGCCGGAGAGATGGTATTTGTTTATTTTTTTTACTTTTTATTGTTAAAGGCCGGCGGAGAAGCCGCCGCAAACAAAAAAAAAAGGTCCCGGAACGCCGTTCCTAGCGTTCTATGGGAAAAAAAGCACTGGTCCTATTTCTCGCCTACCATTTGCATCCAAAATACTTAAGTGATTAATGTACAACTGCCTGTCTCACTTTTCTTTCCTCTCACTACATTCTCAGCTCTCTACAATCAAGCTTCCATCCTCAAGATTCCACTGAAGCTTCTCTCAAAAATATGATCAATGATCTACTTACTGCAAAGTCTAAGGGTCATGTCTCCATACTCATTCTCCTGGACATCTCTGCTGCTTTTGACACTGTTGATCACCCTTTTCTCTAACACACCCTTCATTCAATTGGCCTTAATGACACAGTTCTTTCCTGATTCACTTCTTATCTATCAAACTGCTCCTTTAGTGTTTTTACCTCTGACACATCCTCCCTTCCACTCCCACTATTTGTTGAGGTCCAACAAGACTCTGTTTATGGCCCTTTACTTTTTTCAATGTACACCTGTTCTCGTAAGGAACTAATTTGTTCATCCAGCCTCCAGTACCACCCCTGATGACACCCAAATCTATATCTTTTTCCCTGACATCTCCCTTTCTTGTGCAACCAACTGTCTTTCTGCTATCTCAAGATGGATGTAACAATGCTACCTAAAGCTCAACATGTTCAAAACAGATCTTATCCCCTCCACCCCTTCCAGAGTCATAACCTCTCCTCAAATCTCAGTCATTTTCAATAACAGCTCAATTTTCTCAGTCTTTCAAGCTCGCTGCTTGGTGTCACACTTAATTCTGCCCTCTGCTTTACTCCTCTTATCCAGACTCTCTTACAGTCCTGTCGACTCCACTTTAGAAACATCTACTATATAAATGCCTAGTGGCGTGTGTGAAAAAAAAAAACAAGTTGCAGCGCCACCTGCTGGGCAGAGTTATACACTGACCTATATATTTCTTAAAGGAGAAGTGACAGTTGGGAGTGGTTGGTGGTTGCCGGGGGTGACAGTGGGGAGTTTTTAACACCTTAAGTAGCTTGATGAAGGATGTGGCGATGAAGATGAAGGATGAGGTGATGGAGAAAAATGATGAGGTGGTGACATGTGGACAAAACCACGTTAAAAAAGGGCGCTTGAGTCGGGAAATAACGCTCTTCCCCTGAGGAGGCCTGGGCTAGGCCCAAATGCATGACAAGAACCTTTTTAACACCTTAAGCAGCTTGATTTGACTAGAATGCATGAGTATCATGCACGGGTTAACTTGTTGTTAGAATATGCCCTTTTCTTACCCAACATGCTGCCAAAACTCTTATCCATTCTTTCATCATCTCTGGTCTTGACTACTGCAACCTCCTGCTATCTGGCATTCCCAATACCTATGTATCCCCGCTTCAATCCATCCTATATGCTGCTGCAAGACTGATCTTCCTCTCTCAGTGCTCCATATCTGCTACACTGCTTTGCAATTCTCTGGCTCCATGTTTCCTCCAGGATCCATTTCAAATTTCTCACCCATACCTACAAAACCCCTTCCTATATCTCCAATCTTATACCTAAATACTCTCTCTCACGCAATATTAGATCTACCTCTCACCTGCACCTGACTACCACCTCTTATTTTCATCTACAAGACTTCTCACGTGCTGTTCCCCACTTATGGAACTCTCTACAATGCCCAATCAGGCTTTCTACCTTTAGATACTTTCTGAAAATCCATATCTTTTTTAGAGCTTACCTTATCCCCGATAATACTACTCATACTTATGCACCCTCACAACTGTTCCAATCCCCACTCTGAGCCACACTCACTGCTCTTGTTTCACTTAGAAGGTAAACTCTCTAAAGAGCAGGACGCTCCATACCCTTTTTTTTCATGTCTGTATTTATTTTGTCTACCTTGTATGCCCCTGTTTTATGTATGTCCTGTTTTTCCTATTGTACGGTGCTGTGGAGCACTGTGGCACCTTACACATTGATGATAATAAATAATAATTGTTGGAAAGGTGGCATCCTCTAAGAGTGCTCAGTTGAAAGTCACTGAAAGTCTTCAGTATGACCCATTCTACTGCTGATGACCAAACACACTAATTAGAAGGTGTATTCACATACTTTTGGCTATATAGCGTATATTAAAGCTACAACATTGTGTTGTCTTTTAAATGACTCTTACTTGTTCTTCAAGCACCATACAGTTTTTCCACCTGTGACCCCTGCGTTACTTTTATGACTAGTCAACAGTTTCCTTTCCTTTGACCATATACAGTTGCATCTATATTCTTTTATTTACTCTGTGTTTGTTCTATGGTAAGTTTTAGACTGGATAAGATTAAAAATCAAAGATGTATCACAACATGAAACATTAATCTGTCATACTCTAACGCATGGTTGTCCAACCCGCGTGCGGCCCAGCACGCCTCTAAATGTGGCCCAGGAGTTTTGGTTGTGGCAAGGGGGCAGCACTGTTAATGGGAAAAAAAAATCCTGCAAAAAAAAAGAAAAGAAAATACTTACCTTGCGGTCACGCGGTCACGTCAGCTGGTACTCCGGCTCCCTCCCTTGTCTCCTCCTCCGTGCGGTGCTCGCAGTGAATGTCGGGTGTGATGTCATCACGCCCAACATCCATTGCGTAGCGCATCACAGAGGAGTCACCCGCGCGAGAAGAACAATCAGCAGCACAGAATTGGAGAAAAGAAGAGAAGAGGACAGGAGAACAAGCCGATTAAAAGGTAAATTAAGGAGGATTTTTTTTTATTATTTCAAGGGACGCTGACCGGTGAATAAAAATCACCTGGTCCTGGAGCATCATGGACCTTATCTTCCTGCTACATACTTCTACTTGTAATACTAATGGGGCATTATATATTATTCTCTTTGGCCCATTATAAGTTGTTATCCCTTAACTAACATAGTGGTGTAATTAGCAAAACAGGTCACAATTTGGGGTCATAGTGATGTATATGTCATGTACCGCAGGCCTGGTCAGGGCACCGTGATATACAATGCCTGGCTTAAATGCACTTTATTGATATTGCATCGAAACAATACAAAAAGTGATTATAGTATAATAACTAGAGAGGATTTTTTGAACAGGGCGATTGAAAGGTAAGTATAGGGGGATTTGAAAAAAAAGTGATATATATATATATATATATATATCACTTTTTTTCTCATATATATATATATATATATATATATATATATGTTAACTATGTTTTCTATGGTTTTTTGGATGATCAGCTATAGTTATTGTTAATGTATCTTATGTGCGGCCCAAACCACCTCGTCGTCTTCCAATGTGGCCCAGGGAAGCTAAAAGGTTGGACACTCCTGCTCTAACGCATACCCATATGTAATATTCATATGACGTACATGTCCCTTTTGGAAACAGTTTCCTATGTGTAGATTTGAGATAATGTTAGGACAAACTGGAGCAAGGTTAGTAAACAAGTCAAATTCAGTAACAAAAAAAGTTTTTGTAAGAGTAATATAGAAGGATTATATATAAAATACCCTGTTTAGCACAAGTAAAAGAAAACTAGTATAAAGTAGGATTGATATAATAGCAGCAACAAACTAGCTACAGTCTACAGCACAATCATCTGGAAAAAAAGAAGAGCAGTTGCCAGGAATATAAAGAAATTCCCAGGGTAGAACCAGAGTATATGGATAATAAAATTAGCATCCTAAGGAATCCCAGTGTGAAAAAGAACAGCAGAATCTTTGTAATGAGTGGATTTATTATTTTAGAAAAAATAGGCCATTAGTCCGCACAAGGGTCTGTGAAAGAGTGATAATTGGAAAAGAACAATTGTTATACATGTATTAATGTAATTAATATTGACATGTAATAAAGTTAAAAAATTTAGGTCAGTAAGACGTTACAAAAGTGTATATTCTTACCAGTCTGGCAGAAAATGCAGCACAAAGTACCTTTTCAATACTGTTTCTTATCTCATATGTAATAATGACAGTACATAGATAAAAAGTGTACTGATAAAATAATTACTTTAAATAACCAAACTTTAAGTTGGTAAAAGTTGTAAAATAGTCAAATTTTTATTAAGTATAGAAGCGTAGTGTACTCATCTTGAAGCTTATTATATTTGCACAACCCACACATAATTTTCAACATCTAAAGAACATTACTCTTTTGATGACACATAATCTCATAGGCTGCCATAGAAACACGAAGAAATAAGACATAAGTACCTTGTAGTAAATGTGCAATTTCTTTGACATAAGCAAAAAATGAAGTAACTTATATGACTTGCACTCCCAGTTACACACAAAAAAATGTTCAGCATTCATATGTATTTATATTTATTGCCATAGTCATTTACTTACAAATAAAAAATGCTTATATAGTCAATGTTTTGTTAATAAATTATGTTAATTTATTTTTATGTAAAAAAGCAGTATATATATATTTTTTTTAAATCTAAATATTTAATTGTTGTCTAATTTACACATAACCACACAGTCTTAAGGGCATATGTGTTGTATATTTAATTTATGTATCTGTTTATAAACAGTTGTACCAGGAATATATACATTTATATTACTCTCATTTTCAAGTATGTCCTGTGCACTAATAAATTTAATTGTAAATATTTCAGTCTGTAACCAAACGCAAAATTGAATGAATAATGAAATCACAGGTGGGTAACACTGTGTGTATGAGCTACATAAACAGTTTTAACAAGGAGAAAGGTTCCGACAACAATATTTATACTTCATGAGTTCCTGGATGTTGTTTGCACATATATGTTAGTAGTAGATAAAATAATGGTACTATCTATATGCTGCAGTATGCTTTATGGTATTGGAAAAGGAAAGAATAGTTGTCTCCCCGGGTAGACGGTGGCACATAGTAACAAAAGCAGCCAGTAATAGATCATAGTTCGACATTTTAGTACAAATAGCCTGCAGCTAGTTGTATTAGGCAAGAGGTGACCAAACAACAAAAAAATGTTAAAAAATAGCAAAATAAATGAAATTCTAGTCTGTCTGGCTCTAACAAACACATTGACTTCTTCTTTTATAGTATACAGCCCATACACGCAATGAATGTAAACAATATGTTTTTGCTAACTTACAGGAACAATGGTCCCCAGGTAGTCAGACCCAGCGAGGAGGCTAATGTACCCTTTTATTATTACTTTATAGCTGCACTCTGTAAATCAGTCTAATACAAGGCTGGGAGGATCCAAACTGCAGAAAGGAACCGAGAACCACCCTCACTACTCCATTCACTCCAGGGTCCCTTAAACCTGTAGTTACATAAGACAGAAACTTGGAATGTACATATTCACTATCCACAAGTTTCTCAATGCTTCTCTCACAGTGTTTATAGCTCTACTAACTAAGCGATGATGATTGTCTACTTTTTTTTCTTCTTACAAAGCAGACATGAAGTATCATTAGGAACAGTAACAAAAGTAAATGCACATGTAAAAATTGTTGAAAGGAACAAAAATGTATGTATTCAATTGAAAATCGTAAATCATTTCACAAGACTGATTTCCCAAAATACTATGGTTCCAATGATTATAAATTAAACACATTGAGAGGCTTTTATTTTCTAAATATTTTCTCTGTTGCATTCAAAAATGTCAGCGTGACAGATACAATAAGATACAATGTTTTCTTTATTAACTTTTGTGTGGGCATCCAAATTACCTATTGATTAATATTTTTGCATTGACAAATGTATCATGGTGAGAAGAGAGATTATTGTTGTATTTGAAAATAATCCCCCAGGTGCTCTGCAATCCATACATTAAGGGCCTGAGTCATCAAGGGACGTATGTCCCTTTTCAGCGCGTAGCGAACGCCAAAGTGTAGTGCGCATGCTTGGTGACCGGGTCTGTTTACTTTCGCGAACGCAAAAACTGTACGGCTGCGATCGCAAAACCCATTTGCGACGAGCTACGAGTTCTGGGCGGGAACAGGGAGGTTGAGGGGCGTGGTGACGTAGTAAATTTCTCATAGGGGCATTCCCGTCTAACTACGTCCAAGTCATAGTGGTGCGAACGCAGGTGATCGCGTTTGTGGTGGCGTACGCAGTGCGTCTGCCGAGGGTCTAGTTTATCTCTCAGTTCTAAACCACGAGCACACACAACTTATCCGAAGGAACGCTCATGTGATCAGGACGCATGCAGACCCTCACCTGCATACTCTGTGCTAATTAACAACTGCTATAAAGCTTGGCTTAGATGATGTGCCCTGTTCACTGCTGATTCATTTACTGGTATGTTTGCATGATATATTTTAAGTTATTACTAGGGATGAGCGCACTCGGATTTCTGAAATCCGAGCCCACCCGAACGTTGCGGATCCGAGTCGGATCCGAGACAGATCCGGGTATTGGCGCCAAATTCAAAAGTGAAACTGAGGCTCTGACTCATAATCCCGTTGTCGGATCTCGCGATACTCGGATCCTATAAATTCCCCGCTAGTCGCCGCCATCTTCACTCGGGCATTGATCAGGGTAGAGGGAGGGTGTGTTAGGTGGTCCTCTGTGCTGTTTAGTTCTGTGCTGTTTAGTTCTGTGCTGTTTAGTTCTGTGCTGTTTAGTGCTGTGCTGTGCTGTGCTGTTTAGTGCTGTGCTGTGCTGTGCTGTGCTGTGCTGTGCTGTGCTGTGCTGTGTTCTGCAGTATCAGTCCAGTGGTGCTGTGTGCTGTGCTCTGTCCTTCTGAGGTCAGTGGTGCTGCTGGGTCCTGTGCTGTGTCCTGTTCAGTCCAGTGGTGCTGTGTCCTGTGCTCTGTACTTCTAAGGGCATAGTTATTTCCCCAATATTCCCCTGTGTTTAAAAAAATAAAAAAAAGTTTTTTTAAAAAATACCAAAAACTACTTTAATATTTTTTAATTACCACAAAATTTTCACAACCAATCCTGCAGTATAAGCCCATTGGTACTGCAATATTACCAAGTTCACACATTCAGCAGTAAAAGTCCAGTGGTACTGCAATATTACAAAGTTTACACATTCTGCAGTATCAGTCCAGTGGTGCTGTGTCCTGTGCTCTGTCCTGCTGAGTTCCGTAGTGCTGCTGGGTCCTGTGCCGTGTCCTGTTCAGTCCAGTGGTGCTGTGTCCTGTGCTCTGTGCTTCTAAGGGCATAGTTATTTCCCCATTATTCCCAAGTTTTTAAAAAATAAAAAAAAAGTAAAAAATAATAAAAAATTTAAAAAAAAAAAAATATATAATAATTATAACCAAATTTGCAAAACCAATCCAGCATTATAAGTCCATTGGTACTGCAATATTACCTAGTTCACACATTCTGCAGTATCAGTCCAGTGGTGCTGTGTCCTGTGCTCTGTCCTGCTGAGTTCCGTAGTGCTGCTGGGTCCTGTGCCGTGTCCTGTTCAGTCCAGTGGTGCTGTGTCCTGTGCTCTGTGCTTCTAAGGGCATAGTTATTTCCCCACTATTCCCAAGTTTTTTAAAAATAAAAAAAAAGTAAAAAAAAATAAAAAATTAAAAAAAATAAATAAATATAATAATTATAACCAAATTTGCAAAACCAATCCAGCATTATAAGTCCATTGGTACTGCAATATTACCAAGTTCACACATTCTGCAGTATCAGTCCAGTGGTGCTGTGTCCTGTGCTCTGTCCTGCTGAGTTCCGTAGTGCTGCTGGGTCCTGTGCCGTGTCCTGTTCAGTCCAGTGGTGCTGTGTCCTGTGCTCTGTGCTTCTAAGGGCATAGTTATTTCCCCACTATTCCCAAGTTTTTTAAAAATAAAAAAAAAGTAAAAAAAAATAAAAAATTAAAAAAAAAAAAATATATAATAATTATAACCAAATTTGCAAAACCAATCCAGCAGTATAAGTCCATTGGTACTGCAATATTACCAAGTTCACACATTCTGCAGTATCTTGTGCTACATATAATGGAGACCAAAAATTTGGAGGATAAAGTAGGGAAAGATCAAGACCCACTTCCTCCTAATGCTGAAGCTGCTGCCACTAGTCATGACATAGACGATGAAATGCCATCAACGTCGTCTTCCAAGCCCGATGCCCAATCTCGTAGTACCGGGCATGTAAAATCCAAAAAGCCCAAGTTAAGAAAAAGTAGCAAAAAGAGAAACTTAAAATCATCTGAGGAGAAACGTAAAGTTGCCAATATGCCATTTACGACACGGAGTGGCAAGGAACGGCTTAGGCCCTGGCCCGTGTTCATGACTAGTGGTTCAGCTTCACCCACGGATCTTAGCCCTCCTCCTCCTCCCCCCCTACAAAAAATTGAAGAGAGTTATGCTGTCAGCAACAAAACAGCAAACAACTCTGCCTTCTAAAGAGAAATTATCACAAATCCCCAAGGCGAGTCCAAGGGTGTTGGTGGTTGTCAAGCCTGACCTTCCCATCACTGTACGGGAAGAGGTGGCTCGGGAGGAGGCTATTGATGATGTAGCTGGCGCTGTGGAGGAACTTGATGATGAGGATGGTGATGTGGTTATTGTAAATGAGGCACCAGGGGGGGAAACAGCTGATGTCCATGGGATGAAAAAGCCCATCGTCATGCCTGGTCAGAAGACCAAAAAATGCACCTCTTCGGTCTGGAGTTATTTTTATCCAAATCCAGACAACCAATGTATGGCAATATGTAGCTTATGTAAAGCTCAAATAAGCAGGGGTAAGGATCTTGCCCACCTAGGAACATCCTCCCTTATACGTCACCTGAATAACCTTCATAGTTCAGTGGTTAGTTCAGGAACTGGGGCTAGGACCCTCATCGGTACAGGGACACCTAAATCCCGTGGTCCAGTTGGATACACACCAGCAACACCCTTCTCGTCAACTTCCTCCACAATCTCCATCAGATTCAGTCCTGCAGCCCAAGTCAGCAGCCAGACTGAGTCCTCCTCAATACGGGATTCATCCGAGGAATCCTGCAGCGGTACGCCTACTACTGCCACTGCTGCTGTTGCTGCTGTTAGTCGGTCATCTTCCCAGAGGGGAAGTCGTAAGACCGCTAAGTCTTTCACCAAACAATTGACCGTCCAACAGTCGTTTGCCATGACCACCAAATACGATAGTAGTCACCCTATTGCAAAGCGTATAACTGCGGCTGTAACTGCAATGTTGGTGTTAGACGTGCGCCCGGTGTCCGCCATCAGTGGAGTGGGATTTAGAGGGTTGATGGAGGTATTGTGTCCCCGGTACCAAATCCCCTCGAGATTCCACTTCACTAGGCAGGCGATACCAAAAATGTACAGAGAAGTACGATCAAGTGTCCTCAGTGCTCTTAAAAATGCGGTTGTACCCACTGTCCACTTAACCACGGACATGTGGACAAGTGGTTCTGGGCAAACGAAGGACTATATGACTGTGACAGCCCACTGGGTAGATGCATCCCCTTCCGCAGCAACAGCAACAGCTGCATCAGTAGCAGCATCTACAAAATGGCTGCTCATGCAAAGGCAGGCAACATTGTGCATTACAGGCTTTAATAAGAGGCACAACGCTGACAACATATTAGAGAAAATGAGGGAAATTATCTCCCAGTGGCTTACCCCACTTAGACTCTCATGGGGATTTGTGGTGTCAGACAATGCCAGTAACATTGTGCGGGCATTAAATATGGGCAATTTCCAGCACGTCCCATGTTTTGCCCACACCATTAATTTGGTGGTGCAGCATTACCTCAAGAGTGACAGGGGTGTGCAGGAGATGCTTGCGGTGGCCCGCAAAATTGCTGGACACTTTCGGCATTCAGCCAGTGCCTACCGCAGACTAGAGGCACATCAAAAAAGCTTGAACCTGCCCTGCCATCACCTCAAACAAGAGGTTGTGACGCGCTGGAACTCCACCCTCTATATGCTGCAGAGGATGGAGGAGCAGCAAAAGGCCATTCAGGCCTACACAGCCACCTACGACATAGGCAAAGGAGTGGGGATGCGCCTGAGTCAAGCGCAGTGGAGACTGATTTCCGTGTTGTGCAAGGTTCTGCAGCCATTTGAACTTGCCACACGAGAAGTCAGTTCCGACACTGCCAGCTTGAGTCAGGTCATTCCCCTGATCAGGCTGTTGCAGAAGCAGCTGGAGAAAGTGAGGGAGGAGCTGGTAAGCCATTGCGATTACAGCAAGCATGTAGCTCTTGTGGATGTAGCCCTTCGTACGCTTTGCCAGGATCCGAGGGTGGTCACTCTTTTAAAGTCAGAGGAATACATTCTGGCCACCGTGCTCGATCCTCGGTTTAAAGCGTATGTTGTGTCTCTGTTTCCGGCGGACACAAATCTACAGCGGTGCAAAGACCTGCTGGTCAGGAGATTGTCCTCTGAAGAGGACCGTGACATGCCAACAGCTCCACCCTCATTTTCTTCCACATCTATGGCTGCGAGGAAAAAGCTCAGTTTTCCCAAAAGAGGCACTGGCGGGGATGCTGATAACATCTGGTCCGGACTGAAGGACCTGCCAACCATTGCAGACATGTCTACTCTCGCTGCATTGGATGCTGTGACAATAGAAAAAATTGTGGATGATTACTTTGCTGACACCATCCAAGTAGACATGTCAGACAGTCCATATTGTTACTGGCAGGAAAAAAAGGCAGTTTGGAAGCCCCTGTACAAACTGGCTCTATTTTACCTGAGTTGTCCCCCCTCCAGTGTGTACTCGGAAAGAGTTTTTAGTGCAGCGGGGAACCTGGTCAGTGAGCGGCGAAGGAGGTTGCTTCCTCACAACGTTGAAAAAATGATGTTTATAAAAATGAATAATCAATTCCTCAATGAAGTACAGCACTGCCCTCCAGATACTACAGAGGGACCTGTGGTTGTGGAGTCCAGCGGGGACGAATTGATAATGTGTGATGAGGAGGAAGTACACACTGTAGGGGGAGAGGAATCAGAGGTTGAGGATGAGGACGACATCTTGCCTCAGTAGAGCCTGTTTAGTCTGTACAGGGAGAGATGAATAGCTTTTTTGGTGTGGGGGCCCAAACAAACCAATCATTTCAGTCAAAGTTGTTTGGTAGGCCCTGTCGCTGAAATGATTGGTTTGTTAAAGTGTGCATGTCCTATTTCAACAACAGACCTCTCAACTGCAGCTCATCCCTCCTCTGCGGGGATAATGTCTCCTGTGCTCTGACACGTCACTCTGTGTACTCTCAGCCTCAGGATCTGACACTACAGCTACCATGCCTCTTGTAGCAGCCCTCACTCCAGGGCCTCTTCCATGTGCAGTGTCCCCCTCTCTCTTGGGTTCACTATAGTGGCATGGAGTTCTCCCCCTCATCCAGGGCACACATTCCTTGCCCTGGCTCAGTCACCACGCTCAGACTTCCAGGCAATGCTGGGGGAGCCTGGGAGCTTCCACCCCAGGTCCCCAGCTACAACTCTCCTCTCCTGTGTCTTCTCTCTCTTTCTGACACTTTAAAGATCGTGCCTTTAAATGAAAAAGTCAGTCTTCATTGCACGACTATGTGCAAGTGCAACAGGGACATTTTTTTGGGTTTACAAAGTCAAACAATAACACTACGACCCTGTCTGTCTGGGGTCTGTCAATGACGAATTGTCTGGAGCATGTTTGGAGGAGGTATTGTGGCCCCGGTATCAAATTGGGTACCGGGGCCACCCCACTATGCAGTCCAGATACTTGTTTGGTGGAATTCCGACACGTGGAGGGTTTTTAAATTATATTGTGGCCTCGGTACCAAATTGTGTACCGGGGCCACCACACTACGCAGTCAAGATACTTGTTTGGTGGAATTCAGACCAGTTGAGGGTTTTATTATTATATTGTGTGGACCACTCTATCTATACCACACTACAACTCTATACCACTCTATTTCCTACTTTAATTCTATTTAATTCTATTTCCTACTTTAATTCTATTACTAATTAATTACCATAAAGAGGAACAAAAAAAACCAATTTTACCAAAAGTATAATATGACTTAGACTTACAAACACTACACTTTAAAGATCGTGCCTTTAAATGAAAAAGTCAGTCTTCATTGCACGACTATGTGCAACAGGGACATTTTTTTGGGTTTACAAAGTCAAACAATAACACTACGACCCTGTCTGTCTGGGGTCTGTCAATGACGAATTGTCTGGAGCATGTTTGGAGGAGGTATTGTGGCCCCGGTATCAAATTGGGTACCGGGGCCACCCCACTATGCAGTCCAGATACTTGTTTGGTGGAATTCCGACACGTGGAGGGTTTTTAAATTATATTGTGGCCTCGGTACCAAATTGTGTACCGGGGCCACCACACTACGCAGTCAAGATACTTGTTTGGTGGAATTCAGACCAGTTGAGGGTTTTATTATTATATTGTGTGGACCACTCTATCTATACCACACTACAACTCTATACCACTCTATTTCCTACTTTAATTCTATTTAATTCTATTTCCTACTTTAATTCTATTACTAATTAATTACCATAAAGAGGAACAAAAAAAACCAATTTTACCAAAAGTATAATATGACTTAGACTTACAAACACTACACTTTAAAGATCGTGCCTTTAAATGAAAAAGTCAGTCTTCATTGCACGACTATGTGCAACAGGGACATTTTTTTGGGTTTACAAAGTCAAACAATAACACTACGACCCTGTCTGTCTGGGGTCTGTCAATGACGAATTGTCTGGAGCATGTTTGGAGGAGGTATTGTGGCCCCGGTATCAAATTGGGTACCGGGGCCACCCCACTATGCAGTCCAGATACTTGTTTGGTGGAATTCCGACACGTGGAGGGTTTTTAAATTATATTGTGGCCTCGGTACCAAATTGTGTACCGGGGCCACCACACTACGCAGTCAAGATAGATAGATGCGTATTGCGTATCATAGATAAAGTACATTCAGTGGTGTGGGGCAAATTGAAAAATATTCCAAATGCACTGACATTATCAAAAACAAGAGGTTGTCACACGCTAAAACTCCAACATGTATATGATGGAGAGGATGGAGGAGCAGCCGTATGTGTAGTGTAATGCAGATCTGTTGAAGGTTTTTTATATATTTTATTGTGGTGCCCAGTGCCCACTCCTCTACGCAGTCCAGATACATTTATTGGTGCGAATCATAAAAGTTCAGGGTTTTTAATATATATTGTGGTGACCCACTCCTCTACGCAGTCCAGGTACATTTATTGGTGCGAATCATAAAAGTTCAGGGTTTTTAATATATATTGTGGTGACCCACTCCTCTACGCAGTCCAGGTACATTTATT
This sequence comes from Mixophyes fleayi, assembly GCF_038048845.1. Lineage (NCBI taxonomy): Eukaryota > Metazoa > Chordata > Amphibia > Anura > Limnodynastidae > Mixophyes > Mixophyes fleayi. The sequence goes on from NC_134404.1 coordinate 198,835,559, forward strand.
GGTGCGAATCATAAAAGTTCAGGGTTTTTAATAGATATTGTGGTGACCCACTCCTCTACGCAGTCCAGATACATTTATTGGTGCGAATCATAAAAGTTCAGGGTTTTTAATATATATTGTGGTGACCCACTCCTCTACGCAGTCCAGGTACATTTATTGGTGCGAATCATAAAAGTTCAGGGTTTTTAATATATATTGTGGTGACCCACTCCTCTACGCAGTCCAGGTACATTTATTGGTGCGAATCGATGAGGAGTCCCTGGTGCCGATAAAACGGTAGTTTTCCCACATAGCCGGTTTCCCGCATGTCATAGGGGCAGTCGATGGTACTCATGTAGCCTTGGTCCCCTCCGGTGGGAATGCTGCTAATTAGTTAAATCGCAAGCATTTCCATTCTATAAATGTCCAAGCTATATGTAACGCCTCTCTCCAGATTCGTAACCTGGTAGCTATGTGGCCAGGGAGTACACATGACTCCTTTGCCTTCCGGCAATCAGGGATGTGGGAAAGATTGCAACTGAGTCAAGGTGGTGCAAGGCCGAATGGTGACGCGTGGCTATTAGGTATTTTTATTATTTAACAAACATGTCATGTATGTAGTAGTTTAAAGTGGAAATAGTAATGTCTTAAGTTTGGTAGCTAAGTAGATATATTACAAAGGCACATTGCAATATCATTCAAAAGTACATTTAATTGTAATGTTTACCTTAAAATCCGACATGGATAGCTGCCCATATGAAAACTTGTTCGAAAACTTAAACCTTGGTTACAAATACATTGAATATGTTATGTGTCTGATTGCTTCTTTTGCCATTATTTGTCATCCATGTTGCCTGTCTTGTTGGCATAGATATAGTTATTTGTGTCTACAATTATGACACTCGCTCATATTTTGAAACTTTTTTCTTCTTGTCACCCCTTGTAGGAGATAATGAATACCCTTTTCGCCCTTGGCTCCTCACTCCTCTATTAAACCCACGTACGGAGCAGGAGATGGCATACAACTCCGCACATACAGCCACTAGATCGGTTGTGGAGCGGGCATTTGGTCTTTTAAAGGCCAGATTCCGCTGCCTAGATCGGTCTGGTGGTGCTCTAATGTATGCTCCATCCACTGTGTGTGATATCATAGCTCTGTGCGTGGTGTTCCATAACATCGCCATTAGGAGTGGGGTTCCTTGGGTGGAGGAGGCCGAGGTTGCTGTCCATGAGGTGTTAGATGCTGACCCCAGCCCTCCAGAATCAGTTGATGCTGTGTCTTTCAAGCAATATGTCCTGGACACCTACTTCTCTTGTAAGTGTTTTTGTAATGTTTTTTAAAAATACAACATACATAGCTAATAAGTTTATAATTATACAATTTATTTACACAACAAAAACACATCAAACAAACAATTATTTTTTTTACGGGCCCTCTTTGCTGGTATAATGGTTGCATCGCATCGAGGATGAGTCTGGCTTCTGGTAACCCGTGATATAGAAGGCAACAGTGGTGAGGAAGCAGAGGCCAGTGGAGCAGCAGTGAGTGACTGTGCAGCAGCCGACGATTGTGTGGCACGGGGTGCATGGGTGGCAGATGGGGCAGAGATGGCAGATGGGGCAGAGATGGTAGATGGGGCAGATATGGCAGATGGGGCAGAGATGGCAGATGGGGCAGAGATGGTAGATGGGGCAGATGGGGCAGAGATGGTAGATGGGGCAGATATGGCAGATGGGGCAGAGATGGCAGATGGGGCAGAGATGGTAGATGGGGCAGATGGGGCAGAGATGGTAGATTGGGCAGAGATGGTAGATGGGGCAGATATGGCAGATGGGGCAGAGATGGTAGATGGGGCAGATATGGCAGATGGGGCAGATGGGGCAGAGATGGTAGATGGGGCAGATATGGCAGATGGGGCAGAGATGGCAGATGGGGCAGAGATGGTAGATGGGGCAGAGATGGCAGATGGGGCAGATGGGGCAGAGATGGTAGACTGGGCAGATATGGCAGATGGGGCAGAGATGGCAGATGGGGCAGATGGGGCAGATATGATAGATGGGGCAGATATGGCAGATGGGGCAGATGGGGCAGAGATGGTAGATGGGGCAGATATGGCAGATAAGGCAGATGGAGCAGAGATGGTAGATGGGGCAGATATGGCAGATGGGGCAGAGATGGTAGATGGGGCAGAGATGGCAGATGGGGCAGAAGGGGCAGATGGTGGTAAATAATAGTTGTATTGCTGATTAGAATGTGAATATGGTTCAATGTCAACATATGGGTTGGTTTGAAAATGATGGCGATGCATTTGGGGTCTTAGACTAGAACCAATAGAACCTTGAGAGTGGAGTTGTTCAATATGTGAAGACGGGTGCGCGCGATAAGGCCTACTTGTGGAATGATAATCGGGTGAAGTTTAGTATGATTAATACATGGGACTAAGAGATGGAGAGAAAGAAGTAGGTGAAGATTCCTGTGATATGCGTGATTGGGGATTGGTGATATACACTGCAATAAGGTCAGTGAGACGGGTAAGGGTAGTGTTGATAGATGAAAGGTTTAAGTCCATAGTGTTCTCTATACGGGTGAGGCTACTGTGTAAAGTGTGCTCCATACGGGTGAGGGTTGTGGCAATATCTGTGGTATTGGACTCAATAGTGGCATTTGTGTCTCTAATACTGTGATAGCATGCGTGCAGTGATTGCCATTCACTGACTTCTGGCTCCTCACTCATCTGATGCTCTTCCACATCACGTGGCTCCTCCAGCAGCTCATCCTCTGAAATGTCTTCCGCTGTATTGGGCCCTACAAGGGGAAAAAATGAAATAAATAATGCCGTCCGTAGGTAATTAGTGTGAATTTATATATTTATATAAATATGTGTGTGTATATACCTGTAACTGTGATAGGCTCGCTGGCGGGTGGGCTACGTCCGGTGTCAATGCGGCCCACACCTTGAACCATCTCCGCGTCCAAAGAGGCCAATGCCCTGGTCTACAATGGAGTCAATTCCAGCGTTGCTAGAGGTCCACCACCTGTCATTCTTGCATGTCATCTGTGTTCAGAAATTTTATCTTTTAGGTGACGTTTAAAGTCTTGCCACCTGTGTGCAAAATAGACACATTAGCAGGATAATATTATCCACAAAATATGGACACATTTAACCAATTTTTGTACGCTTCAATACTTACCTTTTCTGGACCTCATTAACCTTGCGTCTGATTGGAGCCACGGCATTGACCTCATTTGTAATTTCTTCCCATATTCTTGCTTTTGATGGTGAAGAGAGTGGACGCGGAGTGGAGTGGAGCCTATCAACAGCCAATTCGACCAAAATGTCGATTTCATTTTTTGTGAAATTAGGCTGGCGTGTTTTTTTAGCAGCAGCAGCAGCAGATGATGAGCCGGATGGCTCATTGGAGTCTTGTTCAGACATGTTAAGGTTCTCCTGTAGAAAAGAAAGTGTAATTATTTCATTTCCTACGACGCTATCTATGTCAGGTAGCAGACCTAGGCCCATGTTACTTACCCCAAAATGGAGCAAGGTTCTCCTGTTTTTGATGGGTTTTTTTGAAAGTGAGTACAATCTAAAAAAGGAAAAAAGAAAGTGCAATTATTTCATTTCTTACGACGCTATCTATGTCAGGTAGCAGACCTAGGCCCATGTTACTTACCCCAAAATGGAGCAGGGTTCTCCTGTTTTTGATGGTTTTTTTTGAAAGTGAGTACAATCTAAAAAAGGAAAAAAGAAAGTGCAATTATTTCATTTCCTACGACGCTATCTATGTCAGGAAGCAGACCTAGGCCCATGTTACTTACCTCAATATCTGGCAATATTAACCGTTTCCTGACAGCAACAACTTAGAAAAGCCATGCAGAAATTGTCAGGGCGAACTATCACATGCTGTATGCGATTTTATAGTGGTGCGTACGCGCCCAAACGCTAGGCACGTTTAAGCAGTGATTGACAGGTCAGTCAGCCATCTTAGTACAGGTTCCGCGATGGACGTGCAGACGCACCGACGTGCACTGAGAACCAATCGGTAAGCAGGATATTAAACTGTCATTTCTGAGACAAAATGAGGTCTGCAGTATTCTCACGTACCGAACTGCGGGTGCTGACAGCAATGATGGACCGTTGTTTTCAGCCCGCAGGGAGGTACGTGGGAAATGATGACAAACTGCAGGCATATAGAGCCGTGCGCAGGCGTCTGCGTATGCAGGTTGTTACCCGCAGCTCCATCGTGCAGTTGCAACGCCGATGGAGTGATCTGCGGAGACGGCAGCCCGACCTTCTTGCAGATTTGAGGGCTGAAATTATTGCTAGTAAGTCGTGCTCAAACACTAAATAATATGGCAATGTAATTTTTTCTTCTCACAGGAAATATGGACAGAAAAGGCCTATTTTCTGACCATTCTCATATTAAACGTATGAATAATGTTAGTCTTATTTGCGATTATTCTGATTATGTCCTATTATATATATGTTAAAAATTTAAGTGTACATTTTTTTACAAATTTAATGTTATTGACATGAGTACCATTTTAGCATTCAAAGCTACCATTCGCTGCATGTATGTATGTATTCGCTGTGTATGGTGAATACATTACAAAAATACACATAAGATAACACATAATGGTCTCCAACAGGACGCCAACGCAGCTCCGAACACCACCGCCAACATCAACAGGTGGTCACACCGGAGGCGCCAGGTGGTAGCCAACAGCAACAGGTGCAGTCAGCGGTGGTGGAGGATTCGCCGCAGTCCGCTGACCTGGCAGCATCACCTCTGCTATTCCAGAGCCAACCAGAATTCACCTCTCAGCAACCACAAGTGCTGGTTGAGGAAAGTAAGTACATTACATGGTAATTTTCGTATACTTTAGTTGTGTTTTTTTTTTTTCAATATATGATGTTTAGATTTTTTGGGTAGAACATGACAAACAGTTTTCACTGGCCATTCACAGTACAAGGCATCCTAAGTTCCCACAATGGGAAAAATTCCCTCCCACCAATTCTTGTCTTGTGCGCAGGCCAAATCAGCTGGCAGGCTTTAAAAATGCACCCTAGAGGGTGAGATTCTCCTTGGCTAAATTTTGCAGAAAGTTAATGTATACAACAAAACAATATAATACTAATATAATACTTTGTATTACTTGTGTCTCCTCCTTCCTTTTAGGTTGTAAGCTCTCATGCGCATGGCCCTCTTTTGTTGTGTGCTCCTTCTACAGTATCTTCACCCTCTTGGCCTTTTTCGATAGGCCTGTTTTCCCTGTTTTCTTAAGCTTAGGCCTTCTTCTTGCTGATTTCTACCATCCATTTCACTATCTGTCAGAGATAATCTGATTTTGGTTTACCCTGTCACCTGTCTTTGTATCATGTTGTGTCTTGGTTCTGTTTTCAGTATATGTTATGTACTCTAACATTTATCATAATTTAATGAATGGGGCCAGTGTTTGGGTAACATTCATTTATGCACTATACCGATGCTTACAAAATGCAAAGGTACAAGAACCGACAGCTAGCATTTCCCCACATTGAAATGTATTAAGAGTGCATTTACTAAATTGTTGTCTTTCATTTTTTGCAGTTGATAAGGAGTTGATGGGTCCTCCAAGGCACAGCCAGAGACTTCTGGGTGAATTAAAAAAACAAGAAAAAAAATATAAAAAGCATAAAGAAAAAGCAAAAAAATGTAAAAAAAAAATAAAATATCTAAAAAAAATGTTAAATACTTTTTATTGATTATTTTTTTTCCTGTTTCTTACTTAACATTTGTTAATAGTTTTAGTATATAAATTAAAATATTTTTGTTACAAGAAAAACTGGTATATGTGTGATTTCATTGAACTAATTTACGTATTAGCATTATACACTTAAGTAAAGATGTTGTTTAAAAGCCAATGGAGAAGAGGCCAACCAATAGGGTCACACCTCACATCTGGGATATAATGTGATAAGGCCCAAAGAAATAACAGTTTGGTACGACATAACCTCTTTCTAAAACATATACTGAAAACAGAACCAAGACACAACCTGATACACAGGGAAAACAGGGCTAGCGGCATAACCTCATTGGTGTTATATAGGTTAATAAAGTCATAAAAAAATTTCTTCAGCAAAAGACACTTAACGAATAAAATTGGATCATTGTTTCTTTACAAAATAATAAGCTTCCACTGTTTTTCTATGCTGAAAACTCTGATCTTAAACAGACCAGAGATGTACTTTGTGTTTCAACAAAAGAAGGTTATACTATAATTTACACCTATCATATAACAATTGGATGAGAAAGTATTTAGGCGTATCCTGATCCTTTTGAGTCTCCTGGATGCAATGGACAAGTCGAAGAAGTCTGGGCAAGTCTTTGTTGAAAATCTCTGAATTGAAAACATAGGTTCTTTGAATAACTACTTTATTTCTGTTCATATTCTTTTCCTTCCAGCTGACACCAAAGGCTTATATAATATAATAATAATATAATACATATGACATTATAAAAACACATCAAATATACATGATATACTGATATATGATATACGATAAAACACTGGAAATATTTCAATATTATGAAATTTTAATCATCAAAAGTAAAACATCTTGACAGGGTAAACAAAGTAGCATAACAAGGAGAATATATATTTTTACGGTTATTTGCAACCAGCACCATGATTCAACAATTGAAAGATACACCAATGATGTTACTATGCACTAAACAGCATAGCGTTCGCTTCTGCACGTTATGCAAGTATGTGCCGGCGTGTACGGACATGAACGGGTAGAATAGGAAGACTTGCGCCGCAAGTCATGAAGCTGCGTATGTGAGAATACGCAGCTTAATGACTTCGGCCGTTCGCAGCCACAAAGTACGTACATTAGTGCACGTACGTACGCTGCGCTCATTTTGCGTCCCATAATGACTCAGGCCCTAAGTGTCTATAGGCTTTACCTAATTAAAAGATGTTAAAAATGTAGATAAATAGCTATACTTGATTCAAATGAACTACCCTAAACAATGTCTCTTGAGCATTATTTAAGGTGTTAAATAAGGCACTGCTGATGCAAGGTATGCGCAGATTTCCTGATACTGTTTTTTAAAGTATTACCTCGGGGTTACTGAACTAATCAGTTCTGCTGCATAAGTAAAATGAATTAAGTAATGGCAGAACAGAATTCCTCTCCCTTCTCCCTCTGTGTGCCCAAGAAAGCCTCGTGAATTGCACTCTCATGTGCCAATTACAAAAGAGCTCAGAAGGGAATTACAGTCAACTAGGGGGAAATAAGAAATCCTGTTATAAAAATATTTGTAAAAATGTATTATATATCTATATCTATATCTATATCTATATCTATCTATCTATCTATCTATCTATTTATCCATCTATATATATATATATATATATATATATATATATATATATATATATATATATATATATATGCGCAGGAGTAACTTACATTCCAGACAAACAAAGCTCAAGACATGATACAACATTATCATCTTGATGGTGATGCATGGCATCTTTCTGTTAAAAAATAAATAGTATCAATGGTTGAAAAACGACCTGTCGAGGTCTCATCCCCACCTGGACTGGTAGAGGCCATTGCTGGGAGCCAAATAAAGTGGAGTATTCCTGGAGTAGACACTATCAGCAGTAGGCTATGACAGTTTTGTCTGGTGACATTATAACAGGGAAACCACAGTGTGGGGGCTCTGGTCATAATATTGCACAACATTTGCTTGGTGAGTCAGTCCTGCAAAAGAAATGTGAGCCTCCCCTAGAAAAAATACAGTCCAGTGCTAAAAGCAGTAGAGATCTCCCAATGCCCTTTGCTTTTGGGTGTTGGAGTAATAAGGCATTACAATTAAGGTTTCAGCATTCTTTGGCTGGTGCACTACTGCTTTCAGCAGTCTCTGACAGCCATAAACAGCTTGGGTATACTGATGTTTGTAGAACTATAAGTGCAAGCATATCCATGGCTACCAGAGCATAATGGTGCTTATAGAACTAAAATGCCTAAAAGCACAGGGACAGCCAAAACGTTTTTTAATGAACTGCATACCAATCTTTGGAAGCAACCACTTAAAATAGGGATGCACCTGCATTTGCTGTAAAATGCACATAGTGGAAACTCTTAAATGTCACATAAAAGTCCACGTTTCTTCCACTTCAGGACCACCCTGTTAATTTTGTAAAATATTTAGGTTTTCCTTTAAGTACTGCTTGGTTCATCCTTATTTTAGTATTTTATTAATTATGATTGTGAAGGGACATTGGGACTGTCTTTGTAACATTTGTCAATTTGTAACTTTTGTGAGGCACCCTACACTCTTTGCCTACTGTTTTAGTGGAAACCACTCCAGAGTGTATAGCGCCGGTGTAGTAAGTGATTTAAGGGGGAACACTTTTTTTAAAAAATATACTTACTAAGTGAGATAGTCCCATTTTTTTAAAATATGTCATTCATTTCAATTAATTTTCTACACTGGAAGCTTAATTAAAATGAATGGGCTACGGAATTGAAGGGGGAAAATCTCTGTGCCGCATGTAAACAAAGAGCATTAACAAAAAATGTCTGCAGTGTATAATGACGAGGGTATGCTGCATGTAAACCCTAAATCAAATGCAGAGATATATGAATTTCCATGCACTATAGGCATTGGCGTTTTTTAAACAAGCGCAATGCCAGTGGGTAACCAGCTTAAGTTATTAGAATGTTCCAACCATGTCCCACTTTCTCTTCTTCCCTCTAAGCTGAATGTCTTAATTAAATCATGCCTAAAAGAAAATGCATTACATGAGAGGAGGGCAAATCTTGTTAGATAAGTGTTTGCATAGCATGCACCATTATGTGATTGCAACTTATTGATTATTATTTGTTTGTTAAAGTGTGCTGCCAAAGAAGATAAAGTAAATTGTCTTTTTGTTAAAAAAAAAACAACCTTTTCCATGTATTGATTTTGTCTAGAATAAAAATGATAATTTCAGTGTTTCAAGTACATAGAACTAGAGAGTAACCGGTAGCAATAACAGCTTATAACATTGGTATTGATGATCAAAGCTAAAATGTGCGCAAAAAGCACATAAAATGCAAACAAGGGAACAACCACATAACACTACTTTATCTATCACAGACAACTTGGCCAATAAAAGCTTATCTTACACTAACTCATTTTTAGTCTGTTGTATGTATTTTTGAAGTTTATTAGCCAATATTGCCCTTTTAGGTTCCATTTTACCTTTTGTCTCTAAGAGAACATTTATTCATTCTACCTTTAAATGTGCACAAACTGTCAAAGGCCCCTGGGACATTCACTGATTGAATAAAACTAATACTTTTTGAGCTAGTTGAGAAAATCTGTATTTCCTGAAACTTCAGGTGATTTACAGTTTAATATTCCCATTTTCTGCTATGCTACTCCCTTGATAGAAACTAGCAGACAAAAAATTGCAAGCATTATGTTAATTGAAAAAACAAATCTGCACTGAAAAGTAAAAAAAGTAAAATTGCGTAAATATGTCCTAATTTATTTTCTAGGTGTGATTGATTTATTGATTGTTATATAATTATTTCTAGACAAAAAGTAACTTTTCCAATCCCACAAATGTTATCTTACCTTTCAATCATCCTTTACATTATTATAATGGATTTTACTATATCATGAAATTTGCTGTCTCCCCATGAAAGTTAATGATACTACCTGAGTAGTTTTGCTAGTAAAAATATAAGTCTCACAATTCTGTTAATTATAATAAAACATGAAAAACAAATGATAGAGAATCTTCTCTTAGTAATGATTGGAAATTGCTTGGAAATAATATAACAATTATTTCTCATTGGTATGCATTATTTATTTTATGATTTGCTTTTTATTACTTTTGCAGTCTCATATTTTTTTGCATTTGTATGGGTAGTATGTGCATTTATCATTACCCAAATGTTCAGTTCTCTGAAAGATGTTCTGCATAACACATTTTAGTATAAATAATACATTTCTCTTTAAATGATGCTCACATTTTCCTTGTATTAAAAAAGTCATGTTTGCATTTGCAACTGAAAAAATAAAAGGAAATGCATCAAAACTAGTTAACTCTATAAATTCTTGCTATCAATAATACTGTTAGAACTGTTAGAACTATGTGTTTTCTGGCAAAATGGTATTAAAAAAATAATGTCATCCAACAGTCAATGGAGCTTTCAGGGAAGCCAAGTGTAAAACTTTTAAGGACCTCATCAGGCCTACAGTCTACCAGTTGGTTAGCCCTGCTCTGAAATATATATATATATATATATTTATTTGTACACTATATGGACAAAAGTATTCGGATTTTGACCATTACACCAACAGTGACTGTACTGATATTGTATTCAAATACATGTTCTTTAATATGGAGTTGTCCCCCTTTTGCAGTGATAACAGCTTTTAACTCTTCTTGGAGTGTTTCTATGGTAATTTGTCCATTCGATCTGTAGAGCATATATTAGGTCAGGCACTGATATTGGACAGGGAAGCCTGGCTTGCAATCTCCGTTCCAGTTCATCCCAAAGGTGTTTGATGGGGTTGAGGTCAGGGCTCTGTGTGGGCCAGTCAAATTCTTCAAACCATGTCTTTGTAAACCTTGCTTTGTGCACTAGGGCACAGTCATGTTGGAATAGAAAAGGGCCTTCCCCAAACTGTTGCCACAAATTTAGAAGCATAGCATTGTCCAAAATGACTTGGCATTGTTAGGAGCCGCGGCGGCCACAGGCACCGCCACGACTCACTTCCGATCCCGGCGAGCGTCACGGTCGTCATGGAGACGGCCGGGACGTCATTTTTCTGCTACTCGGGCCCGGCCGTTGTCAAGGCAATGGCCGGACGCCGAGTGTAAGAAGCGCTGCGCCCCGGCAAGTGCTGAAACCGGTCGCATGCGCTAATGGTCTGCCTGTGGGCTAATTAATTTAGCCTTTTCTGTTTTGCCCCTCACTCTGGAAACCATCATCACAGGGGTAGCCCTGATTGGCCCATGTTACTATTTAAGGCAGGGAGGGTTTAGCCTCCCTGCCGGTTATAGCGTTCAGTTGCCTGTCAGCTAGCCTGCTCCTGTATCGTGTGGTTGGTGACAACTTGTGGATTGACTTCTTGTGTATCACCCCTGCCTGGACTTTGACTCTGCCTGTTTGCCAGTGACCCTTGACCTTTCAGCCTGTAACTTGGATCTCGCTACCGTGCCTGTGACCCCGACCTTTGGCGTGTTTCCCGACTACTCTTCGCTGCAAGTGACCCCTGACCTTGGCTAGTTTACCGGATTCGCTGTCTGCCATTACTCCTCATTTCTGGGTTCTCCGCAGCCAGTACCCATCTCACAACCCTCCGTTTGTCTGCAGCCAAGTCTGTCCCCACCACTAGGGGCAACAGTAAAAACCAGACCTTCGGAGCAGACTCCAGGTTTTCTGGTATTGACTGCTGGAGTACCTAACAGGTATGCTGAAGCATTAAGATAGCCCTTTACTGGAGATAAGTGTCGTAGCTTAAACCCTGAAAAACTGACCCATACCATTATCCCTCCTCTACCAAAATTCACTGTTGGCATAATGCAGTCAGGCAGGTAACGTTTTCCTGGCATCCGCCAAACCCAAATTCGTCCATCTGCCTGCCAAATAGAGAAGCGTGACTCGTCACTCCACAGAACATGTTTCCACTGCTCCACAGTCCAGTGTCAGTGTGCTGTACACCACTCCATCCGACGCTTGGCATTGGTCATGTAAGGATTGCATGCAACTGCTCGGCCATGGAAATGCCATTAGCTCCTGCTGCACAATTTTTGTGCTTACATTAATTGCAGTGAAAGTTCAGAACTCTTTAACTATGGAATCAGCAAAGCGTTGGCGAATTTTATGAACCATGCACCTTAGCAGTCGTTGACCCTGCTTTGTGATTTCACGTTGTCTTCCGCTTTGTGGCTGAGTTGCTGTTGTTCCTAAATGCTTCTAATAATATCATTTATAGCTGACCCTGGAATAACCAGTAGGGATGAAACTTCACGAACCATCTTATTGCAAAGGTAGCATCCTAGCACAGCAGCACGCTTGAAGTCACTGAGCTCTTCAGAACTACCCATTTTGTATCACAAATGTTTGCAAATGGAGACTGCATTCTATATACCTCTGGCAATGGGTCTGATTGAAACACCTCAATTCAATAATTAACAGGTGTGGCCAAATACACACACACACACACACACACACGCAAAGAAACCATTAAACGGTGAGTTTGTAGACTATATTTGACTTATAATTTCTTACTGTTGTGATTAGTCTATGTTTATTACTAAAGGCAGTAATGAAAATCAGACATTTGACTAAAAATACAATTTGTGTCAGCGATCAATAATTGAATCTATAGTAAATTTAGACTAGGGAAGGAGTGTTCGCCCATAGTTAATGTACAGTAAGGGCTCCCAGTGCTCTCGACTCACTCAGCTGTGTCCGATTCAAGCTCCGAACATCTCAAAGGTAATTGTATTTCTGCTGTATCTCTTGCTCCAACTACATTGCTAGTCTAAGTCTTGAGTACTAGTGATGATAGGCTCATATACATGCTATAACATGTGTTTGCAATCAGGAGCAAATGCAAAAAACATTTTATGGTCACTAGACATTGTCATCCTAATAAATGCATTTCATGGGAAAAAAAACTTTTTATCATTTTAAACTGTTTAGTCACTAATACTTAAAGGTGACATTAATTGAATATTTTTTTTTTCAGTGCATGCTTTTGCAAATATATATTACGTATAGGTATTGGACGTATCCTGCAGTGTCTTGTATTTTAGAGCAGAGCAGACCTACACTCAAATTCATTAGCACACATATCTTCAGATCCATTCCTTGAATTTGGGAATAATCAGAGCCATTTTACGTGTACTTTAAAACAAATTGATGTACCATGCCCAATATGTACAAAAGTAATAGAGCTTGTGATGGTAGAGCAACACCAAATATTTCATTGGGAAAAATTAAGCACAGTTGTATGCAATAATTTATGAGAAATGCTTGTAATGAAAAGCTTACAATCTACACTAGGTTAATATGTCTGATACAGCGAGTGACAACCTATAGACATATGTTCACAGAGCATTTTGTAACGGATTCATTATGGCACGTATCTGCCGATTTTGAGCGCATCGTATGCAAAATCGCTCGGCGCCTGCCCAGAACCGAGAGGTACTGCTGAGAACCACAGAGATACGATAGTGTATGCAAGCAATGTCTGTGCAAAAGGGAGCACAAGGGGCACTTATGACAGCAAACGACTTGGGGGGAGAGAACTTGGTGGGAAAGGGGTGTGTTGCCATATTTGCTGCAAGATAGGGGAGTGTCAAATTCGAGCGCATGTAACCATGGCTGTATCAAGCTCTACGGCCATGAAAGTAACTAGTCTTTTTGTCATTTATCTTGCAACAGTTCTGGGGCTAGTATAAGTTCCGATCAGTAATGATAACAGTCTCGTATGAATGTTGTAAGATGAATTTGCAATCATAAGCAATTGTAAAGCGTATATTTATGATCAGTAGACATTAATAACATTATAATAAATGTATTTCATGAAAAAAAAATAACTTTTATCATTAATGCCTTTATTATTATAACAAGTGACTTTAATGCAATATTTTTTCCTACGTGTGCGCTATTTTTAGAATTTGTAATCCACAGTCTATAGTACATTCTGTCTTTTTTTTTTTCTTTTTTTTGTGTATATTTATACAAGCCTTGCAACATAGCTAATTCTTTATTGTAAGGTATATTTAAAAAAAATTTTTTTTCTCTCAAACAGATCTATAATGAGCCTAATGAGGCTACTTGTACCTTTGTACAAGTATGCTTTAAATCTTGAGCGTACACGCAAACTACAAATGTTAAATCCTGCTTCAGGCAGTATGTGATATTCACCTACAAACCACAGATCATACATAATAATTAAAAAAAAAAACATTATAGTAATTTTCTTTTCTGCTTGCCTTGTGGCTGTGTAGTTTGATTTTGCACCTGGCTTCTAGTTACCTGTGACGTGGACGGCTGTATAGAAAAAGCAGAGGTCACTGGTTTAGCAGAGAGTGGCTGGGCATATGGGCTTGGGGATGAGATAGTTTGGGCAGTAGGGATGCAGGTGAAAGTGGGGACTAAAATCAGGGAAAAATGGTGCATGATGGGGCAGAGGGTCTGGTGTGGGTAAATTGGTCCAATAGCTAGACTAATTATTTGGATAATGGGGAAAGAGAGCAAATTTAGGACATTTAGGTAAGAAGGTTGGAAATTACATAGTGGAAAACCAGGTCAGTGAAACGGGAAAAAACTCTGTGGTTGTCTGTAAGAGTGAAATTAATAGTTGTGAGGTAAGTGTCCAACTTGTGATGTGACATAGGCCATTGTACTCACCAATAATATTGAAGAGGAAAGCAATTTCACAAATGTCTGAAATCTCACAAATATCTGAGCTCCTGAAGTCACAAAATGGCTTGGCTAAATGAGTACCTCACCAGTTGTTGTATAGGGCATGCAGGTTTAATGTGATTTAATTCAGGTGCATTCACTTGCAAATGCTGGTGTTTGATTAGCATTGGGACAGGCAAGCCCCTAATTGCCTGGACACCAAGAAAAATTGACACGTGAGGCAGACATTTTACATACACTATTGAAGGTATCCACAAGTGACGCCCAAATGTGCACTGAGAATTAATCACAGCACCGAGTGTTGTAGAGTCATTCACTTGCAAACATGAGGGCTGCAACATTTGCAAGAGCAGAGCTCCGCATCCTCCCAACAATAATAGATGATTTGTAGTGGCCTAAAGCCCAGTACGTCATCAATAAGTATAAATTGAGGGAATACTTTGCCGTTTGTTGGCATATCCAACGTCAATTAAATAGAAGGCGCTGTATAGTGCAACTCCAGAATTGCTGGAGCGATCTGCGTAGGCGGCAGCTGCGGATATTAGAGGATCTGAGGGCTGACATTCAAAGAAGTGAGTTCTCTAGTAATTGCAATTTTAAAATTTACATGATAGATTAATTGTTAGATTTGTTTTATGCAATACTCTAACTGGTAATAGCCTTAATTTGACAAAGTACAAGGCTTTTGATAAATACCATCTGTGCAATATAATAATCTTTCTGAAATGTCTATATGTAACCTAACATTATCTGGCCTTCTCTTTGTAAGTGTGAAAAAGAGATATCATATTAATTCCAACAAACCGTCCCACAGGATCCCGGGAGCAGCAAGGAGGTGCTGTCAGGGAGGAGAGGCAGGAGGAAGTCATGGAGAAGTTGACAGAGGAATCCCAGAAGGAATCCCAGGAAGAAACTCGGGAAGAGGCAGGGGCGGATCTAGAAAACTACTGTACCCGGGGGATTTAGGCCCCGCCCCTTTCTAACATCTTAGGCTGCCGACGGCTGCACACTATGTGCAGGTCCGTCCAGCCGTGACAGGCAGGGACAGTGTGCTGCCCGGCTGCTCTGATTGTGATTTAAACACAATCAGAGCAGCTGGGCAGCACACTGTCCCTGCCTGTCACGGCCGGACGGACCTGCACATACTGTGCTGCCGTCGGCAGAAAGTGTCTGCTGGGGGGGGAGATCGCCCCGATCGCCCCCCCCCCCCCCCCCCTTGGATCCACCACTGGGAAGAGGCCAAGAAGTTGCACTGTGAGTAGGAGCGGGAAGAGGATTGTGAGGTGGAGTGGAAGGAGGAGCCGGAAGAGGACTGTGAGGATGAGGAGGCTGTTGAAGAATGTAAGTATCTTCAGGTTAAAATTGAGAACATTTCTGTGGGGTTCAGGGGGCCAGTGTAGTCATCAGAAAGCTTGATTTCACACATCGAGCCTGAGTCATTAAGAAAAGTAAGGCAAAAAAAAGGAGTAAATGTTCTTAGGGACAAACCATGTTACAATGCAAGGGCTGGAAATTGGTTTATTATTTTGCACATGAGTTAAATATTGGCTATTTTTTCATCTAACACACAAATACTTAATTTAATTTTACACAGGAATTTAAAGTTGATCTAGGACATACCCTACCCCAACTATAAATCTGTACCTACAGTTATAATTTACCTCCCTCTCCAAGGCAACATGGTTTTTATGCTTTGCTCTCCTTAATGACTCAGGCCCATCATCTTCATCATCATCATCAACATTTATTTATATAGCGCCAGCAAATTCCATAGCTCTTTACAATTGGGAACAAACATTAATAAAACAATACTGGGTAAAACATACATACAGATAGGCAGGGCCGGACTGGGACTAAAAATCAGTCCTGGCATTTAAAGCACATATGCCCACCTCTGTTTCGGATAATATTAATAATAATTACAGTAAATTTTGCAAAGCTCATTATTATATGGTGTCCCGTGAAATATTAATGTATTACGTGCAGCTTGACTCTCTATTTGCAGCATAGGGTACACCAGTATCAGATAATGGTATGCACAGGACTGGCAAAATAAATTTGGGGCCGGGGTACAGTGAACTTTTACCCTCCCCCACCGATGCGCGGGAAGAGAGATGAATACCGACGCGCAGTGGCACCGGTGAAGGGTGTGGCTGCATAATGTTGGGGGCGTGGTCAATATGGGGTGTGGCATAACATATTAGGGGAGACTCAATTGCTGGCGATGTGATACATGGGTATCGCGCAGCCCACATTGCTGGCAATTACGATAAAAATCTCTGCTTTTTCCTTGGGAGAAAAAATAAACAGTGATTTCTGTCAAATTTCAGCCGCAAAGCTAATTGAATTCCCCCATTATGTATTAAAATGGTGTTTCTCTCACCTACCGGTTATTGCAGCTTTCACAACCTGGTACTGGATTCTTGCATAGATCCTGGAATGTTGGGACCTGTTGGAAAATGTATAAATGAAAAACCGAGCAATAAGTGAACATCGTACATGACACAGTATAAAATACATACATTATAATAAAATATGACATTTATCACCAGCTACATAACGCCACCCCTCAGACACATCACGCCACATCCTGCATCACACTACCCCCTGCCACATCACCCATCACACCACAACACCCCCCCAGACAAATCACGCTACCCCCCAGTCACATTATCATGCCACCCCCAAGGCACATTATCATGCCACACTCATGGCATATTATAACCCTCCAAGACACATTATAACCCCCCCCAGACACATTATGACACCCCCCCAGCCTGCTGTACTATGCAGCTGACATCAGAGTAAAAAAGAACGCCTTGCAGAGTGAGCAGGTAACTCTTAGTCTCACGAGATTTGGAGCTCCAGGCTTGCTCTGCAGGCTGCTGGACAGTGTATGATGACACACACTGTCACCACACACTGTCCGCGGACAACTCCCCCCAGAGTTGGATAAAGTCTTTGGGGGGCCTCTATGGTCTAAAATTAAGAGCATAGTATCACAATTCACAAAAGAGAGAGTTACTAACTAATCCATAATGTATAAAAAATGTACCATTCAGTCGCTTAGCAAAAATTATTAAAATCAGAATATTGAGATTAACTCTCATCCTCAGGTTCAGTTAGGTGGCATGAATATTATTATTTATTATCGTAGATTTCTAAGGCACCACAATGCTCCACAGAGCCATACAGTAGGTAAAATAGTACATTCATAAAACAGGGACATACTAGGTAGACAAAATAAATGAAGACTTGAAAACAAAGGGTATGGAAGACCCTGTTCATTAGAGAGCTTACATTCCAAGTGGAAGAGAGCACAGCTGAAACAAGAGGAACGAGTGTGCTTAGAGTGGAGATTATGACAGTTGTGAGTGTGCATTAGTTTGAACAGTGTTTTTTGAGGATACGGTCACCTCTAAAAAAAAAGATTGGTTTTCAGAGTGTGTCTAAAGATTTGAAGGCTGTGGGAAAGCTGGATTGGGCGTAGTAGGGAATTCCATAAGAGGGGAGCAGCATGGGAGAAGCCTTGTAGGCGGGAGTGAGAGGTGGCATTGGATATGGTTGTGCACAGGGGAAAAATAGATGCTGGGGAAATGGTAGAAGAAGGTGAGGAGATACATGTGTTAATAGGGGCAAAGAGAGACAGACACATAAAGGGGGCAAAGGGAAGGACAGACACCCACAATGTGAAGACAAAGAGACACAAACACTAAGGGCATAGAGGTGGGGTTAGAGGGTGCACTACCTATGTATACAATAAGGCTGTGCACTGTCTATATATGGCACCGTGCAATCCTTTGGGCAGAGGAATGGAGGTGGTCCTGCTGGTGCCACCTATGCGGTCACCCTGACTGACTGTGCCTTGAGCAGCCAGTGTGTTTTACAGTACTGGCAGAGCCCCAGAAACAAAAATATACATATAGCAACCCTGGGAGGTAGTGCAGCTCTAAAACCAACATTTTAAGCATACTTGCCAACTCTCCCGGAATGTCCGGGAGACTCCCGCATTTTGCGAGAGTCTCCCGGACTCCCGGGCGAGTGTGGCAATCTCCCGAATTCTGCCCACTTCACTAGGAAGTGCCCACTTCCTAGTGAAGTGGGCAGAATTAGATCCCAAACGCCGCGATTCCCGATGAATCGCGGCGTTTAGCCCCGCCCCCCGCTGTCAAATGACGCAATTTGCGTCATGACGTCACAGGGGGCGGGGCCGAAATGACGCGATTTTGGCCGCCCCGCCCCCTCACGCCCCCCTCCACTGGCTGGCTCCCGGAAGAGAGCTGAAGAAAGTAGGTAAGTATGATTTTAAGAATATCACTAACCCTAACTTACAAACAACCCTCACGGATTATACAGCTCATATACAGCTTTAAATACCGGAGACCAATAACTTCATAATAATCAATCTCCATAACAAGTTTATTCTGACTTATAAAGTAAAGCAAAATAAAGTTATAACAGTATATTGCAATATCTCAATATATCAGTTAAGTTCATTCCTAAATAACCATCATAAAAACGAGCTAATCAGTTAATTCTATTCATTAAATAGTGTTTGCTCATATATAAATAAAAGAATGCCATTTCCAGATGGTTTGTGTGCAATATATTACAGTTAGAATAATCACATTGCATCGCACCAAGCGGACCATAAATACTCCTTTTTATTTTTAATGATAATAATTAGATTTTTCATATGATACTTAGTGGAGGGTGCACTCACACACTATATGTAAACTTGTATTAGTACCAAAAAAAGAGAGAGAAAAAGTGTGTTCAAAGGTTTTATTAATTATCACTAAAAATTATTTTTATCCAAAAAGAGGTAGATTCATCAAGGACTTGTAGCGAAATATTTAAAAACTAGGATATGATATATGTAACCATAAATTTTGTTACTGTTAAGAAGGTAGAAAAAAGCTACCTAGCTGCACTGCTGTTTGGTTTTGTGATTTATGACATTCTTATCAGTGCTAGAAGAAACCAAATTAGTGCATAGTGCATGGTTTCCCAAACCCAGTCCTCAGGGCTCGCCAACAGTACAGGTTTTCCATATCTCCTTGCTGGAGCACAGGTGTATTCATTACTGACTGACACATTGTAACAGATCCACAGGTGGTCCTAATTATGTCACATGTGATCCAGAAAACCTGCACTGTTAGGGAGCCCTGAGGACTGGGTTTGGGAAACCCTGGCATAGTGGTTCGTTTATATATGCCACCATTGGTTAATAAAGGCTTAATGACCAAATCATGTATTGCTCTTATTTTGTTTTGTAGAAATAGATTCTCTTATCACCTCTATTTCCTATATCTGGATTAATATGAAACCCGTTAATAATAAGCGTCGGCGGATGCTGCGTCTGCTGCTCACTAAAACCTAAAAGATACTTAAGATTTGCTATTTAGGAACCTTACTAATAGACGTTTCAAGATTTATACCTATTATATCAGCTATCTCAACCATAATCTACATAGATAAAGTGCTTATATGATTATATTAGAGATGCAAAATATTAGCACTGGATGAATGATGCCTGCCTATTTAATGAGTGGACACACATTCTCTATCAAATTAGCTATTTAAGGGGAAATGAATAAGACAATCAACAGGGGATAATAAAATCCCACAATTAATAATTGGGACTTATTAACAGATTTCATATTAATCCAGATATAGGATATAGAGGTGATAAGAGAATCTACTTCCACAAAATAAAATAAGAGCAATACATGATTAGGTCATTAAGCCTTTATTAACCAATGGTGGCATATCCAAATGAAATTCTTCCCACTAATTTGGTTTCTTCTAGCACTGATAAGAATGTCATAAATCACAAAACCAAACAGCAGCGCAGCTAGGTAGCTTTTTTCTACCTTCTTAACAGTAATAAAATTTATGGTTACATATATCATATCCTAGTTTTTAAATATTTCGCTACAAGTCCTTGATGAATCTACCTCTTTTTGGATAAAAAAATTTTTTTTTAGTGATAATTAATAAAGTTATATAATTTTATTTGAAAAGACATTTGACCATTTGAGTGCCTCAAACTTTGAACACACTTTTTCTCTCTCTTTTTTTGGTAATAATACAAATATCTTACAGTCTTCTTTGAAGTTACCTTGCCTGTTGTATGCTCCAGGCTTCCTTCTTCAGACACTGCAGGCGGTCCTGAGCAGCATAGAGTTCCATCCTGCCATGTACTTGGCACTGGAACGCCGACATATTGACTTTTTAAAATGGGTGCCCAGTTCCTGGACCGTGCCCCCTGTAACACAGAAATCGCGCCCCCCCCCCCCCCCCCAATTGCGGGTGCACGCGAAATCGCGGGTGCGTGCGCCACCTGCTGGTGGAAAAGAAAAATACTTAAAAAAAAAAAGAAAAAAGCACCCCTGCTTGCACCGGCCCATTAAGCCATCGGCCCTTCTGGCATTTGCCAGAAGAGCCCGATGGCCAGTCCGACCCTGCAGATAGGTAAGAGGGCCCTGCTCGCAACCTTATAATCTATTGGATAATGGGAGTTTGAAACACAAGAATGCAAAGGTAGAAAGAATTAAGTGAGCTGTGTGATCAGTCACAATGCAATGTTGGTCAGAGGGTTGTTGCCTTGTGTTAGCTATGTAGAGGGTGATAAATAGGGTAACCTGTGGAGATTAAGATGCTGGTTGAGGAATATCATAAGCTTGTCTGAAGAGGTGGGTTTTCAGAGAACCCTTGAAGGTTTGAAGACTAGAGGAAAGTCTTACTGTGCGAGAGAGGGAATTCCACAAAGTGGGTGCAGCCCGAAAAAAGTCCTGTAAACGGGAATGGCAGGATGCGATGAGAGTGTAAGAGAGACACAGATCTTGTGCAGAACTGATGTGTCGAGTTGGGAGATATTTTGAGACAAGTGAGGAGATGTATGTCGGTGCAATTTTGTTGACGGTCTTGTATGTTAGTAGAAGAATTATCATATTAGATTTGTTAAAAAACAGAAGAGAGTAATGGCCTTTAGTTTTTGCTGTGATCAAATCACTGACAACCTTGGTCAGCGCAGTCTCTGTGGTGTGTTGAGAGCAAAAGCCTGACTGAACAGAATTCAGTAGGTTGTTTGCTGTAAGAAAGTGTGTGAGGCGAGTGTAGGCAATTCTCCTGAGAACTTGAAGGGGCATGGGAGCTGATAGATGGTAATTTAAGAGAGAGTTTGGGTCAGAATTTTGTATTTTCAAAATAGGAGTAATCACTGCATGCTTGAATAGTGATGGAAAGATACTAGTAGAGAGAGTGAGATTACAAATTTTAGTTAGTAGTGGAATGAGCACAGGAGACAGGAACCTACCAATTTGTGAGGGTATGAGATCAAGAGGACAGGAGGTAGAGTAGTAAGATGAGAAGAGAGTAGAAACTTCCTCTTCATTTGTGGGATCAAATGAAGACAGTGTCAGAGGGTGTTACAAAGGAATTGAGCTGATTGCTTGTTGAGGGAGATGATACTATTTCAAGTCTGATCTTATCTATTTTGTCCTTGAAATAGAAAGCAAGATCCTGGGCACTGACGGTAGTCGGAGGGTTTGGGTTGGGAGGATTGAGAAGAGATTTAAATGTGTTAAGAATGCGTTTTGGGTTAGAAGCCTGAGCATAGATGAAAGATTGGATGTATGTTTGCTTTTCAGTGTTCAGAGAATTTATATAGGAGTGGTAGATATAATTATATGTGATGAAATCATTAGATGTACAAGATTTACGCCAGTGACATTCTGCTTTACGAGAAGTAGAGTTTGTGTTACATTAGTGTGCCACAGTTGGCAACGAAGTCTACGTGGAGTATGTAGAGTCGCTAGAGCCACTTGACCAAAGGCAGTTGCTAGGGTTTGGTGAAAATGGGGTTCTGCCATATCAGGGGAGGAGAATGTAGAAATTGGGGAGAGAAGGTGTTGAAGAGAGGTGGAAAACTGTTGAAGATCAATAGAGTTGATATTCCTGTGGTTGTGGGGGTGAGCAAGAAGCTAATAAGGTGATGATCTGAGAGGGGGAAAGGAGTGTTACGGAAATCAGAAACTGAGCATAGTCTAGAGAAAACAAGATCGAGACAGTGGCCATCCTGATGAGTAGCAGATTCAATCCACAGGAAGAGGTCCAGTGAGGATGTTAGAGAGAGTAGTTTTGAAGTAGCATTGGAACGTGGATTAGAAATAGGGATGTTGAAATCAACCGTGATGATGCTGGTGATGTCAGAGGATAAGAAGTGAGGGAGCCATGCAGAGAAGTGTTCAAGAAATTGTTGGTGTGGTCCAGTGGGGCGAGAGATGACAGCAACACACATAGAGAACAGATTAAAAATCCTAAGAGTATGTACTTCAAAAGATGTGAACGTGAGTGATGGGACATTTAGGAAAACTGTGAATGTGCACTGTGGAAGAGAAATAGTCCAGCCCCACCTCCTTGTCTGCCTCCTGGTCTGGGGGTGTGGGTGCAATGGAGACCACCATGTGAAAAGGCTACAAGTGAGGCAGTATCTGATTGCATGAGCCATGTTTCTGTTATTGCTAGAAGGTTTAGGTTGTTTGAGAGGAAGAGATCGTGTACGGAGGTAAGTTTGTTGCAAACTGATTGTGCATTCCAAAGGGCACATTTAAAGGACTTTAGAAGACAGGGGAGACAGTTGATGCATTTGAGGTTTGCTGGATTTCCGTAGCGTTCAGATATATGTGTGTGTGAGAGAAGTGAGGGGGACCTGAATTAGGTGATATATTACCAGCTATTAGAAGCAGGGAGGAAATGTAATTTACCCTAACTAGGGGCAACGATAGCCATTCCACAGGTTTTGGACATTATGGGCCTAATAAGTGTTTGCTGTCAAGTAGCTGACCCCCTCGGCCACCCCACAAATATATATATATATATATATATATATATATATATATATATATCTGCACATGCCACCAGAAAGCATTAGTCCTCTGGCTACAACTGTTTTTAGCATAACATATGCCTTTGCAGAGAGTGTAAAGTTAAGTAACACCACACCTCTGCTGAGCCCAACAAAGTGTATCCGAAGTAGAAGTGATGTGCATACCCATAGAAGTAATATATGTTGTCCAAAGTTTGGTAATATACTTTTTTCCCTTTTATTTTTTTAACAGCTCAAGAAGACTGCCATATTGGCAGACCTCTTTTACCAGAAATACTGTTCCTCTCACCCAGTTGACGATACCTACCCCTAAAGATGCTTATTTCACAGATTTACAAATATAATAAAAAATGATTAAAAGAATTGAGAACGTTGAAATGTATTATTTCAACTGATTTTTTTTTGTATTTATGTTGTTAGTTTGGTAACTAAAGTAAATTCTTTCATACATTGGTGTGTTATTTTTTCTCCAAAATTCATGAAAATCTGTATTCATGTAAATTTGTACCATAATGAAGGACGTTTTGAACATAAATTAATATCTCATAATAGTTTGTCCCTTTCTACTTGATACTCACTCCCAGACATCGTTTGACATAAGTTTGAGGGTAGCAGTTATCCAGTCAAAATATTGCTATAATAATAATAATAATAATAATAATAATAATAATAATAATAATAATAATAAATGAAAGTATTTTGTCCCTGGTGTACTACAGGTCCCAGGATGGCCAGCTGCCATTAAGTAGCACTAGTACTACAATCACAAGCATATTCCATGGCGGCACAGCCATGTAAATACAACACGGACACAAGTTTAAACATAATTTTTAATGCCATAAAGTATAAATTACATACACATTATTGGTCACCTACATGATGGATCTGTCATCTGTGATTCAAATAAAATAGTTATTGCAAAATCAGCTTTTAAATACTGTCTTGCTAAGTAATATACAAACTTCCCTATATATAACAATCTTGTGTACAGTCTGAGGGATTAATATATATATATATATATTTATTTTTTTTGTAAAACACCCATTAATCGGGCATGCGCACGTCCATATACAACTAGGAGTGGATTTGAAGGTATGTCTCTTGTTCAATACATGTCTAGATACGCTCTGCCGAAACAAACGATACACTGCAGGATATGTCCAATACATATGTGGAATATAAAGTTGCAAAAGCACGCACAGAAAAAAATAAAAGCATTCAATGATTGTCACATGTTAATAATATTGTCATGTTAATAAATATATTGTCATTAATGACAAATTTGTTTTAAAAAAAGTTATAATTTATTCAGTACAGTCTACAAAATGACAGATAGAATCTGATTGGTTGCAATAGGCAACATCTCCACTTCTTCAAACCTGTAACTTTGTAAATTTACCCCTTAGTGTCTGAAAACCTCAGAGGCAAGACCTCATATTTTTATACATTACGGTTAAGGAGGCACATTCTTTGAGTAGAGGTACACGCAATTAATAGTTATCCAGTGTAAATGTCACACTAACTGCCCCTCTGTGTAAGGGTGCAAATATTATTGCTTAACACATATGGACAATTGTATTTAATAATCTTCTTATGCAGATGTTCAGTGTTCACGCAACGTAATAAACTTGACTCTTTTTAAAAATATCAGATCCTCGAACTACTTCATTTTAACAGCTACAAGAGTTTTGGCGGAAATGCCAGGATCTGAGCCTAAGGCCTCATACAAGTTTAGAAGGTAGAAAATTGTAACTTCCTGCATATATATATATATATAACTCCATCAAATAAAAACAAAGACACTCACTCCCTCACTGAAAAAGACCTTCTTGGGCCTTAATGGGATCATCAAAATCAATAAGGGAGAAGACTTGGGCCTTCTCCCTTATTGATTCTGATGATCCTATTACCCACAACACCATGGACTTTGTAAATGCAGTTTGCCGGGAAAATTTTCCATCTACAGTCAAGTCATCTGATCACGGTTTCTCTGTGCCCATTTCAGCATGTGTCAGTTCCTGCACTTGTCCATAAATCCTCTATGAATGCCTCTTCAATCAGACAGTTTGTGTCACCTAGTGAGAAAGATAACAAGAAGGAAAAATCCCTTGCTATTTCACTTCAGTCCCAGCAAATGTCAACCTTGGTGGTTGGCTTTATGGGCAAATCACCATCTTGCGATAAAATAAAAGGTCCTATTCCAATCCTGGCTGAGACTCCTACTCTGAGAGTAAATTTATTGATGATTTTAGAAACTTGGTGGACAAACTTGCCAATTCTTCTGTTGCTCTTGAAGAATTGGATCTTCTCTGTACTTCCAATTGTCTCTCCAAGGAGATCCTGCAAAAAGAAAAAGTGGAAGAAAAAAGTCTAAGTGCAGCTTTTGAGGAGCATCTTGAATCCACCACTTAAAGGGGGGGCTATGTTAGGACTCTGCCTGTATTTTGCACTTGACTGCAGTACCTCAATTCCACCATGTTCCTGCATTTTGAACTGTATTTGTCATTTGAATCATTGCTTGGAACCTGTTATTTCTGTGGACTATTCTTGGCATCCATCATACCTGCTCATACTTGTGTATTGGAGTATACCTGTTAATTCTGCTACCTGAAATCATCATATTCCATTAACTTAATCCTTGTTCACATATTTTGCCTAAATAAAGACACTTGGTTTTTCTACTATTATTTCCATGTCCTGAATTCACTTGGAATCATAACACTAAGATTATTTTCCTAATGGATAGTTTGATTCCTAAGGGACATAATGACCACAATATCTCGGTTTTTATCTAAATTATGGCACAGATTGTGTGGTATAATATTTGTGATTGGATTCATACATTACTAATGCCTTACTGAGCATAGGTTTCATCAGGATAACCTTTCACATGGGATGAAGATATATAACATTAAGGATATACTGGTTATAAGACATTCATTAATTTGGAATCATGTGCTTTAATATAGGTTACTCAGCTAAAAATGTATAAGCTAATCCTATATTTAATTCATACTGTAATAATTATTGTATATTACTAAGATTCAATATGGATATAAACTATTTTATGTCAGTATTTTCATATAAATATTTTTTATTAATTTGCTCTGCAATATAGCAATTTTACACAAGGGTTCTAGTATATATTCGCAATATGTTTTTATGTCACCCTGATTTCACTTTTATATAAGCACTATATATTAATTTCCCCATTATTTTATTCCACAATTACAATTTGTATTCAACACCATTGTTGGCTTCACTTACTTAATTTTAGATTTGATTATATAATTACACTGTTTTCATTCACTTTTTATTTTCAACACTGTATATCTCGCATCAACATTAAGCTGATTTTCTTTTTACACATTAATAATTATAATTTGGTCCACGTGTCACATTTTAATATATTACATGCTATGCAATGATTCATTACACTCAATCAATATCTATAATAATATAGCAATATTTTCATTTTCTTTGGCACATCAACACTAACATGGGGATTAGTTATAAAACTGAGCACCTATATAATATATGGGAAAAGGATAATAAGTATTCATACTTTAGATCTCTTTATTTGACAGCGAGATCTATACCACTTACTGTTTGATCGGATGTTTATTTACATAACACATCCGATCCTAACAAACTGAAACTAAGGTGGGAGGCAGCATAATGACTTCCTGCTGTTACGAGCCGCCGCGGCTCGCTTCCTGGGTTTGCTAGCGTCCTGGCCGTCACCTTGACGACCGGGACGTCATTTCCAGTTCCTGGTCGGCCGTTGCCAAGGCAACGGCCCGACGCTTGTACTTTAGCGCTGCGTCCCGGCGGTACTAGTGGCCGGGCGCATGTGCGCAATTTAACACAGCCTGTGGGCTGATTAATGTAATTTATATGGGGGCTGTGTAAGACTCAGAGCTAGGCTCTGATTGGTGGCTTGTGGTATTTAGGGCAGTGAGGTCTGCAGCCTCACTGCCGGTTATGGCGTTCTGTCCTCAGTCCTGCTGCCTGCTTGTGCTATCCATTTTGGTTCCTGCTACCTTGGATTTGACTACCCGTGTTTTGACCCCTGCTTGTTGTTGGACCTGTGACCCTTCTCTTCTGACCTTGACCTTTTGCCTGGAAATTGGATTTTGCTTCTCTGCCTGTGAGTTTGACCCTTCGCTTGCCCTTGGATTTTGCATCTGTGCCTGTGACCTTTTGACCTAGGATTCCTCTTATACTACAGTCCACCAATCACTCCACTTCTGGGAACTCCTTTAAGTCAGTATACGTTACTCGACCCTCAGTCGGCCCGCAGCCCAGTCTGTCCCCACCACTAGGAGCTCCAGCGAACACCTGGCCTTCAGAGTAGTTCCCGAGTTTCACTGTACTGACTTGGGAGTTCCTAACACCTGCCTCTCTAAAGGTCTGTGAGGTGCCAATCAATTTATGTGTGGCCAACTTGAAACAGGATTGGTGGTTAAGAGGGACACGTCATGATTGGGGTAGGTATCTTCACTATATAAGAAACGTCAAACTGGTTCTTCAGTTTAATGTCTTGAAAAAGCAAGAGCGAAACACGCATCTGCATTCACCTCACTGTGTGATTACAACCACGGATAGCTATGTAATTAGGCAGACTGTTTATTAATATCCACTAGTCAGGTAGTTTATTTTAGGATTCCTTTGGCTAATGTCTTGTATTTCAACTGAATATTACAGCTGTCCAGCAAAGATCTTTAGCGGTTGCCAGCCTCTCTGATGCACGATATGAAAGGCACATTATTTGCCTCCTATTAGAAGAGGCTGTCTCTGCATTATTAAAGAGCAATTATTATCTTAGGAGCGATTGAGTTATAATCCTGACATCTACATATCAATTCAATAATTATGTCTTTCAGTGTGTGCTAATTGAATACCCATTGGGAAAATATTTTCCCATATGGCATTCTGGCTAGATATGAACTATGATGATGGATCTCTAAATGAGTGAGATTTTATACCAATAAGTGGAAAATTTTAAGTATTGTATGGGTGGAGACTCTCTCACCATTTTTCCCAGAGACATAAGCTCTTAAATTAAGACATGATCATTGGTGGATATGTGTAATTAACTAGCTAACTGATATCTAGTGGTAAATCATTTTGTCATCTTACAACAAAATGCAAGACGTGGTCGGTTAAATATACCTTATTACAATAAATAATTAACAATTTGTATTATCAGATAACTTCCTCTCACATAGCGAGGCCTGGTGTAAATGGTAAAACTTACCATTTTAATGGGGTTTTCCCTTTCTGTTTTATTCTATCTGTTTTTAAATAATTTTTCTACAAGCTATTAAGTTGGATTGAGTTGGGATCTTTCTTTTAATAATTCTAATATAATTTGAATTTTATATTTCAATATATAAATGTTTCACAGAGTGCTGCTCATTTAGGACATTTTCTTTCCTTCTTACTTTCAGTATAAGTCAATTGTTATGTTCTGGGTGTACCACCAGACCATAGATATAAACTTATTTAATAAAACTTGTCTTTGGTTGGACTTTTATGTCTAGGGTTAAGGGGTCAATGGGTTTCTCTGGTAAGTGTTTAGACGGCCTGTTGGCTTTATATCAGTCTCCCAGAGCAACGGTAGTGGCCAACGGAGTCGCCTCTTCCCCATTTTCAATTTCTAATGGGATGCGGCAGGGATGCCCACTTTCCCCTTTAATCTTTGCCCTGTTAATTGAACCATTAGTGGCAAAAATCCGATCTAACGGGGCGATACACAGAGTTAAAACAGGGAAATCCGAACATAAAATATCTTTTTATGCTGACGATGTTCTTTTGACTCTCTCGGATCCAGCTGTTTTTCTTCCACCCCTTCTCGCAGACATCAAAACCTACAGTTACATCTCTGGATACAAAATCAATCCTCAAAAAACAGAAACTCTTGATTTCTATCTCACAGATAGTATGAAATCTTCTCTCACTCAACAATTCCCCTTCAAATGGATAGGGCGAATCAATTCAGTCAAAATGAACATTTTGCCCAGGTTATTATATCTTTTTCAAGCCCTTCCCATACGCATCCCCCCTTATGTATTCAAATATTTGCAACATTATACTTCACAATTCATATGGGGTAGAAAACGTCCAAGAGTTCGGCTCCTTGTCCTACAAAGGTCGACACGGGATGGCGGTTTGGGGGTCCCCAATTTTAAAAACTATTTCTTGGCAGCGCAACTTGCCCAGTGTATTTTATGGAACTCCCCGGGCTCCTCCAGAGTTTGGGTCTCGATCGAAACCGAAAGCTTGGGTATTTCCTCCGCTTCCTCTCTCCTGTGGCTCCCTCGCACTAAACGTCCTCGGTCCGCTCTTTATCACCCAATTGTATTGCATTCGCTCTCTATCTGGGACCGAGCAAACTCAAAGATTAATCCTGCCCCGGCTCCTAGTACAATTGTTCCTCTTTTTGATAACCCAGATTTTCCAACGGGTCGTATATTCTCGTCCTTTGAATTTTGGAAAAGGAACGATGTTTACTATCTTAATAATATCACTACAGATGCTTCTTTTCCCTCATTCGAAGACATAAAAACCAAATTCAATATTCCCAACACTTTTTTTTTTCAATACCTGCAACTAAGAAATTTTTATTCCACCACTAAATTATCTTTAAGAATCAGGCCGTTGACCTCATTCGAGTCACTTTTCCTCCTGCGATCTTCTACCAATGGCCTTATATCCCGGCTATACAGAGAGCTGAGAGTCCCTGACTCAGACACACAAGATTCCCATGAGCAAGCCTGGGAGGAGGATCTGGGAGGTGCTTTGGATGGGGAAGATTGGGATGAAATAAAAGCCAACACGGCCTCTAGCTCAATCTGTGTGAAGCTGAAAGAAAATGCCTATAAACTTCTTTATCGATGGTACTTGGTCCCGACCAGATTACAAAGATCTTTCCGGACTCATCTAGCTCATGTTGGAGAGGATGTTCGTCGGAAGGGTCTTTCCTCCATATTTGGTGGCAATGCCCCAAGCTTGCCCCATTCTGGTTGGAACTACGGAACTTTGCATCTCAGATTCTACAGATTGACATCCCAATTTCTCCCAGGTTTTTCCTTCTCCCACTTGGGATTCCATCCGCAACTAAACATCAAATACTATGCAGACAATTATTAATAGAATTTGGCACTCATACATAATGGAGTTTATGACATGCATACTGCGCAATACCTCTGAATCATTCAATAAAGTCTGGGAGCCGTGGATGTCATTTCTTCAAATCCAAATTCCTTTTGCCCTATGACTCCTCTAAAACATTCCACTTGATATCCCCCCTCAACCTGCTACCATCCCCGCCTCCCCTGCCTCCCCCCCCACTTCTCTTCTATCTCTTGCTTTGCTTTCTTTTTCTTTTCTTCTTTTGGCGGCCTGCCACACCGCCTCCTAATCTATCTTGCCCACTTTTCTCTGACTAGCCTCTCTTTTCTGTCTCTTCTTTCTTCTATTCTTATAGTTAAAACTTGGTCAATATCAAGACTCTTTTTTTTATGATATACAATGATTGTATTAGTCCCTGAACATGCATACCTGATTGTAAAAGATTTTGTCTTGGACTGATGCTCATTATTGACCTTCTCAAAAATAAAAATAAAAAAACCCCAAAAAAAAACAACTAGTCTTTGGTATCGAGGATGTTACTACCTAGTGTGGCGTTAATTCCTTTTTGGTACATTCAGCACACTGTCTAACTTTTTCTCACATATACATACATCTGCGGGATATAATATAAAATAGACTTTGTATCTATTGTGCTGATTCTACTCATATGCTCAATTCATGCCCTAAAAAATCGGGAAATGCCAGGCCCTAACCAGTTCTGGAGAGGTGAAGTTAGGGTCCCTGAAGACCTCTCCATGTTCTACGAAATTAAAAGTTTGTGCTTTTGATGTTACGGTTTCCTTTGCTACCAAGTCTTTCATGTCCCAAGCACTTATTGACTCTGGAGCTGCAGGAAACTTTATTTCTAAATCCCTCATGAATCAATGGTCCCTACCAGTGATTACCTTGAAAATACCTATTACTGTGACTGCTATCGATGGATCACGCATTATTAATGGTCTCATCACCCAGAGTACGTCTCCAGTAACCCTTCAAATTGGTGTATTACACCAGGAAGAAATTTCATTTTTAATTCTTCCTGTTACTACCAGTCCGATTGTATTAGGCCTTCCATGGCTTCAACGTCATTCTCCCCAGATTGACTGGCACACTCCTCAAGTTACGTCTTGGGCGCCTGAATGTCATCATCGTTGCCTCTCTCAAGTCGTTCCTCTCAAGATACAGCAATCCTCCATTTCACCTTGTTCACCGGGACTTCCTCCTCAGTATGCTTCTTTTGCCGATGTATTTGATAAAATTCAGTCTGAACGTCTTCCTCCTCATCGTTTGTGGGACTGTCCGATTGATCTTCAACCTGGCAAGACTCCTCCCAGGGGTCGTGTGTATCCACTTTCGTTACCTGAAACTCAAGCCACATCTGAGTACATCAAAGAGAATCTCCAGCGAGGATTTATTCGACCATCTACCTCTCCCGCTGGAGCAGGGTTTTTCTTCGTAAAAAATAAGGATGGGTCATTACGTCCTTGCATAGATTTCCGTGGACTTAACGCCATAACTATCAAAAATCGGTATCCCATCCCATTAATTACTGAGTTATTTGATCGTATCAAGGGAGCCCGGATCTTAACCAAGTTGGATCTTCGTGGTGCCTATAGTTTAATTCGAATCAGGTCCAGTGACGAATGGAAGACAGCTTTCAACACCAGAGACGGGCATTATGAATATTTAGTAATGCCCTTCGGGTTATGTAACGCCCCCGCTGTTTTCCAGGGTTTCATTAATGAGATCTTCCAGGACTTGTTATATGTTTGTGTCGTCGTCTACCTGGACGACATATTAATCTTTTCTCAGGACCTGCCTTCTCATCATCAACATGTGGCAGAGATCCTTTCCAGAACTCCGGAAAAATTCATTATTCTGCAAGTTAGAAAAATGTTCATTCGAGTTGCCCCAGATTCCATTTCTGGGATATATTGTCTCCGGAGTTGGTCCTCAGATGGATCCAGAAAAGGTGAATGCTGTATTACATTGGCCTCAGCCAACTACTCTTCGTGCAATTCAGCGTTTTTTAGGTTTTGCCAATTACTGTAGACGCTTCATTCAAGATTTTTCCTCGATTGCATCTCCTATTGTGGCCCTAACTCGTAAATGGGCCATTACTAAACAATGGTCCTCTGAGGCTCTTCAAGCCTTCCAGTTTCTCAAAGAGTCCTTCTCCTCCGCTCCTGTTCTTCGACAACCTGATGTGACGCTTCCCTTCTTCCTAGAGGTAGATGCCTCTAATGTTGGCTTAGGAGCCATTCTCTCCCAAAGATCGGAGCAACAAAAATTCCATCCTTGTGCCTTTTACTCTCGGGGTCTTCTGCCTGCGGAGAAGAATTATACCATCGGGGACAAGGAGTTGCTGGCTATAAAAGTAGCATTAGAGGAATGGAGATATTTGTTGGAGGGAGCTCGTCATCCTGTGACAATTTTTACTGATCATAAAAATTTGTCATATTTACAGTCTGCTCAATGTTTGAATCCTCGTCAAGCAAGATGGTCTCTTTTCTTTTCTCGTTTTGAACTAATCATAACCTTCAAACCAGCTGCGAAAAATAAAAAAGCAGACGCCCTATCTCGAGCCTTTGTGACGTCCTCAGACGTTGAAGATGGTCCTAACCACTCTATATTAGACCCCGAATGTGTTTCTCTGGCTGCTTCTTCCACTAAGGGGCTACCATTTGGGAGAACCCTCGTGCCTCCTGCTCTTAGGAAAAAAATCCTTTCGTGGTTTTACTCTTCTCGTTTTTCTGGACATTCTGGTGAACGCAAGACTTTTGAAATTCTTTCTCGAAGTTACTGGTGGCCTTCTATGAGGAGAGATGTCAAAGATTTTGTGGCTGCTTGTGAATTGTGTTCCCAGTTTAAGACTCCCCGCAGAACTCCAGCGGGTTTGCTCCAATCACTACCCATTCCTTCCAAGCCGTGGACCCATATTAGTATGGACTTTGTTACTGATCTTCCTCCTAGTAAAAAGTGCAATACTATTTGGGTAGTGGTGGATAGATTTTCGAAGATGGCACATTTCGTTCCTTTGACCGGTTTACCTTCTTCATCTACTCTGGCTGATTATTTCATCAAAGAAATCTTCCGTATTCATGGATGTCCTTCCGAGATTGTTTCAGATAGAGGAGTGCAATTCGTTTCCAGATTCTGGTGGGCCCTCTGTAAGACCTTGGGTATCCGATTATCACTCTCATCCTCCTACCATCCTCAATCAAACAGACAAACCGAAAGGGTCAATCAAGACTTTTATAAGGATGTTCTCTTCAGCCAACCAAGACAACTGGGTAGATTTGCTTCCATGGGCTGAATTCGCTCATAACAACATGTATCATGAATCATCTTCTAAAAATCCATTCTTTGTGGTTTACGGTCACCATCCGTCTTTTCCGGAATTTCCTGCCCTCCCTCCCACCCAAGTTCCTGCTGTAGAGACTGTTTGTCAGACCTTCAAAAATATTTGGTCTCAGGTCAAAACCTGTTTAAAGAAGACATCTGCCAGATATAAGTCTTTTGCAGATTAAAAAGAGACGGGCTATTCCACCACTTAAAATCGGAGATCGTGTATGGTTATCAACCAAAAATATTTGTTTGAAGGTCCCATCTATGAAGTTCGCTCCTCGTTTTATTGGTCCATATAGGATCATTCAAGTGATAAATCCAGTTTGTTTCAAACTTCTACTACCTAAGAACCTTCGTATTTCCAATGCCTTCCATGTGTCTTTGCTCAAACCTCTTATCATCAACCGTTTCTCGTCCCTCCTTCAGCACCTCGGCCAGTTCAAGTTCATCAAGAGGAGGACTTTGAGATTACTCACATATTGGATGCAAAAATTTCGCGAGGAGTGCTTTGTTTCCTCGTTCATTGGAAGGGCTTTGGTCCTGAAGAGCGTTCATGGATTAAAGCAGAAGATCTCAACGCTCCAACTCTTCTTAAGAAGTTTTATTACAAGTTTCCGGACAAACCCGGTTCCAGGTGTTCTGTGCCCACCTTTAAAAGGGGGGGTACTGTCACTCACCGGACTGTGAGTGCCATTTCTCCTGTGTTCAGGAACCGTGGCCGTCCGCCATCCTGAGGGTCTGCGCATGTGCAGCCCTTATGAAACCTTCAGTACCTGTTGCTTTTAATTGATTGGATGATCAGGCAACCCTCCCTATTTAAACCCCCTGTGATCATTACCTGGTTGCCTGATCTTGGAGTCTCATTCCCCATGAGCCTCTGAAGGTGTTCCTGTGTTTCCTCGTGTATTCAGCTCCAGCTGATTCCCGTCTACTACGATTGTGGTTTCCAGACCACTTTAACACTCCTGTGTTCATCGTGTCTGCACTCAGCTGATTCCTATCTGCTACTGCTGCCGGATTCCAGTCCGCCTCAACTCTCCTGTGTTCAGCGTGTCTGTTCTCCGTTGCCTCCGTTACTACTGCCGGGTTCCAGACCGTCTCTACTCTCCTGTGTTCAGTGTGTCTCCCCTCCACTGCCTTCACTACTACTGCCGGATTCCAGACCGCCTCTACTCTCCTGTGTTCAGCGTACCTTCCCTCCGCTGCCTCCGCTACTCTGCCCGATTCCAGACATCCTCAACACTCCCGTGTTCTTCATGTTTCCAGTTTTACTTACTACTGCTTCCTGAGTATTGCTCCGTTGATTACCGGTTACCTTCCATGCGCTGCACCAACCTGATTACCGCTTCCATCCTCCAGTGGTCTCTCCTCCTGCCGGCGTTCAGCCGTTCAGGTATCCCTGCACGTCTCCTTGACAGCCTGCTCTCCTGAACCGCGGTATGCATACTTTCCATTGACTTTGCTATTGTATTGCATATCCGTCTGGACTGTGTTGTGTTCATCTCCGGAGTCTTCTATCTACTGAAGCTATTGTTACTATTGACTTTGTTTTTTATTACCTGGATCACTCTGGTGACTTTGTATACTTCAAGCAGCGCTTGTCAGTTATTATTGTATTGTGGATATCATCGTGGGATCAAGTTCCGTGTGCCCCGTGTATCCTCTGCATTACATTTATCTCCTCGTGCCCCTCCTCACATATATATAGCAGTGGTACAACTTGCTGACGCAGACCACTGACTCCTGTTCCCATTGGCACCAGTTTCAAGTATCCTCTCACATAAGCAGTGGTACAACTTGCTGTACGCAGATCACTGACTTCCCCGTTACCTACTTGCACCTGGAATCCATTCCTTCACTATAGACAGTGGTACAACTTGCTATACGCAGACCACTGACTCTCACTACCTCCTCTCTACACCTGGACATTCCTCCTCACTATAGCAGTGGTACAACTTGCTGTACGCAGACCACTGACTCTCCTCACGTTTCCTTGTCCATCTGGTTCCTCGTGTACATTCATCTAAGTCATTACCAGTTGCTGCTAGTCATAGACTTTCCTTGAGCATTCTCTCACCATCTGCTGATTCTTCTGTTCCGTTGTCACCCTGCTACCAGAGGACCATAGTACCAGCTATATTACTCTGGTAAGAACATCATCTGGTGATATCCTAGTCAAAGACTCCTAGTGCCCGTGACAATAAACCAGCATAGACGCTGCAATAATCTTTTAAACTGTGAAGACAGGGCTGACATCTATTTACTGCATATTAAACTAATTAGTGCCAATTGATTCTATAAACTCAGTGAGATCTTGATTATTATCATTAGACCTGTTATCTTCCGGGACAGAGAATTGTAGTCCTTGAAGTAACTACAAAAGGAAGAAACCTGAGATATGTAGCAATATACAAAGTTGTATAGGACCCACTATCACATGGGGTATTCCTATATCAATCAACATGATATATAATTAATTATCCTGGTTAAAGAGTGCTTCCAGCGCATTTTTAAATCACTTTATGCACAATTGTCACTCTATATTTCGCTATCCTTTATTATTTTAGAATGTAATAATAAAAGTTAAGTTTTAACATTCTATGTATGGTACAATATATTATACCTTTCCCATGACTCTGGTGAGTTGCAGTGCATCTTTTTTCAAATACCAACCTTTTCTTTTTTCTGTAAAGACTGCAACGATAGTTAGAAATGTTAGATAAGGTGATAAATGAAACTAAAGAATCACTTCCCAACTTAAATAAATAATTGGCTCAAACAAGGAAAGTGTACTTACAAAACGAGAAGCCCTTAATATGTTGTTAGCAGAGAGAGAGTATGCAAATGAAAAGGCCAAGAGTGTTGTACTTTTATTTAAGACCAACATGATATTAAAGTGCATTTAAAATTAGCAGACATACATGGGATCCTTTCTCATGGCTAGGTGCATGTTTACCCCAATGGATGTGAGGTATAGTACAATATGTAGTAACAGATCTTGTGTTCCTAGTGATCATTTATATCATTATTAGATACCTTCTTATACCCCTTAGTGCCTTATGCAAGCAAGGAAGGAAAAAGGTAAAATCCAGGTAAAAAATAAGCTAGGCCTGAATATTCAGCATTTTATGAGAAGGTAGAATTGTTTGAATATTCAGTTTGGATTACAAAATGGAGTCTAGCAGCCATGATTGTATTCATATGCTACAACTTTTGAAGAAACAAATTTTTGCAAGAAATATTTGTGACATCAATGCTTCATGGCCATACAGTTTTGTCTTTGTGT
The DNA here is from genome assembly GCF_038048845.1 of Mixophyes fleayi. Taxonomy (NCBI): domain Eukaryota; kingdom Metazoa; phylum Chordata; class Amphibia; order Anura; family Limnodynastidae; genus Mixophyes; species Mixophyes fleayi. The sequence goes on from NC_134404.1 coordinate 198,872,640, forward strand.
TTATCTAGAAAAACAGTGATAAGAGAATTAGTGTCTGCAAACCTCCAAGGCAAGGCCTCATATTATAATACATTATGGTGAAGGAGGCATATTCTTTGAGTAGAGGTGCACGTAATTAATAGTTGCTAAGCAAAATGCCCCTCTGTGTAAGGGTGCCAAGATTTTTGTTTAAAACATATGGACAATTATTGTTACCATTCTGATCTGCTTAGTCAGATGGTCAGTGTTCTCTCAACTTAATAAACTTGACTCTTTTTAAATATATCACATCCTGTGACTACTTGATTTTAACAGCTACAACACAAATATATATTTACCAATACTACATACAGTAGTGGATGGACTTCCAGTCACAGACTAGTGGTAACATCTTCAGTACCTGAACTAGGCGGTTGTTACAGCAATACATTAATTAGCTTGCCTATTTAAACCTGGACAGTGGGGCAAGCCTCACACAACCCTAAGTTGTTTAACAAAACATGTAGAGTAGCCTCATACTTGCTGTGAATTCATTGTTCTCTATTTGGCTGGAACTTACCTGTGGGCTCCCGGTGACGTCATTCAGGGCTGCCAAGAGGAATTCAGGGCCCCGGTACAACAAATTCATGGGGCCCACTTACAGGTGCGCAAGTTAAAAAAAATTGCGGCGGCGGCGCAAAATTTTTAAACTTCCAAAATTTTTTACATTTGTTAACTTGCAAAATGTTTAAACTTGCAAAATTTCTTACATTTTTAAACTTGCAAAATTTTTTAACTTGCAAAATTGGAAGTGGGTGTGGTCATACAATTGGGGGCGTGGCTATGCATCATTGGGGCATCCCTGGTGGGGAAAAGCGCTAACCCCTGAATTCACTAGAACATTACATATGTCCAAGCACTCCTGACTTTCAACACATCTAGCACCACAGTTTAATACACAAAGAATGCAGTGTGTACACACAGTTCACAGTCTTGGCCTGTACCTTACAATGGGCAGAACACTCACCAAAAATTTACATTGTCCCACTAGAATCACAACATTTTACACACTCTCCTGCTCTCTCCTACCTGTTCTTCTCACTTTCATCCCATGTGGCTGCAGGTTTCTTTAGTTGCGGCTTGTCTGGCTCCTGGAATGTTGGGGGACCCTATTTGAAAAAAAATGGCTACATTTAGAAAGTTACAACCAGCCCCCCCTTCCTTCCTTCATCCCCCTGTGCCTCTCTGCGTTTCTCCTCTTTCACTTACCTCTGTATTGCTTTCTTTCATCTTTCTTTTCTTTTCTTTTCTTCTGACTGTCTTCTGTCTACTGTCTTTTGTCTTCTGTCTTCTTCACTGAATGACGTTCAGTGCATACAGAGGAAGGGAGAAGGACGCTGGCACCGCGACCCCCCTCCCCTCCGGTCCGAAAAAACCCCCAAAAAAAACAAAAAAAAAAGTTTTAAAAAAATAATAAAAAAAAAAAAAATACAGAGTGAGGGCCTGGGCCCCCTGGCGGGCCCGGGCCCGGGTAATTAGTACCCGCTCCCCCCCTCTGGGTGCCCTGACGTCATTTCTGGCCTGTACCTGGCGTGTTGCTTCACATGGGACAGTGTACAGTATACAACAACTGTTCAAATAAGTGCTAACATTTTTAAACATTGTAAGGGTTCTCATTCCGATTGTGATAAAAATCAATTTTTAGGAGTTTCTACATATGTGTGATGTTGTTGTGTTTTAATAAGAGCAATCAGACCTTATTACCAAAGAACCTTCACAGATAAGCTTAATTTGTACTCTCGAAATATTCGCAGTTTTCTTCTGAATTGCTTTATGGTGCATGGAGTTGGAAAGTATTACACTATGAGTCTGGTATAACTTTCTGATATGAACAGGTCTATATACAAACCAAACAAAAAACTAGGATCATGGAATTAACCCAAACATTTATATTATAACACTGGTGTCAGATTGGTTTTGGAGTTTGCTCTTATCAGTAGATCAGATGTAAAGTACATTGCACATTTAGCATTTGTGTGAAATTACATGAATACTGGTTTCTTCAGCATTCAAGACAGAAATCATAATGAAGTACCTTTCTAAAGTCATAGAAATCTGAGTTGTGTACATATGCGTACACATGCATAAAAGCTGTTTAACAGGCTAGAGTTAATTCATTTGTAAGCACAATAAATAGCAGAGAGCCCAGAATAGTGTCTTGAGGGACGTCACAGACAACATATAGACAAGACATGAAGATAGAGATTGATATATAGGGATTTTCCTGATAAATAGGTGTGAGGCCAGTTTTGCATAACAGCTTAGTGCCATACACAGTACTAAAAGCTTTTGCAAATTCTAGGAATACTGCATGACTAAATTGACCATCTACACTGAATTTTATAACAGATTTTAAGTAGGATTGCTACTGTGGAATATTTTGGTCAGAAGCCACATTGTAACAGACTAAGGAGACAGATTAATTTGTCCACAGAATGCTTCTGAACTGGTTATAGGGGCATTATATAACTTTGTAACATTGTGGATTTCCTCCCATTGAAATCCACAAAGATGGGATATCATGGTACCCAGAAATGTGTGCAACTGCAAAGTTCGGCGTAACATTTGAGTGTGTTGTTTTATAAAAGCTACTGATTTGGGAATGAACACACTTTTTCATCTTTTTAAATAATATAGACAATAAGAAGATTGGTCTATAGTTTTAAATAATAATTTTCCATACTCCATATTAAGAAGCCCATAACAAAAAGAATAATACATCAAAGATAACCAACAAATTACCTCCATTAAGCATAAATCTAATTGGTAATGGGAGGTAAAGAGGATTCTGAGGGGACCTGATATCGAGAAAATCTACCGACATCCGAGATAAAATCTAACTAGCTTCATTACAGCATATTTGGTGAGCTCGTGAAAGTAGAATAGGATACATATAGAGATTCCATGTCGCAGTTAAATTGCACTTTAGACTCTATCTTATGATTAGAAGGGAGTGTATCGAACTTCCATACCAGCACTTGTGGCAATAAAAATAAGGCCAATGACATATTTATCACACTGAGAAATAACATGCTGAAACATCTGCAATGAGGTCACTTCCAGCATCGTGGGTGCATCCTGTTGGATATTAACTTCACCGAGTTCAAATGCAAAAGTCCACAGAGCTTGAACTACTGGGCAACTGCAGAAAAAATGAAAATATCCCCAGGTTCCCAACACTGGGATATGGTGAATAAAGGTGAAAAGAGATTCCTATTAGGCTGTAGTATAGACCAGTCTCAAGTCCCATTCCCAACTAAGCTGAGAGGGAGACTTTGGATATTTGTGTGTTGATACAAGAAACTTATACTAAAACCTGCCTGTTCTATTATGATCTAAAGTCAGTCTAGTCAACAGCCACTGGGGAGGCTTAAAAAACAAAGAGTGAGGCTGTCCAAGAGATTTTATTCAGTGCCTAAGTTGGAGAAATCTATAAAAGATCTTGTTCCGGAAGGCAAAACCTAATCTGTTCATAATATCATGATCTGCCTCCTGCGGCTCCTGTCTGCCAGGTACTATGTTGGACCTTTGAAATTGTGTGTATCCAGCATGCAGTATCACTTTTCCACCAAAGGGGCCACTGAGGTACTTGGACTGCTCTCCTACCTGCCAGAGCTAAGCTCATTACTCCAGGATGCTTAGCACCTGTCTCTGGCCTATAGAGACTGCCTTCTTCAGCAGTCAATGCCAGTTCATCTGTTACCTTGACCTCTGCTGGTTCTCCTGTGAATCATTTTTGTTTAACTTCCTGATTTTGACCTCTACTTGTCCGTTCCTTTTGGCATCTCTTCCTCTGACCCCTGACTCGGCTTTGTTATGACAGCACCTACAATTCGCATCCTGTTTCCAGTCTCTCCTGTGTATCTGTCTGCAGACTATTACATACTAGGAAGGGAGAGGAAAGAAGACACACAGTATGTAATAGTCAAGTGACTATCAAGAAAGGAGAATGGGCTTGGAAGAAAGAGCGCCATGGAACCCAAACCTTGGTGAAAGATCTCAAAGAATTGCAAATGACACTGGCCATATATTCCATACGTTCAGTCTTCCATACTCTATTAATAATGGCCTGGAGGGATGGGAGGGTGGGTTGCTGTCGCCACTCCGAAGTGATTTGGCAGGTAGCTGCCGAGATGATATGCCAAGTTAACTGGTTCTGATGATGGAAGTGTCTAGCTGGGAGTTATGTGGAGACAAGTGAGGAGATGTATGTTGGTGGAGTTTTGTTCATGGCCTTGTATGGTAATAGTATTATTTTATTTTGGAGTCAGTGAATAGCAGGCAACTAATGTAGAGACTGACAGAGTGGCTAAGCACAGGAAGAACAATCTGCAAGGAAGATCAATCTAGCCACTGCGTGCAAAATGGATTGTAAGGTTGAAAGTCTGATTCAGGGAAGACCAGTAAGGATAGAAATTGCAATAGTCAATGTGGGAGATGATGACTGCATAAATTTTAGTTTTTTCAGTGAAAGCAATAAAACAACTGACTCTTAAGCGCTCCAACCCATGCAAATATTTGAGAAGCTTTGAAAAACCCTGTTGCATACTTACTCAAGTGTGTCAATCCTTCTGAAATCTAAGACAAACAAAACACAATATAAGATGCGCCAAGGGAATAAGCTAAAGGCAAATCTAAATAAATATGGCAGATGACATCTTGAAAAAAAACCCAGTACTTTTATTATTAGCACATTGAATGCACTATCTAATTTAAAAGGTAACAATGTCTGGCAAAATTATAAAAATGCTAAGTAAAAATAAGCATGAATAATAAGCACAGTGGTTAGCACTTCTGCCTCACAGTACTGGGGTCATGAGTTTGATTCCCGACCATGGCCTTATCTTTGTGGAGTTTGTTAGTTCTCTCTGTGTTTGCGTGGGTTTTCTCCGGGAGCTCCGGTTTCCTCCCACACTCCAAAAACATACTTGTAGGTTAATTGGCTGCTATCAAATTGACCTTAGTCTCTCTCTGTCTGTATATCTGTGTGTGTGTTAGGGAATTTAGACTGTAAGCTCCAATGGGGCAGGGACTGATGTGAGTGAGTTCTCTGTACAGCGCTGTGGAATTAGTAGCGCTATATAAATACCTGATAATGATGATGATAATACCAAACAAATAGCTTGCACTATAATCACATTTCAATATTTCCAATAGAAATATCTTAAAATCTGAAAATAGCAGACATATTTTAAGAGAACATGGTATGCGCACTTAATCATCAATCTTTAATGTGAATTGGTAAATTCAAAAAATCTGTAGTGTGATGTCTTGCTTGTAAAAAAACGAATGAAGTGAGTGGCCAGTTCGCTTGTGTTATATGCAAACATGTACATATTAATGCCAAATATGTCCAAAGATGACTTCCAAAAGCAAACACAAAACAGATTTGCATGTAATCGCTAATGGAAAATACTCTGGAGTGATCTCACCAAATTGAAATGTGCGGGCTGTTGTGGAAACTCTCCCTCTTAGAAGTTGACACAGCCAAGTAGATTTCCACACTCCAAGTCACTATGTAGTAGTGCTCGCATGGATTTGAGACGCTCCCAGCAGCTGGAGCTGGAGATATCTGAAATTGGGCTTGTGGGCCGTTGGGAAGGTTCTCCCCCTCTGATAATCACAGAGCAAGTTGGAATTTCTACAGTCCAGATCTCTCTCTAGTATTGTTCATGTAGGTGATTTGGAGCTATCAGCAAGAGGAAAATAAATTATAATTTCTGTCCAGTATGAAATAAGCAATATCTGACACGTTTTGCCAGCTCTAAACTGACTTTTTCAAACGATTCAAAACTTTGAAAAAGTAACAAAAATCTTTGAAAAAAATAAAAAGATTTTTAAAATTTAAAGTTACATTCATGTTACATAAAAAATAAAAACTTACTGTATGGTGGATGTATTTGCTCTATCATGTCCTGCTCTGTTTGCAATGTTACTTTGACATGCCACCAAGGATGACCATGATATATGATCATGATTTATATCCCATATGTCAGTTATTTGCATTTGCATTTGCATTCCAAGAGCTAGCACACCAACATTTATATTTAGAAAAGGTTGAACTTTCTGGGACTTTTCTATCAACCTCATTCACAATAGAAATAGAACAGCAATAGAACAAGATAGAAACCACTTTGTAATTTTCAGTCAAAATTGTGAACTAAATTCTCTCGATCTTAACCTGTGACACTCTGTAATATGTACAAATATAATGCACACTAAAATATGTACTCTTTTACCTCTAATTTTGTTTATTCACTACAGTTTTTATTTGCAGACAGTTAACATTTGTGCTTATATAACCCTAGACAGAGAAAAGTTTATAACTAGGAATAAGACACAATATTATGTTCTTTCTTTAGAACCAGTGTCTTTCCTCCAGTCTTGAGAATTTGGTTTAATGTATCTATTGTCATTCGGAGCACATTATGCTTAATGGGTAATTAGAAATTGTTTACTGCTTTATCGATCATCCGTTCAACAGGTTTCTGTCATGACTTTAATTAAACTATTTTTATTCGATTTTTGGAAGACTTAAGTCACAAGAATTTCCTGTTTTTCCAATAAAACCTTAAAAAGAAACATCTAAATACAATTTAAAGAAATGCCAGCCACCTGCTACTATAACAATCAGGGGCAGGCTGGTCTGGAGGGCAGGGGAGCATCTGGCTCCCAGTCCGGTCCCATATTAGGCTACCTTGGGTTGGGTCACTGCATTTTTTACCTGCATTTTTTCCCTTTAAAATGTTCCTAATTGGCTGCTGAGTCGAGTCTTCCCCCTGGGCAAAAATTTGCCAGCTCTCCCTTATAACAATGCAGTTTTCCATCTTTAAACAAATTTAGCTTTTCACTTTTTCTGTTTGTGGAAATGTGATGAAACGCGGTATTAATATCACCTCAAATAGTCTGCACCTCGTTTCTCACAAACTGTGGACTATAAATACTGTTAAAGGATTTTTTCCATTGATGGGTTTTAATCTCTTTAATATTCTGGCAAATGTTTGGGTGACCATTTAATACTGTTATATATATATGACTATTACCGTCAACCAACTCCTCGCAAAAGGTACTTCTAAATTAACCTAAGAAACATTATTCTTATATTCCCTTAAATCCACAGGCTTCAAGAATAACCACAGTAAGATATAACTTCATTTAAATTGTGTTGTATTATATTATGAAACAGTAAACAGCGTAACAATATTTTACACAAAATATAGATTTTGTGCCATATATCCTTAATTTCCTGTTCTATAAATATATAAGTAATTGTGTGTGTGTTTTGACTAACTATTGTCTAAAGGTGTGTGTGTGTGTGTGTGTGTGTATGTTTTAAGCTATACCTATTTTGCTAGGCTGAATGCATCGTGTATGTGAAGGGGGAGGGCGGGAATCCACACAGACACACTCCATTCATCTCACTCAAAGTCCAAAGGCCATTTTTAACACATGGTATTTCAACCACATACTCAGAGATTCAGATCCACAAACTACCCTTTAAAACAACTGTCCAACAAAACGTTATATTTAACAATCTGACCCCTTCCTGAACCATCCAATTACTTTATATGCATTCACATTAAACTGCATAAACACCAATGCTTCCATGACTCCATTACAGTATTAAACCAACACTGAACCACAGAACTATGTATAACACCAATGCTTCCATGACTCCATTACAGTAATAAACCAACACAGGACTATGTATAACACCAATGGTTCCATGACCAAAGCTTAACCAACACAGAACCATGTATAACACAAACACCTCCATTTATATCAACAATCTATCCCAAACAAAACAGGAATTCCAAGAATTGTACAGCACTACAGCAGTCACAGCATTGCAACATTATTACAAGTCATGAAACTAACACAAACTTCAAATAGCTCTTGCACTAAACTTTGGGCAATTCCGATCACATTTGCCAGCTTTATAAATGATCTTTTATTCTCATATCATATTCAACCATCCTCCATTCAACAACACACCACAATTCCAGTCTCACACTCACCTTTCATTCATTCCATTCAAACTTCATACTAGTCAGGTCCTATGTAGGGCATGATGTAACTCACTTCATGTCTGCACAGGCTAGCAGCAGCTCCCAAAAGGAAGTTTCTTCCTCTGTGTAAAATGTAAAAACCTTTATTGTGGGCGGAGACAACCTTTTACAGGAACCAGGCTACAGTCTTTCATATGTTAATTTGACCAACTGTTCCAAGCTTCATGTTTCTCTGGTGGGGGGAGGAAGGTTTTGTTCCCAATCAGTGTGCTAATTCAATTGTGGCTGAATCTGTTATATGTTATGTTCATATATAAAATAATAGATTATTTATATACTCTTCATCAAATACATATACTTTTTCTAGCCCACTGGTTCCCCATATTTGTCAATCATATTTAAACTTGTATATATTTTCTATTTGTAAGTAGTTAATATGTGTGACAGCATGGTTTTCTTATCTTGCAGACTAGTCCATTGTTTCAGCCTAGGAAAAAGGATTATTGTCCACAGATAGATCTCAAAGTTTAATTAGAGAGGACTACATTGTGTATTTAAATGTAATGTGTGTGGATTGTGACCTCACTTGTTTAAACAACATCTGCCGTATATCCACAGAACAATACCTGAAACTCCTAACAAGGTAATTTTTGTCTTTATAAACCAGCTCCAGAAAAAGCAAAGAGACATTCACTACCGAGTGATAACTGGAGTCAGGCTGGCGTTGAAATTTAGATCTCTGTCCCTGACAGGATAGGGACAATCGGTCCCTGGAGTAATGACTTTGCCCTGATCTACCTCTCTAGGGCTTGGGGAGCTGCGTGTCCACCAAAAGTAAAGTATTTTATTTTGGATATTTGCCTGGGTGAATTTGAACTTTTGGTAGGTACCGGGTAGGCCAGCTGTTTGACGCAGAAGGTTACATTAAACCCGATATCATCACAGGAAATATAGTATTTTTATTTTTGCCAAAGCACCGCGACATCAGATAGTGGCTGGGGATCTGAAAATGATTGATCAACCACAATAGTGTTTGTAAAATTATTATGCTGCTAAGAAAAGATAAAAGGAAAATTAATGTAGTAGTCACTTATACATGTGTACATGTGGTATACTTTAAATATAATTGAAAAAACAACATACTAATCAGGTAGAGTATAATAAAACCCAAATAAAAGGGATCAAACCCATCAAACTGACATAACTTGCTCTCCTTTAGGTTTACACACCAGTACATCTCTGCATTCAGAAGTAGGATGACGGTTGTACGCAAGTGTTCTACTGCACTAGCTGCTGATGGGCTGTGCCTCAGAGTGCACCTTTGGTCTAATGAAGAAGCAACTTGGTGAAAATGTCCAGAGACTACTTTCCCCAGAATGCATTGAGATGAGACCGGAGCCACAGAGTCATTCAGAGGTTGTCAAGGTGGGGAAAATGGAGGGGGCTGCTGGGGAGGAGAAGGAAGTAGGAGTCATGGAGAGCAGAGAAGAATGTGTGTGAGAGAATTGGTTAGACAGGAGATGGAGCCATTGTTGATTGGAGATCCAGAGAGAAAAAAGGGGGAGATTGAAGAAGGAATTTAGGAATGGGAATACGAGATTGTTTACAGAGGAATAGATCAGGCTGTCAGGCTCCATTGCAGAGCGGTGCCATGCTGAGAGTGGAAACTGGTAACTGGTATGATAAGTTACCAGTTAAGAACTGACTGATTACTGTATTATATTTTTGCTGGACTCAGATTTGTGATACAGTTAGTTAGGGAACTGGTGGGGATTTTGGGACTGAGATACCAAGGAGAAAGAGTTTGTTAAGTCTAAAGAAGAAGCCTTCCAGTAAATTTAATTGAAAGAGTAAAATGTGGCATATTCGGAAAGGAGGCAACAGCCAGCGGTTGTTTCATATGTTTCTGCCTCCATTTTGGGAAAACCTCATGTAGGAGAAAAAGAGTATTGGTTATTAAATCAGTGAGACATATATATTGTTCAACCATTAAGAGAGAGCAAATGGTGTGTTGCAAGTCATGGTACTTTGTGCTCTAGCAAGTCAAATGACTCAAGGAAACTGTGCCATTTTCTTCATACGTCTATACTGCTTGTGTGTGTCTGGAATCTTGGAGAAAATTCTAAGGTCCTGCACCTTTGATAATGTAGGATACTGAAAATGTGAATACTTATAATGGCTATACCATTCTATTGCATGATTTGCGTTGGAAATATTCAAGCAAGATTGAGTGTGTTGAAAGCGTATGGTCTTAGAACACTGCTTTTGTGATTAGCGCATTGTGTAATTTTTCCAGACATCTAGGGCCTGATTCATTAATGCACATATTGGTTAATTTTGTGCGTATTGTACGCTAGTTTACTCAGAAATGAGACTTGCTTCGGTGAAATGGGGAGACATGTCAGTTGAAGCAAGCAATTTACTTGCAAAAATTAGCACAAGGACCACATGCAATACCCTAAGTCCTTGGGAAGAAAAACAGAGCGTGTGATCGGTGGACAACATTGGGAAATACTCAAAGTAGTCATTTCCTTCCGATTATGTCTGATTCATACTCCATAAGAGTTGCACCAGCTTAGGGTCTAGGGTCTAGCATTGGCTTTCTTTTTTTTTTTTTGTGACTTGCCTATGTATCTCTTATATATGTTTATATTTTAATTTTTGTTTTTGTTTTTACAGCTCAAGATGACAGCCATATTTTGGGCTCCACAGAGCAAGGGTCCAGTTCAAGCTCTCCTGCCCTGGATTCCAGCCACCATCTCCCAGTTTCAAAACCCCCATCCTTACATTTATTTCAAGTAAAATAAAAATGCATCAGAAAAAATTAACAAAACATGTTGAACTATTAGAAAAATATTATTCAAAATAATTTGTTTTTCATTACTTTATGCAAAGCCATGCTGGGACCGATGTCCCAAAGAAACATTTAAATTTAACACAGACACAAATGTTAACATAATTTGTAATGCCCAAAATGACACACACATTATTGGTCACCTCCTTAAAGGGTCTGTCATGGGTAATATATAGTGTGATTCAAATAATACAAATATCCTGGTAAATGATGCAAAATCAGCTTCCCTGCAAAGTAAGCTCTTTCTAAATACATTACAAATATTTTGGAAAATGTTTAATTATTATACATTGCAAGCTGTCCCTCATTTAGGCAATAAAGTGCTGATGTGGCTTCTAAATACCAGTCTGATGCATTGTTACTTTAATTGTATGTCTGAGGTCATGAGTGAGTGAACAGAGGGCTCACTTACCCTCCATCTGGAGATGCAAATTTACTGCAGATTTACTGATCCTTACCCAACAAAGATACTACTGGATATTGACTAAGGTGGAGACACGGCGCAGAAGAATCAATATTGAGAGCTCCCCATAGACCTACCTGGGAAAGGTGTGTTACAGATACATTTGCTATTCCTGTATTTACCCACAAACCTGCATTTCCTTCAGCATGTCACCTTCCCTTTCCAGCCATCCCTGAAAAAGACATGAGAAGATATCTGGGCCCCCTGTTATTGCTGAGGTAATTATATCACCATATAGAGTTAGGGTTATAGTATGTGTTTTTGACATCATCCAAACATAAAATAATGGTACCCACAGTTGATTCCTGCAAGTAACAATGACATATTTAGCAGAAAAACACTTTAAACATTTCTGAACTGCAATAAAGCTTTCTTCATCTTGTTAGATAACATTGTAGACTGAGGAATATAATAAATAAATATCTGTTCAAGATGATGGTGTAATTCCCTGGTAATTATTATTTATTTATTTTTTTAAGATTTGTTAAAATTGTAGACATCTGTTTTAAAAATCATGTTTTAAAGGGGTGTTTATGGGGGGATATTTTGGGGCTTCCAGAAAAGAATTACAGCTACAATAAGTAATTTCAAAAAGTATACCAATATGTCCACAAATAAACATAATGGGCCTGATTCATTAAGGTACGTTAAGCAAAAATTGAGTAAGTTTTCGTGCCCAAGTTTTCTGGACAATACAATATTTCAATGCAAGGGGTGTAAATGAGTTTATTATTTTGCACATAAGGAAAAACTGTCTGTTTTTTCTTGTAGCACACAAGTACTTAATAGCTTATTTTAGCTTATCTATACACTCAAATGTAAAGTTGATCTAGGATATGCCCTACCCCAACTATAAATCTGCCATCACATTTTAAATTTACTTCTCCCTCCAATGCAACATGGTTTTGCCTTACTTGCTTACTTTTGCTTTAACTTCCTTAATGAAACATGCCCACTGATTTCATACTGTAAACAGTGTCTTTATTTAAGATGCCATTCAACATGTTTTAGAACTTTAGGAGTCTATGTATTAAGAATAAGCAGAAGTAAATCTTGTATGAAATTATTGTACCAGGTGCCACAATAGGGGGTGAGGAACCAAGGGTAAACATTTATCTACAGGTAGCAAATGTAAAGGTAAAGCAATAAAAGGCCTTTATTTGGATTTAAAATGGAAAATATTGGACACTAATGGAAATATAGGGCCCGATTCATCAAAGTTCGCAAACGCATACGCATCTGCCTTGCATACTTTGAGTGACGTAAACCGAAATAAGCACCTCAAACAGCAAAAACACACCCCCATGTGGTCTAAGTGACGGAAATAAGCAGCGCAAACGTTAGAAAACACACCCACCTGCGGATCTTTAAACATGCTACACGCATAAGCAACGGCTCTCAACTGATTGACGACAAGCCAAGCAATGCAAACCTCACGCCCACTGTGGGAGGGACCAACAGTTTGTTTACACACAACACAACATAAATGCCTGGGGCTTATTTTTACGACATAGCTCTCTACTCATTAATCACTGACAAATAACAATGATGTGCAACACTCTGGACGGTTGTTTTTCCTTTGCTACTAATTAACCTAATACACACTTGTCAAAAACACATTGCTCACGATCTGTGTTTAGGATTTCTTCGATTTCAAGTCGCCGTATAGTATGCAAAATGCATGCACATGGCTACATTAAAAACACATGAATAACGAATGTATTAAAATGTATGTGGTGTGAATACATCTTTGCCTTTTCAGCAAAAGGAATGCATAGCATACTCTTCCATAAAGGATACACACAAGAGTGTATACAACCTCCACACAGAGGAAGGGTTTCTGTCTGGATTACAACTCAGGAATGACTGTATGGAAAGTGGGACAGCTACCCACTAGGCCAACCTGATATTTGAAAAACCCAGACAACACCAACCATACAGCATGCGTGCTACACAGGAAACTGACACTTAATACTACTCTTCATTATTCACACAAATTACTCACAAAAATATCCATCTCACAGGTAGCTCACTGGTTAGCACTTTGGACTCACAACTCACCAGACATGAGTTCAAATACAAAGCTTACCCACAACTATTGTGTGGAGTGGAAACATTATGCTAACAATAAACGCAGGAACTTCACACAATGGTTTTATTTTGTAGATTTGATTTGTACTACATTGTTAGAAATGCCCTCCTAATTATCCTGAATTGTAATAAAATTTATTCTTGGTGGGAATTTTCAACAATGGCTCAGGACCCACAGTTCACAGGCACATTATTATGTGCATGCTGACATTTATTACTATGAATGGACTAAGAGGAGGGGGGGGGGGTATTTGTAGGGGACAGCCTTCTTTGAGTTAAATGCTACATTGGCTGCCATCCGACTTTCGACTTTCATCTGGATCCACGCCGTACACGTTATGTCATGTACTCAGCTGTTTCAATACACAACAGACCGCTTACCACACTCCAGTACCATGGAGATTAGCTTCACTTGCACTTCTGCCTTACACCACTTCTGGGTACAGTTTCCATATGTTCTCTTCAATGTGTGACTGCCTTTGCTCTGACACTGGAACGTAACCTTGGACTATCACTACAATGACACATGATTTGGGGAAGTTGTGAAATAGCTAGGGCATTTGACCTTTTGGAATGTCTTGCACACAGGGCCTACAGATGGCATACCTCTTACAGGGGTGGCTTGTTGGTGGAGGGCACATGTTCCTTTTGGATGACATGCAAACAGCAAATCTAAACCTTTTCTGCTACCGCAATGATGTTAGAAACAATCTATCTTGCAGAAATGTTGCACATTTAGGATTTTAAATGCATTCTCTTGTAGCCTTACACCCACATGTTGTGTAATGAGATGAATAAAGACACACACACCAAGGTTTTTTGGAAAATTAGTTATATAATGTGGCAAGGATTCAAAATGAACAACATATTTACAAGGAAAAACTATAATATTTACATATAATACAAAAATTACAATAAAGAGGACCAGTAGTCCAATGTAGCCTTCCAGTCGGCAACCAATCGCACCAGTTGCTGGCAGGTGGCCTCGAGATTGCCGAGTAAGTGGCCCATTTGGGCCAACAATTGGGCCGGAGTGGGTGGTGGTGTGGCCAATCTCCGACCTTCCTCCTCAGGTGCTGAAAGGAAACAAACGAAAACAATAAAAATACAGCTCAACCTAATTTGGCAAACAGACTGGACTTACTAGAGATGTGTACTGTTACATTACTTTCAAATGTTAGGCTTCTGGCAACAAAACCATTTGGACGCACATTAGACATTGCTAAGGCATTTGGATCAATGTCCTACATTCTGGTGAGCCACAGGTAGAGGGCCATGGACAGGGTTGTCTTATCCAGCATTATAGGCCCCAGGGCAAAGCACTACCATGGGCCACTACCTACACAATAACTCACAGGAATTAAAAATATGTTGGTTGATATTGGAATTTAAAAATCAAGTGATTAATATGCTGACAAGTTCACCAGGCTAGCAGCCACATTTTTTAGGGCCCTGCCCTGCGTGGCCATGTGTTAAGATGGCTCTGGCTGTGGTTTGAGTGTTTAATGTACATCAAAATTGTAGCCAGATATTATGTGTAAAACCTGTGGCATTTATGTCACCATTTAATCAACATGTGTCACAGCAGGGATTATGTACAAGTATAATGGACATCCTCAATCTTATCAAATTAGGTCCATCATTTTTCCAAAATACTTACTATCATCAAAGGCCACTGCCTCTTGGCTGCCCGATGCTGCCTCCTCCAATTGTTGCTCCTCCGGGTCAGCCTCCTCCTCCATTGCAGCTGCTGCCATTAGCACTGGCACAGGCTCCTCCTCCTCCGATGACACAGCCACTGCCACCGGCTGCACCTCCTCCTCCTCCTCCTCCTCCTGTGGCTGCGGCTGGCGCTGCTGGTCGCCCCCCTCCTCCTCTGCCTCCTCCCCCGCCTGCGCCTCCACCACAGCCCGACAGCGTTGCCGGCGTTCCCAGCGTGCCCGGTCTGTTTGAGAAAAGGAAATATAAACAAAAGGACATGTTAACACAATCACCATTTGAAAAAACTGATAGTATTATGACAATCAGGTGATCATACATATTTAATCAACTTTACATTGTCAGCAGGCAGAAATATTAGCTACTTACAATGCAAGGAGCTAAACATGATGAACACAAAGCATTTCACAACTTGTCGGCCCGGTACAGTGGTCTAGTGGTTAGCACATCTGCCTCACAGCATTGATGTAATGAGTTCAATTCCTGACCATGGCCTTATCTGTGTGGAGTTTGTATATTCTCCATGTGTTTGCATGGGTTTCCTCCAGGTGCTCCGGTTTCCTCCCACACTCCAAAAACATACTGGTAGGTTAATTGGCTGCTATCAAAATTCACCCTAGTCTCTCCCTCTCTGTGTGTGCATGTCTATATTAGGCAATTTAGACTGTAAGCTCCAATGGGGCAGGGACTGATGTGAATGAAATCTCTGTGCATTGCTGCGGATTTAGTGGCGCTATATAAATAAATGATGATGATGATGACCTGGCACAATTTTTGGTATTTTACATAGAGATGTGGAATATCGCAGTGGCCTAGTGGTCAGCACTTTGCTCTCATAGCACTGGGGTCAGGAATTCAACTCCCTGATTATTGTTTCATATGTGTGGAGTTTGGAGGCTTGCTCCATATTTGCATGTGTTGTCTGCCACACTCCCCAAACATACTACTGGCCGGCTAATTAGGTTTTGTACAAATTTGTCCGTAGTATGTTTTTTCATGTAGGTGAATTTAAGTCTGCAAACTCCCTTGGCCCTGGTAATGATGTCAATTAGTTCTCTCTTTACAGGACCACAGAATTAGTGGATGGAGGTCAAAATCTTAGAATGTTGAGTATACTTTGGAAATCACCCTTTGTTGGGACTACCTCACAGTCTAAAAGAGTCTAAATAGGCAGTTAAGTAAGGATTGATTAGCTATATCTAGTACACTCTGTAATCTGTTTGCATCTTATGGGAGCTTGCAAAAATGTGTCTAAACACTAAGGTGTTTTGTATTTGAAATGTGCCTTTTCAATCTTGGGCCAATAATGACAACACATCTTCCACTCCAAAATGTTTTTAAGGTTAGACTAGCAAGTTACAGCACTCGGGTCAAGACTTAGAATGCCTGATTTCCACAACCACACTTAATGGTGAGAATTGTCACACAAAAACATTTAGGACAGTAAATGGATAGCACACAAATTTAGGACACAGGAGCCAAAGCTTTTTGGGTGCACTGGAAGGGGCATGACCTTTATAGTGTGCTTGCACATTGTTATGTAGGCCATGTCAGGTGTTTAGGGTGAACATATTTACAAACATAGGGCCTGATTCATTAAGGATCTTAACTAGAGAAACTTCTTATTTCAGTCTCCTGGACAAAACCATGTTACAATGCAAGGGGTGCAAATTAGTATTCTGTTTTGCACATAAGTTAAATACTGACTGTTTTTACATGTAGCACACAAATATCAACTTTAAACTTCAGTGTACAAATAATCTATCAAGTATCTGTGTGCTAAATGAAAAAACAGTCAGTATTTTTTAACTTATGTGCAAAACAGAATACTAATTTGCACCCCTTGCATTGTAACATGGTTTTGTCCAGGAGACTGAAATAAGAAGTTTCTCAAGTTAAGGATCCTTCATGAATCAGGGCCATAGAGCAAATATATATATATGTTGACTTTTTTTTTGCGATTAGTAGAGAACTCACTTATTCTGATCTCCCTACGGAGCTCCTCCAGAAGCTGGGGCTGGCGGCGCCGGAGATCGCTCCACCGCCGTTGGAGCTGAACGGTGCTCCGCCGAATGTTGTATCGGAGGCGGAGGCGTCTGCGGACCCTTTGATAGGCCCGCACCTTCACCTCGTTGGACACATACCGTCCAGAGGGTACATTGTCCATACCCTCTGCAAGGACTCTCAGCTCACGCCTGCTGAAAATTGCAGCCCTCATTTTGGTATAATGTCTATAACACAAAATGGGGGCCTCTGCGTTCCGATTGGTTCGCTGAGCACGTATGGGCGTGCTCACGTCACACGCGGAGCTTTCACACACCTGTGTTGTGACTCCGATTGTCTCTCCCACCAAGAACATGGCGGGCGCCTGCACTGAGACGAGTACAGTGTGCTCCGCAATTAGGAAGAAGAGTGTACACCTGGTTTATTAATTCAACACTCCATTTAAACCCACCTGTGCTTTGGTCTAGTGCCTGTTCATTCGCTTTTTAGCCTGGATAGAGCACAGTCAAGATTTCATTACATTACATTTGGATGATTGTTCTAAGAAGCCAACAACAAACAGTAAGTACCAAACTAAATCAGAGATTGAAAGATTTTTTTTTTTTTTGTGTTCTCCTAAAGTTTTCTGCCTACAGTATGCTAAGTTCTTTTGAACCTTATCCATATTCAAATTAGGAGGTTAGCTTTGTTTACCACATTACCTTTTCTTGCTTATAAAAATGAATTTGTTTTTTTTTTCGCAGCCCATACCACGCATTACCCAGTTGACTATCAAAATAATTTTTGTCTTTTGTGCCAAACTTTGGAGAAAAGTAAGTATAAGAATTTATCTGAAATTTCTGGATAGTTCCAAAATATTTTTATCTCCTAATGTAGTAAACTGTTTGCTCTGCAATATGTGTGGCCGGAATGTAAAAAAAACTGCTAAGCAAAGGGCCCCTGGCCTCACATTTAACATGTAAAGTTTTCAATAGTAGCCTACAGTATGCTAAGTTCTTTTGAAACTTATCCTTGTTCAACGGCATAATAACTAGCTCATTGCATTGATGGACACATGGGTCCAAATGTTGGCTGATTTGTAACCAAATATTAATTATAATTACACAATATAGGGTTTGCAACTGAGTGATATCCTTCATTTTGGTGTGTTGCTAACCTGTAAACCAATGTAATGGTTTGAAAAGTGAAGAGTAGTAGTAGTAGTAGTAGTAGGAGAATGTTGCTATAGTATTTGACTAATATGTCAGTCAAAATGCAGTGGTCAAACTAAATGGCCGTTAAATAGACAAACCACAATGTTTATTATAATAAGGGGCATGTGTTTTAGACCTAGTTAGAAGTTTGTGAAATTGTACCTTATGTAGGGGGGGAATGTGCTTAGATTCTGTATCACCACCTGACTGTGTGCATTGCCTATAAAGACACAACTTATCTTTGAAATAGGAATATGTCTGATGCTGGCCCAAGTAATGTGGAGGCACCAGGGCTGCCAACTAGGCGTAAAAACAACTTCATAGAGGAGGAGCTGGAGGTGCTGGTAGAAGGGGTTCTGGCGAGGTTCCACAGTGGGAACCGCCAAATAACCGGACGCGAGCGCCAAACCCATTGGCAGGAAATCACAAGGCTCATAAATGAAATATCTCCGTATGAGCGTACAAAGGTTGAAGTACAGAAAAGGTACGAATTAAAATTAAAAATAATAACCCTATTTAACTTTACTGACTGTGTGTATTTGTCAAATAATATATATAGATATCGCTAGAGATAAATATGGATATTGTGACATAGTAGCATTAGTCACCTGTGAGGTGAAACCACCTTGTGACTCCAATGCATTTGTTGATCAGGCCCTTTGTTTTCAGAAACTAACACCATGGCCCTTGGTCACATTGACATAATATGTTTACCACATTATACGCGCTTCAAAAGAGCAAAATCTCTATTACTGTATGTGAAGGTTAAATTGTTGTGATTAGCAAACGTGCAATGTATTTGATTGAAAAATGTGTCATTTTGAGTTGAAGGTACTATGTGAGGCAATAATGTTTGTCTATTCCACAGATGGGCAGACTATAAAGGACGCCTGAAAGCGAAGCTTGTTGAGATTCACAGGCATGCTCAAGGCACTGGTGGGGGGCCTCGACTACGTACTACTTTAACACCCCTCGAGGAGCGGGCGAGGGCTGCAATAGCCCTGGTGGAGATAGTTGGGGTGGGCGACATAGACACTGGCTCTAGCCCACCCCGAACAGGAGAGGCCGCTCCACTAGGTACATGATGAGTTTGCTTTCTTAATGTCTGTAAAGCTTTGTATCTGTCTGAGTAAAAGTGTCAACTCTCAGGATGTGTGTGTGAAGGTAAACTTCAATTGCACAATGTGTTTGCCTATCACATAGTAGGAAATGACATTTACACACTGAAGACAAATGGTCTCAATATGTAGGGCTCATCCTAAAATGTCAGACCATAAGTGGCAATGTTTGTATTTGGGGAGCGGAAAGGGCTGCTAGCACATTCAAGGGAAGCTGACACTTTACCAATGCTACATCACGCGTTGTAAGATGTTTTTGCCAATATAATATCGCACCTTACTCATTGATTCTAATTACTTTATTTTACTTAATATCTCTCTACAGCATGTGAGCAGCAGGCGCCTGCTTCACCAGTGGATGAAGAAGTTGCCCGTGATGTGGAGGAGCCTCAGCTGCCTCCAGCTGAATATGTAAGGCAGCGGACACTCGCACTCGCAGCCGAAAATCTTAAAGACGTCACTCTTGCACAGAATGTTCACCTGTCACACATATCAAGCACTGTCCAACACACGGATCAGCAAATCGACCGTCTCACTAACACACTCTCCGATTTCATGAGCACACACACCTCTTTACTGACGACACTCGCCACCAAAATGGATCATTTAAATGCTTCTGTGACAAATATTGCAACACTCCTGTGTGATATCTTGCATGTCCACTCCCAACGCACCTCCGGCACAATCCCTTCACCCAGCTCAGATTATTTGTTCGGCAGCCCCCATACCCAGTTGTCTGTCGCCTCCGCCCTCCCTGATGTGTCTGTCGCCTCCGCCCTCCCTGATGTGTCTGTCGCCTCCGCCCTCCCTGATGTGTCTGTCGCCTCCGCCCTCCCTGATGTGTCTGTCGCCTCCGCCCTCCCTGATGTTTCTGTCGCCTCCGCCCTCCCTGATGTGTCTGTCGCCTCCGCCCTCCCTGATGTGTCTGTCGCCTCCGCCCTCCCTGATGTGTCTGTCGCCTCCGCCCTCCCTGACCCCGAACTATGTCGTCTTATGTGTTTTGCCTTTGCTCGTGGCTATGGCCAATCCCCTGTTGTGCCCACTTCCCCCTCGCCTGTCGTGGCCCCATCCCCATCCCCTGACCCTGCACCTTCACCTCGTCGGACACAACCCGCTTGCCTTGCCCCATTGCCTGGTTCCTCTGACTCCTCTACATCACGGGTGACAAGAAGTCGGAGTAGGGGAGCCTCCCGTCCAACCGGCTTTAAAAAAACACGGAAAAAGTAATTTGTATTGTTTTAACCTAACAAATATAGTTTAATATATGACGAAAATATGTATATTTTTTTTTTTTTATAATAAAAAAATTCCTACTACTGAAATGTCTATTTCTTTTTTACGGCAGATTCCATAATGTTTTTTGTAATAACAATGCTTGTTATCAAGTCTAACCATAGTATAATCTCCAAACAAACTGGCTGATTCATTAACGTATTCAAACAAATATGTATCTAATATCAGTGTGCTGACCAAAACCATGCCATGGCCCTGATTGAGTAATGAACCTAGATGTCAAGGATACATATTTCTGAATGCTGCTCAAAAGCCTTTTAAAATGCAAGTGGTGCAAAATAGCAATAGGTTTAGAGCACGAAAATAAAAAAAATGTCTGTATCCTAATGTACCGCACAAATACTTGATAGCTTATTTGTACACTGAAATGTTCATGTCAGGTAGGACCTCTCCTACCCCAAAATTACATCTCCAATGACATTTTTGGTTTACATCCCCCTCCAAACTGACATGCTTTGCCCTTGCTTAGTTACTTTGCCTTACCTTTCCAGAATGAATCTGGCCCATGGTTTGCTGAAGAAGACTTAAACAAGAAGTGTATCAAGGTAAGCTTCTTAATGCTTTTGCCACAGTGTTTCTTTATTTGCCTGACTAAATAATTGCAAACACAACGTGCAACTACAGTGCCCCTTTAGAGGTAGGGCAAATCATTCTGTCAAGAAAGTATTGCATTTGCAAACTGTAACCTGACACAAAGGAGCCACAAAAAACAGGTGTTAAGGTAACCCAAATAAATTTTAATTTTTTTTTTCCCATGATGGCACAGGACAAATATTGTTAACTACTATTTTGTACAGGTAAGAATCTGTGCTAATTCTAAAAATCTAATAAGGGATTTGTATTTAAGATTAGTGCTAATGCACAGTGTGTGGTACACTCGACGTCATTTAGCATAACAGTTATTTACATGTAACCTCATGACCTTATTGCACTAAGCACATATAGGTTGGGTCTCACATTTGGATCTTAGGTGCACTTACCCCATCAGCCGCTGTCATATCACGGCTACCTGGGTGCCTTCTGGTCGTCAGCAACATTCCCGTCCTCCACAGCTCCGTTTGTAATCAAACACACACTGTTTGTTCTGCTGCATGTGCACAAGCATCTTGGATGCAGTCAGGTGATCATTCCAGATCAACCAGATTCAGCACCTGTGATCCCATTAAGTGCTCAGCCAATAGTTGCTTGGGACAAACTATTTAAAGCTGCTGCTGTGATCTGTTCATTGCCTGAACAACACACTTCTCTCCAGTGGATAGTTATTGGCCCCAGTGTTTCTGGCTGCATTACAAAATCAGTGTTTGTGTCCACATTCTCAGACTGCTCATTCCCCTGCTAGATTGGACAATCAGCAAGAACATGAGCAGGAAGATCATCCAGGCTGCTCTGTTCAGATTCAGACCTGCTGCAGGTAATCCCAAGGGTCCCTGATTCGGATCAAGAAATACAGACTAACGTGACAGTTTGACACACTATAAGGGTGTATGTAGTGCTGTGTGTCTGACTAATCATGTAAGACGCAAATGAAAAAGCTTGGAGTATAGATATGGTTTGGTCAGGCAAAGAAGCACACTCTGTAATACAAGTAAGTAGACTCCAAGAGGTAGTTTGTCCACCAAACTCTATCCTGTAAAGGCTTTTCCAAACTCTATGATCTGATCCCCCCAATCCATGATAGTTTAAACCAATCTGGAACCTTGAATACATTATTATAACAAACAGACCCTAGAGTTTCTTACGTTATGTACACTGATACATTCATTGTTAAAGTGGGCACGTCACTTGGATTTGGCTCCCTTCCAGTTTTGGAAAACATTTATGCAAGGCCAAGCAATTTTATATAACGGGCAACATATCATGTGAAGCTTGGTATGTTGTGATTTCTTACCAATACAGACACAGGTACCCATTGCACACGTTCACCCTCTATAAGCCAAAAAAAATGGATGCCTCACCTAACAATGTAAACATCAACAATATCTACCAGACATTAATCCCTCAAAATACTGTGTGCTCGGCCCAACACTCTTGGATTAGATCAGGGGTGGGCAAACCTGTCCTCAAGGGCCATATCCAGTTCATGTTTTTAGGATTTCTGTCTGTAGAAACAGGTGGGATAATTACTGACCCAGCCAAATAGATTAACTCAGCTGTACATGATTAAAGAAATCCTAAAAACATGAACTGGATATGGCCCTTGAGGACAGGTTTGCCCACCCCTGGATTAGATGGTGGTAAAGGAATTTGAACATGGAGCCATAATCCTAAAGGGAGGATATCTGTACATTAAGGCTTTGTACTTCCCTTGCCCAAGGCATGGACAAATGCTGCAAATTATTGTTAACATTGACTAGCATGTTTAAACAGACATAGGTGGTATTACGACACACACTTTGAAGAGAAACAAAGGTGGAATGTTAATTTGTCACTACTTTCCACTTTCAGAGGGCAAGCTACATGAAAATGGTATTGAGAATAAATTTCACATTTCTACACCACAATAACATTGGAGACCTGCATTATCAGGTTCAGCAAACATATCAAGTGACTGCTGCCTAACAATGGGTAATCAGACTAATGTAACTAGTTCTCATGTGGAGTATCTATGGTGGCTGTAAGTTTACATATAGCTGCCTTGACCAATTAGCAAACTAGGGGCCTGATTCATTAAAGATCTTATCTGTCATTTTTTGCTTATCTTAAGCTAATCCACTCTGTTCATGCTCAGAAAAAGGAGATAAGAAGCAAAAGCCACTGCATAAGTGACGAATTTCTTACGCTAGGATGAAAATCCATCTTTGCTTCACTCTTATCTCCCCGTTTCTTCATAACAATAAGCATCTTACCTTTTGCACAAGATAAGAAGATTACTAATGATTCAGGCCCTAGGTGATGGTATTATGGCCTTGTAGCAAGACTCCACTAGCTTAGTGCCCTAATGCATTCCCCATAATTGTTAGTGTGGGGTTTGTGTCTGGCATGTGGGTGTTGGAACACTTTGAAACAAAGTGCCACTAGCACAAGCGAAAAATATTGTTATCCCATTTGGCCAAGGGCCAAAAGTTGGTAGTGTGTGACCTGACACTGCTAACATTTTTGCTTTCTTTATATACATTTACCTGTAATGTGATGCCTATATTCCTACGCACATCACATGTTCGCTCTAAAAGCTGAAAGTGTCCAAACAATTTACTACTAAGCACCAAACACACATACAAACCTCCACACTATAGACATTTTCTAAAACTATACATTTACCCCATTGCGCGTGTTTGTAAGCTATGGTGTATCTGTGGCAAAGGAGAAAATAACCACACCTAGATTTCATATATTCATTTAAAATAAAACCTGTTCCACAATAGTTTTGAAAGCACTACACATGGATTTATGGGTATTAAAATATTAATCAGTGCACTGTAGTAATGGTACAAAATGGCATGACAACTGATTGCTGACACATTTGCAGCATAGGCTAGATTTATTACATATATGAATTCAAATGTGCTGACAAAAACAAAGCAAACAAGGTAATGGTCTGTGTGTGTAAAAATTCCTTGGATTAAGAGATGACAATCTGGCCAGACTGAAGAGAGACATAAGCAGGCTTGGAGCTCTGGAGAAATTCAACAACATGTAGTGAGACACGAATTGCACAAATCCAAAATCCACGCCAACACACCCTGTTGAACGAAAGGCAACAAATTAATATGGCAATATTAGGTCAGACAACTTGCATTTTGATATCAAGAGATTGAGCAATGTATTGGCATGTGTAAAAAAGCCAGTAATATTATAGTGTATAATAATGGCTTGTGTGTTTGGACTATACCTAGGATTCTGAATGCACTATTTGACTTAATTTGAAACACCAAACCCATATGTTACATAGCTAGCATCTGCCCATATGTTTTGTTTGTGCAACCACACATTGCAGGCTTAGTAACGACGACATTATTGTATGGAGCACACTCACTGGCCAATCACATTTTAGTGCAGATAGCCAGGGCCGGTGCAAGGTTGCCCGGCGCCCTAGGCAAAGTTTTAGCTCGTCGCCCCCCCCCCCCCCTCCCCCCCACATAAAAAAATATTTTTTTATTTCACAGCCCCTAACACACTTAGAATTTTTGAAATAAAAATAACTCTTACCTCCTCTTGGCTGGCTAGGATGCAGTTCAGATGTCTGACGCAGCACTGATGTCTGGCGCAGAATGCTGTCCAGGCTTCACTGCTGCCCAGGAGCAAACACAGGATATCTAGAGTGGAGGCTCTAAATGTTAGATTTCAGAACCAAACAAACAAAAAAAAGAAAACATGACATCACTCACCTGTTACAGACTGACATGTACCTGCTGTCCACCAACTTCACTCACACATGCCCATCTGCCCACTAGCTATTCTCACATATGTCACCTATGCCCTTGCATAGCTGCAATTTGTCACGGCACTATTTTAGTACATAGACTCCATAGTCTCTAACTTAAGGACATTTATAAGTGTAATCCCACACTTTCTGTAGCATCCATTCTCCCCCCACACACACATTTACTGTAGCTTCCATTCTCCCCCCCCCACACTTTCTGTAGCATCCATTCTCCCCCCACACACACATTTACTGTAGCTTCCATTCTCCCCCCCCCCACACTTTCTGTAGCATCCATTCTCTCCCCCACACACACATTTACTGTAGCTTCCATTCTCCCCCCCCCCCCACACATATTCTGTAGCTTCCATTCTCCCCTCCACATATTCTGTACCATCCATTCTCCCCCCCCCCCCACACTTTCTGTAGCATCCATTCTCCCCCCACACACACATTTACTGTAGCTTCCATTCTCCCCCCCCCCCCCCACACTTTCTGTAGCATCCATTCTCCCCCCACACACACACATTTACTGTAGCTTCCATTCTCCCCCCCCCACACTTTCTGTAGCATCCATTTTCTCCCCCACACACACATTTACTGTAGCTTCCATTCTCCCCCCCCCCCACACATATTCTGTAGCTTCCATTCTCCCCTCCACATATTCTGTACCATCCATTCTCCCCCCCCCCACACTTTCTGTAGCATCCATTCTCCCCCCACACACACATTTACTGTAGCTTCCATTCTCCCCCCCCCCACACACTTTCTGTAGCATCCATTCTCCCCCCACACACACATTTACTGTAGCATCCATTCTCCCCCCACACACACATTTACTGTAGCTTCCATTCTCCCCCCCCACACACTTTCTGTAGCATCCATTCTCTCCCCCACACACACACATTTACTGTAGCATCCATTCTCCCCCCCCCCCCACATATTCTGTAGCATCCATTTTCTCCCCCACACACACATTTACTGTAGCATCCATTCTCCCCCCCCCCCCCACATATTCTGTAGCATCCATTCTCCCCCCACACACACATTTACTGTAGCATCCATTCTCCCCCCACACACACATTTACTGTAGCTTCCATTCTCCCCCCCCCCACACACACTTTCTGTAGCATCCATTCTCTCCCCCACACACACACATTTACTGTAGCATCCATTCTCCCCCCCCCCACATATTCTGTAGCATCCATTTTCTCCCCCACACACACATTTACTGTAGCATCCATTCCCCCCCCCCCACATATTCTGTAGCATCCATTCTCCCCCCCCCCCCCCACATATTCTGTAGCATCCATTCCCCCCCCCCCACACTTTCTGTAGCATCCATTCTCCCCCACACACACACATTTACTGTAGCATCCATTCTCCCCCCCCCCCCCCACATATTCTGTAGCTTCCATTATCCCCCCACACACACATTTTATGTAGCATGCATTCTCCACCACACACATTTTATGTAGCATTCATTCTCCCTCTTCCCCTTTTTACTGTAGCATCCACTCCTCCTCCCCCCTCGGTTCTCTGCAGCATACTTCTGTCACCCTCCCCTCCGTTTCTCTGTTCCATACTTTCACTACCTCTCCCCCTTTTCTGTACTCACCTTCACTTTTCTTCCATTCTCTTCTCCGCCTCTTGTTTCTTGCTTCTTTCCTCTCTCTTTACTTCTGTCAGACTCCTGTCGGCTCTCTACACTGGCAGCGTCGTGACGTCACGACGCTGCCAGGCGCCAGGCGCCAGGCACATTTGAAAATGCGGTGCTGCTTACAGTGCAGCACCGCTTAGGTCTACAGGACTACTATATTGCGGGCGGACGATCCGCCCGGCGGCGATCGCGCCGCCCGCTTAAAATTAACTTATTCATAATTGGTTTTTTAATAATCAGTCTCCTCGGCCACAGTGCCGCCCCCCAGAGGCCGGCGCCCTAGGCAGCTGCCTAAGGCTGCCTAATGGTAGCGCCGGCCCTGCAGATAGCACTATACTACTTACATTTGAAAACACCCTTCACCATAGCAACATCCACCAACTCCAAAAGGAAGTGCAATGGCAGAAAAGCCAGCACTGCAGGCCAAGTGTAATCTAAAGGCTGTAGATATAAGAAAAACAAATAAAGTGTCAATAATGTGCACTTCTCAACACTATATGTGCTGATCAATAAACTGTAGAAAAACCAAACATCAATTATGTTGCCACATTAGGCTGTTGATTTAAACTACCCCATTAACGTGCATTTAGCTAAAGACATTAAGGCTAAACTTGGAGGCATGAAGCTATACTTTCTACACACATTGTAAAGGTAAAATACAGGTAGCCATGGTTTTTCCCCTATTATTACACATATAAACCATTTCAGTAACACACCAGACCATGTCTATTCATATTCCCATTTTGAATAACCATACCTTAGATAATCAACCGTTGACTAAGCTTGCACATGATTTGACCACTGATCTTTTAAATGTGAAGATATTTATGTTTTGTTCCAAAAAAAAAAAAAAAATACATACAACATTGACCCCTTACATTGTAACATGCTTTGTCCACTAGAACATTTACTTATTTTTTATCCTTTGCTCTCCTTAATGACTCAAGCACAGAGTGTTAATGTGTCTTTAAGGTAGGGTCTGAAAAACCACACTTCAAATAAAAAGGTATTAGAAAAAGAAAAGAGAAAAAAAACAAAAAACAGTATGGACATTCTTAATGCAAAGTATTTTAACAAGGGGTATGTAATAAAACAATATCTGGTTTCTACTTACCACACACAGACAAATGTGGAATGTCAATAAGCAATCACTAGACACCCAAAAAACACAATCCAGGACCAAGATCTGTGGAGGGGAGGGTAAACAGGTACAAAATAAATCAATATAGATGGATAGTCTTTATGTGTGTCACTACATTCGAGAGGTATCTATGCAGAGACACATCCCAAGTCTACACAGTTGCCTCAATATTCAAACTCTGCAGCTAATTAAAGACTTTTCCACTAACCTTCAACATAAAATTCTTAACCATTATGACCTTTCAGCATAATTTTCTATCTGTATCTCACCAATATCTTTTCCTACAAATAAACATGAGTGTTGAGCAAGGTACAGCAATAAACTGCAGAGCTTATGAAACATTTCACCATTAAGGGCTACTTACTCAGAATTGTGAATCTCCCAACAACACAGAAGGCCAAGCAAGGTCTTTTTAAGTAACACTGTAATTAGTGAATTAAATGCAGGTGAGTAGGCTGGAGAGTATGCTGGACACGTCATTAGGAGCACGCAGGTGCGTTCTAATTAGCCAAGTGTGGTTTTGTGTAAAAGTGACCTGACATGTGAGCAACGTTTATTTTCTGTAGGTAAGTAGAGATTATAACGATTATTACAGATGTCATTAATGAGCTAAGCTGTTAGTGTTGTGGCAATAGTATGGGTAAAATAGTTTTAAGTACAATTCTATGAGGTATTATTCATTTGCATTTGCTATATTTAGATGTGCCACGATAGTGTAGTGGTTATGTATTTCACCCCCCAATACTAAGTGCAGAAGTCCGAGACCCCAGGTCAACCCTAAGCACCAAGTGAGTTAATAAAACACATTATTAAGCATACTCCTAAAAGTAAAAAACTATATGCAACTGCTTGTATTTAGCGTAAGATTCGCAAACGCGCTTAATTCGCGTTTGTTTGGTGACGTTTTTGCAGCTCCTGCTGCTTTAGTAAAACAGTGTTTTTATTAATGTGTGTGTTTATCTAGGGTTAATATTTGAATACCACGTTAGCCATCATGCTGTTCATATTAATTGCAACATGGCCAATTTATCAGGTCTAAGACAGTCATTCAGCTGTGCTAACTAGTTAATGTGCAGTTTGGTGTTGGTGTTTCAATGTGAAGTATAACTCAGTGAATAAAGAAATGAGCTTGCAACAACAAGGTAATGAGTTTGAACCCTGAATGATGCGTGTATGTGGCTAACCTTGGTATATTTACAAGTTTGAGGGTATTTATTCCACTCTGTGACTTAGTATATGTTTTGGTGTGTAAGGTGGCTATATGTAATGTTCAACAGTGTTATCAGCTACAACACAGCAAAGCAGTTGTTGGCAAAGACTTTGGATTTCAAAGATATGTGAATTCTGTACTGGCAACAGTGGAAAAAGCTAAGTGCTCCACCAAATCAAATTGTAGAAATGGGAGCAATAAATGTTCTATTTTTGATTTGTATTTATCAACATGGATATATTTCGATATGCATAAATTGTGACTCTGCATGCACCAAATCTTTCTGGGTATAATATTTCCAAGTATTGGCATTTTTCCCCATGTTTTAAGGGAAACAACTTATGCTAGAAGTTGCTGGTCATCTTTAATTTGTATTCTATTCCCTTGACATCACCACTTGTACAGTGGTGTAGCAGTTAACCAATCCACCTTGCCAGCTTGCTACGTGGGTTCGAGTCCTCACCAGCCCTCGGCTCTTAGGGATCATTAATATCCTTAGACAATTTGTGTTGCTGTTAAAAGTGTCCCTGTGGTAATAGTACACTTGTTTTAAATTTGCATAAATCATGTGTGTAAAACCCTAAAATATATTTTCGAGTTATTATATGTCTATTAATATTATTTGTTCTTGCAAACGCACCATCACCAACTGTCAAATCAGGCATGTAACATATTGAGACTAATGATATTGGTAATTGTTCAGAATGGTTGGAGATTTATCATAAATATTTATGACAAAGTCTATTGTTTGGGAGACATTTTACATAAAATGAAATAATTACCCATGCAGTGTGCACAACAATTCCGGCAGCCGGAATGAATGTGAAATGCACTGAGGCAACCATTCCGGCAGTGGAATGAATGTGGAATGCACTGAGGCAACCATTCCGGCAGTGGAATGAATGTGGAATGCACTGAGGCAACCATTCCGGCAGTGGAATGAATGTGGAATGCACTGAGGCAACCATTCCGGCAGCCGGAATGCACTGTGACCTGGATTCTCCCCATAATGCTGAGAAGATATGTGGCTAGCAGTGTACAGGCCTATAAAAGGCAGTCCTCTTTACTGAAGAGGCAGTAAGCAGCAGAGGGCGCTATTTCCAGCTAACTAATTCCGGCATTCCGGCAGTTCCGGATTGAGGCCAAAGGGCCAAAATAACATCAAACATGTTGCACTTGCGAATTGCATTGATTAGAAAGGGGTATTTAAAGCAAAACAAGCTTAATTTACACAAACATACTAATGGAACATTTGTAAGATATGTAAAAGCTCAATAAATTTTTTTTTTTTAAAAAAAAAAAAAAATTGCCACAGGCAGTCTGTATTGATATGTATGTATGTTGTGCATATTTCGTTTTGCATTTTAAACGCAAAAGATGCTCCTAAAGGCGTTTAATAGTGGTTTTAGCTAGCTGTATTGGAGTTAAACATGACCCTGGCCTTCCTTAACTTTTGTGAAAGATTTGAGACAGGAGTGACGTCAGTTTCACTCATCTGGGCAGAGGGAACGCCTACTATTCTCAAGTGAAAAAGCATAACGCCTACTTTACTCAAGTACTATCTCATCTCCGCCCAGTCCGCGCCTACTCTCCGCCCATTTCCACCCATATGTTCTCAAGTGGTCAGCAGTCATCTCAAATCTATTTGCGTTGGAGTTTGAGATTGAGTCGCCTTTTGAGAGCTGTATCTGCCGTGCTTGAGTAGCGTATGTAGTGTTTTGCGCTGCTTAAGCGTCATTTCGCGCATGCGCAGAGCCATTTAGCAGATGCGTATGCGTTTGCGAATTTTGATGAATCGGGCCCATAATCCTTAACTGCTGTCTGAATTAGCAAGGACCTCTAGCCTACAAAAAGGTACAAATATCAAATGGAAAAGAGAGCGCTGTTTACAGAAAAAAATATAAATTCACGATGCTGGACTTAACTCACTTGTGTATAAATGCCTGTACATATACAGTATATACAATACCAATAGTATTTGATTCAATATGTAAGGTAAGTACATATAATGCATTGAAAAGTCACCAATACATTTTTGTAATTTCTAACATGGGAGTGATAACCATTCGCTCAGAATTCCCAGAAGAATGATGTCATTGATCCACAAATATATAGATTTCCATAAGGATTTCAAATATAAATAGTGACTAAATATTAGAAGGATGTTAGAATTACTGATGTTCACTGACCCCCTTGTTTTGGTTTTGGTTTCGGATCTGTATTAACTTCGTGTTTTGATTTTGATTTTCGCAAAACTGCCCTCACGTGTTTTGGTTTTGGTTTTGGATCTGTATTTAGAGAAAAAAAAATGCTAAAAAATGCTAAAATCACATAAGTTGGCTCTTTTTTGAAGTTGGCTCTTTTTTGTTCCTACATCATTATTAACCTCAATAACATTAATTTCCAGTCATTTCTGGTCAATTTTTGCAAAGTGACAAGGGCACTGCTACCCCTCCTGTTTCTGTATGAGCAATGGTACTGAGCAGTGTCACTGGAGAATGGAGAGCAACAAGAACACTGCTAACCCTGTTTCTGTGTGAGCAATGGCGCTGGATCTCCTGGGGAGGGAGGTACTTATGGAATCCAAAACTTGCGAGATTCGACGATGCAACAATGATGTTTTGACTAAAATCAGATCCGAGGAAGTGGGAAAGTACCGATTCAGCTCGGCTTGGTACTCGGATTGGTGATATTCAGGGGGTTTGGTTTGTGGAAAACTGAGACTGAGCACCTCTATTTAGAATCAGTTTACATGCTCCAGATGTAGATATGAGACAATTTATGCTGTACTTATCCTCAACAAATGCCCTCCTAACATAGTATGAATGTTAGATAACATTGTAGACTGAGGAATTTAATAAATAAATATCTATTCAAGATGATGGTGTAATTCCCTGGTTAACCGCAGTCAACAATCAGTCCTTTTTTTTGTCTTTTAATTTCTCTGGAAAGCGGTGTTGTTAATCCCATAAGCCACTCTGCAAAAACTCCTTTAAAGTGTCGTAAAGCTGCAGTATAGATCAAACCTTGAGGATATTTGAGCAATATTTTTGCTGTCAGTGTCTCCTGGTGCATTTCTCCGACCACTTTATGTCTAATTGGCGCTTTCATCAGAGGTGAATATGACAAACATATCATATAACTATTTATCAGTCGACCAGCTGGTCATATGTGTAAAATAGCCTATGAAGTGTAAATAAAAATCCAATGGCAATTCAATAAACAACTGTAATGCAGTTGGTCACATCTGAGTGACCCAGCCAATCTACTAAGAATAGCTTTTGTTATGGCAATTATACACAGGAGAATGAGGTAAAGCACAAAGTGAAAAAAACAGGAGTCATGCTGAAATAATTAATCTAAACAAATTACAGTGAGGGCTACTGTTGTATTGACATACCATGTTAAATCAATTATAAATATGCATACACAAATTATTAAAATACAATCACAGACTGTAACTAGACTAGTTAATTTAAAAATAAATGCTTCTTACACCTATGGTCTACAGAACCATAAATATAATACATGAATGGAATAATTAGGACAACATGCAATAACAAATACACTAAAGATAATAACCCATCTGGTTACAATACAAAATAGTATAAATGTAATAAAGTCCATTTGATGTTGTTTAGTTCTATCATATTGGTAAGACCCTGTGGTATAAGAGTCTTGAGTCTGTAGATCTAATATGCCTCGATCACCCACTATATTGGTAATACGTATCTATTCAATTGCTTTGATCTTTAGCCCCTTTAGATCACCATTTTGACATAAATTTACATACTTCGGCCCACACTGGCAATTTATAAGATATATAACAAAATTAGACTAGTAATTTAAATAATTCTCTATTGGGAAATTATCATTTGATGCAAAAGAAAAAAGATTCACTACATTTATGGTCTGAATGTTCACAAGTGAAACATCTTGCTTTACAACATCTGTAAAATCCATTCAATATTTTACTAAGCCAAGTAGAACCCAAAACCTTCTTAGTAGTATATATCTCTCGCTCTCTCTTCTTTCCTGCAAACACAGGGGGCTAATCTTTCTTTCAAGCTCCCAGCCTTCATAAAAACAATATTTTATCTTTACTAATATTTAGATTAATGTATCTAAGGCCAATAAAACTGAATTTTTATTAATGTTTTTTCTAATATCAGGTTTCTATGGATTACATTGAGTAATAAAGACCTAAATCTATCCTCAGTTTCTTTTTCATGTTCTCTTTTATGAGTTTTGTTTTACTATCAGGTATGTATGGGTTATATTGAATAACAAAGATCTATCCTCAGTTTCTTTTTTAAGTTCTCTTTTATGAGTCTGGCCTAAAAGATCCTTATGCTCAGTCAATTGACCCTCCTTTAAAGCTTTATTCAAAATATACTTAGGATAACCTTGTCTGGTAAAGGACTGATACATAGCGGGGTACTCAATTGTTAGCGAGACCGCTAAAATACTCGCGCTCCAAAAATATTACCGTTAATACGGTAATATCTCACTGAATTTCAGCTCGCAGCTCCCTGAGCTGCGAGCTGAAATCCAGCGAGTAAATTACCGTATTAACGGTATTTACGCTCAATATTACCGTATTAACGGTAATATTTTTGGAGCGCGAGTATTTTAGCGGTCTCGCTATGAATACCCCCCATAGAATCAGAAAGAGAGAGAAGAAAAAGTGCTTTTTTTTGTATTCAGTTACCTTATCCCTAAAAATAGAGGATTGCAATCAGACTATAAAACTATATCCTCAATAGCAAACCATCATAATATGAGCTTTCACACACAATAAAGAAGTCAGTGAATAAAGTAGTAATTTAATATTTTATATTATATAAGAGATACATTATTGTATACACAATTCAACCATATCAAGTAGCGGGGCTTAGCAATGAATATATTGCTATTTTAAACCACTTATGCACTTTAGTCACTATTGTTTAAAATAATTTCCTCACTACTAAATATGTAGGTAGGAAGTATACAACTTTTATTTTTAATATAAAACAACAAAGTATTATTATTTTATTATAATCAGAATCGCTGAGTGCCCCTCAAAAAAGCAGATTTTCTTCTCTATCTTTATGATTCTATGTATTTGTATTACAATGTGTGGGTGCATTATCCGATACAAACATTATTGAATATGAATATATATATATATATATATATATATATATAAAGATTCCTCTACAGCTGTCAGTGTAGTGGTTACCTAGTGCGATGGTAAAAAATTGTGGATTTTGTCTCCTGAAGTCCTCCAAAGTGGAGCAGTTTCCACCAATACAGAGGAACTGATCCTTTGGAATGTAGTTATTGAAAACTTTGGAGTAACTACTTTTGTAATGGAGATAGCTGTAAGAATCAAAATCCTTTGTAAAGGTTTCCATGGTAATCGAATTCCTCCTCACCAACAATACATGAATAATTGTGAACACTAGTGAAACATAATCAAAAACCATTGTGATTTAAATGTAAACGAAGAGTGGAAATAGATAGCTCATCATCATCACCATCTCAAACAAAAAAACAAATCTTCTAAATATTACTGTCAAAAAGAACTAGGTTTGTCCCAAACTTGATAGATAATTATATAAAATCATATCATATGAATATATTTTCTTCATGAAGTAGTCTGCAGGTTCATAGTCATGAGGGATGTTAAAAAAAAAAGAACTGTTTTGGATTATTTAGATTGACAGAATACAATATGTATGTATTACTACAATGATGTGTTAGGTGTTATTACACTCATTCTTCATCTATACTCAAATATATGTATTATACATAAAACACACATTTATAAAGTAAAATAAACATGGACCACCCTCTCTTGAGCAACAATCAGAAAGTGCCATCTATAGTATATACTGACAACCAAGAATAGCGTCTGACCTGAAGGCATGCTGTTTCATCTGCTCTTATGATAAATGTGACCAATCAGTTGGAGTGAGGTTCCGCAAGTCTTGAAAAGCATTTAAGATCATGTAAACAGTATAAACACATTACAAATGGCTTATGATAATGTCACTAGCCGTGGCTGTATGCCACATCCTAGCGTGAACTAGCAGCCGGGCGTGTGCTTTAGATTCTGTGCTCTGTTATTATTCTTGTGGCATAGATGTAGGAGGGTGTAGGGACATCCTCCAACACCAGGGGGAGCTCCTATATGATTTAAACTGTAGATTTTTTTTTATACATGCTTCCTGGTTGTGTTATTTCCTATGCTAGTTCTGGCTAGTGATTAATTAGCTGCCTCCTGAGGCTGATTCTCAGCCCTACCCTCCTCTGTCCTGATTGGCTCCTAGTGCTATTTAAGGCAGTGAGATCAGAGCCTCACTGACGGTTATAGCTTCCTTTCCTCAGTTCTGCTGCCTGCTTGTTCTCTCTCTGCTTGGTGATTGTTACCTTTGATTGACTTCCCGTGTATGACCTTTGCTTGTTCCTGGACCACTGAACCTTCGCTTCTGACCCTGACCATTTGCCTGAATACCGGATTCTGCTCCTTTGCTAGTGCACCTGACCTTTCGCTTGTCCCTGGATTTTCGTACCTGTGCTTGTGACCTCTGACCTTGGTTTTCCTGCTCGCTACTGTCTGCCAATCACTCCACTCCTGGGTTCTCATTAAGTCAGTATATGTTACTCGACCCTCGGTCGGCCCGCAGCCAAGTCTGTCCCCACTACTAGGGGCTCCAGCGAACACCGGGCCTTCAGAGTAGTCCCCGAGTTTCATTGTACTGGCTTGGGAGTTCCTAACATTATAACCGGCCGAAATAGAAATTCCGGAGACCAACTTTAATGGAGGAAAGCGGAATCAAATCGTCTCCATTTCAAGTGCTGGCTGGCCATGTTGACACCGTGTTTCTAATGATCCAGGGATTGGCCCAGCGTTTGTCAGCGCAAGAAGAGGCTTCCAGAGACCTGCAATCTCAGCAAGCTTCCTCTGGCGCATCTCCAGAGCCGAAGTTGAATTTGCCTGATCGATTCTCAGGAAGCAGGTCTGTTTTCCGCAACTTCAAGGAGAGTTGCAGGTTATATTTTCGCCTGAGGCAACGCTCCTCTGGTTCCGAACAGCAACAAGTAGGGATTGTTATCTCCCTACTCCAGGGCGATCCTCAGTCTTGGGCCTTCTCCCTTTCACCAACAAGTCCAGCCTTACAAACCGTGGATGCCTTCTTCCAGGCCTTGGGGTTGCTATACGATGACCCAGACAGAGTGGCCTCAGCTGAGTCTCACCTCCGGGCATTAAGGCAAGGACGTCGTTCCGCTGAGGAATATTGTGCGGAATTTCGGCGTTGGTCTACTGATTGTGCCTGGAATGATCCGGCACTGTGGAGTCAATTGCATTTGGGCCTTACCGAGCAAATTAAGGACTCTCTTGTTCAGTATCCTGTACCCGCCTCACTTGAAGATTTGATGCAGCTTGTCATTAAAATTGACCATTGAGTTAGAGAGCGGAAAACTGAACGTGAGTCATCAATACCTCCTGGCTCATCACCCAGTTCCGATTTTTCTTTGCTGGATACCCCTGAACCCATGCGGCTGGGTGTTTATCGCCTGCCTCCAGAGGAACGCTCCAGAAGATGCTCACTAGGCCTTTGCTTGTATTGTGGCCAATCAGGCCACCTAGTACGTTCCTGTCCCAGCAAGGCGGGAAAACGCCTAGACTCAAGTGCTGGAGTAGTGGTGCGTTTAGGTCTCCAAATAACCTCTTCGGAAAACTCTCTGTTAGTCCCTGCACGCTTAGCCTTCAGACATCGTTCCACTGACTTGTCGGCCTTCCTTGATAGCGGTGCAGCAGGTAACTTTCTGGACATTCTGTTGGCTCAAACCCTTGGAATTCCCGAAGTCAAACTGGATTCGAGCATTACCGTCTGTGGCTTGGATGGTAATCCCCTGGTTGGGGGCCGAATACTCGCCAAGACCCCATTGGTTCGATTATCCGTAGGCGCTCTCCATACTGAAGAACTCACATTCTTCCTGATTACCTGTCCCTCCGCTCCATTGATTCTGGGGTATCCATGGCTGCAAAGTCATAATCCCCCTATTGATTGGAAAAGAGGAGAGATCATCCGTTGGAGTCCAGAGTGCTCTACTTCATGTTTGACCCTGCCTCTCAGAACCCTGCAGCCTAGTCCAGAATTGTTGCCTACACCTTACCAGGACTTCAGTGACGTCTTCTGTAAACAGAGGGCTGATTCTCTCCCGCCTCATCGGGACTACGACTGTGCTATCGATCTTGTGCCGGGATCTAAATTGCCCAAAGGGCGTCTGTATTCTTTTTCTGCCCCGGAAACTCAAGCTATGGAACAGTACGTAGAGGAGAATCTAAGGAAAGGATTTATCCGTCCCTCTAAATCCCCGGTAGGTGCTGGCTGTTTCTTCGTGGCTAAAAAAGAAGGCAGTCTGAGACCTTGCATTGACTACTGTGACCTGAACAAAATCACAGTCAAAAACACTTACCCGCTGCCTTTGATTTCTGTTTTGTTTGATCAGCTCAAGTCTGCCACCATTTTCTCTAAGATTGACTTACGGGGTGCTTATAATCTCATCCACATCAGACAGGGAGATGAATGGAAGACCGCCTTTAATACCCTCTCTGGGCATTATGAATATTTGGTGATGCCATTTGGATTGTGTAACGCTCTGGCAGTCTTCCAGGATTTAATCAATGACATCTTGCGAGAATTCCTGGGTAAGACTGTGGTGGTTTATTTAGATGATATTTTAATTTATTCTCAGTCCCTGCCTCAGCACCGCCAACAGGTTCGGGAAGTTCTGGAGAAGTTACGTCAACACCACCTCTAAGCAAAATTGGAGAAGTGCGAGTTCGAAGTCTCCAGGGTGGCCTTCTTAGGCTATATCATTTCTTCATCTGGCTTCTCCATGGACCCCAGTAAGGTCCAAGCAATCCAAGACTGGGTTCTTCCTACTAACCTCAAGGCGATCTAAAGGTTCCTTGGCTTCGCCAACTATTACCGGAGGTTTATACGCTCCTTTTCCTCCTTGGTGGCTCCTATTACCGCCCTCACCCGGAAGGGCGCCGACCCAACTAATTGGTCTTCGGAGGCGTTAGCGAGCTTTTCTGCCCTTAAAGTCGCTTTCACATCTGCACCCATTCTTAGGCATCCAGATATTGAGCTTCCGTTCATTGTTGAAGTAGACGCCTCAGATGTAGGAGGAGGCGCCATTCTCTCTCAAAGAGATCCTCAAAGCAAAAAATTGCACCCATGTGCATATCTGTCTAAGAAATTCTCATCTGCCGAAATTAACTACGATGTTGGGAATCGAGAGTTATTGGCCATCAAGTGGGCCCTCGAAGAATGGCGGCATTGGTTAGAAGGAGCATCTCACATTATTACCATCTTCACTGACCATAAAAACCTTCAGTATATTCAGACCGCCAAAACTCTAAATCCTCGACAGGCCCGCTGGGCTTTGTTTTTCACCCGATTCAACTTCCTTATCACTTACCGTCCAGGATCAAAAAATACTAAGGCTGATTCTCTGTCTCGGAGTTTTATGGCATCCCATCCTCAGCCACCTGACCCGCAACCAATAATTCCCTTGACCTCCATTCATGTCGGTCTAACTCAGGATCTTGGGGCCACACTCCGCCACTTCCAGAAAATTGCTCCAGCTCAGACACCTGCTGATAAATTGTTTGTCCCAGTTCATCTGAGAAAGTCGGCCCTCATTGAATGCCACGACAACCGCTCAGCAGGTCACCCTGGTATCCAGAGGACCATAGAAATACTTTCCCGCTGGCTTTGGTGGCCCACCTTGTCTTTGAATGTGGAAAACTATGTTCGAGCCTGCCCAGAATGTGCCAGGAACAAGTCTTCCAGAATCCGTCCTCCAGGTCAACTTCTACCCTTGCCAACTCCAAACAGGCCATGGACCCATATTTCCATGGACTTTGTTGTCGACCTCCCTTTGTCCTCGGGTCATAACACCATTTGGGTAGTTGTTGATCGATTCAGCAAGATGGCACATTTTATACCCTTGCTCAAGTTGCCGGATGCCAGAAGTTTGGCCACCTTATTTATTACTTATATCTTCCGTCTCCATGGCCTTCCAGAAGACAAAGTCTCGGACCGAGGGTCCCAATTCATTGCACAATTTTGGAGGTCTTTCTGCAATTCCCTCGGAATCACAGTTAGTTTGTCCTCAGCTTACCACCCTCAGTCAAATGGTCAGACGGAAAGAACCAATCAATTTTTAGAGCAATTTCTGCGCATATACATTTCCAAGTTTCACGATAATTGGTCCTCCCTCTTATCCTGGGCAGAGTTTGCTTATAACAATGCTTGCCACTCTGCAACACGTACCTCCCCGTTCTTCAGCAACCTTGGGTTCCACCCGAAAGCGAACTCTCTCTCCTCTGCTGTTACCATTGGTGATCCTGGAACACCTGCCTTCACTGCCAGGTTGAAGTCAGTTTGGAAGAAGGTACATTCCGCTCTGTGTCAAGCCTCTCTTAGGTCTAAAGCCTTCGCTGATCGCCTTCGTGGTCCATGTGTATTAAAAGCAGGAGATCGTGTATGGTTGTCCACATGGAACATCAAATTGAGACAACCCTGCAAGAAACTTAGTCCTCGATTCATCGGGCCATTTTTGATTAAGTAGAAAGTAAATCCAGTGGCATTCCGACTCAAACTACCACCATCTTTAAAAATCCCCTGTACTTTCCATTGTTCTCTTCTGAAAAAAGACGTTGCTCCCAGCAAACACAGTCAATCTTCCTCTAAAAGACCTCGGCCTCTGCTTATTAATGGAGACCGCGAGTTCATCATTGAAGAAATTCTGGACTCAAGGAAGGTTCAAGGGCAGGTCCAGTTCCTAGTCCATTGGAAGGGTTACGGCCCAGAAGAGCGAACTTGGATACCCCAGAAGCGTCTCCACGCTGAGAAACTACTTAGGGAATTCTTTAAGAAGTTCCCTTCTAAGCCTGGATGTCGGGGTGCCTTGACCCCTCCTCAAGAGGTGGGTACTGTCACGAGCCGCGGCTGTATGCCACATCCTAGCGTGAACTAGCAGCCGGGCGTGTGCTTTAGATTCTGTGCTATGTTATTATTCTTGTGGCATAGATGTAGGAGGGTATACGGACATACTCCACACCAGGGGGAGCTCCTATATGATTTAAACTGTTCACTTTTATTTTTATACATGCTTCCTGGTTGTGTTATTTCCTATGCTAGTTCTGGCTAGTGATTAATTAGCTGCCTCCTGAGGCTGATTCTCAGCCCTACCCTCCTCTGTCCTGATTGGCTCCTAGTGCTATTTAAGGCAGTGAGATCAGAGCCTCACTGACGGTTATAGCGTCCTGTCCTCAGTTCTGCTGCCTGCTTGTTCTCTCTCTGCTTGGTGATTGTTACCTTTGATTGACTTCCCGTGTATGACCTTTGCTTGTTCCTGGACCACTGAACCTTCGCTTCTGACCCTGACCATTTGCCTGAATACCGGATTCTGCTCCTTTGCTAGTGCACCTGACCTTTCGCTTGTCCCTGGATTTTCGTACCTGTGCTTGTGACCTCTGACCTTGGTTTTCCTGCTCGCTACTGTCTGCCAATCACTCCACTCCTGTGTTCTCCTTAAGTCAGTATACGTTACTCGACAGCCAAGTCTGTCCCCACCACTAGGGTCTCCGCGAACACCGGGACTTCAGAGTAGTCCCCGAGTTTCATTGAACTGGCTTGGGAGTTCCTAACAGATAAGAGAGATAACGTCCCAGGCTCCTAAACACACAATAATGTGCTTCCTTGCCACTCCACTCACAATCAAATGCCAAATAATAGAATATTGTATCGGCATTCGCATTAGACAAACATAGCTATATATATTGTAACAAAGGGAGGCATTTATCTGACAAGATGCAGAGAAAGCATACAAGCAGAATAAAACATTGACACAGTTATGCACCTAGATTGAGGTTGAACCAGGTAAAAACATATATGTAGTTTAAAGTTTGGTTAACTTACATGATTTGAAAGCTCCTTCCTCTCAGCAAACAGACAGGGTGTGTCTGTTAGTGCAAACAGAGTCAGTGATGGGTGTTTCCTCTTAAAGAGAAGGTGGGTGTGTCACCTACCCATCAAGCTAAGGCTGGGGGAGGAGTATCATGTATAAAAGCTTGATTGTGTCATTTGTTCACTGAGACCAACGCTGGGGAAGCTGGCTGGTCTTGAGAGAGCTGGTCTATGTCTAGCTAGCGTTTAGGGTCTCCATAATTGCTGTGAAAGTCATACGGTGTCAAATACATTTTATCCTGACAATAAAGCTGCATAAAAAGAAGAAGTTGTTTGCTTGTGCTTCAGCAGTAGCGGGCTCTTGCCACAAGTGGTGTCAGGAGTGGGATGCTCCGCGAAGCAAGTTTCTGCTACCCAACAGCGCAGACGTCAACATGGAGGAAGTACTTAGAACCCTCGTGAATGTGGCCGCTGTGCAGCAAGAGCAGCAAGCTCATATGCTACGAGTCGCTGAGGCACAGGTGGAAAACACAAGACTCTTAAAGGAAGAGTTAAGCCATGTGAGGCATGACAGAAATGAACCACCTGGTCCTGTTCTCCTGAAAATGTCGCCAGGTGATGACATAGAAGCATATCTGGTGTTCTTACAAAAAGGGCAAAATGGCCTCCTAAAGATTGGGCTGAGAGACTGGCGCCATATCTGACTGGTGAAGCTCAGCGAGCTTATATGGATCTAGATGAGGACTGAGCATCTGATTATTTGTGCCTAAAGTCTGAGATATTGTCTCACATTGGGGTTTCCGGGCCAGGCCGAGCCCAGCGCTTTCACCAATGGCGCTATAGTAAAGAAAAACCGGTCAGAGTGCAAGTGGCTGAGCTTTCTAAAATTTTAAAGAAATGGCTGCAGCCTGAGGAGAATTCGCCTTCTTGGATTATTGAAGTTCTGGCGATAGATCACTGCATCCGGGGGCTGAACCGCGATTTGTAAAGGTGGGTGCTGCAATCAGACCCACAAACTTATGAAGAGCTTTCCACAGTGGTAGAAAGGTTTTGTGCGCTACAGCAAATGAATAAAGAACCTGCATTTGTGCCAAAGCTGCTGCCACGCCAAAAGCCAGGTTTGACAATCCTTGCCACAGGGCCCAATGGCAAAACTGCTACGGACAGAGGGCCAGGTGCAAAGCTGTCTAATCTGAAGTGTTTTGAATGTGGTGAGCCAGGCCACTTTAAGGCAGAGTTTTCTATCCTACCGGAACCCATGGACTGTTCCGTGGCACATATTGGGCCTGCTTTTCCAAGCTGTTTTACCATGACTCCCACATCAGGAAGTCCTTGTTTGTTCCGGATGACTGTGCTAATCAACCAAAACCTTGTTCTGGCCCTACTACCAGTCAAACTCAAAGACAAAACTGTTATGGTGGTAGCTGCCATAGCACCTAAACTCCCATATCCACTCATTTTGGGGCGAGACTTCCCACTGTTTAATGATGTCCTCAGTGAGCGGATCCGGCTGGACATGTCAGCAATTGATGCAACGGTCGGAAGCCCGGTCTTAAAGGAACCACCTAAGAATCCACAGCATCTGGACATCGATCTTTGGGAACCGCCAAACTGGAATGCCATCCTGGGAGTCATAGCAGGAGTTCCACAAAAGCATCCACCTGCGGGGAAACATGGACAGTCCAAACTAGCATTGGCCCACCCCGCCTGTCAGTGAGAATACGGACTGGTCCGCAATACCAATTTTGTTTCCTCTGCAGGACTTTGCTCGAGACCTACTTAATGATGCCACTTTGGAAGATGCCTTTAAAAGTGTGACTGAGGTAAATGGGGTAGCGAAAGCCGCCCAGCCTGCAGAAGGTATACCATATTTTATTGTTAAAAATAATTTCCTGTATAGAGTTGCTACTGTACAGGGGGATAAAGTAGAACAATTAATGGTTCCTCAGGTCCATGTAACCCTAGTGTTAAAAGCAGCACATACACATGTCTGTGGGGGACACCTAGGGGAGGATAAAACACGGGAACGAGTTCTGCTTAGGTTTTACTGGCTTGGTGTACACATGGCAGTGAAAAAGTTTTGCCGGTCATGTCCCATTTGTCAGAGAACCTGTCCCAAACCCATGTACAGGGCACCTCTCATTCCGATACCAATAGTACAAGTTCCCTTTGAACGGATAGCTATGGACCTTGCGGGGCCACTGGAAAAATACGCACGTGGGCACCAATATATACTAGTGGTGCTTGACTATGCAACCAGATATCCAGAGGCAATTCCCCTACGAAACATAAAGTCCAGCACCATAGCTAAGGAACTTGTATTGATGTTTACACGATTGGGAATACCCAAAGAAATTCTCACAGATCAGGGTACTCCTTTCATGTCTAAACTGATGAAGGACATGTGCCAGTTGCTAGGGGTTACGGCACTTCACACCTCTGTATACCATCCAGAAACAGATGGCTTGGTGGAACGCTTTAACCGCACATTAAAGCACATGCTCAGGAAAGCAGTGGCTCAAGAGAAAAAAGATTGGGACACTCTTATTCCCTATTTGATGTTTGCCATCCGTGAAGTACCTCAAGCTTCAACAGGGTTTAGTCCCTTTGAGTTATTGTTTGTGAGACAGCCCAGGGGTATTTTGGATATGTTAAAAGAAGGGTGAGAGCAGCAAGGTCCCAGGGAGCCAAATCTGGTACAATTTGTGTCCCAAATGTATGAGAGGCTAGGAAAGATAGGACCCATTGTGCAGCAACATTTAAAAGAGGCTCAGGAACGACAGAGAAAAGTTATGATAAAAGTGCTGTTGTTCGATCTTTCAAGCCTGGGGACAAGGTCCTAGTCCTGGTTCCCACCCAGGAAAGCAAACTTTTTGCCCATTGGCAGGGTCCATATGAAGTTCTAGAGGCTGTCGGTCCTGTCAATTACAGAATCTGCCAATTAGGTAGGAGAAGGGAGGAGCAAATATATCATGTCAACCTCCTTAAACCTTGGCATGATGAGGAAACCTCTCCTCAGGTAGTGAGTACTGCCATTGAAAAGTCTGAAGTGCCCATAGAGCCAGCTTTGTCCATTCAGCAGAGACAACAGACTGAAGAAATGGTTCGTCGGAACAGGGATGTCTTCTCTTACATTCCTGGGCGCACTACCTTAATCGAACACAACATTGTCACTGCGCCAGTAGTCATTGTAAAGCAGAAGCCGTATCGTATTCCAGAAGACAGACGGGTGGACGTGAGAAAGGAGGTTGAAAAGATGCTCCATTTAGATGTGATTGAGTCCACTAGTGAATGGAAT
This sequence comes from Mixophyes fleayi, assembly GCF_038048845.1. Lineage (NCBI taxonomy): Eukaryota > Metazoa > Chordata > Amphibia > Anura > Limnodynastidae > Mixophyes > Mixophyes fleayi. The sequence continues at coordinate 198,917,049 of NC_134404.1, forward strand.
AGTCCCATTGTGCTAGTCCCGAAACCCAATGGGACAATTAAGTTCTGCAATGACTTTAGGCGCCTAAACTGTATGTCGCAGTTTGATGCCTATCCGATGCCACGTGTGGATGAACTAGTGGAAAATCTTACTGGTAGCAATTATTTAACAACCCTTGATCTAACAAAGGGTTATTGGCAAGTTCCCCTGACTTCCACGGCCAAGCCAAAGACTGCATTTTCCACCCCTGATGGTCTCTATCAATATAAAGTCCTACCCTTTGGGTTGCATGGGGCACCTGCCACCTTCCAAAGGGCCATGAATAAATTGCTACGACCTCACACAGCTTATGCAGCCGCTTACTTGGACGATATAGTGATTTATACCCCAGATTGGGGATCACATTTAGACAAAGTTGAGGCGGTCTTATCTTCATTAAGGTCAGCAGGGTTAACAGCTAACCCAGAGAAATGTGCCATAGCCATGAGAGAGGCCAAATATCTGGGGTACATTGTTGGTCGAGGGCATGTAAAACCCCAGCTAGACAAAGTGGAGGCATTAAAAAATTGGGCAAGACCAGAAAAAACGTGGCAGTTAGTAACCTTTTTAGGCTTAGTAGGTTACTACAGACGGTTTGTAAGCCACTTCGCCACTAGAGCTGCTCCACTTACGGACATGTTAAAAAAAAGTTATCCAGATAGATTAACCTGGTCTGACTCTGCAGAAACCGCCTGGTCTGATCTTCGGTTAGCTCTTTGTTCCTCCCCAGTTCTACAAGCACCGGATTTTACCCGGAGGTTCTTTCTCCAAACTGATGCTTCTGGTGTTGGTTTAGGTGCAGTCTTGTCACAGGAGAAAAATGGAGTAGAAAATCCTGTCCTGTACCTAAGTCGTAAGTTGCTTCCAAGGGAACAAAAATATGCCACTGTGGAGAAAGAATGTCTCGCCATAAAATGAGCTACAGAAGCTCTGCTCTATTATCTCCTAGGCAGAGAGTTCACCTTAGTAACAGACCATGCACCATTAAGATGGATGCAGAACAACCGGGAGGTAAATGCCAAGGTAACCCGCTGGTTCTTGGCACTACAACCTTTCAAGTTCTCAGTAGAACATAGACCTGGGATTCTGCACAAGAATGCAGATGCATTGTCACGAAAATATGCGCTCCTCGCGAAGTCCGCATCCCCCGACTTGGAGACGCTAGGAGGAGGGATATGTAACAAAAGGAGGGATTTAGCTGGCAATATACAGAGAAAGCAGGGAAGTATAGTAAAACATTTGTGCAGTAATGCACCTAGAGTGAATACTTATGTATGAAAAGCAATAGTTTAAATTTGGTTAAACTTACATGATCTGAAATCCTTCCTCTCAGCAAACAGACAGGGCGTGTCTGGTTGTGCAAACAGAGGCAGTGATGGGTGTTTTCTTTTAAAGAGAAGGTGGGTGTGTCACCTGTCCATCAAGCTAAGGCTGGGGGAGGAGCATCATGTATAAAAGCTTGCTTTTTTTATTTGTTCAGAGAGACCAATGCTGGGTGAGCTGGCTGGTCCTGAGAGAGAGCTGGACTATGTATAGCTAGTGTTTAGGGTCTCCATGATTGCTGTACAAGTATACAGTGTCAAACATTTTCCATCCTGACAATAAAGCAGTGCCGTAACTAGACATTTTAGTGCCCTGGGCGAGACAGGGCACCGGCGCCCCCCATCTAAAAGGGAGTGACATTTGCCAAGTGGGTGTGGCCAACCTAATGTGGGGGTGTGGCTAGCACTTTACTGAATGAATTCTTTTGTATTGCTGTGTAGTTGGTAGCCTCAAAAATACAGGTGTAACCTATACAAATTTCTCTCACTATAGGGAAAAAATATAAGAGCCCTTGGCTACACCTGTATTTTTTGCAATAGACACTATGTGGAGGAAAATAGAAATCATAGATTATGAATATGAAAATGACAAATTTTCTATTTCCTGTACTTTACACGACATACACTATATAAATTTGGATTTTTAAATACATATAAACCCAATGCTGGAAGTGGGCTGCAGGATGACAAGTAAGAGGAATAGGGGAGAAGATGGTGCAAGGGGGTAGATGAGAGGGACAGGGGAGAAGGTGGGCCTGGGGACAAGGTGGCACAGAGGGGGTAGTAGATGAAAGGGCCTGGGGACAAGGTGGCACAGAGGGGGTAGTAGATGAGAGAGCCTGGGGACAAGGTGGCACAGAGGGGGTAGTAGATGAGAGAGCCTGGGGACAAGGTGGCACAGAGGGGGTAGTAGATGAGAGGGCCTGGAGACAAGGTGGCACATGGGGGGGAGTAGATGAGAGGAACTGGGGAGAAGGTGGCACAGGGGGGTAGATGAGAGGGACTGTGGAGAAGGTGGGACAGGGGGGTAGATGAGAGGAACTGAGAAGGTGGGACAGGGGGGTAGATGAGAAGGACTGGGGAGAAGGTGGCACAGGGGGGTAGATGAGAGGGACTGTGGAGAAGGTGGGACAGGGGGGTAGATGAGAGGGACTGGGGAGAAGGTGGCACAAGGGGGTAGATGAGAGGGACTGGGGAGAAGGTGGCACAGATGGGGTAGATGAGAGGGACAGGGGAGAATACATAAATGCAAAATACCAAAAAATACAATACCAAAAAATAATCATTATACATTTTCATGTCCCCTGCCCCCATAGATTTTGCTTCCCCACTACACTCCCTCAGTTTTTGCTCCTGGATGGAGCACCCTATTTCCTATTTTTTTTTTTTTTAAATATATATTTTAATTACAATATAACATTTACTTACCTATTTTTCTTCCCTCCTGGATGGTCAGCATAGCAGTCAGCAGTAGATGCAGGGGACTCACTCTCTCTGCTCAGCAATGGCAGCTCCTCACTTTCTTTTCAGAGGGGGGGGTGGAGCGGAGCACAGCATCCTGGAAGGGGAGGGGGCGGGGCCTGACAAATAACTTTATACACACTGTCTGACAGACAGTGTGATCATTCTTTGACCAGCCACCACACTAGCCCCTCCCCCGACTCGCGGCACCCGACCCCCCCTCCCCCAACTCGCGGTAACCGACCCCCCCCTCCCCCGACTCGCGGCACCCCCCCCCTGCATGAGTCGCGGGGGGGGGCAATATTTTTTTATTTTATTTTTTTTAGATATTTTTTTTTTACTTTGAGCCACAGAGGGGAAGGTAGCGGGCGGCTGCTGCGCCCCCTCGGGCTTGCGCTCGGGGCGACGGCACCGCCCGCACCACCCTAGTTACGGCTCTGCAATAAAGCACCATAAAAAGGAAGTTGCTGTTCGCGTGTGCTTCTGCAGTAGCGGGCTCTTGCCACAATATGTATATATATATATATATATATATATATATATATATATATATATATAGTGGTTAGAACATCTGCCTAACGGCACAGTCATGAGTTTGATTCTTGACCATCGCCTATCTGTATGTAGAGTTTGTATGTTCTCCCCTTATTACATGGGTTTTCTCAGGGTGGTCCAGTTTCCCCACATGCTCAAAAAAACACACTAGTAGTTTAATTGGCTGCTATTACAATTGACCTTAGTCTCGCTAAGTGTGTGTGTGTGTGCGTATGTTAGGGAATTTAGATTGTAAGCTCCAATGAGGCAGGGACTGATGTGAGTGAGTTCTCTGTATATAAATAGCTGCTGATGATAATGAAATATATTTTGCAGAGAGAGTAACAAAGTAATACAAATATACATCAAATTAATTGTTAAATACATTTGGATGCTTTATTTAGATGTATTATTATTATTATTATTATTATCATTTGTTTGTTGGGCGCCACAGGGTTTTCGCAGCGCCTTACATAGTACGAACAGTAGACCATACAGGGTAAAACATTACAGAACAATAAACACTAAGTACCAATGCTTCAGAAACTCCAGGCAGACAAATGGAGAGAGGGCGAAGCAGAAGAGTCGGTATGGAGACAGGAGGGGAGAGGGGCCCTGCTCATGCGAGCTTACGTCCTAAGGGAGGGTGGACAAAACAGGCACAAAGGGAGGCAGTGGTGCAATTACTGTATACATTTAATATATACAGTAATATTTGTGTATGCTTTAGAAAAGATAGGATAACACTTAAAAACATATTTGCTCAAATATACAATTATACTGTCAAGTCTAACAAAGGATTGTATTACTTTAGATGGAGCAAGTATCTTCAACAATTATGCAAGTTATTATCCCCTTTGAATTGGTGTCTAGACCATGCAGAGAAGTCAACTTGGAACAAATAAATGTCAGGGATGTGAAATATCTTGTTGCTGGTAACAAATAGTAAGCCCAATCCTGTCACAGCCATTTTAAAACTTTTCCCCCCAAAATAATTGAAAGTTTGAGAAGGTGAGTATCCTGCAACATGCATGTTATCTTAAAAGGAAAGGATAACATTAGTCATTGAGCGGTTTGTCGAGTTGCTAATTAGCTCCAAATTTATTATCCATCAACTGAACATGATCTTGGAATGGCAGAGTGAAATTAAACTTCATGTTTCCATACATATTAACCCTTATTTTTAATACAAAGGTGTAAAGCATGGGAAACTAAAAATGTATACTGTATAATTTGTGGTTTTATTAAGCTGAAGAGCAATCAAAATACTGGTTCTCATTTTTCACATTCATATAAGGGATGGCTAGAATGTATAGGGACAGGAGCATAAACTCAGCAGATGGTCAGATTAGTTGCATTTGAGCACTTTTGAGTTATCAAGCCAACATCATCCATGTATTTTCTGCCATAAAGAATGTACTCTTAAATACATAATATGAGTAAAAGGCAGAGAAAGGCAAAGAAGGAAGGTAGTGTTAAGGCTAGTGGCTATTGACATGAGCTTCCAGAACAGGTGACAGAGGTCTTCCCCTGTAGCAGCTGCCTTCCCGCTAGGGCTTGTTGCACTCACAGGCACTTGGATGCCCCCCGGTGTTAACACATAGCATAGTGGAAGCTCATATACAATAATGCAGCAGAAAGATAAGACGCAGCAGCCAATGAGAAGTCCCTTAGGAGCAGTCTGGGGTCAAGGGTCCGTAGCAAGAGTAATCAGGGACAGGCCAAAGTGTTCAGGGCTGGCAGCGAGTAAGAATATACAAAAAGCAGTCCAAAGGTTAGGGCAATCAGATTACAAGCAGCGTCCAATAATAAACCCAAGGGTCACAACGGGAATCAGTCAGCAAGAGTAAATATCCACAGGAAAAAGAGCTGTTGATGGAGAGAGATGAGTCACTGCCGTGGCTACTTGTAACAGGACACATGTACATACTTCTTGGCTGCAATGACTTAGGTGAAAGCAGAAAAAGAGAATTATTGTGTTCCTTTGTAAAACACTCTGATGGCCTATATTGTGGTATCATGACCCAGCATAATTTAAGAAATGAATCCCCTTTAGAGAAGTAGAACCACAAACACTCAAACTAGTGGGTACACGTTAATGTACTCTGTACAGTGAGATTCATGGACCTAAGTTTATTGACCTGGACACTCTGGTCAGTAATAATTCAGGAAGTGTTGCTTCACTTGATAGCTCAAGCGAAGATTTCCTTTGGTGGAGCTTTATATAGACCTGGTCTTCTAGTTCAATGGAGTTATATGCTTGGCTATTTTTCCTCCTCTGAGCTTTTCCCACTTGTGCATGAAAAGACATTACACATTTATCTGTAACCTTTCCATAGTTTAAAATCGGTGCATTAGTTAAGTGCATATCTAGAGCAGACTCCATGTGAACCAGTTTTCCTTTTTGTTCTTGATATGATACTCATGAGGGCAATAGGTATAGTATCTGGCCATTTTAGAGCTGTTTAGAACATATTGTGGCTATTTGATTTTCAGAATCCCATTTTATCTTACTATTTACCTGAAGTGTGTGGATAGTACAGGCAGTAAAGTTTTCGATTAACTCTCAGAGCTCTACAGAGTTCTCTATGTAAATGTCCTGTGAAGTGTATACCTCAGTCAGAATTGAACAATATTTGGGAATAAATATTTTTTTAATGTCAATAACTGACTTAGCTACAGTTGTGTCTTCAGATTTTGAACATGGATAGGCTTCAACCAGCACTGAATCAATAACAATTTAGCTTACATCATTTTCTCATTTGTAAATTTACATATGGGCTTTTGGGTTGCTCTATATGGTTTGTATGTTCAGATTGACTAAGATTATGTACTTGGTTTATAGGCCAAGTTTGACAAAAAAATCCTGGCACAAACCAATCCTGATTCAAGGCATAAATCATGCATCCTTCTCTGACATGTGCCATTCCATGGTACATGTGAGAAAGATATAGAAGTAAAACATAGGGAGTCTTCAGGTGACCATCTGGTGTCTTCCAGTGGTCATCTCATTGCAAATGACAGCAAAAAGGCCTAGATTAAATCTTTTCAGACTCAAGCTTTACTTTAAAATTAAGGGTGTATTGAAAATGAAATGGTATCTCAGAGTATAAAATGATTGTGCTTAGTAGTTGCAATATATGAGAACCATTCTTAACCGGCAAAGTTGCTGATATGAGTTTCCAGAGTTATCTAGAATCATAAGCAACACCAAAGACATATCTTCAATCAGCTAAAATATTTACTGTCTTTTTCTAACAAACATGAATGTGTCAGGGCGATAAGCTATGCTACCTATGCTGAGTGTCAAGATTTCCATTATAATACCCTCCCTATAGAATTCCCCCCTCTGCCCTAAAAATGTTACAAGCCTCAGTAATGCGATTTATCTGGTCAAACAGGAGACCCAGGATCTCTGCTCGTATTTTGCAACGCCCTCCTATGGCAGGTGCCCTCGGCATTCCCAAACTCCGGAATTACTATTATGCGGCACACTTAGCTCAATGTGTCCAATGGCACTCTCCACCTGGAACTAGGGTCTGGGTTGATATAGAATCGGATCTTCTGGGAGGCTCACTGATTTGCTCTGCTCTTTGGCTTCCAGCTGCTCAGTGCCCAGCGCCCTGCTCGAGCTCACCCAGTAATAGCCCTCTCCCTCACAATTTGGTCCCGATGTAATAGAATGGCACCTCTATCTCCCGCATCTTCGATAATGATGCCCCTTTGGTCAAACCCTGCCTTTACACCTGGTCTTGCTCACCCTATGCACACAAAGTAGGCGGGGGGGGGGGGCTGGGTGTTGCTGCTAAACCATATCACCGGGACCCTAACATTCCCTCAGTTCTCGGACTTGGCGGACCGTTGTGGGCTTGTGATGGGACAATTCCACCAATACTTGCAGATCAGACACTATCACCAAAAGGTCAAGGTTCAGTTATCATCTAGGCCTCCCACGACATTTGAGAATCTGTGCCTTTCTGGACCATCTTCAAAAGGTCTCATTTCCACAGTATACAATGCTCTACTCCCCACCTCTACATAGGTCAAGGACCGATTTCAGGCGCAGTGGGAAGCGGATCTGGGAATGTCTCTAGATCCAGAAGAATGGTCAGACATTTATGAGTGGACAGCGCGTTCTTCCATATATGTCTGTATTAAAGAAAATGCAAATAAATTGCTTCATAGATGGTACTTCGTACCTGCTAGGCTTTACGTTATATATCCACAGACAAACCCTACATGCTGGAGAAATTGTGGCCAAGTTGGCACCTTTATGCATATTTGGTGGAGCTGTCCCAGAATACGCTCGTACTGGACACCGGTTCTCACACTAGCAACAGCGGTCCTCGACACCCCCATAACCTTCGACCCTAAGCATGTATTATTGCCCTTGCCTCTCCCGGACATTCCTACACATGCACATAAGCTCCTCCGGCACATAATAAGCGCGGCTACTTGTCAGATAGCTGCTTCCTGGAAAAATCCTACACCCCCTACTCTCCAAATGGTCTGTGGTCGGGTCTGGCATACCTATCAAATGGACCACATTACTAGCGTGCTGAGGGGCTCCTCCGTGTCCTTCCACAAAGTATGGTCTCCATGGGCTTCATACCATAATCAACCACTGCTTCAATTCTAGTAGAGACCGGTCCTCTATTGAAATTATCGGATTTTACTACTTCTTCTAGTTAAAGGCGTGAACTCCTTCCCCCAATCCCTCTAATTTTCTTTCCCTTCCCTTTCTTGCCCTGCACCATTCCTTATTCCCCCCCCCCCCTCTTTCCTATTCTTTTTATTATTCCTTTTTTGTCTTGTTCAAAATAAAAACAACATCTGCATGGTACAAGATTAACATGTAGCTAAATTTATGTTGTAAAAGCATGGTGAGAAAGTTTTGTTCATCGTGTTTATTTATATGTACATATACTCGTTAATGTACCTTTTGAGAATTTTGTAACATTGTTAAAAATAAGAGGTTATTAATAAAAAGTACTTTAAAAATAATTAAAAAAAGGATTCCCAATATAAAAGCCACTGAGAAAATGCAAGTAGAACAAAGTAATTTTTATTTAACACGGGTTATGCAGGTGAGTGATGCAATGAATAGCAAGCCATAAAAAGTCAGCAGAGTATGACCATTATAACAAGGAGATGACACACAGGGTGCAATAGTCTGTGGACTGATACACAGGAGATACTGAAGACAGGATGCAGTGGTCTGCAAAGCGGTGCCGCTAGCAGTGGAGGTAACACACAGGGTGCAATAAACTGTGGACCAATACACAGGAGATATTGGAGACAGGAAGACAGGATGCAATGGTCTGTAAAGTGTTACCAGTAGACAGTGGAGATGACACACAGGATGCAATAGTCTGTGGACCGATACACAGGAGATACCGGAGACAGGATGCCAGGAACTATGTTGGACCATTGTGTATATATATATATATATATATATAATATATATATATATATATTTATTTATCCTGCCTGTAGTACCACTGTTCCACCAAAGGGGGTCACTGTGGTACTTAGACTGCTCTCTTACCTGCCAGACCTGACTCATTACTCCAGGTTGCTTAACATTTGCCTCTGGTCTATAAAAGCCTGCTTGTCCCAGCAACCTTTTCCAGATCATCTGTTGCCTTTACTTGTGTTGCTGTTCCTGTGTCCTGATTGATCTCCTGGTATTGATCTCTGCTCTGCTCCTGTGACCCCTGACTCAGCTTGTCTGTGACTCAGAACCTGCTTGCAGTCCTCCGGTGTTTCAGCTTTATCTTGCTGCAAAGTATTACCACCAATATCTGCTTTCAGCTCTCCAGTGTTTCTGCATTGTCCTGCTGCAGAGTATTAGCACCAATACCTGCTTTCAGCTCTCCAGTGTTACCAGTGTTAGAGATCACTAACCTGTTACAGATTGTTACTAGCAGTCTCCACTACCTCGTGGTAAAGTCCTGCAGACCACCACATCCTGTGTACGTTACCTTCAGTGCCTTGCTCCGCAGACCCTCGCACCTTGTGTGTCATCTCCAGGAAGAGATGCCAAAATGGAGAGACAAGCAGAGGTCAAAACCAGGAAGTCAAACAAGGATAACTCACAGGAGAACCAGCAGAAGTCAAGACAACAGATGAACTAGATGGCAAGGATAGCTGGGGGAAGGCAGTCTTTATACGTCAGTGACAGGTACTAAGCATCCTGGAGTAATGAGCTTAGCTCTGGCAGGTAGGAGAACAGTTGAAGTACCACAGTGGTCCCTTTTATAAAACAGTGGTACTGCAGGCAGGATACATATAAATGTAAAAGTCCAACATAGTACTTGGCAGATAGGAGCTGCAGGAGGCAGATTGTGGCACTGAGTAGTCAGAGGGTAGGTAACCATTTCCAACTAATTTATGCTGGGACCTGACAACATAGCTTGAAACAAAAGTTCCAGTTTAGTTTCATAAAGAAAGACAATAACAAAGAAAATAATGCATGGGCTTTGCAGAGGAATCTTTTATGTCCATCCTAGGTAAGTTGAAATGGTTAGTGACATGATTACAATTGTGTTACACTTGTGTGGGACAGAAAATTGACTTAAAAAAAAAAAGTATGAGGGGAAAATAGCTTTCATGCACCTTAGCTACTATATCCAATAATGTCTCGGCATCACGGTGCAGAGGTTCAGGCATATCCAGGTGAGCCAAAAATGTTTAACTATAGATCCATACCCACTGGCAGGACATTGGTTGCCGTTGCTATGAAAATTTTAAATATTGCTTGAATCCTATCCTCACAATCGTATCTATGTCCAAGTGTTATGTCATAACCTAGATAGTGAACTTTAGACAAACAACATTGACATTTCTCCTTAGTGGCTCTATGACTCATAAATCAAGATTTGTAAATAAATAAAAAGAATCCATATTGCATACATCAAGAGATGGAAAAGCAAATCTGCAGATCATCTTATTCTTTTCTCCAGGATTTGGTAAAATAGGGAAATAAGGTACTTGTGGCAATGTGGTCCAGCCTTAAAGTTTAAAGGGGCTAAATTAATTTGTAAATAACTTATGGGGACAAACTTTAATAAGGGGCAAAATTATAATAATACAATGAAATAATAAATTTGCCCCTTAAGTTAATTATAAATTAATTAGCCCCCTGAACTAATTAATAAGAAGGAGAGCCCCGATAATTCATTGTCAACGGTGAGCAGTATTGCACATACCAGCTCCTTTAATCAATCAGGGCTGGATCTGATTGGCTCTGGCTCCCCACTACCCCTATTGGCCTCAGGTATCTATGTGGCCCCTCTGACAGTCAGAGGGTGCCAGAAGATGCATCTTACAGTAGACTGCTTGTTCCCGGTTCCCTGCTGTATTTGTTACATATTATTTCCCTGTGTCAATCAGTGTGTCCTGGCTACTACATCCACGCCAGTGTGTTCTGGTTACTACATTCATTTCAAAGTGTCCTGGGATTTAAATCCAAGCCAATATGTCATGGGTATTAAATCCATGGCAGTGTGTCCTGATTACTACATCTACTCTAGTGTGTCCTGGTTAATATATCCACACCAATGTGTCCTGGTTCAACAATCTATGCCAATGTGTCCTGGTTACTACATCCACACTAGTGTGTCCTGGCTACTACATCCACATAAATGTGCCTTGGCTATTAAATCCACACCAGTGTGTCATTGGTATTAAACCCACACCAGTGTGTCCTGATTACTACATCTATACCAGTGAATTCTATCTCGTTTGCCATTTACCACCTACCAGTCACTTTCGATACCTGCTTTGAGGGCCGCATCCTGAAAAGGAATAGTAGCTATACCTCCTTGTGAGGGTTCCTGTTGAATACCTATCCCTTGTCAGATTATTCACCTCTGCTGCAGGTACTGACAAATCAGACTGTCTGTTGAATCCAGAAAGTTACTGTGAGATTCCTGACAGTAATAGGATAAATAGAAGGTTTCCAGGAGACATAATAATTTTGTCATGTTATTTCTTACAATAGTTGATAATAAAAGATTGGTGTGGGAAAAAGGCATACAATTGAACAGTATTGCAAATGGGGAGCTCATTGTGGAGCTGTTTATGCTTCTTTTGTGATGTTTTGCTTATCTTTGTGCGTATTTTTTGGCCACCTGCATACTTATATACTCTGAGCTACTGACTGTTACTTTCAATAATCTGTCTTTTACTACATCTAAATGAAATTTATAGGAATATATTTAAATGTGAATAAAAACAACTAAAACACAATATTAAAATGTAAATGACACTTGTAGAGACAGTTCCATTGTTCTCCTACTAAGTATCTACTATGATTGAATTAAAACAAATATGTGTCCAAACAGCAGTATTGTAGGAGAAATACGGAAAAAGTATTTTGCCTAAAATGGTAGTAGGCAGAATTTGTTTTACGCATACTTGCCAACTCTCCCTGAATGTCAGGGAGACTCCCTGAAATAGGGGTGATCTCCCTCACTCCCTGAAGAGTCTGGCATTCTCCCTGATGCTGAGCCAGTACAAGACGTGGTTGGCTTCACCATCTGTGGCATGATGACACAGTTCAGAAATTGTGTCCTATGTCCATGTATTGATGCCTATGGAGGTGGCCATTTTCATGGAGACCAAGATTTAATCAGACTGACAGGTAAGACAACATGACTTCAGTAATGGAGACAGAAATGTAAAAGACACTTCAGTCTCTAGAGATTCATTAGCTGCTTTTCTTTAATGCATAGTCGCCTACTCTCCCGGAATGTCCGGAAGACTCCTGCATTTCTGGGAGACCTCCTGGGAGAGCAAGGGCAACCTGCCGGTTCTCGCCTCCGCATTAGATAAGCGGTGGGGGTGTGTGGCGTAATGACGTAAATACTTATCTTAGCCCCGCCCCCTGCTGTAATTGGGCAAATTGTGATAATCATTTAGGTGGTGGGGCCAAAATTATGCGATTCGTCAAGCTCCGCCCCACACGCCCACCTCCCTCGGGATCTCCCTGAAGTCAACGTGGAAAAGTTGGCAAGTATGGTTTTACGTTTGTCAACATGTGCATTTCATCCATAGGCCTCAAGTCTGCAAATGTTGTATAAAGCCACTGCATCCACTTTTGAATATTATTTAAATATCCTGTCCTGCAAAACTAAGTAGCATGTTTACAATTAGGTACATTACAAGAAGCATGAGAAGGCCTAAAACAAATTTTGTGAGGATTGGCCCAGTCCCCCAGCTCTTTCCATGAGAAGATGCTAACTTTTGCAATCTCGTATATGGTACTATAGTGAGGTGTAGATCCATGCACTTCTCATAGAATTTTAAACATTTAAACACGGTGCTTTTAAACACGGTGCGCACGACGTCAGAAAACAGTATACATGCTGTATAGTGCATTTTTGTATTTTTTTAAATGAGCCTTAGTGACAGAGGTGCGAATATACTTGGTGATCATACTTGGGTACATGCCAAAATCAGAAAAGTAGCAATTCTTAGTTTTGTTCTGTATTCTAGAAGTTTATGGATAATAATATTTCTAAATGAAATTTTCCAAATGAGCAGTTGTAGCAAACAAACACTATAATTTGATATTAAATACATTCATTCCACAAGGTAAAGCATTACTCATAAGTCATTATACACTTTTTTGTGGCTTAGTGTAAGAGTGTCAATCAACAGCTCATGAGTCAAGAGGTGGCATTATTTACCTATGCATGAAAACTCATCATTAGTGGAATGGAAAAAAGAAACATAATCATACTTTTTACAATTTTGTGCTATAAATATTAAATATTCCATTTTCCTCTTAGTATATGGAGAGAAGCAGTTTACTAATAATAGATTATTATTATTATTATTATTATTATTATTATTATTTTATTTTATTTTTTTGGCACAGATACAGTTTAATACATTATAGGTATTTAGAGGTGTGTATACAGCCTGTGCTCTGTATATCCCATATTGTGTATGGTACCAGCTGCGTGGTAATATAAATACCTCATGTTTTCATTTTGCCAGATACACACAGACATGCAGTGTTAAGGATAAGCGGTGACAATAACTGTCTTTCTGTTTTGTATACATATATGGGCATTTATTTTGCCATGCAGCTGGTACCATATATAATATGGTATATTCCGAGCACAGACTTATTCTTTCTCTATTGTACCTCATATGTAAATGTTACCTCATATGTAAAGTGTTATATTCAATCTCATGGTGTGTGACGAGACCGGGTCCCATTTTGATAAAATCGAATCAACGCGGTCTGTCATGAGTGGGCCCGATATCGGTTCCCTTGTACTGTTTTTAAATTTCACCCGGTGGACAGATCTGGTACTACATGTGTCCCAGGAGGGACACATGTAAGGGAGATTGTGACAGGAAGCTTCGATCAGCTGAAGCCACTGTGACATTAAAAAGTAGTGCAGGGGGTCAAACAGGGGAGAATCTGGCATGATCTAAATACAGGGCGCAGATTTTATGATGCTTATGGACGTGACATGAAACACTAGCTGGCAGGAAAACCACAGTGGGGCCTTTGTTGAAAACACACTCCTTGCCACACCCCAGTCACCACCCCTCTGATGTTATTACCATTGACAATGGCCTGTTGAAGAGGGGGGGTGGGCCAGGGGGGAGAGAGGAGTAAAAACATGGATACCGGGAGAGGGGAAGCATGTGTGTGTTGGGATTTTTGAAGGAAAAGGAACTTTGATTGGGATAGGGTTATCGAACTCGACCGGGGACAAATATTGGATGGACATTGCTATCCCAGTGGAGAAGTTTTTGGACCCTTATTCCAACGGGAGTCACTCGTTATCCAGAGGAAACTGGTGAGCCTACCTGGAGTAGGGAGACTGGTACTCTGGGTGCCCGTAAGCTAGTGGAGAGTTGGCCGAGTGGCCGGGATCAGCAAGATTGGAGGAAAACTACTTGAGACCGGACCACTGGCCATCCTGTGGAATAACTTTGGTACTCATTTATGGCCTGACCGGGACTCTGTAAAACTTCCTGTGTGGTGATACCTCTTCTATGTGCTGTTTGGGTATTTTATTGCCAATGGTTATTAGCTAACATTCTAGTATATTTGGTGGGGGAGTATTTCTCCTTTGTGGAACACTGCTTTATGTTTGAACACTTGTTTGAATAAAGGGATCATTTTCTCTTTCTTGTTTTCTTACCTGTGTGATTCTGTGAACCTCGAGGGCTAGGTATCTAGTAAACTTAGGTTCTAACCCCGGTGTCCTCTCATGGTGTATTGATAATTTGCTTGAAATACACATCTTTATGTCCCTATACATATAGTTCTTCACTCACACAGGGGAAGGTTAAATTCAGCGCAAGGCCTAGTAGGAGCCTCTCTCTGGGTGTTCAGGAGTTAGAACCTCATGTATAAATTGCCCACTAAATATTTGAAACTGTCTTTCTCCCATCTAAAAAGTCGAATTAATGGTGGGTATGTAAATCGGACAGACAATTCTATTTTCAGCATAAACCTTTAGGTTTGGCTATCCTGAAAATAACCTACTATCAGGTCATACCTGAACCTCATGTGGCCAGAGATAGACAACATTGCAACACTCATTCTGTATTCCTATGAGAAATATATTTATTTTTAAATTTGAAAAAACATATTTTAATCTGTAGCCCGGTCACACTTATGTTAATTTATCATTTTTCTCTATATCCCCCCTTTTGATACATGTCACTGTTGCTTTATTCTATATACCGAAAGCAGGAGGAGACACATGGTGTATGAGTGCTCACCATGTACATCCTTCAGCATAAGTATACAGAAGATCATATTATATTATGATAGTTGTTACTGGGGGGGGAAGAAGAAGAATTGTGCCAGAAGACTGAAGTCACTCCTGACAAAACTCTTCTGCTTCACATCTCTTCTTGCACTGAGGTTCCCCCACTGGTTTCATACTCCCTACTGTTATGATCTGGCTCTGGTTGCAGTACAGCATCTCTCTTGTGGATGCTGCTGTGCCTATTCCAGATCCTGCTTGTAAGGGGTTAACTTCTTTTCACTGGAATTGAATCCTGTTCACCTGTGTCTGGCCTTTATTAGATCCAGCAAACTGGGCCAGTTCATATTTGTCTCTGTGTCTCTGTAGCTGGAATTTCTGGGAACTCTAGTGATCTGGTCCTATTGTTTTCTGGTATGTGTCTTCTACTGGTTCCCTCGGTCTCCACCATTTTTTGTGACCCAGACCCCGGCTCATTTGACCTTGCTCCTGTCTACACTCTGACATTGGTGTGGGTCTTCTGTCTCTTGACCTTGACTTTCCTGACCTTCCTCCTGTCTGATTCTCCTGTGGATCATCCTGTGCCCTCAGGTCCTCTGCTAAACCAGCATCCTATTGTAACTGGTCTCCAGCTCCTCTGCTAAACATGTCAATCCTGGTTTCCAGTGCTTGCAGTCATCTTATTTTGCTTGGTGTCCAGTGTCCGCAGCTTCCCAGCTAAACCTGGCAATACTATCCTGTTCCTGCACTCCACCCATTGTATTTGCTACTTCTATGGACTTTTGTTTTCTTTTTGTCCATTTACTGCATTTAGTTATACCTGTGTGATCTGTGTTTATAATAAAGACATTCTGTTTTAAGTGCAACTACTCTCTGTGGAATTCATACTGGGAATCCTGACACTTACACTGTGGAGGTGGCGGGAAGGCTAGCTATGTCAAACAATTACCACCTTGTGCCTTGTATTACTATCAAGGTACAATTTTACCCAGTGATTACTGGCAAGGTAGGAGGGAGGGTTAATTACCACTTGATACTTTCTACAGCTTGGCAAAAAGGTATATTGTTATTAACTTCTATCCATAAGCATAACCTGTTTATGGCAGTGTTTACTGTGTAGTGTTACATTACAGTACTTAGTGCTATTCCAATCAAGTTAATAGTAGGTCTGTAATGGAGGAGTGGAAAGAAGGTGCTGTAAGTGTTCATTATATCAGATGATTAGAGATCTAAAAACTGGTAGCTGTATGGTAGCTGTATGATGTGCAGAGTGCATTTGGAGGGTATTAGATATGTTATATTACACTTGATACTTGCATACACTCTTCATAGATAACCTCATTGTTTAGTGACACCATTTTTCCAATTTCCTTGTTTCTCATATAGCTACACCAATATTCCTATATCAAGACTGTACTCTACTGTACTTATTTTAGATAACTCAAAATCACTGTGCAGATATAACTGTATGCCTGTGGCTTAGTGCAATACACTTTTCTGGAAAACTGATAGTGAATCCTGATAGAAATTCTTTGTAGGAATGGTAATGGTACGCTGGTTCTCTGTGATGTTTTCATCATCATCATTAGCAGCTATTTATATAGTGCCCACTAATTCTGCAGTGCTGTATAGAGAACTCACATCAGTTCCTGCCCCATTACAGCTTACAGTCTAAATTTGCTAACAGAGACAGAGACTAAGCTCAATTTAATAGCAGTCAATTAACATGTTAGTATGTTTTTGGAGTGTGGGAGGAAACCTGAGTACCCAGAGGAATCCAACGCAAAGACAAGGAGAACATACAAACTCCACACAGGTAAGGCCATGGTCATGAATCGAGCTCATGACCCCAGTGCTTTGAGGCAGAAGTGCTAACCACTAAGCCACTGTGCTGCCCATGTTTTGCGAAGCATATAATCTACTTGGTACACATAACTGTATGCTTTTAAATTACTTATCTACACTATGAAGTGTATCTTTATTTTATAAGATATCTACTAAGCCTATGGAGGAAATAGTAACAAAGTGGGAAAGCTGTAGATCTTTATGATCTTAGTGCTGGTTGGATTTTTCAATGAACAAATGATTATTACCAAAGGAAACTTTGCATTTAACAGTTTTTCTTAGTGACTGGACTCATAACTCTTTAGATTCCCTAGAAATTTTATTCTATTGTACTCTTATGATGGCAGTGATTTTTAATTTATTGTTTAGATATAACAATATATATAGATAGATAGAAGACAGATAAATTGCCAGACATGATTTCACTCACTTCACAGACCTGTGTTTCAAATGAGTTTTTAATTAGTTTGAAGATTTCTCAAACTTTAGATAGACTAAACAGTTTTGCAGAATCATTATTTGAACTTAAACACAGAAATGTTCCATGTTTCAATTAAAACGAAACATTACAAATGTAATAAAGTGTAGCCATTTAAGCTTGAACATGAAACAAGTTATAGTTTATTTTAATATGATTTGTTTCAGCTTTCAGAACTTGAACTTATAAGTGCAAATTTGGTCTTTGAACCTCAAAGTTAAATTGAACCGTCCTAAAAATCACATTTGTACCAAAAACAAGTTCAAGGCCATTGAACTATTTCCATCCAATTTATAACCAGTTCGAACAATTCCAGTATCACTCCTCATAGCCAAGGACGTTAAAATGTGAGAAAACTATTTGTTTCTAAACCTCTCCTAAACCTGTTTAACAGTAGTGGTTGGGTTATTTGGAGTCAAAATAAAATCAAATTAAACAATTAAATTTTACATTTTTATTGAGACTGTTTATTGTATACATATTAACAAAGAACATTTCAAACAAACGAATTAATATTTTTTGACAGTATCTAGAGTATTTTCTCACCTATGATAAATCAAACTAGATAAATACAGTGGACTGCCATTTAAAATATTAATGTACATCAATGGCTTTATAGTGTGAAAATAATGTAAAGTGTAATTATCTGTAATAATTTAAATCGGTAATTTAACAGGTGGTCAACTATGTTAAAATATGTAAATAATAGATAAGAACAATTCCTAGTGCATTATGAAATTATTAAAATGTGACAAAAAATATTAAAGTTCTTATTTTAATATTGTTAATTCCTCCCCCCATTCAGTTTATGCTGTTACTGTCTCTGGATTTATCTGTACATATATGTCTTCTACAACACATTTTCTTCATTCTATAAGTTTAAAGATATTGTTTTCCTCAGGAATACTTTGACACATCACATTATTCATTCATATTGCATTTTATCTTGAAACATACATTGTTAGTATATTAGTATGAATGGCAGGAGAAATCGAAAATTACCCACCAGGGTTGCAGTATGCAACTGAACCAAAAATTGAAGAATCTGAAATCAATGTAGCATTGATAATTTCACATTTTTTTATATGACAAAGTTTTTTTAAATATGGAACAATAGTTATGATTTTACTAATGTTACATAAATGTAGCTCTGCTGCTCCAAAGAGCATTGTTACTCCATATGGGTTGCAAGTAGAGGAGAAGCTAAGAATGAAATTTTTAACCATCTCAGGTGCTACAGTCAAGGGCCAGTTTAGCACTATTTAGTGACCCCTTTAATTATTTATATAACTATGAAAGGCTCAATGGAAGGTCTTTGGACCCCTCTGGAGAACCAATGACTCTCTCATATATTCATGCCTGTAAAGTTAGGCTGTGGAAAGTTTGGTTGTTTGGCCAATACCAAATTTTGAGGCTTTTTTAGAACCGTGTTAAACATTTTAGCAGCATGTGTGCAGATATTTCTTCCATTCTGAACTTTGACTAAGTGTTTAGCTTATATGTAATCGTACAGGTGCATTGCATGTACTCAGGTGTGCAAACATTTCATTGTTGCAATCTATCAGGGACGACTTAACAGCACTCCCAGACCAGACGAATAATACGATATGGACATCTGAAAAACTTGTCTGGTCAAACTTTGTTTTGTCCTATGTTTTCTTAGTTTTAATTTTTTTTGTATATTAGTCATCAGCGCCTTATTGCCTCTATTTGCAGGGTGATCAGTTTATTGAAACAAGAAACAAAGCCAATCACACAAGATATTTCCAGGTGATGTTTGCTAAACCGTTAAAAAACAGCTGAAGTAAAGAATTCTTATAACATGAAAAAAACTAAATAAAGTGGAGAATTAGTATAACCACAAAATACCCAACAGTACAAATAGTTGACTAAAACTAAAATTGAAGCACTCAAATCCTCATCTCCAGGTATCTTCAAACTTTAAAGCAACATATATGTAGTATATCCTTTAAACACTTTTTATTACAATAACAACATCATATTAATAAACATCCACTTTAAAAATATCTTAGAAGAATGTCACATATCACCATAACAATCTTAGAATGTTAGGACACAAATTCAGAGTCCCTTTCTAAGAGTAGGGTGCAACAGAATCTACCTTTACAAGATATTTTCTAATGAGACTAAGGTTGGTAGTACCTTAAATGCAGGTGCATGCAGTAATATTAATTTGCTTATGGAGGTCTACTCATTAGCAAGACTGGGAGCTTCTGAAAATCATGCTGAATACCATACCTGCCCCTTTCATTTATAAATGATGTTCCACTGTCATATTGGTAAGCAGGCATGCAAGACATTTAAATCAAGGCTCGTTATTTTCTACTGTCCTGCTGCCTTGGTGTTGGTTGGGACTGCACAGAGGGAGCAGTAGCCACCAATTTCACAGCTCTGGCAGAGGCACTTGCTGTGTGCATCTGCTTTAGGCCCTGATGACCTCATGAGAGGGTTCTTCCTTTCTTCTAGGCCTCCAGTACTGCTGCTGCTGTCAGTGTCATGCGTAGGAATAGCCATTCCAGTGTATGCAAGTACCTCTGTAAATTCCCTGGTATATCCAGAGATGTTTGTGAAGGACAGTGGTTTCCAGCTCAGTTGCACAACACAGCTGCATAACACCCAAAAGAAGGACTCTGTTAGTTGTGTATTTGTTTTCTATGTAGATAAATACATATTATGCTCCTAAAATTCTAAGATCGTTATGGTGATATAAAAAGTGCGCATGGATATGACTGTATATACATTATTGCATATCTTTTACTGTGACTCCCTATGTCTGGAGAGAAGGAATGGGGATGTGCAGGGGTATAAGGGTGTGTTCACCTAATTGCTACACAATTAGACAAGCATGCATTGGCAGACTTGCTTTTTAGGTGGTGTACTTTTTGCGGGTGCTGAAGGACATACAGTATGCAAACAGCAGCACTATCTAATTGCTTCTGACTGGCTGATTGTATATGACCCAACCAACTTATAGTACTTAAATAATTTGTATCAAGGCATTATTATATCTATTCTTGACCATTTATTCATTTTACGTAATTGACATTTACATTTGGATCATTGCAGGAATTTGATTTCTAAAGGGGAAAACCAACAGATATTTGTTACTTACGGTAATTTAATTCAGTTTTCATATGTATTTTATTAAAATTTATATAGAAAATGCGACTATCGCTTTTGCATATAATAATAACTATGAAGATACTATTCTCTATTGTGTATATGACAGTTCATTACATTATTATACTTTTTACAAATATGGTAAATTAGCATTTTTACTACCAATCACAGCTCTACATTGATGTGGGGAGTAAGTATCTACACTTTTATATCTGATATACGTCTGGTGCAAATGCAACTGTTTTACAGCTGAATATATTTAAACATATGCACGCAAATGCACTTTTTCTTGCATCTGCCTTTTACTATGTACATTTGGAGCATATATGCATCCGCCTTTAAATGATGCCCTATGTATTTAATACTGTCTTTTGATAGTGGCACTTGCAAGTGCCTATCCCGAAAAAAAACAATGTTACTATTTTTTAATTGTATTTAATAAATTCTATGCACTTTGAGCCACCTGTCCCCTGTTTCCAAGTGTGCTCCTACATTTCCTGAGTTTCAACAGTTTGATCGAGTTTTCTCCTGTTTTCTTCTGTTATATACTTCAAGAAACAGCGCAGTGCAGCCTATTTATTTAATGGTGGTTTTCTCTTCATATTTTTGTAACACTATAAAGCACTAGGGGGTAGGCTGACTGGTTGTATATTGGTCACAAAAATACAATGTGACTTATAGCCATATTTTTTTACAATAGGAAGTGCATTATTATTTATACAAGAAAAGTTTTACTAAAGTGATGACATCAGAAATCACCAAGTATAAACAATGATATCAGAATTAACTGTTTATACAGACATTTATAGGAATTTATACATATTATCTATACATTAATATCACATATGTATTATAATGCTACTATAAGCAGTAGAGTATAGAATTCTCTTATTAACATAACTTACAACTTCAACTAAAGTGCTATATTTAATCTTCTGCGATACATTTCAAATATAATAAATTAACAATAAAAGATGACTTTACTTTGTCATTATTTTGGTTAGTGTTCAAAATATTTATTTTATCTTGAACCAGGCAATCAATGAAAAATCTAATTATATATTCCTATTGTGTATAAATATTCAATGGAGAGTTGGCATCCATTGTACAGTAAATTGCTACATATGCTGCAATTTTTAACTGGACCGACCTTGCAAAATACATTACATATTAGTTTGTGACCCACTATGTAAAAATAAATGAATTCTATGTATAAACTTATCATATAACATTCCTCTAACAACAAGATATTTATAGGCTTTGTTTTAGATTTTAAATACTTATTAAATAGAGGATCAGGTTTACATCTCTGCCGAAACACAGGTTCCTCCCAGTTAATTATTAAACTATAGTTAACTCTCCTTAGTGCTCAAGCACTAGTTATTCATACCACCAACTGAAACATTCAGAATGTTTTAATTTCTCCTGCAGAATATTTTATTAGAACAAAATGAAATTCCCTGATCCCAAGTGTATTGTTATACATAGTAAATAGCAAAAGTATTTTCCCAAGTTCATTGAAACATACAGCAAGCCTCTAACCCCAAGCTTATGTTATTTCTTATCTAGCACTGAGTTTGAATAAGGAATGTCTGATCACCCTAACAGCCCTGGGCCCAAGCTACTACCCTAAATGACCCTATTATAATCCATGACTCATCCTGGGTATAGTCCATAATTGACCTACTGTATCTCATAAATATCACAAATTATTAAAACTTACTAGCCACACAGGCTCAAAAGCTTTTCTGATTGCTGGCATAGTATAGTGGCGTTAAGGAAATTCTATTACAAGTGTCTAGGTATCATGAAAAGAAATAAACATTTATTGCAATAAAGGCTATGATTAAACAGATTATATTATACAGTGACTTTTAATGTTTTAATATTATTGTAATTGCATTTATTGTTTTATATAAATAAAGAATCTATTTTATATCCTAGAAGTTGAGGCACACAGTAAGCACTGCTTACATTTTTGTATTGTTATACAGTGACTTGCATGCATTTTCATAATATGTCATTCATGAAATATCAATTAAAAGTATTACTATCTTGACATTTTATTAGATATATATTATTAAATTGGTATAGAAAAATACTTACCAAAGACTATAGATGGATGTTGAATTACATATAATGTCTTCTATAAAAGAACTTGGTGTAACTATTAATTATTACAACATAAGGCACATATTCGAAGAATGTGAATATAGGTCTTCCTTTGGGCTAGATTTACTAAGCTGCGGGTTTGAAAAAGTGGGGATGTTGCCTATAGCAAGCAATCAGATTCTAGCTTTCATTTATTTTGTACTATATACAAAATGACAGCTAGAATCTGATTGGTTGCTATAGGCAACATCCCCACTTTTTCAAACCCGCAGCTTAGTAAATCTAGCCCTTTGTCTTTAATACCCTCACAGATTCTGGCATCCAAGCCTTTTGGATGTTGAGAATAATTGACTTCACAGATACAGAGAAAATATAATATACATATAGCTGGTTTTATAGATTGACATGACGACTGCCTCCCACACTTTAATTTTCTCACATAAAATCAGTTGAAGTTTGTGAAGGCAATGAGAAATGACAAAGTTGTGTTGAGGAATATAATTACATCAAGGTATGGTTTGTTTAGATGATCTGATTCCATCTCAATTTAGCTGCTGGACCCAGTGAGTTCAACTGCCATTGCTGTCATCTGTCATCGCTATTGCCATCTCAGTTCCTCCTTGTCATGGAATTGCAGAGATGGCCACTAACCGGTATTAGCGCAACTTAACAGGGAGGCGCGGAGTCTAACGTATCCCCGTTATTCACCAAGGACCCCCGCAAGGGGGTTTGGGCTTAACTGAGGAGGGGGAACGCAGGTCACGGTTCTCCAAAACAGTCACCGGTGTAGCGACAGTAGTAGACAGGCGTAGTCAGGCAATCCAGGTCAGAGCCAACCGAGCGGTGCACTACAGAAGGAGGATCCAGAGAGAAGTCAGGTCAAGCCAAATAGTCAAATCAGCCGGGCAGCGAGGTACCAAAACGAAACACAGGAGAGTAGTCACAGGATGCCGAGTCAGAACAGAATAACACACAGGATCAGAAGTTCAGGAAACGCTGGAGTTGGAGTGAACCAATACTCTGGCACTAGACATGTGTCAGAGGCTGCTTTATATACCCTAAGGTGCCTCCTGATTGGGTTAGGGAGATTTTGGCGGTAAGACATGCTGGCTGCAGACAGGAGAGCAGAGATAGCGTCCCGCTGCTAGGCAACAGGACGTGGTTGTTGAGAAGGTGCAGGCGTCCGTCTCCTGCACCAAGTGTCAATGCGGAGACGGCGCCTGACACTCCTTTGGTGATTCCACTGCTTCTTGGTAACAGCCATACATAAATGCTTGCACCGTTTCAGTGAGCATGATGCTAAAGCAAGACACCTGGCTACTCATGGCTACTCCAATTTGGCAGGGCATCATTATAGCAAATGCCTTTTCCACAACCAGAAGAAGATGGAGGATCAGTTATTATAAATGATAATGGCCAGTCATGCTTGACACTGAACTTTCTACAGTGACTGGTTCTTTTTTCGTGTCTCTACTTTCCTCTGTTGTACATTTCCCCATCCACCATGCACTACTCTATTATTGACTGCTGATAATGCTGCTGCCCTGTAACAACAACACAGTTTCCTATTTAGCATTTACTGTTCTGCTCCCTTATGTATAAGGTGTTGCTCAAACCTCTTAGATTCTTAGTTTATTTTATCAAGGCCATTTTTACCTTTTGTTTCATGTCATTGTATGTTGCTTGTTGATATCATGATCCCTTCAGTATATCACATTGCGTAGCAAGTCACCGCTTTACAAATGAAAGACAATAATATTACATATGTGTGTGAGAATAAGTGAGAAGTACAATATTTTAATATGCCTGTATCAATCAAAATAGAAAATTATAGATTTGTTCAAACTTTGGGTTCCTAATATAGTTAAAATGAATACCTACTCTTAATCAGTGACCTGAAGTTGTTGGGATAGTCTATAATAATATTTATATATAGTAGTATATGTTGGACACATTATTAACAGTGTGGTAGTAAACTAAATAATTATCATTTTCATAATTTGCTAAATAGTAGATAATTCTAAACAGTTGGTTAGGTAAGCAAAGCAATACTTTACCATTTAAGTTTTGTTCTTAGACAACACTTCCAAACCCATATTTGAAATGTTCATGTCTTTTAGTAATTTCCCAAGTTAATCTATTAAGTATGTCTCCCATAGTTGGCACTTGAAAACAATTTTTTTTTTTACTTTGTTTTATAAAGATTATTGTATTATCATTATCATTATCATTTTTTTTCATGAGAGAAAAGAGCCTAATGGCATTGACATATCATTTTCGAGCGATAATTGTTTACTTAGATTTACCTCACGCACAAAAAAGAAAGTTATTATTATTCTTTATAGGGCACCACAAACGGTCCACAGCGCTATGCAGAGAGCTTACAACAAATAAAGTATATAGCATTGGAGGAGAATATTAAAAAATAAATAAAAACATAGCAATACAAAAATCACAACACAGCTATAATTAGCCCTACTGGACAATGAGATGCAAGGAGGTAAATTTATTGCAATCTGAAACCTGTGCCTCCGAGCGTGGGTGTGGCTAAGAGGATCAGAATCACTGACTGAGGTGAGAAGACAAGTGAGGTATGGTGTCCAGGGGCAAAGAGCCCATGGAGGAGTTGTAAAACAAAGCTGGTGTGCAGAATGCATAGGTAATGAAAATAGCAGGACAGGAGGGAAGAGGGCCCTGATCACCAGAGCTTACAATCTAAAGGGAAGGGACAGACAAATAGGTGACATGAAGGCTTGAGTCAGTGAAAAGAAATCTAGAAAACAGATGGTTAGGGTTGAAGCAAGAAACGGTGAGATAAATTAGCGAGGTTGAAAGGGGGTGAGGTATACTTCATATAAGTGAAAGGTATACAAAGAAGGAAGAGATTAAATGGTGGAACGGTAGGCTTTAATGAACAGGTGGGTTTTCAAGGAGCATTATTTGCTTAGCAGGCTAGGCGATAGAGTTCGGGAGATCATTCCAGAGGTGGGGGCAGCAGGAAAGAAGTCTTGGATATGCGAATGAGATGTGGTTACCAGATGTGAGGTGAGGCGACGGTTGTTGGCTGACAGGAGAGGATGGGAGGGAGTATATATGGAGATGAAGATGGAGGCATGAGGGCGAGGAGTTTGAAGAAGATTCTGTAGAGTAAATGGAGCCAGTATAAAGCTTGGCAGAGAGGGGAGGCAGGAGTGGAGCAGTGAGTGAAATCTAGGCAAGAAATGATCAGAGAATGAATAAGAGATTTACTGGCAACATATTAAGGGAATAATGTGAGAACCCACCAGTAGTATAACATAGAGCTCTTCCTAAAAATCATTATACAGCCATCGGGTCCTCGCATTGCCCTCTTAAAAGCCTCAGCCCTTACAAGTGATGTCAATCTGACAGTCGGAATGTCTCTTTCTCGCAATTCTGACATGTCACTATTTACTTATGTCGAAAATTACATCTGTTGCTTTTAAATTATCATTCAAACTGCTGTCTGCATTTAGGTCTTTGATGTAATGACTCCCACCGCTTCTTCCATGTTGCCAGTAAATCTCTTATTCATTCTCTGATCATTTCTTGCCTAGATTGCAGCAAACTTCTCATTAACCGCATCCCATATACATGTTTTGCTACTTTTCAATCTATACTTAACACTGCAGCAAGACTGATATTACTCTCTCACTGCTCCACTTCTGCCGCCCCTCTCTTTAATTTGACTCAAGTTGGCAATTACATCTGTTGCTCTTAAAATATCTTTCAAACTGTTGTCATCATTTAGGTCTTCAGAATCGAGTACCCACCCTGGAAGAGGAAGGGTCTGATATGAGTGATGTCACAGAGCTGGAAGCAACAGGATTGGGCAAGCGAATGTATGATGGGGATGAAAGAGAGGGATGAGTCAAGAATGACACCCAAGCAATGGACTTGAGGGGACAGATGAATTAGTGGTGTTGTTAACAGTAATGAAGGGTGGTGAGGGGTGATAACTCTAGAGGGAGGAAAGACAATGACTTCAGTTTTGTCCATATTAAGTTTAATTAAACATTGCAACATCCAGGAGGAGATGGCAGAGAGGCAACAAGATACCAAAGAGAGGAGGGAAAAGGAGAGTTTAGGAGATGAAAGTTAGAGTTAGGTGTCACTGGCATAGAGGTGAAATTGCATGCCAAAGAAACTAATAAGTTCACCCAGGCTGGAAATGAACAAAGAAAATAGCAGAGGGCCAAGGACAGAGCCTTGAGGAATTTCAATGGGAATCAGGTTGGTGAGGAAGATGGGCCAAAGGTAGAAACAATAGATGGTGACCCATGGTGTCCAAAGACAGTTGCAGGTGGATAAGCAGAGAGAAGGGCTCTTTGGACTTGGCCAAAAGAAGATCATTGGTGACTTTAGTCATAACAGTTTCTGTGGAGTGGAGGGGTGAATACCAGTTTGGAGAGGATCGAAGAGTGAGTTGTCAGAGAGGTAGCTGGTGTGACAGTTGTAGACAAGCCGATCATTTATACATAGATAAAATAAAGGAAAGAGATCGGGCAGTGTAACGATAATGGTGGTGTTATCTGAAGCCCAATAGCTGAATAGATATCCAGAGAGTAGTCAGATGTTTGCCGGGTCGGTACACAAGCAGGGTAGTCCTGAATGCAAGGAAGTGCAGCAAGTGTCAGGAGCTGAGCAGACATAATACGCAAGCACGTGTCTGATCCAGGAAATGCCTATTATAGACCCAAACAGGAAACAGGATCCAAAATGGTTTCTTCTTGATGCCATCCTGACCATCTTGGATAAGGGCAAATCTAAAGGCAAGTTTATGAATGCAGAGACCCTAGTGGTCGGAGGTACAAATATCAATGTAATTCCATACAGACAGTAGATAGACAAGGAGATGTGATCAAGGTTGGGCTTTTAAGAATAGGTGAGACAAGACCATGTTTGAAGGAAGGGGAGAAGATGTTGGAGAAGGACAAGTTGAAGAGGTGGACAATGGAGACAGGGAGCGAAGGAGGTGAAAGGGGGAGAGGTGAATAGACATTTTCACCCATGGTGGGGTGGAAGAGAGAGCAGAGGAGGGGTGTATTAATGGGAGCAGAAGAGAGACGGGAGGAGGAGATGTCATGTTAGATGGATTCAATTTTGGAGGTGAAAATGACTAAAAGTCAGCTGCAGTAATTTAGGAGGGGAGGAGAAGTGAGGGGAGGAAGAGAAGGTCAGAGGAAGGTGTTGGAGGTGGTAAAGTGGCATTAGAGTGTGTAAGATTGGGTAGAGATGAGAGACTTGAAGGAGGATTTTTTGGCAAGGGAAAGGGCAGAGCAGAGGAATAACTTGAAATGTAGGAAATCAGCCAGGTAGTGAAATTTTCTTCATTGGCTTTCCGTAGATTTTGATACTTTTTGAGGGAATTGAGTGAGTTTGGTGTGCCAATGAAGGGATTTGAAATGGTGGAGGGAATGGCAACAGATTCAACGGTGGTAGTGAGGGTGTGGTTGCAGAGAGAAGCTGCCATTGTTGGGACAGGTCAGGGTGAATATAGAGAGTATCAAGCAAAGAGGAGAAGATAGTAGGATCAACAGTTTCAAGATTATGTTTAGTGAAGGATGTGTTGGGCGAAGGGAGGGGTGTAGGATATGAGAAAAGAGTGAAGAAGATGTGATGGTGGTCAAATGAGTTGGAATAGAGAGTTGTATAAGTCAAAAAGAACACATTGGTGGTAGGAGACAAGATCAAGGAAGAAAAGACAAGAATGGGGATGTTAAGGCACCCATCGATGATTGAGATTGATGATTGTCTAATGAGAGGAAATAAGGGAATTGGGGAGTGGTAGATAACTGAGACATGGAGATGGATAGGGTAGGAGAGCCGAATGCAGTGGACTTCAAAGGAAGAGAAAGAAAATTTGATCTGTGATGGGAATGATATGCAAGGTGCAAATGGGGGAAAGGAGGATGCACACCATTCCGCCCTGACTGTCATCAGGTTTGATAGAGTGGGTGAAGAGAAGGACCCCCATAGGTGAGAACAGTGGGGAAAGTGGTGTTAGTGGACGAGAACAGGTTTCAGTGATGGCAAAAAGGTTAAGAGAGTTGGAGATGAAAAGGTTATGGATATAGGACAGTTTGTTTTTTACAGATGGATCTGCCATTCCAAAGAGTACAGCAGAAAAGGAGATAGGAAAGTGGGTGAGTGTGAGTAAGTTTGGCAGGGTTAGTGGTACTCAGGGGTGGGTTCGATCTGGAATATGGATGTTGGCAGGGGGTGAGGATTAATATTGGACAGGAATGAGCAGACAGTGGGAGACTAAGGGAGGAAATGGTGAAATGAAAAGAAGGGGAAAGGAGGATCTAGAGAGAGTGAGATGAAGGTTGGAAGAGTGCTAGGAGGGGGAGCCATAATGTGTAAGAATGGAGCAGGGAAGATTGAGAGAGATGGATGAGAGAAGAAAGGCAGTATGGGAGACTGTGTGATATGAAATGTAAAATGAAAAGGTTCAGATGATTAGTCACATAGCAACATCCTGAAGCATGAGAAGCAAAACAGAGTGACACAGTCTTGATACGAGCAAAGGAGTATGTAGAGCAACGGAAATGGATCATGATGCAATAAGAGAATATGTAAATTTACAATGGGTACAGTAAAAGGGAGATGACGTACCAAGGGTGGAATCAGGAGGGTCCAAGGGTGAGATCAGGTTGTCCAGTAGAAGGTTGCAGGGTCAGGAGACCAGATCTTAAGGTGGCAAGCTGATGGGGACCAGGGGGCAAATGTATCAAGATCCGATTTTTTTCAGCGATTTCAAATCGCTGCAAATTGCGGCTCTGTTATTGTTGCTTGTATGATGTACAAGCATAGTAAATGGCATGTTTATACTGGGTTTGTTTTTTGATCAAGCAAGTTATGGATGCATTACAAAATGGAGTCCTTGTGACCAGAAGAAAAGAAGAAGATTACAAGCCATGTGGAATTACAAAATGTGGGTCTATATGACCAGAAGAAAATAAGACATTTTGCAAACATGGACTATTTGGATCTACAATTTATTTGGACATCTTCATGAACCTTTATTGGAATTAAAAAATATTTTGGACATGGGTTTCAAGCCATTTTGGATTAAAAGCTGCTGACAACAGATTAAGAAATCTGATTGGTAAATATTTGGGGTTTTATTTTTTTATTAATAAATCGATGTGGTAATAAAGAGTAATAGAAAGATACTGGGTAATACATACAGACAGAGAGGTAAGTGGACCCTGCTCACAAGCTTACAATCTATGGGATAATATGAGTTTGATACATGAATGTAAGTGCTACATATTGCATATTAATCAAGCAAGAATGCAAAGGTAAAGAGGTACTTAGTGGGCTAAATGATCCAGTCACACAGCAATGTTGGTCACAGGGTTGTTGTCTTGTGTTAACTGTATAGAGGGTAGTAATAGGGTAACATAATATTCTTCAACCATCCTCTTAATCTTTCTATAAGTTTCCCTGAAGAGGTAGATTTTCAGAACTCTTGAAGGTTTGAAGACTAAAGGAAAGACTTATTGTGCAAGGGAGGGAAATCCAAAAGTGGGAGCAGTCCGAAAAAACTCCTGTAACCCGAATGGGAGCATGTAATAAGAGTGGAAGAGAGACACAGATCCTGTGAAGAACAGAGGTGTCAAGCTGGGAGATATTTTGAGACAAGTGAGGAGAGGTATGTTGATGAAATTTTGTTGATGGCCTTGTATGTTAGTAGAACAATTTTATATTGGATTTGTTAAAAAACAGGCAACCAATGCAGAGACTAACAGAGTGGCTCAGCAGAGGAAGAATGATTTGCAAGGAAAATTAATCTAGCTTCTGCATGCAAAATAGATTGTAGGGGTAAGAGTCTGATATGGCACAGACCAGTAAGGCGGTGCTGTAGAGGATGAGTGCATGAATTAACATTTTTGCAGTATCTGTGTGAGATATGTGCATATTCTAGAAATGTTTTTTAGATGTATGCAACATGATATAAATTTAGAGTCGATGTGGGGAACAAAGGATAGTTGTGAGTCAAGGATAACATCTAGGCAGCAGTCAGCAACATTACTCAAGTTGGCTGTGACATTTAAACACTGCTTAATTAAGAGGCTTAATGTGTGCCAAGACATCATTTCCCACACATTACACCAGCAACAACTTGCATCATTAACACAAAGCAGGATGGATCCATGGATTCATGCTGTTTATGCCAAATTCTGACCTTATCATTTGCATGTTGTAGCAGACATCTAGATTTGTCAGGCCAGGCAGTTTTACAAAAGTCAACTGTCCACTTTTGGTGAGCCTGTAAGAACTTTAACCTCAGTTTACTGACAGGAGTGGAAAACATTGTGGTCTTCTGCATACCATTATTGTATGGTTATTTGAATTACTGTCTCGTTCATGTCAAGAAGCCAAACCAATCATCTCACAGCCACTCAATCTCTGCTTTTGACCTGTGTGTAAACACATAAGGACTTGATTTTTAGGGAGTCCTCCTTGGAAGAGTAGGTCACCCTTGTGAATTTCACACTATCTTCGTGGTTGTAAATGTTATTTTTAGGGTTTGTGGGTCCCTTAATATGTAGCAATAATCTGCTGACATTTTTTGCAAATCATTTTCACTAATTTGAACACATTTCCAAATTATTTTAAATTTGTAGTAAATGCAATACAGTTTTGAGGAAAATAATATATGATAATTTAGATTGCAAGCATGCAAAAACATTTTCCTTTTCACAAATGAAAGAAAATAAGAGAGGCAAGTCAAAGAGTGTCACAGTTTTAAAAATTAGTTTATACAAGAGGAATCATTTATAGTTTGTGATGTTAGATTCAAACTCCTATTTACTTTTCTGCTATGACTTGCCAACACCGGCTAGTTTCTTTTTCTTTTCTAAAACTAGATTCTACATTTTAAAAAAAAAAGTGTTTTGAAAAGTGAAAAAATTCTACAATAAGAATTGCACACAACAGAGTAAAAGTAATTTAATTAGAAAACTTGTAGACTGCAGATCCATACTGATTCTCAAAATAGATGCTGCAAAGTTCATACATATTTAATAGCCTACTCCTTAACAGGAAATATATTCTGCTGTTGACTTTTTTTGTCATTGCATATTTTTGGTGACTCCCACATTCTTCACAGTAGTTCTGCATTCAAATATTTTTCCCTGTGTCCTCTTATTGAAATAATTTCCTATTGCCTATTAACATTTGTGACGGAATAAATTATTTAGAAATAATAATATAAAGGATAAATAAATTAGACCAAATTACAACAACTATTCCACCCATCCTGGAACATATCTAAAAAAATGAAATAAAGTAAATAAAATTTACAATATCAGGTAGGAACTTGAGAGGGAGCCTGCTGTCTGTCAATTATGAGCCCAGCAAACTATGTTGCTTTTCTGCCAGTCCCAGCCCGCCTATTAGTGACCACTTCTTAAATCATATACCCAAAATCTATTAATTGCCATCTGCTTGTCATTTTCTTTAATGTTAACAAGATATAAACTGATCATGGTTGAGCATATTAATTGTAAATGCAAATTGAAGACAATTGGTTAACCCGGTCAGACATCTTTGGATACTAAAATGCATTTAATAGAGAATATTAAATGGTAATCATTTTGTGGGAAAATGTGGATAGTGGTTAACATGGATTGTACCATATGCTACATAAAATGGGTAAGTACCATGTAAAGTATTTTAGTATGTTATCATGACAGCATGTGACATGGAAGTCTTGGGGCTAGATTTACTAAGCTGTGGGTTTGAAAAAGTGGAGATGTTGCCTGTAGCAACCAATCAGATTCTAGCTTTCATTTATTTAGTACATTCTACAAAATGACAGCTAGAATCTGATTGGTTGCTATAGGCAACATCCTCACTTTTTTAAACCCGCAGCTTAGTAAATCTAGCTCTTGGTCTGAGACTTTGTTTTTCAACTTGTTGTTATTTGAATGTATTGGGTTTGACAATCTATTTCACATACTTCTTTATATTGAATCTGCTAATCAAATATTCTGTTTGATGTAAAGGATTTTTAAAGATTAAATATGTGCTATATAATATGATTTCCTTGTATTTATTTGCTTCTTTTTCTGCTGGTGAATCCCTTTGAATCACACTTATGGACTTGCACCAAAGTGCATGAGGTGCTTTCTTCTTGACCTGTACATTGCATGGCTAATCCATACTCAGGATTCAGGACTATATCAATAATGGTACTTATGGGGCTGATGCTCCAGGCCTCCCCACAGAAAGAGGCACATGTGGACCAGTGTTAAAATATTTTATTTTAGATGTTATCT
Organism: Mixophyes fleayi; assembly: GCF_038048845.1. Taxonomy (NCBI): domain Eukaryota; kingdom Metazoa; phylum Chordata; class Amphibia; order Anura; family Limnodynastidae; genus Mixophyes; species Mixophyes fleayi. Next base: position 198,950,017 of record NC_134404.1, read on the forward strand.
AACTACTACTTTGCAATTGCATGTAAATCATAATCATCAGGAACAGAAATACACTGTCCAACAGGCCCTATACTTATGAGTCATTATTTTGACTCATAACCTATGCGCTGGTTGGCTGGCCGCACGTCCTATGAATTGCCGGTACTGGCTTGGATGGGTTCACACAATCCGCATTAAACACTTTTCCTGCTGCTAACAGTGTGTCTGAGGCTGAGCTTGGGAACAGAATGACTCAATCCATCAGGAGGATTCATTTGAGAGGTACCAATTTCTCTTATCTTTTGTGAGCTGCCTAATGAATTCATAAAACAAAAAAACAAAGATAAAAAAAGCACACTTCACATTACTGTATTTCTGCATAATACTATCCCACATTCACAGTTATTAATAAATAAACTTTCCCTCTTGCCTTAATTACATGTTTATAAAGCACATTTACTCACACCACAAGAAATGAGAGTGGCAGCATCCAGTTAACAAAGACTGATATTGTAAAACTGAAGCATAGCCTTTATCTCTCAGCATTGCTGGGCCAAGTATTTGTTCAATGTAAGCTTACAGCTACATTCAACTTCACTACTGCATCACATTAGCCCAAATATGTTTTTATCGGATTTTTATAATAAAAGACATCAGTTTACAAAATTATTTCTGCAATTATGCTTTACGCCAAACAATGATAAGCTCACTTTCCCTATTAAGTGATAATAAGTTTGGAGATAGCTCTAAAGTCATGGCTCCTTAACACATGGTGGTCATTTAATCAGCGGGTTTTAGTTTTTTCTAATAATGCTCTAAAGGCTCATGCATTTTGTTCCATTAATATTATTATTGATCCAGTGCGGTAACCCCAAATGCATATAGAGACAGGTCTGTACTGTAGTGAACTGTTTCAGTCTGGAAAAAGATATTAAAGTAGGTTGATGGAGAACCAAATGATGGAGAATCTGACCAAATGGTACAGAAAGGGTCCATGGGCAGTGGAATTTAATACTGAAGATAATAAACTATACACAAAGAGGTTTGCATGCATAAGCAATATAATTATTTTTTTGCACAGAGCAGTAAATACGTTGTGCTTTCACTAGAACCATGCAGCAGTTTGCATTTAATTTGTTCACTTAATGCTTCGTTTTATCTACCTATACATTCTCAAAACAGGTCCCAACATTCTAGGATTCAGGTTAGATCCAGATAACAAATCTGCAATAACAGGTAAGAGAGAGCAACACAGTCCACCAACAGCCTCATCCTTTAGTCTTCTTGATTTTACTTTATAACATCTCTTGTTATCTCTCTGTTTTGCTCTTTTTATTTCCCAATCCCTTCCTGTTCTTCATCTCCCACCCTCCTCAATGTCCTGTCCATCCACCTGCTGTGTTTCTCCCTTCCCTTTTACTCAACTCCTCCCACCTCCCTGCCATCTTAACTCCCCCTCATCCTTTACAATCATACCCTCTCTCCACAGACTATCATTACAGTGCAAATCAGCTTGAGGCACAAGGAGCAGAGACCAATCATTTATCTTAAAATAAGTAAAAACTTTATTTTCTTAAGATGAGCTTTGTCAGAGATCAAATTAAATTTTTTCCCATTGTAACTTGCTGGCTACGCCCGCCTCACCAGGCACACTTTATTATTATTATTAATTTATATTTATAGGGCGCCACAAAGTATCCGTAGCGCCATACAAGGACAAATAATGGCACAGTACAAAGTGAAACAGCACAGTACAAGTAACAGTAAGCACTATAACTCTGGGAGCTCAAAACACAGCTAGAAAGAGAGGGTGGGGAGAAGTCAGTACAGGCTGGTAACTAGAGCCCAAGTGTTACGAGCCGCGGCTCCCCGACGGGCCGCCGCGGCTCGCTTCCGGCTCTCTCAGACGCCCCGGCCGTCTCCATGACGACCGGGGTCTCACTTCCGCCTCTGACGTCCCGGTTGCCTAGGCAACAACCGGGACGCTGTAATCCGGAGGCCGCAGCGCCCGGCCAGCGGTCTGACACCCGGGCGCATGCGCGCAGAAAAAGGTAACTTCTTGTTTTGTTTTTTGTGTATAGATTCTGTGTTGGAGTCTTGGCTAGGAAGTTACCATACCTGGCTCTGATAGAATTGATTATTCTGTTCTCCTATTTCTGTATGGCCTATTCTCTGAGATTAGTGCAGTAGGGAGGGGTCTCACTGGCACTCACTCCTATTGGCTCCCCTTGCTACTTAAGGCAGTGAGGACAGAGCCTCATTGCCAGTTATAGCTTCCTGTTTAGCTAGGCTCCTGTTCCTGTTTCCCTGCTCCTGTGTTTACTCTATTATTGGATTTCCTGTGTATGACCCCTGGCTTGTTTTTGGACTTCGTTGTATTGCCTGTGACCCCTGACTACGGCTTGTTTTCTGATATCCCTGTCTGCTGCCGGCCCTTGACCTTTTGCCTGGACCTCACATCGCTGTGTTCTACCACGCTGCCTCTGGGTTCTCCCCAGTCAGTGCACACTACACGACCCTCCGTTTGTCTGCAGCCAAGTCTGTCCCCACCACTAGGGGCTCCAGTGAACACCAGACATCGGAGCAGATTCCGGGTTCTGTCGTGCTGACTGAAGGAGTTCCTAACACCAAGAGGGTTGGCACAGATGACAGGTAAGAGCCACTGAGAGGAGAGGAGCGGAGAGAAGCGAGAGGAGTCAGAGGGCAGAAGGTCCGAGAGGAGGTGAGCTAAGTAGCTAGAGAGCGCAGTTAAAAGTGATGGAAACAGGAGGTAGGAGAACCCAGCTCAAAGGAGCGTACAATCTAAAGGGAGAGGAAAACAGACAGACACAAGGATGAGACGGAGACACCCACTTCAATGATGAGACACCCACTTCAGTACTGGGTGAGATGCACTGTAGCATGCACTTGCTTTGTGCGTTATGTGTCCACCAGGCCCTATAGCGTCCCTGCAGTGATGTTTTGAATAACTATTTGCAAGTTAATATATTTATTTGAAAATTATTGTGTTTATCTGAACTTTCAAATGGTCTTTTTTACTGGGACAACTTTGTTAGGTTTATAATGTCCAACATCTCTCTGGTCTTTCGTTTACAATTGTAGCACAATTGTCTTATTGGAATTTCCTTGTGAGTCTGGTGACCAATTTCATGAGTATCTTTTTTAGACTCACTCTCATAGAAAAAAGTAAAAGTGCATTATCAACAACTAATTCCTAAGAGCGATTTACTTTAGATGGAACTGCAGGCAACTAATGAGAACATCTAAACTTAATGTACTTTGAGCATGTTTAACAAGTTGTTAGTATGAGTTAATCCACACATGCATCTAGGTGTGGTTTAGTTTTATTTGGATGGATGACTGCGCATTTTAAAGATGTTCTTGAAGCCAGGAAACAAGGGTCTTTGAATCGCTGACAGTTTCCCAATCATTTGTGAGCTGCAACATTTTCACAGCTGTTCCTGTAAATGCACTTATAAGTAAAAGTAATGGTATTTTTATAATCAACTATAACTTGTGTTTTTGTCTTCAGTGGTCAATGAAATAACATACAATTACCCTCCAACTGTCCCAATTCCATCAGGATAGTCCTGATTTTAAGGGACTACCCTGATCTGCTAGGAGCTGTCCCAGCATGAGGGACAGTGGCGCCGTATTCCCACTTACATATATGGTGCGTGAAGCAATTAGTGGTGCACACTTCAAATAAAGGAAGATGGGAGGGAGATGCAGATGGTTGGAGGAAGGTGCTACCTATGCCCTCCATGGTGCTGGACATGCCCACTTCTCACAATAGACCCTTAACTGTTTTCACCTCTAGACCCATGTGGCCTGTAATCTGGCCTTGACAGAATAGATACAATAAGTAAAACATTAAAGGGAATTAGTACAAAAATCAAAATACAAATTTTAATAAGATCAAACACTTTGTATATTACATTTTTAATTTAATTTAGGTTTGATTTCTACTGTAATTAAGCAAACTATTATGTCCAATCATCAGCAATTTTAACACATTTGGAATCATTAACTCTGATGAATCATTGGAATTAAATTTAATACTAATTCAAATTGATTTAGAATCCAGCACAACAAAAATGAATAAGCTTAATATCTTGTATTGGGCTGAAATTTAAATTGCAGTAAATGTTCTTGCACATTTAAAAACAGTATATATAGTTTCTGTGGCAAGACACCACGAATACAATTATCTAAGTAAATGATTCAAGCATCCCTTCCCAACATCATGGATATATTTTTAAATTAATAGATATCCCAAACAACATGGCAAAAATAAAACAGCAATAGCAGTTTTTCATAGGGCACTATGGGGGAAATTAAATTTTCCGCAATGCTCTTTAGAGCATCGCAGCAGCTGGATATTTACAGAAATCTCTTTAAATGCAATTTAGTATCCATAGAGATGTGAGGAAAAATGAAGAGCTTTTACTGTTGCAACTGTAAAAATGCGCAGCCGCAATGTCCTGAGGAACATTTTATGTTGCAACGGTCCTGAATGATTTTTGTGAACTGCCGTTCTGATAAATTTCTTTATTTATGGTGCATATACATATATATATATATATATATATATATATATATATATATATATATATATATATATTGTAACAAAAGGAGGCATTTAGCTGGCAATATGCAGAGAAAGCAGGGAAGTAGAGTAAAACATTTGTGCAGTAATGCACCTAGATTGAATGTAAAGACCTATGTATGAAAAGCAATAGTTTAAATTTGGTTTAACTTACATGACTTGAAATCCTTCCTCTCAGCAAACAGACAGGGTGTGTCTGTTTGAATTACAGAGCCAGTGATGGGCATTTCCTTTTAAAGAGAAGGTGGGTGTGTCACCTGTCCATCAAGCTAAGGCTGGGGGAGGAGTATCAGGTATAAAAGCTTGTTTATATCATTTGTGCACTGAGATCAACGCTGGGTAAGCTGGCTGGTCTTGAGAGAGCTGAGCTATGTCTAGCTAACGTTTAGGGTCTCCAAGTATTGCTGTGAAATCTTGTGTGCTGTAGTATTGCTGTGTACGGTGTCAAAACATTTACCATCCTGACAATAAAACTACATAAAAAGGAAGAAGTTGTTCGCGTGTGCTTCAGCAGTAGCGGGCTCCTGCCACAAGTGGTGTCAGAAGTGGGATACACCGGGAAGCAAGTTTCCGCTACTCAACCCGCGCAGACGTCCACATGGAGGAAGTACTGAGAACCCTCGTGAATGTGGCCGCTGCGCAGCAACAGCAGCAAGCTCAGATGCTACGAGTTGCCGAGGCACAGGTGGAAAACACAAGGCTCTTAAGAGAAGAGTTAAGCCAGGTGAGACATGACAGAAATGAACCACTTGGTCCTGTTCTCCAGAAAATGTCGCCAGGTGATGACATAGAAGCATATCTGGTGTCCTTTGAGAGACTTGCAAAAAGATGAGGAACGGGCCTCTGATTATTTGTGCCTAAAGTCTGAGATATTGGCTCGCATGGAGTTTCCGGGCCAGGCCAAGCCCAGCGCTATCACCAATGGCGCTATGATAAAGAAAAACCAGTCAGAGCACAAGTGGCTGAGCTTTCTAAAATTGTAAAGAAATGGCTGCAGCCTGAGGAGAATTCGCCTTCTCGGAGTATTGAAGTTCCGGCGATAGATCACTGCATCCGGGGGCTGAACCGCGATTTGCAAAGGTGTGTTCTGCAATCAGACCCACAAACTTATGAAGAGCTTGCCACCGTGGTAGAAAGGTTTTGTGTGCTACAGCAAATGACTAAAGAACCTGCATTTGTGCCAAAGCTGCTGCCACGCTAAAAGCCAGGTTTGACAATCCTTGCTACATGGCCCAATGGCAAAACTGCTACGGACAGAGGGCCAGGTGCAAAGCCGTCTAATCTGAAGTGTTTTGAATGTGGTGAGCCAGGCCACTTTAAGGCAGAGTGTCCTATCCTACCGGAACCCATGGACTATTCCGTGGCACATATTGGGCCTGCTTTTCCAAGCTGTTTTACCATGACTCCCACGTCAGGAAGTCCTTGTTTGTTCCGGGTGACTGTGCTAATCAACCAAAACCTTGTTCTGGCCCTGGTTGACTCGGGGAGTGAACTCTCATTGGTTTCAAGCTCTGTCTTACCCGAAACCATAACTTCTTGGTTGTCCAAGGTGAAGGTTCTTTGCGTACATGGCACGACAGAGGAGTATGAAAGAACAATACTACCAGTCACACTTAAAGACAAAACTGTTATGGTGGTAGCTGCCATAGCACCTAAACTCCCATATCCACTCATTTTGGGGCGAGACTTCCCACTGTTTAATGATGTCCTCGGTGAGCGGATCCGGCCGGACATGCCGGCAACTGATGCAACGGTCGGAAGTCCGGTCTTAAAGGAACCGCCTAAGAATCCACAACATCTGGACATCGATCTTTGGGAACCACCAAACTAGAATGCCATCCTGGGAGTCACAGCAGGAGTTCCACAAAAGAATCCACCTGCGGGGAAACATGGACAGTCCAAACTAGCATTGGTCGGTGATGTAGCAGATGAGTCCACCCCACCTGTCAGTGAGGATACGGACTGGTCCACAATACCAATTTTGTTTCCTCTGCAGGACTTTGCTCGAGACCAACTTAATGATGCCACTTTGGAACATGCCTTTAAAAGTGTGACTGAGGTGAATGGAGTAGCGAAAGCCGCCCAGCATGCAGAAGGTATACCATATTTTATTGTTAAAAATGATTTCCTGTATAGAGTTGCTACTGCACAGGGGGATAAAGTAGAACAATTAATGGTTCCTCAGGTCCATGTAACCCTAGTGTTAAAAGCAGCACATACACATGTCTGTGGGGGACACCTCGGGGAGGATAAAACACGGGAACGAGTTCTGCTTAGGTTTTACTGGCCCGGTGTACACATGGCAGTGAAAAAGTATTGCCGGTCCTGTCCCATTTGTCAGAGAACCTGTCCCAAACCCATGTACAGGGCACCTCTCATTCCTATACCAATAGTACAAGTTTCCTTTGAACGGATAGCCATGTGTGGTGCCCCAAAGCCCAATCAAACACTTTTGAAATGCAGGGCTACAAGGGGTTAATAGAGGCTGAGAGAGACACAGTGGGAATGACAGTTGACAGTTGAACTGAAGAGGCGTGCCCAGGATGATGTGCAGGAAGGAGGAGTTTGTGTCATAGCAACAAGTCCACGGAGTTTGGTAATAACTGTGAACTCCCAGAAGGCAGTGGGGAGAGGAAAGTTCTAGACTTCTGAGGGAGAGAGATGAGGTTTATGAGTGACAAGAAGACAGACCGAGAGATAAGAAATCTGAGTTGAATCTTTCCAAGTAGCTGCTCACTACCTCAGGAACAGGCTGAGAGAGATAAGAGGTATTACTGCTGGAAGTCGATCATATGAAGGAACTCTAGTTGAAAATACAGTAGGTCTGCAAATCACCTTTGTCACAGATTCCTCCACTTGCTTTCCTCCATGCGGACAGATTTAATGTACTACAAAATTCCTGTGCACAGGTCAGCCCAGGACTGAGTGTAAAATATGGTAACGTTACCAGGGATAATATTGGTGCACCAAATGTTTTAGTTGAATGTTAATGTTAAGTGATTTACCTAAAAATTGATTTATTGTTATATTATATGTTAAATGCTATTGTGCTCTATGTTGATCAAATGAATATTTTGTCATTTCCATTGAGTTGAAGGGGTCAGTGGCGCGGTGGCTTACTAAAATTATCTTTACCGCATTATTAATAAACCCAAGTTATTTGACCAATCCTTGTCCCTTTCATTGAAGTATTTATCTCCTGACCACCGGATATCCGACCAAAAAAGAACCTGACTCGTGTCTGGAGGACAAGGTAAGGGAAGGAAATCCCATCAGTACTCGACCACCACATAAATTTGGCGTCAAACCGAACAGGATCCGAGTGCATCAGGAGAGTTATACCCTCAGTGAAAAATGGATCAGCAACGGGCAGGGCCCATAACCCTACCATACTATTTTCGGGGCCCCATGGCTCCCGAAGTACAGCGGGGACGACGACAAGCTACAGAATACTTCATTCACAGAATTCGAGAACAAACTGGAAACCATGTTCTGGCTATACCCGTTGAATGAACAGCAGAAAGTGGAGATCTTAATAGGGCAACTCACAGGGTCGGCGCTCAGAGAAGTAATCTCATGGCCGATGGACGACAAGAAAGAAGCGGCACAAGTTTTAAAAAAAATTTCCACAACGTTTGAGACAAGAACTCTTCTGGAGTTAAAGATGAAACTATATGCTTGCAAGCAACAACCGAACGAGACACTGCGGGACTATGCCCTGAGCCTACAAAGAGGAAGTATGAAATGCGGATGAAGCCCTGACCGTACAGTTCATAGAAGGAGTCACCCAAGAATGCGTTAAGATTCAGCTACGACTGATGAAAGCACATATGCCAGGCAAAACCTTTCAAGAGTTTAAAGAGACCACCATCGCCATTGTCGGTAACCAACGGGGAAGGGAAGAAGAATACCCAGAATTGGTGGGCTTCAGAGAAAGCGCACGCTCAACGGGAGCCATGGCAAGCAGCACAGAAAAATCAACACGGGCCCAAGAATCGGTAATACAGAACGGTCAGTATCCCACCGAAGACCCAATACAAACGCTCAAAAAGCAAATAGAGGAGCTGACTGTCGGAAGGGTAGAAATCCAGCGAGAGATGCGCCAAATGGCGAGGCCACCGGCACCCACCTGCAGGGAACCAAAGTGGAGGCCCGAAAGACAAAGACCAGTCCGAGGCAGGTGGGAACCACCACGCGAATATGTACGGCGATCGTCTAACCAATGCGATAGTCAAGGGCGCCCGATATGTCGCCGGTGCCATGGGATAGGACACATAGAACGAAACTGCGACCAAAACGAACATTTAAACTCCGACACCCTGAGATTGAGGGCCGAATGTCGGGGCGAGCCATGGGAATAGATCCGGATCCAGAAAACTGGAGGCCCCAGTTCATCGGACAATGTCCCACGTTACCCGTTACAATTAATGGAGTGGAGACACTGGCTATGCTTGACACGGGGTCGCAGATTACGACCATCCGGCTCCCTACATTCCACAAGTAATGGGGCAAAGAGCAGCTGTTATCACCACCCCCAGCCATGCTGCAGCTGATCGCCAGTAACGGCCTTAAGATTGCATGTGAAGGGTATTGGGAAGCGGACATCCAGATCGGAGTGACCTTGTTGCCAAGACAAGGCTGTCTTGTCACCGCCCCCTGTAAAGGGAACATAGCCCTCATCATCCTGGGGATGAATGTGCTGCAAAGATGCCCGGATGAGTTAGTGGCGACTTTGAAGGGTAAATTAACCCAAGCGGTTTCCCCCGGTCATCAGGCCTTTCAACATACTGTTCGGCTCCTACAAGGTTACCAAAAGTCTGCTGGTTCCCATGTAAAGGTTTTGGGCACTGTCAAGTGGTTTAATATGCGGAATGGATATGGCTTCATCAACAGAAATGACACCAAAGAAGATGTTTTGTCCACCAGACAGCAATAAAGCGAAATAACCCACGGAAGTTTCTGCGCAGTGTTGGAGACGGGGAGACTGTGGAATTCGATGTTGTGGAGGGAGAGAAGGGTGCCGAGGCAGCAAACGTGACTGGCCCTGGTGGTGTACCAGTAAAAGGAAGCAGATTTGCACCCTACCGACGAAGGTTTCGCAGACGTTTCTACCGGCCAAGTGGAGAGAATGCTGCAGAATCTAGTGGGGAAGTAAGTACAGAACAAGTGAGCGAGGGAGGGAGAGCAGAGAAAGTGTCCTCTCAACAGAGACCTGTCCAGCGCAGGCGCTCTCCTCCGTTCTTCTACAAACGGCAGCAGAAAGACTACGACTGGGATGCACAGGCCTGTCGGCTGTCAGAAGGAAACATTGTCCTCAAGAAGAAACATCAAGAGATGACTGGGACAAAGAGCCAGATGATAGAAAAAGGACTTTTCCTCACCTGCCCACTGACCCTTTCGAGCTACTATTGGCAGTATCAGGATTAGAGATCGTTCTCACTGAAACTGTTGTATATAATGTATATTAAAACTGTTGTCATTAAAAATGTTGCTATTATAAATGTTGTAAATGTGTGATTTGAATTGACAACCACCTTTATGTCTTAATGCGTGAGGACGAGCACCTGAAAAAGCGGGGGTGAATGTGGTTCCCCAAAGCCCTATTAAACACTTTTGAAATGCAGGGCTACAAGGGGTTAATAGAGGCTAAAGGAGAGACACAGTGGGAATGACAGTTGAACTGAAGAGGCGTGCCCAGGATGATGTGCAGGAAGGAGGAGTTTGTGTCATAGCAACAAGTCCACTGATTTTGGTAATAACTGTGAACTCCCAGAAGGCAGTGGGGAGAGGAAAGTTCTAGACTTCTGAGGGAGAGAGATGAGGTTTATGAGTAACAAGAAGACAGACCGAGAGATAAGCAATCTGAGTTGAATCTTTCCAAGTAGCTGCTCACTACCTCAGGAACAGGCTGAGAGAGATAAGAGGTATTACTGCTGGAAGTCGATCATATGAAGGAACTCTAGTTGAAAATACAGTAGGTCTGCAAATCACCTTTGTCACAGATTCCTCCACTTGCTTTCCTCCATGCGGACAGATTTAATGTACTACAAAATTCCTGTGCACAGGTCAGCCCAGGACTGAGTGTAAAATATGGTAACGTTACCAGGGATAATATTGGTGCACCAAATGTTTTAGTTGAATGTTAATGTTAAGTGATTTACCTAAAAATTGATTTATTGTTATATTATGTGTTAAATGCTATCGTGCTCTATGTTGATCAAATGAATATTTTGTCATTACCATTGAGTTGAAGGGGTCAGTGGCGCGGTGGCTTACCAAAATTATCTTTACCGCATTATTAATAAACCCAAGTTATTTGACCAATCCTTGTCCCTTTCATTGAAGTATTTATCTCCTGACCACCGGATATCCGACCAAAAAAGAACCTGACTCGTGTCTGGAGGACAAGGTAAGGGAAGGAAATCCCATCAGTACTCGACCACCACATAACGACCTTGTGGGGCCACTGGAAAAATCCGCACATGGGCACCAATATATACTAGTGGTGCTTGACTATGCAACCAGGTATGAAGAGGCAATTCCCCTACGAAACAAAGTCCAGTACCATAGCTAGAGAACTTGCATTGATGTTTACACGTTTGGGAATACCCAAAGAGATTCTCACAGATCAGGGTACTCCATTCATGTCTAAACTGATGAAGGACATTTTCCAGTTGCTAGGGGTTACGGCGCTTCACACCTCTGTATACCATTCACAAACAGATGGCTTGGTGTAACGCTTTAACCGCACATTAAAGCACATGCTCAGGAAAGCTGGAGCTCAAGAGAAAAAAGATTGGGACACTCTTATTCCCTATTTGATGTTTGCCATCCGTGAGGTACCTCAAGCTTCAACAGGGTTTAGTCCCTTTAAGCTATTGTTTGGGTATCTTGGATATGTTAAAAGAAGGGTGGGAGCAGCAATGTCCCAGGGAGCCAAATCTGGTACAATTTGTGTCCCAAATGTATGAGAGGCTAGGAAAGATAGGGCCCATTGTGCAGCAACATGTAAAAGAGGCTCAGGAACGACAAAGGAAAAGGTATGATAAAAGTGCTGTTGTTCGATCTTTCAAGCCTGGGGACAAGGTCCTAGTCCTGGTTTCCACCCAGGAAAGCAAACTTTTCGCCCATTGGCAGGGTTCATATGAAATTCTAGAGGCTGTCGGTCCTGTCAATTACAGAGTCCGCCAGTTAGGTAGGAGAAGGGAGGAGAAAATATAACATGTTAACCTCCTTAAACCTTGGCATGATGAGGAAACCTCTCCTCAGGTCATGAGTACTGCCATTGAAAAGTCAGAAATACCCATAGAGCCAGCTTTGTCCATTCAGCAGAGAAATCAGACTGAAGAAATGATTCGCCGGAACAGGGATGTCTTCTCTTCCATTCCTGGGCGCACTACCTTAATTGAACACAACATTGTCACTGCGCCAGGAGTCATTGTAAATCAGAAGCCGTATCGTATTCCAGAAACCAGATGGGTGGACGTGAGAAAGGAGGTCGAGAAGATGCTCCAGTTAGATGTGATTGAAGAGTCCACTAGTGAGAGGAATAGTCCCCTTGTGCTTGTCCCGAAACCCAATGGGACAATGAGGTTCTGCAATGACTTTAGGCGCCTAAACAGTATGTCGCAGTTTGATGCCTATCCGATGCCATGTGTGGATGAACTAGTGGAAAATCTTGCTGGTAGCAATTATTTGACAACCCTTGATCTAACAAAGGGTTATTGGCAAGTTCCCCTGACTTCCACGGCCAAGCCAAAGACTACATTTTCCACCCCTAATGGTCTCTATCAATATAAAGTCCTACCCTTTGGATTGCATGGGGCACCTGCCACCTTCCAAAGGGCCATGAATAAATTGCTACGACCTCACACAGCTTATGCGGCCGCTTACCTGGACGATATAGTGATTTATACCCCAGACTGGGGATCACATTTAGCGAAAGTTGAGGCGGTCTTAGCTTCATTAAGGTCAGCGGGGTTAACAGCTAACCCAGAGAAATGTGCCATAGCCATGAGAGAAGCCAAATATTTGGGGTACGTTGTTGGTCGAGGGCATGTCAAACCCCAGCTGGACAAAGTAGAGGCAGTGAAAAATTGGGCAAGACCAGAGAAAAAGTCACAGTTAATAACCTTTTTAGGCTTAGTAGGTTACTACAGGCGGTTTGTAAGCTACTTCGCCACTAGAGCTTCTCCACTAACGGACATGTTAAAAAAAAGTTGTCCAGATAGATTAACCTGGTCTGACTCTGCAGAAACCGCCTGGTCTGATCTTTGGTTAGCTCTTTGTTCCTTCCCAGTTCTACAAGCACCGGATTTTACCAAGAGGTTCTTCCTCCAAACTGATGCTTCTGGTGTTGGCTTAGGTGCAGTCGTGTCACAGGAGAAGAATGGAGTAGAAAATCCTGTCCTGTACGTAAGCCGTAAGTTGCTTCCAAGGGAACAAAAATATGCCACTGTGGGGAAAGAATGTCTCGCCATAAAATGGGCTACAGAAGCTCTGCGCTATTATCTCCTAGGCAGAGAGTTCACCTTAATAACAGACCATGCACCATTGAGATGGATGCAGAACAACCGGGAGGTAAATGCCAAGATAACCCGCTGGTTCTTGGTACTGCAACCTTTCAAGTTCTCAGTAGAACATAGACCCGGGATTCTACACAAAAATGCAGATGCGTTGTCACGAAAATATGCGCTCCTCGCGTAGTCCGCGTCCCCCTACTTGGAGACGCTAGGGGGAGGGATATGTAACAAAAGGAGGCATTTAGCTGGCAATATGCAGAGAAAGCAGGGAAGTAGAGTAAAACATTTGTGCAGTAATGCACCTAGATTGAATGTAAAGACCTATGTATGAAAAGCAATAGTTTAAATTTGGTTTAACTTACATGACTTGAAATCTTTCCTCTCAGCAAACAGACAGGGTGTGTCTGTTTGAATTACAGAGCCAGTGATGGGCGTTTCCTTTTAAAGAGAAGGTGGGTGTGTCAGCTGTCCATCAAGCTAAGGCTGGGGGAGGAGTACCAGTTATAAAAGCTTGTTTATATCATTTGTGCACTGAGATCAACGCTGGATAAGCTGGCTGGTCTTGAGAGAGCTGAGCTATGTCTAGCTAGCGTTTAGGGTCTCCAAGTATTGCTGTGAAATCTGTACGGTGTCAAAACATTTACCATCCTGTCAATAAAACTACATAAAAAGGAAGAAGTTGTTCGCGCGTGTGCTTCAGCAGTAGCGGGCTCTCGCCACAATATATATATATATATATATATATATATATATATATATATACATTTGTTTTTTGTTTGTTTTTGGTATTGTTATTCTTTCTTTTTTTTTTTTTCGATCAGTGATGCCATGGAAATTCCCGATGGAAGAAATCAAATCTGGGAATATTTCTCTTACTTTATAATTATTTAGAATACAGATGTCCTGTTTAAGACACTGAATTAGTAAAAGTAATGATAATTTACATAATGAAAATTACATGTTACCCGGATAATCAGTGGAGCTAAACTCATGCTAAACTCTAGAACTCTAAAAGGGCATTTCATTAGTGTATGGAAGAACTGCTAAAACTTAATGGGATTCTAAAAATCAAAAAGGTGAACAATAAATCCCTTTTTAATAAGAGCAAATTTGCATTAAACATGTTCTGAACATATTCCAGCAAATGAAAATGATTTCCTTAAAAAAAAAATTGATTAAAGTAATGAGAATATGATGGCAAATAACCTTAACAATTTAGTGCAATAACATCATAATCTAATATAATACACTGTTCGACTAAGAAAATCTGTTCCAAAACATTCAGTGATGATATTTTGTGAACTGTTTTAGAGAATAAATTGGTGTCCAGAAATGTGAATGTTTGAATGATTTGTGCAAAAGCTTAAAACAAAATCAAACACATGCAAGTCTACCCCTAATTTGTGTCTTTATATACAATGAAATGCACAGAGAAGCAGTGAAGCAAAGTAGAGACCATCAATTGCAGAATTTGAATTATATATATATATATATATATATATTTAAGTTATAGTCCTGCCTGACCAAATTTGGTTTAATCATATTTAGTTTATTGTTCTGGATAACAAATAATACTTTGCAGCTTTGGGACACTTTTACCTATTCCCTTTACATTCAACTTTAACAGATCAACAGGTTAATTATGTACTATGTACTATGTTCTCTGCAAATTCTAGCTAGAAATCAAATTCAGGATTCAAACAGCAGCTGGTATCACTTGCTTAACCCAGTCAGGCAGTTTGGTGATGATGTCAAAGAAAAGACATAGTTACTGTTTAGTGATCAATGGCAGAATTACTGTAGGTGCAGAGGGTGCAACTGCTATTGAACCTATATGTAGTGAGTCCTTTCTTCCCTGTCAAAGCCTCATATTTATGGGAGTTTTTCACCACTGGTTGGTACAGTGGGCTCTTAACAAATTTTTGCTGTGTGGCCCACAAATGTCTAGTTAAGCCCCTGTTAGTGCTGCTAAAGGATGCATGCGTGCAATGAAAGATGGGAGTTGCAAATTACTGCCATGGTCATTAAACAAAGCGCTGTGCTGTCTCTGCAGTCCGGCCTTCACCAATGTTCAACAGTTACTGCAAAAGGTATTTCTAGGGTCAAGATGATAAAATAAAGAAACCGGCACACTTCTTCCGTAAATATTAGCTTTATTACAGATGTTTTCTAAATATGAAATCAATTGTTAAAGGCCACTAAAAAGTGCACATTGAGCTTTAATGCATTAGCTTTAATAAAGCCCTGCTAGCTGCAAAAAGTGTGCATGAAAGGCAGGAGCAGGACTTGGCCCATTGAATTGAAAGAACTCTTGAACAGAGCATGGGAAATATAAATCTCTGCATATGCGCAATGTGGGCTAGGACACCACTGATATTTAAAAATTTGTAAACCGTACTGGCATCTTAGTGCAATACTGGTTGTATGATTCTCATAGCAATCAGCAATTTCAACCTTGATATCGCTATTGCTGTAGAAAGAAGGCAAGCAGTTTTAATAACTTCACTGACTTTACCACAGTAATTAGCAGTGCTGGTGTTTGAAACCAAGGGGTAAATTTATTAAGCTGCGGGTTTGAAAAAGTGGAGATGTTTCCTATAGCAACCAATCAGATTCTAGCTGTCATTTTGGATAATGCGCTAAATAAATGATAACTACAATAACTAGAAAGCAGGTAGCCCTCGCACCTAATATTAAGAACCCCCTCTCCCAAAATATTAATGTTGTCCAAAAACCAACAATATGGATGGAATCTTCCAAAATACCCCGTACACAGTCTTATTTTCAAGCGGCAGCCAAATTGCATGATACCAGATGGTCAATCCGGAAATAGTTCTAAAACAATAAGAAGGCAAGGCGCCTCATAGAGAGAGTAGTATTGTAAAATACAAAGATATAAATAAAAATAGTGGTATGTGTACCAGATTTAGACTTGTCAGCAGTCATAACAAAATTGTCAGTCCTTCCGGCCGGTTATCAGAATGAATTTCTGGATCTCATCACATATGAAAATAATGGTTTGAAATGTTCCTCCTCACAGCAAACAGACAGGGTGTGTCTGTCAGTGCAAATAAAACCCCAAAACAAACATATATATATATATATATATATATATATATATATATATATATATTATACACCATATTAACATACCCCTCCTTCCCTCACACACTATCTATATATTAAAAGCTCCCCCAATCACACACTGTATTAACATACCCCCACCCTCGCCACTCACACTTACACTTACGTTGTAACATCCGCTGTCTGAGAGATGCAGACAGCCTCTACTGCCGCTCTGCTTGTGTGGCTGCTTCCTCCTATTGGTGCTATAGATCGGAGTCACATGGGACGCACATCACTTGACAGGTGCCGTCCAAAGTGACTCCTGTCTATAGCTCTGATAGGAGGAAGCAGCCAGACACAATGTGTCCGCGTCACGGCCACATTAAGGAAGGTAGTCCCGAAGGAGGGGCCAGCCACCCGCCACTATACTGACCCTCTCCATTAGCACCCGTTCCATTTCTTTTTTAGAAAAAGTAAAAATATACATTCAGCGGCCTCCTGAGGCCGGCGGACAACCGGAAAAAGTCCCTGTACCCCACAATCTTTAGAGAACCTGTTGAATCCATCTGACGGGTATTCCTTTAAGCAATTTTTATCTTCATATCTGGTAGGAGTCCACCTTCATATGGGCCAGAGTTTGATGTATTTAGAAAAGGTATTTTATTGCTTTCTATGTAGCTGTTTTTACCATTGTATTAGTACTGTAATTGGTATTTTCTCTCCATTTATTCATATCATTAGAAGCATATGAATTGTGTATGATGAAATGCATTACTCAAGATCATTTTAATCTGAATAAATCAGAGAGAAACAGAAAAAGAAAGATACACTTTTCGGGCTGTAATTATTATTATTATTATCATATATTTGTAAGGTGCCACAGTGCTCCGCAGCACCGTACTGTAGGGAAAACAGTACATACATAAAACAGGGACATACACGGTAGACAAAATAAATGCAGACATGAAAACAAAGGGTATGGAGGACCCTGGTCATTAGAGAGCTTACATTATAAATGGAATAGGGCACAGCTGAAACAAGAGGAGCTAGTGTGGCTTAGAGTAGAGATTGGGATCGTTTTGAGGGTGCATTAGTGTGAATAGTGTTATCAAGGATAAGGTCACCTCTAGAGATGTGTTTTCAAAGAGCTTCTAAAGATTTGAAGGCTGTGGGAAAGTCTGATTGAGTGTGGTAGGTAATTCAATAAGTGGGGAGCAGCATGGGAGATGTCTTTAAGGTGGGAGTGAGAGGTGGTAACCAGAGATGAGACAAGAGGAAGGTCAGAGGTAGATCTAAGAGGAATAATTAATCTAAGGGGTAATTACCTTCTCATAAGTGCATATATGAAGGGGGTGCAGTGATTGTTTCTGCACTTGAAATCACTTATGCTATTTGACTGCATCTTCTTCAGATATTTATTTGAAAAGTGTTAGCATTTCCTCTCATGTATAGGTGCTAGATTTTATGTTCATATATGTGATCTTTAGTCAAGAATAGAGCGTCAGTTATATACTATCATTCACACATTGATTGAGATCACTGCTCAGAATTATATTCATCTAAAAGTCACTGGTTTGATTTTTACAGTTCACTGTTTTATTTTAAGTGGTTCACTTTAGACTAAGTAGTACATGTTTTCTATATTACACTATGATCAAATATTTTTTCGATTACATAGTATATTGAATACAAGCCAAAAGATTACCGTATAAAACAGTAAGCTGTTTTGGATTTTCTTACCAACGGGAAGTCTTCAATTCTTGATCAGTGGAACTGTGAGATTTTGGCTACTTATTATGTACTATGAAATAGAACATTTGGTATCATAATTGCCTGGTACTCCTCCTTTGAATTTATTATAATTCTGGAAGAAGGGCAGCAACTCAATAAAATGGAAGGGGCAATATTAGAAACAGATGAAGACATGGTTGTATATGTTTTATATGTGTATTATATGTCTGTGTATTAGGCTCTAACTCACGCTAATTTTTCCAGATATCTTGCCAATGAGAACTGTGCTCCCTGTGGATGCACTATTTGCATACGATATAGGTGATGTTTGGCTACAGGTAGTTCACTGTGTGGCTAAAGCTATACCTCCTACATACAAAGTATGAATCTCAGCTGTGTTGAAAGTACATCATGCTGCAGGCTACGCACCAGTCTCAACCGATCCTGCTGCACATGCCTTATTCTCAAACATCCCAAATTAATATGACATAAATGTATATATGTATATATTTGCATTTTCATGGGTTTCTGTGGATGAATTACACAGATCAACTGGCTAAAAAAGTTAAAATGATTCTACAGCCAATCCCCAGATGCTATATGTCACATTGGTTCATATATATGATGTAACAGAAAAAATGGACACATTAAAAGTATTGTGTGCTGCTGAAATCAAGCTGACAGTCCAACGGCAAATAGTCATTGTCAGGATGAGAGCATAAATCTGATATGCTGAAATAGAATATTGGATGTCAGGATCCAAAATAAATCTTTGCATGAATACCTAAATTAACCTGATTGTCAACTCAGATAAATGTGTGACCAAATGAGCCCAGGAGGAGGTAATTGAGTTAGGCAAACCCTGTGTGAAGAGACCAGCTTTAGATATGCAGATCACAGACATCCATTGTATTTGATCATGTATTTCCCTAGGTAATTGACTTCCTTTCAATAGGGTTATAAACACAAACTAACCCCTAGGTGTAAATTGGAGAGCCAGACGCCTAGGTGAGAATCTTGGAGACTCTTGTATAAAACCTCTATGGTCAGGCGCGGGCTGGGAGAGGGATGGCCGGGGGGCACACAGGCGGCCGCATCATATTACAGGGGATGCGGCCGCGTCATTGATGACGCGGCCGCATCCCCTGTCATGTGATGCGGCCGCCTGTGCGCTGACGCGGCCGCATCTGATGACATCGGATGCGGCCGCGGGGGGAGAAACTGTTTTTTGCATCCGGGGGGGCAGCCGGCCGGCCTACCCCCCGGCCCTAATAGACGTCTAACCCAGCGGCCTGGGGGGCCGCTGCCCCCCTGCCCCCCGGGCCAGCCCGCCTCTGTCTATGGTCTTTATGCCGGTATATAGAAATGTGAACTTGAAAGGAAATTAATTCATTTTTCATATTTTGGGAAATCTGGATGCCACTCCGTACTGAGGGACAAAAACCACACAAGGGTCTTGAAACATAGATACCAACTACACAGGGAACAGCCATAGGCACATGTATTTCAGGATGAGATTGGATATTGTTGTAATTCCATTATGTTTGGTATTTAAATGTGCAGGAGATTATGACCGGTTTATTGAGGGGAGTGTTATTTCTCTGAGATATATCTGTGAAAAATTACAAACAGGTCAAGACTCTGGGAATATTTGTGAGCAAAGTATAATGACACCCAGGGGACGTTTCCGCCCCCACATTAGCATTCACACTGGCCCTGTGAATGCCGTCCCATTTGAGTTTGCTTAAAAATCTGTGTTCTGAAGGAAAAAACTGTCAAACTTTTGGGGAAATCAAGTTACATTGATAGGCTGTCCATCTTCATAGCAAATTCCCCTTGGCCCGAATGCAAGTCATGTAAGTGCAAATCTGAATGTAATCCTTTTTATTTTAAACTGTTTTTGCTTGTTATGTCAAATGTATTAATTGTTATTCATTATTTTTGTTATCTGTATGCCCTGTACCTTTTCTATATTAAATCTATAATTTAATAAGTTGCGTCCTTGATACTCTAAAGAATCCATTGCCTGCTTAGAAGAGAGATTGCTCGACCAGGGTAACCCTTGGAATGCCAGTGTGTGATTTGTTGATACATTTGATTAACAAGCTGTGCGTGCTTGTATTTACATTTGTGTAATAGTCTGAAGGGGTGAAGAGTTAACCCTGTGTGTGCTGGTGTGGGTCTTGTTAGTTTGTGGATAACTAAAAGCCTGTGTGCCAGTGTGGGACAGTATATTGGGGTCCTATTGCCCAGAACCAATAGGTGGTGGCTGAACCTGAAGTGTCTGGGGGTGTGAGAGCGCTGCGTTTGGGGGCGATTCCGTAGGTCTAGATCAGATCCCTTTTACCAACCTTTCATAATAGACACAATAAGCATCAGTTACATTGACCTAAATTTGTTTGTTATGCCACTAGAAATGGATAAGTACCTGATGACTGCAAATTTTTCCTGCCTCCACAATTGTATCCTGCTGCCTTGGCAACTCCTGCCCATGACGCTGAAAGCAGTACTAGTGGAGACCTAGAAGAATGGAGGAAGCCTCTGATCAGGTCATCAGGGCCAAAAAAGACGCACACAGCCTTTTAACAAGTGCCTCTGACACCAAATCCACAGCACTGGCAGAGGCACTTGCAAAAGACTGTGTGAGGTTAGAGGCTTCATCCTTTCTTCTAGGCCTCCACTAGTACTGCTGTCAGCATCATGTGGAGGAGTAGCCATTCCAGTGCATGCAGGTACCTCTGCAAATGCCATGATTTATTCAGAGATGTTTGTGAAGGGCAGAGGTTCCAGGTCTCCAACCCAGTTGCACAAAACAGCTGCATGGATTGCACGTTGCCAACAAATCTTAGTCTTGGAATTTGATAGATGGACAGACAAACAGACGGGGTATTATACTCCTATGGTTGTTCATGAGTATTTCCCTAGTGTCTCTCTTCTGTGTTAAAGGCTTAATGTCAAATAAATAAATAAAAACACCCACCACCAAACTAAATCAAGCAATGGGGATCATAGCCTGGGCTGGCAAGTAAAAAAAATATTTTAATAAAATGTTAGTATTTTAATATTTGGTCCCAGCAAGCATTGACAATCATAAACTGATTGGGTATGCAGGTGCTTGTAGAACATCAATTGTCAGAATATCCATGGCTGACAGAGCATACTGCCACTTGTACAACTACAAACACAAGAGTGCCTTGGCATCAAGGTCCTGGCTCGCTGGAACTTGTAGTGTCATATAGTAAAAATGAACCACACTCTATTAAAAGTCCTTTCATTTAAATAAATACTCCTCAATCACCCTCATTAAACACTTTATCATACTCCTATATTGTAAAAGATGCTCCTTATATTCTTCTTTTTTCATATTCTGCCTAATATTATCCTGTCTTTAATGGCAATCAAATGGTTAAAATTAAAAAATCCTGATAGACAATGATAACCTGTTCCTTGAGAAGGTGTGGCGTGAAAAACAGCCCTAGGGCCTGTTCATAAGTAACAAACTAAATCAGCTTTGCTCTGACTGATTAGAGCAGAAAAAAGCTTGGTTGTTTATTTGCGTATATATCATATTTTTTTGTAAAACATTATCATTACAATAACATGTTACAATAAACCCCATATAACATATTTTATATTTATATTTCATATGCTTAATATTTTACATTCTTGACCGGTAGATTTTAATCGTAAAATCTGCCACTGAGTCAACATATAAGTATAAGTTTATTTATGTAATGTTTTCATTCTGCCTCGGTGCTTGTTAGTTCACTGAAGAATTTTCTGAAATACAATATGCTTTTTAAATGAAATAAGAGTTAAAATAATAAAGCATCCAAATATTCTTACAAATTGTTAAAGTTTTAATCCTTCTGGCATAAATTTACAAACATCATTAATTTCTACAAATATCACATACAGTTTCAAATGAAGTTATTTAGTGTACAAAACACATTGGTGTTTAGTCCACTTTGCCCTTCTATTTTACTGCAACAAATACAGCTCAAACAAAATTTTAAAAAGTGAACATTGATCCTAATGAGGATTTTAAGAGGCATTCACATAGACACTTGGCAAACAGAGGGCCTTATTTAGAGTTATATGTAAAAATGTGACGCAAATGTACATGCAAAAATGTGTAATCAAGTCCATTTTACTTGGATTTTGAGTTGACATGTTAAGCTCTGAAGTAGTCTAGAAAGAATATAAAAAAACATATAAAATGTAATCAACTTGCTCTGAGATGTGAACAACTTACTCTTTGATGAGAAAGAATGAGATGTTCATCAGGATCAAGTAATTGCAGTTCATTCATTTCTTTGGCTGTGCCACTGCTAGAAACAAGTTGTGTGTGTCTTCTATTGTTTTTTGTCCTTTTCCTATGGTCCACTAATATCTAGTACACCAAATATATGGATTTAGACATGTAATACAAAGACAAACAAAGAGTTTAGGGGAGTGTTAATTAAAATGTTGTTCTGAACTGATTTTTTTATATATTAGATACTGTTGTGGAGCTAAATATTATAATGAGCTTGTTAGGAACTCCAGCAGCCAATACGACAAAACCCGGAGTCTGCTCCGAAGGTCTGGTTTTCACTGTTGCCCCTAGTGGTGGGGACAGACTTGGCTGCAGACAAACGGAGGGTCGTGAGATGGATACTGGCGGCGGAGAACCCAGGAATGAAGAGTAATGGCAGGCAGCGAATCCGGTAAACTGGCCAAGGTCAGGGGGCACTTGCAGAGAAGAATAGTCAGAAAACTCGCCAAAGGTTGGGGTCACAGGCACGGTAGCGAAATACAAGATACAGGCAGAAAGGTCAAAGGTCACTGGCAAACAGGCAGAGTCAAGGTCCAGACAGGGGTCATACACAAGAAGTCAATCCACAGGTAGTCACCAACACGATATAAGAGCAGGCTAGCTGACAGGCAAACTGAACGCTATAACCGGCAGGGAGGCTAAGCCCTCCCTGCCTTATATACTGTCATGGACCAATCAGGGCTCAGCCCTGTAATGATAAAGAGGCTCATACTTCCTCATAATCATGTTTTATTAGCCCGCAGACTATACTTAGCGCATGCGCCCGGCTACAGCACTTGCCGGGGCCCAGCGCTTAACACACTCGGCGTCCGCCCATTGACTAGGCAACGGTCGGGCCGAGAAACCGGAAGTGATGCCCCAGTCGTCATGGTGATGGCCGGGGAAGTCACTGCAGGAAGAAGGAGAGTCTCGCGGCGGTGCACGTGGCCGCCGCGGCTCCTGACAGAGCTTTGGCTGCCAGGACATACTGGAGCTTGTAGATCCACAAGTTCCTGCATGCTCTGGCAGCCAATGGCTCCCAGGGGTTGCTGGGAATTGTAGGTTCACAATAGCATTTACTCTAATGGGACAGGGACTCATGAGAATGTAATATTCTCTTACCAGAGCTGCATAATATGATTGACGGTATAGAAATAAATGAATAAATAATAACCTATTTTTGTTTTTCACCCTGGTAACCACCATATGAGGTTTACCAGGAAGTGCCGTAGTGGTGTGCAGCACAAATGACTTATTATTGGATCACTACTGAAGTTCTACATGGCTTTTCAACATGTGCTGTGACGTGTTCCCTTATTATGGAGGCTTCTTCTCACAGCTAAAATACCTTCTTGGATTGTCTCTATTTACATTGGAGAGCTTGCAAACTGCAAATCTATTTGAATATTAATCAGCTGCTGTTCCACTGTTTATCTTTTGATCTTTAATAGGTCTAGTTTATTTTCCAAATCCATTGGGACTCCACATTGGTTGATTGCTAGCTGTTTTATACGAGTAACCTTATTATAGGTGTCTTAATATTTATATATGCAATTCACTGTGGTTCTATGAATTATGTCTCATTGAATATTTGGGCTATTCATTTTATGTCAGATATCTCCAGTGTCATTATTGATTTGAATTTCATTTATTAAAAATGTAGCTGTTTACAGCGCTTTCTTTTTTTCTATTATTTCAATTTGTCTGTACGGTATAAGGCTGATTGTTCCAATGGGATGCCTGCACATTTTTAGCAGGAAAGATTCCACTGGGACATCAGCCCTGTGCTGGCTAGTCTCGAGCTGGTTCACATTATTACGCTCTGGGTCTGTCTGTTATAGTGTGATCAGCACAGCCATTCTCATTGTCTTCTACTTTAGCATTAACCAGCCCAGGTAAAGCACTCATTTATTTGAGGGTGGACATACTTTTTTTTTACTTATTTTTAATTTATTTTAAAATCATTAAAGATATTTTCTCATGCTGTCACCATTAGCACATAACTTTTAACCAGCTTTTAAGTATTGGCAAAATATATACCTCCTAAGAGCCATATCAGGATATGTGGTCAAGCATAACTAAGCCATATCTCCAGGAGGCATGTTACACTTATGTGTGCACTCCCTTACCATACAGAACTTACATGTGCATGCCCCTAATCTGCAAAACCCTGGAAACAACCCTTGATCAAGTGGCACAAGCGACTCTTCATACTCTGTATCAACTTCAATGTCAGCCATGGCACACTATTGTAACACAAAGCCTTTATAAACTTTCTCATGAAGCAGAACATCTCTGGCATAAATCTCATACCTTTAATGATTTCCTCCTTTCAAAATGGTCTGGACACTACTAAAAAAAATATACTTCCAATATTTCATCTCTGCTCAGGCTTCTAACCCTAAATGCCTTTTTAACACATTTAAATCTCTTCTCAATCCTTCCAATGCAAACCCTCCAACTACTCTCATTGCCCAAGATCTTGCTTCCAACCTCAAGAATAAGATTTTAATTAATCCGACTTAAAATGGTATCCTCTTCCTCAACAAGCAACTAGCTCAGTTCCATCCCAGCCCTCTCTGACACCATCTCTTTATTTGATTCCACAAATGAAGATGAAGTATTAACCCTCTTCCTATCTTCCTACTTTACCTCCAGTCCTTTTGATCCTATGACCTCACAAATCAGTAGAGCCCTGTCTACTCTGCTCATCCCACCTCAAACTAAAATATGTACTCTTTTTCTCTCTCTCTCGCTATTGGTATATTTCCATCATTATTCAAGCATGTAGTGATTACTGTTATTAAGAAAAATCAAAATTCTTACCCAAGCTCTGTCTCAAAATACTGTTCCGTCAGTCAGCTCCTATGCCCCTTCAAGCTTTTCGACAGACTTGTCTACACTCGCCTCACATGCTTTCTTGCCTCACACAACCTACTGGTTCCTATTCAGTTAGAGTTTCATTCTCAACACTCCACAGAGACTGTCTATCTTCCAACTCAACACCTCCATTGTTCACAATATCTGCATCTCTCAACCACACTCATTATATGCTCCCATTCCCAGTTGCAGGATGTTTTTTGGGCTGCAAGCACTTTGTGTAATTCCCTCCCTTGCACAATAAGACTTTCCTCTAGTTTTCAAACCATCAAGCTTTCTCTGAAAACCCACCTCTTTAGGCAACCTTATAAAGTTCCTCAAGCACCCTCTTTACCCCCTAGGCTACCCTATTACCACCCTTTACACAGTTAACACAAGACAACAACCCTTTAAATAATATTGCTATATGACTGGATCATATGAGCACTAAGCACTCTTTAACATTGTAATCTGGCTGGACCAATGTGCAATAAGTGCACTTATACTCCCATTGTCCGATAGATTGTAAGCTTGTGAGCAGGGCCTTCTTACCTCTCTGTCTGTCTGTATTACAGATGCTACAGAATTTGCTGGCACTATATATAGATATATGTTGATGATGATGATGGGCCTCTCTATTATATGGAGTATTGAGTCTTGCATGCACAAACCTGAGACTGTGTTACACTGATGTAGGGTCTCTAGTCTGAATAATTGAATTGTGGTATCTCAAAATTAAAGGCAGTGTCATTGCATTTCCCTGTGCCTGGCGCAGCCTCACTAAAACAAAGAGGGAGATTTCCAAGCTACAGTCCCTTGGAACATATGAATACAAGTCATCCAAAAGGAGAATAGATATCTCGGTAACATCTAGTGAAGTTCCAGAAATATTGTTGGTGTCAATTTGTTTGAACCTCAACTTAATATTCGACAAGCAATGCAAAAAAAAAATTGAATTCTGCTATCAAATTGTGATTCACTTAGATTATTTCTTTTTAACAGAACCCCAGCTCCAACTCACCTTTCTAACTTCCTATCAGCAATCTGCAATCTCTGTGATAACAGCAAAATATGGCAAGTTTTTGTGTCTTGGCGTATAAAGCATGTACAGATGTGTTTGAAAAATAATAACTAGGTAATTGCCACCTCAGTCCTGTGCACCCATCAATTCACAAAATTATGCAGATTCAACAAACTTCAAAGGCATCATTTTTACTAAGTGTGTATTTAGAAAGAATGTTGAAAGATTTATCCTGCTGTACTTTTTCCATTTGTTTAATACTTCCATCTGTGATGGCTGGCAGTGATAGCTATTGCTGGTTTTACATTGTCTTGTGGCATGATTACATACATTAAGTGACAATGAGTGAAATTACAGTTTGAGATTCACATTTGTCAACAGGTGCAGTTTTAGTACCAGAGCAATTAACATGTACATCATCACCACCCTCATCAAATAGTAGGATTCTCTTTCAAAAAAGAGTTTGAAAAGAGAAGGCTACTAGAAGTTACTCAAACCTCTTCACATATCCTCTTATATGGCAAATACCTTGTTATATTGATTCATTACTGCCAACATTTCCAAACAGATTTATTTATCCCAACACTTCTACATGTCCATGCTGAATCAATTAACAACTTCATCACCATTTCCCAACAGTACATTTATTATAGGTTTACCTTAGCATGTGACAGACCAGGAAGCTCACACAAGATAACTGAATTGGTAAGTGACATACCAGACCATATTATTTAAATGCCATTGCAGGACATAATTTCATTGATAAATAGCATTGTCAAACATTTATGAAATTTTCACTTAAAATCATTTTTAGTCCTGTGCAACAGCAGATTTGACCTCATTTGTAAAATGTAAAATTATTTTGCAATTATAGTAAGGTGGCTAAAACTGTAATTTATGTCCTTAATTAAGTCATTCTCAACAAAAAAATATTCAGCCCAAATGTATTCAATTAGAAAATAATTAAAAAAATGGGAGCAATAACTTGTCATGAGTGAAATGCGTCAAGTGGAAATGTATGGGCATGCTATTGACCTGGTATAATAGACATTGCACCTCTTTAATATGTGCCTAATAACAAACATAAATGGTTTCTACAACATGTCTCTAAAGCTACAGTGTTTATTTCTAATAAACAGAAGTGAATGTTAGTCTTACAGTGGTAACAGAACAAACACAATTACATTAGCTTATCATATGCCTTTGCAGAACACTGATTGATCAAATATCATAAATGAGTGGGATGCTCATTATCTTTTTTCTCAGTTTGAAATTGTGTTATAAAGGAATCAATGCAGCAATAAGAACAAAGCATATCTATTAGTCCATTCAGTGCTTCTTTTCAGTCTAATGCCGGTTGAGGCATAAACAAACTGTGTTTTTATGCTAACTTGAGCCACAGATGTTTCTTAGTATTGATCTTCAGCAGTAATGATCTGTAAGCGTCTCAGAGTACATATGGGACATTTTGCAAACGCAAAAAGCTAAAGACTCCAATTTTCATTACTTGCAGCCAACAAAACTTTCATGTCTCCAAGTAGCCTCACTTATCAAAACACACATCAATAATTTAGGCGTTTAATCAAAGAAAGTTTTAGCAATTGTTTGCCACCATTTTGAATCATCTGCCAGAATTAGCTAATAATTAAAACATCATCTGCAATATGCTAGAAAAACTATATACAAGATGGAAAGCATTCAATAAGAATCAGCGTGAAGAAATTTTGCTCATCTTGTAGATATTACCAGAACTGGACGCACTCCCTGTGAAAAATCCAATTAAAATGATTTCTGGTAAAAAGAAGTAATTTGACAAATACTGTGCTTGATTTCTTGAAATAAAACTAAAATAAAATGTATTAAAAAAAAGTTTATGTATTCTCTTACCAGTAAAAGAGTAAAGGGAATTGATACTTTTTTGTATTACCTGCCTTTGTTTACCCTGCTCTGAGTATGCCTAGAAATGCAATTATCCACCAAAGTAGAACACAGAAGTGCAAAACGTCTAATTGATTCAGCTAATACCTTTAACTATCATCTGCTCCTGACCTCTGCTCCAGTCCTAACTTCACAAGACTATTTAAAATATTAAAAATTAGTAATTTAAAATGGGAAGCAGTCCCTGCCTCCTAAATTGCCCAAATTGGAAAAAAAATGCTCATTACTGGCTGACAGACGTGTGAAGGAGCATTCAGGGAGGCCTGGTTTTAATAATTTAGCATTTATTGTGTTTAGGTGAATTAAATTTATAAGGAGATCTTTATAATTTTTGTTTTTGATTTGGGCTACACTGAATCAAGAAAGAAGGAAGAAAAATGTTTAATATATTTTCCTAAAGGTTATATATTAGCAAGTGGTCTCTGTGACCCTAGACTGTATCCCAATGGCATGGAGGGCTTATTATAATAAAATGTTTGATACTGAGTTTTATCTATAATAAAATGCAACTCATTCCATTTCTTAATTCTAATTTGACTACTTTTTTGTTACCATCTGGGAGGTGACATACAGATGGAGTGCATCATGGTTCAGTGGCATAAAGACATGGCCCTCAAATGTTACATCTGTTGAATAAATTAATTGCTCTTCATCTGCAGTGACCTAATAACATTTTTAGCTGTGCACACAGGCCAATCAAATTACACATATGTCCATGTTTGCATTTCAAAGCATTAAATCATATATTCACTTTAAACAATTTAGTACCAATCATCATTTGTCTTATGCTACTGGTAACTTTGCAACAATTCACTTAATCTGGCACATTATGATCAATATGATCATAATTGTTAGCATTTATTATTTATTTGTAGTATTTAGTGTGATGTGTAGTTTGCCACTGTTGTAGTTTTTTAGAACAACATTTGTAGCTAATTTGTACTGTATGACACGGGGGAACTACAGGGGGAACTGTGTTAAGTCACTTTATAGTTTTGCAATTACTTACAAAGAAAGGATTCATTTTATTAAACATACATTAATCTATTACATTTAGCATTTTAAACACTTCATTTATTGGAAAGGTTTGTGAACGTTAATCCAATCTGCCATAAATTATTATTAAAAATGATTAAAAGTAAAAGAAGACATTAATGATTCTGTTCAGTATAAAGTACTGTAAAACGATAAATCATACTAATGTGTTACAGAATGCGACTTGCAAATTTCTATAAAAATTCTCAGTTTCAGTGGTTGCATATATTGCTCTCATCTCAGTTTTAATGGAGAACACCACCTAAAACTTAAAGTTTTTGTTTTAGGTAGAATTCACTAAGTTATAATAAAATGCAGTTAGAATTCCTGCACCTTTGGCATGATAGTCCATCATTCAGTCGATCCACTCTGAAGGCTCCATGAGTTCAAAGCTGGTCTTTTCTCTGCTTCAATGGTGCTGTTTTTAAACAAGGGGTGTTATTTATTAGAAGTTCAGGAGGGAAAGCATTGACAACACCACTTGTATTTGAAAATATTGTTATTGAAGCAGAAAAAAGATCAGTGCTTTATCCTTGGAGACTCGTTGGATCACAGGATCTTCTCTGTAGCATAGGAAAATCTAACTTTGCATTTTCTAGCAACTAGTTGGCAGCTGGGATTTATCACAAAATTGGGCCTCCTCCTATATATTACACTAACCAGAATATAATTCACACAATTTATTTAGCAAAGAAAAGACAATAGATATCTAACCAAAACAGAGAGCTGTTTTATTCAACTAGCAAATGCTAGGAGTTGTTGTTCACTTACTGCTGATATGATCAGCCCAGTATAAGTGCTTCAAACCTTCTTTCAGGAGCAAATAATTGTTTGAGTATATGACCAGTGGTCCATTGCATGTGAATAAAAGTAGATTACTCTTATTCAAAAGAACATATGTGGCACTCGGTATGCATCAATTTTTCCACAAGATAGCAGGTGTCTGCATTTGAAGCAACTGAATTATGGCTCAACCCATCAATGTAGTTGTTATGTCATCAATAAAGGACCACAGTAGCTATATGTCGATTTTAATCTACTTGGACTCTAGTTTTACAATGCCTGCAAAATAGTCATAACTGAGTGGTTAGTCAGGCTTCTAGTGATATGTAATGTCATAGAGATATATGTTGTCTTACAGGAATATATAATCATTGTACTAGTGATTTCTTTCAATAATTTGGCAGGTATGTGACCACAAAGCCCTTTCCCTCACTGGGTAGGGGAGAAGGGAATCAATTGAAATTAAGGGGTAATATTGCCTTGTAATACTATGTGTATAGGTAGGTGGTAGCTAGGCCACATAGGAGTTTGCCTATCTTATACTGTTAGAACTCTGTATTCATTCTGAATTAGGCCTGCAGTACCTTAGTGATACCAGAGGTACTGCTGTTGTACCTGGACAGTTTCTCCTTTCCTGCAAGGAGTTAAGCCCTCATCATTTGACCTGGATCATGGTCACCCGTGTCTGACCTTTATTAGACTGCCTTTTCCTACAGACATGTGCAAGTTCTTTTGTCTTTGCTACTGTTGCTGGTCTCTCTGTGATGTCTCCCTGGTATTTGACCCCTGCTTTGTTCTTATGTTTTGCACCTCATCTTGTGGCCCATTTACTAGTTTCATTTGACCTTGCTCCTGCTTACTCCCTGGTATATTGTGTATCTTTTGGCTTATGACCCCTGGCTTGCCTGACCCTGCTATTGCCTGATTCTCCTGTGAATTATCCAGTGCCTCATGCCTCCTGGCTAACCTGTGCATTGTGGCTTCTGACTAATCCTGGTTACCTGAATTTCACAATTTGTGCCTGATATCCAGAGTATCCTGCTTTATCTGTCAAACCTGGTATCCTGCTTCATCTGTGATACTTGGACATCAGTTTTTCCTGCTCCAGCTTCCCAGCAAATCTGCTTATCCTGACAAACCTCTTATTGATCCCTTTGAACCCTGCAGTTTCTAGCTGTTTAACCATTGACGGCACCTAGTTATTCCTGTGTGATCCTTGTTCAATAATAAAGACATTGTATTTTCAATACCACAACTCTCCATAGTATTCAAACTGGTAATCCCTAACATATACAAGCTTGGGGCTATATATGTATTATGACATTTAGAAGACACACTATTAATACATTCTGGACCTTTCCCTTTCATGCTGGTTTATTGCAATACAGTGTTTACACTGTAAGAGTAAAACAATTTTATAAAAACATACACTCATATTATAAATGTGTTGGTCAAGAGGAATACTAACAAAACTGCCAATGAGGTCTTTAACAATTTTAAATCACTTTGGGAAAAATACTGATAAATGGCTGAATTATTAATTGCAGTAATGGTAATTAACTAAAAAACACATACTTTTTTACCATTCTGCCAGTGGAGATGCAAGTTTAGACATATAGGGCCATCCAAGTAACATCACATTTTTGAGGTGTGTAGCCTATAAGAAACACTATCTTAGATCTGATTGCCACATGCAGTACCTCTACTTTCCAAGACAAGCCAAAATAAATTGGTGGGATAGGTTCTACTGGGTCATGAGGATTCATTATTTGCCATCCTTGCCATCCTTGACCTCTCCAACTGGTGCTGCTCATCAGCATCAAGTGTCAACTGTAAACCAACTTATTGCTCAAAAGTTGGAGGAGGGTATCACTGCCCCAACCAGGCTTCTTCACCAACATCTGGAACTGCTAATACTTCTGGGTAGCTGCTGCATATCCTCTCTGCTAGTTACACTGCGTGGATCATCATGACTACTTAATTTGGATTAGGACTGGTAGGTAGCTGGCAGGGTGTTGAAGCAGGGTGTTGGGCTCAATACAGGAGAAAAAGAGGATGATATATGGTATTAGCTCTCTGTAGCTCACAGAAACGCAGTAGGTAGTGTCTCACAGGAAGAGAACAGGATTTTTAATATTGGTGATGTTTATTTCTATAAAATAGGAGAATTGTTACAGAAGTTCAGAATAGCATATATGTGGAGAAGAAAGCCATCCATGTCCATTAGATATGCACCAAGTTTTGACTTAGCTGTACCATTAAGTTAAAATTTTTAGAAGGTGTGTCTTTGCAAGTACCATAGGTTTGCTGCAAGTAGTTCATGGTCATGTTCTTCATACAGATCAGTCCCATTACCTGCTGCAGATAAACTAATCCTGGCCAAAATCTTAGCTGTGCAACTTAATGTTCTATACTCTTTATCACTAAATCTTAACAGAAAGGGTGAATATATTCTAACCTATAGACAGAGCATGAAGAATTTGTCATGGAGTGGCTATTTCTTTACATAATACAAAAATACATTTTGTATTTTAGTTAGTTGGATACCCTTATTTATCAGTGACACTACCTATTTCCAATATTGCTTCTACCTTTAGAAAATGGATTCAGTTGCTATACTTCTATTATTTAGTCTTTGCCAACAGTTGATTATCAGCTCCTTTCTTCTGTGCAGGGGAACTAGGCAGGTGTACCCTATCACCACTGCTATGCTATTACTACCACCACATAACTCCCTTGTGCTCATTATTTGCATTAATACTTGGGTTTGTGCTGTAATGTTCACCTCATTAGACTGTGGCATAGATTGTAAAAATTAGTAAAGGTGCATGCACAGGTGGGGTCTGTGATTTTCAAACTAATATTGAAAGGTCCACTGTAAAAAAAAAATAAAAAAAAAATATGTAATGGGCTGGAGAGCCCATGGCTTTAAGGCCGTTCTTTTCCTCTCTTGTCTCAATTCGCCCCTTTTCCTTCCTTCCTTTTCCTCCCTCTATCTTCTGGTATTTTGCGGGTTGGCGGGTGACCTTTTTTGGTAGTGTGCTGGCCTGCTGAATATCTTAAGGTAATTTAAGTTAGGGTTTAAGGTATACTTAAGTTGGGTGGAGTATACAGGGTGGGGGTATGGGTTTAGTATTAAAGTTATTTAAGTTGTGGGTAGTTTTAATGTTATCGCAAATATATAGACAAGGATTATATGTGCTTATAAGTATGTCAATGTATGCTCTGCAGGGGTGTGGGATGCGGGGTAGTGAGATAAGAGGGACTACTATTATATGTATTCTGGTACATCTGATAAGGAGCTGAAAATTCTCTCCTGGAATGTGCGGGGCCTAAATAATGCTGTGAAACGTTCTCTTGTACTAAGACAAATTAGAAAAAATGATCCTGATATTGTTTGTCTATTGGAGACTCACTTACACGGTGATAGAATACTCACCCTTAAAAAAGCATGGGTAGGTAGGGCATACCACTCTACGTACACGACTAATTCTCGAGGGGTCTCTATATTGGTACATAAACGTCTCTGCTTCTCCTTGGAAAAAATTCAAGTGGATGCAGGGGGAAGGTTTGTACTGATGAAGGCTGTCATTAATTGGGTTCCGGTGATTCTGTTAGCTGTATATATACCCCCACCGTATAATGGTGAGGTGTTAAGGAAATGTGGAGAATTCATGGCATTGTTCCCAGATGTTCCAGCCATTTGTATAGGGGATTTTAATAATGTGATAAATGGAGAGGTGGACAGATGGCGAGAGAAAAATGCTGTAGTTGGCAACTCTAAGTCGGCTTTTTCTGCTCTGGTTGAGGAAATGGGGTTAGTAGATGTATGGCGTTTGAGGCACTCAGAAGATGTCCAATTCTCCTGCTTTTCTACATCACATAATGCATTTTCAAGAATTGATCTGGCTCTGCTGTCACACTCTCTGGTACCGCTGGTGAGGAGCGTGGAATATAGGCCTAGGGGAATTTCTGACCACTCGCCCCTCTGCCTATCTATTGATTTTGCAATTGATAGAGGCCAGTCCTTTTGGAAATTAAATCCTTTCTGGCTCTCCTTGATGGGTACAGGAGCGACCTTGGTGACACAGTGGGAAGGCTTCTTTGTAGATAATCTGGTAACAGCAAGGCCACCTATAGTTTGGGACGCTTTTAAGGCTTTCCTAAGGGGGACATTAATTGCTGGCATAGCTGAAATTAAAAAGTCGTCCAGACAAAAAGAACAGATATTAGAGAAAAAGTGTAAATCCTTAGAAGCACAATACATTGCGGACAAAACTGAGGTTGCAAGGGGAACATGGCAGTTGGCCCAGAGAGAGTGGGTAGAGTATGTATTTGAGAAATCCAAACGTAAATTTCTGTTTTCTAAGGATGTACGATATGCAGAGGACGATAGAAATGGTAGCTTCCTGGCTTATCTGACAAGGGCGGAGAGGGCAGATGCAGCAGTATCAGTTATCTGTGATGACAGTGGGGTTAAGAAGTATCTGATGCCTGATATTGTTGAGGTATTTCATAAATATTACACAAATACATATAAGTCACAGGTCAGATATGACATGGATACGTTACAGCAGTATTTGAATGGTATCTCCCTTCCTGTCCTCTCCGATGATAGTAGGGAGTTTTTGGACTCACCCTTTACTCTTGAAGAGATTGATATAGCTATTATGTCATTCCCTAATGGTAAAACCCCTGGAGTAGATGGAATCCCAATTGAATTATATAAAAAACACCGGCCCTTTTTTGTGTCTAGGTTGTTGGATACATTCAGCGAGCTGGGTGAAATTGGCGCTCTTTCCCCTTCAATGGCAGAGGCAATAGTGGTGGTGCTGCCTAAGTCAGGGAAAGATTTGTTGTACCCTGAGTCCTACCGCCC
This sequence comes from Mixophyes fleayi, assembly GCF_038048845.1. Taxonomy (NCBI): domain Eukaryota; kingdom Metazoa; phylum Chordata; class Amphibia; order Anura; family Limnodynastidae; genus Mixophyes; species Mixophyes fleayi. The sequence continues at coordinate 198,984,736 of NC_134404.1, forward strand.
GATTTCACTTTTGTCAAATGATGTTAAGATTCTAGCAAAATTACTGGCTTTGAGGTTAAGTAGAGTGGTGCTGGAATTAATTCATCCGGATCAGACGGGATTTATGCCGTGCAAATCCACGTCTATCAATCTTAGAAGGCTGTATACTCTCCTGCAGGTGCGGTCACCCTCTTCTGAGAGTGAAGTTGTGGTGTCCTTGGACGCAGCCAAGGCGTTTGACTCGGTGGAGTGGCCATACCTGTGGGAGGTATTGTCCCGATTTGGAGTGGGCCCGGAATTTATAAAATGGGTTAAACTTTTGTATTCACATCCAGTGACGTGGGTCTGTGTCAATGGGCATCTTTCTCAACAATTTCAATTAGAGCAGGGTACTAGACAGGGATGCTCGTTGTCTCCGGCCCTGTTTGCATTAGCAATAGAGCCGCTGGCCTGTAAGATCCGGCATGATAGAGAAATTGTGGGACTTAGATCAGAGCACAGAGATGATAAGGTGGCATTATATGCAGATGATATGCTGTTGTTCCTTTCAGATCACGACATTTACCTAAAACATTTGCTGCGGGTGGTTGATGGATTTGGGTTTTTTTCCGGCCTAAAAATGAATTGGGATAAATCTAGCGTGTTCCCTCTGGGATGGGAGTGTCCCGTGACAATGCCAGAAGGCTTACAGTTAAAATGGGCATTGAAATTCAAATACTTGGGAATATAGATCTCTAATACCCCCGCTGAATATGTAGAACTTAATTTGCGGCCCCAGATCAAATACATTAAAGAAAAAACTCATGTATGGAAGAAGCTCCCACTTTCTGTCTCCGGTAGGATAAATTTAATTAAGATGATGGTGCAGCCAAAGTTTTTATATATACTCCAGCAGTCACCTGTATATATTCCACCCTCCATTTTCCGATGCATTGATAGCTATTTGATTTCATTGGTTTGGGGAGGGGGAATGGCTAAGGTCAAGCTCAGCTCGCTGTATAGATCCAGATCTTCTGGTGGATTTGCACTTCCTAACTTGAAATTATATTATTTTGCCTCTCAATTGGTCCACCTTAAGGCATGGGTTTCGGACCCCGATTACCATGAGCTACATTGGGTGTTGGTACACCAATTTAATTCTAATCACACTCCCTTACAGTCACTGCTGGCGGGGCGGCTTGGTATGCGGGCTCCTCCGCTCCTGATTCAGGCAGTTAAGATTTGGACAATCTGTAATAAAATAATGAAACAAACTGACATTGATCCATATACTCCTATCTGGGGGGCAAAGAAATTTGAGAAGTTGAATAGAGTGAAGAGGGCCAGGGAGTGGTCTCGGTTGGGTGTGGTGTCGGTAGGTCAGCTTTATGATACAAATGTACTTAAATCCTTCAAACAGTTGGTTGGGGAATTCTCTGTACCCAGAACAATGTTTTATTCTTACCTTCAGTTACGACACGCCCTAAACACACAATTTAAAGGGGAGACTTTGGTGTTTGGGGTGGATCCACTGAGGAAACAATTACAGGCCTTGGGTTATAGAGGTCTGATCTCTCGAATGTATTGATGTCTTCTGTATGAATCCACTGCAGATGATTTGGATGGTTTGAGGAATCAGTGGGAAATAGATATTGGCCATTTATCAGACAAGGAGTGAGAAATGGTTACAGACAGTACTAAAGGTTATACTTCATCATTAAAATTTCAACAAATACAGGTGTTTATCTTACACAGGGCCTACTTTACCCCTATTAGATTGGCAAAATTTTGCCCGGATGCTACCCCTAACTGTCCGAAATGCAGATCGATCAATGCTAACTTTTGGCACCTTCTATGGGAGTGTTCATGTATACAAATCTTCTGGCGAAGGATCAGGAGATGTATTCAGGTTACTGGAATTTAAGTGTCTCTTAGTTCACCGGCCACTTGTCTCTTTGGACTCCGATTGAAGGGGAAAGTTAATAAACTGACAAAAATGTACATTTCACAGTTATTGATGTTGGCTAAGGTCTGTATAGCGAGGCTGTGGTTGGCCCCGATGAGTCCCACGGTTAAAAATTGGAAGGCACTGGTCAATACCACCATAAGGCACAAGAGATTTGTTTATACTAGCAGACAGGCTCTGAAGGAATTTGAGAATATATGGTACAGATGGTTAGAGTCTCCATTCTATCCTATGTCATCTAGTACAGATGCTCTATCTACTTAAATGTATGGCTACCGCAGTTCTTATAATAAGTATCTGAGTCCATGTAATAAACCCTGCATGTGTAACATACTTATGTATAAGCATTTACGATGTATGATCCTGAATGAATATAGCACATTTATTATTATTATGCTTTAATGTAATCTTGTAAATTCTGTCATTTAATTCCGATATGTATGCGATTGTTTTTCTTTTCTTTTTGTTGTTTAGTATGTTTATATCTTAAAAAATTTCAATAAAAATACTGGATTTAAAAAAAAAAAGGTGCATGCACCCTAATCTGGGCTATTTGACTTGTACAAACTATACTTGTTCATTTTTGAAATACTATTAACAAAAATGTTGAATAAAATAAACATAATATTTTATATATAACGAGTGAACATTTTTTAAAGTACATAATACTGCAATGCTCTCCCATTTACCCTTAGAGTGATCTAAAAGAGAAAGGGCATTGACTCAACAAGGTGGCAAAGTGCAACACAGAGAAGTAAACTAATGTTGACTAATATGTCCCATAGTTGTTGCAAATTAGTTGGCAGAGACTCTATATTTTAAATAACTTTTTCCATCTTGTCTTACACATGCTCAATAGGATTGAGATTATGTGAGCTATGATACCATTGCATTAAGCTGAATTCATATTCATATTCCTGGAATTCTTCTATAGGCTACCTAGTATTGTGCTATGAATTATTGCCTTGCTGATAAAGGCCTTTCACAGATTGGAACACTGGTGCCATAAATGAATACACCTGGAAGCTAATGGGGTTCATATATGATGTGGCATTTAAACAATGGTCATACCTGCATTGAAAACAAATAATTACATTTCCACCACCAGCATGTATAAACTCATTAGATTTTTTTTTTTTAATGATAGAGTGTACATGGATTATGTTCTTAAGTTCACCACAACCACATAAGTTGAATTGTTCTTAGAGACTGGTTATTTCATCGCCAGCCATATATAATCTAATGCAAAGTATTAGTTGTATACTTTGGTAGACTTCTGTCAACACCATTGTTGTACACAGCTGTTACTTAACTAAGCCCATTTGCTACTTTGAAGGCGTTATTTTTTAGCTTCCAGTGATCTTTTTTTCTGACAACAGGATCACCATTAGCTGGATGATATTTTGGTGTTGGCCCACTGGTACACATGTTGGTGTCTGATACCCAGTACCATGACACATCTGTCTTGAAAATCATTTGTCTTATTCGTTCCTTGTCTGAATTAAATACACGCAGACATAATCTATTTATCTATCTATCTATCTATCTATCTATCTATCTATCTATCTATCTATGATGTAGCCATCTTTAAAAGACTGAGGGCTAGATTTACTAAGCTGCGGGTTTGAAAAAGTGGGGATGTTGCCTATAGCAACCAATCAGATTCTAGCTATCATTTTGTAGAAGGTACTAAATAAATGAAAGTTAGAATCTGATTGGTTTCTATAGGCAACATCCCCACTTTTTCAAACCCGCATTTTAGTAAATCTAGTCCTAAGTCTCAGATGAGTTTTGATGTAGAAGAAGAATCAAGTTTATTGACATGTCTAATTAGATTAGAAGGCAAAGAATATACATTTGCACAAAGATTATACATTTTGTTAAAAAATTAACACTAATCAACAGTAATACTTTTATCAATGTCGCTAGATAATAACTTGCACTAGTCATTGCGTACTTGCATAAGCACATTCCAAGAAGCATGAAGAACATTTTGCATAAGCATATTCATCTTCTTCAAAACCAAGTTCAGATAAAGGACTGAATCATATACAGCATGACTGCTAGACTATTATGTATTCAGATTGTCAAGTCAAGTTATAACTCTGTTCTTTGAGACGTTCTTTGAGACATTATCAGATCTGAAAAAGAGGCAAAATGTAATTTCTGGGAAAATGTAGAATCTTGAGAGTATTGGATCAATATCTTCTATATATAGCCCTCCCTCGTGTTCTCATCTTCCATTTTACAACAGCATGTAGGGAGAATGTCAGCTGCAACATCCTGCTGTAAAAAGCACAGTTAAAGTAGACTACAGCGTTACACAGACCGCAAGGGACAGAGAAAAGTATACAATAGCTAATCGCTTGATTATATTATTTTAATGCAATTTAGTTCTCTAGAGATCAGTAAGGTAGAATACATTGCAGATCAATGTTTACAGCAGCACAGTGGCTTAGTGGATAGCACTTCTAACTCACAGCACTGGGGTCATGAGTTTGATTCCTGACCATGACCTTATCTGTGTGGCATTTGTATGTTCTCCCTGATTTTGCGTGGGTTTCCTCCGAGTGCCCCGGTTTCCTCCCACACTCCAGAACCATATCAGTAGGTTAATTAGCTGCTATTAAAGTGATCTTAGTCTCTCTCAGTCTCTGTGTGTGTGTTAGGGAGTTTAAACTCTAAGCTCCAAAGTGGGGCAGACTGATATGAGTGAGTTCTTTGTACAGCGCTGGGGAATTAATGTCGCTATAGAAATAGCTGCTGCTGCTGCTGATATATAGTACTATATAGAGTTAGACATTATTCTGAACTAATTAATATTTAGTGGAGAGAAACCGTGTGCTTTTGCTGTATGACTATTAGCAGCAGAACCCCCCAAAAAAATACATTTATTTCTTTTAGTTTTTTCTAGTGAAAGTAATGTTGTATGGGGTAGTGACATCTGTATTAAGTGAGGGAAAAAACTGGGTGTATGTGTTTTAGGTCAACAGGAGAACCTCTCCAAAAACTACTATATTCTAAGCTTTTTTGTATTTTCCAATACTTGTGAAGTTGTTAAAGGTCATTCAGTGACATCTATATTAAGAATAAAAAAAAATGGTGTTTGCGTGTGAAGTTTTTTGCATGTAGAACATTGCATTAGCTGCAAAAAATGGCATCTGTCGTACCACCAACTGAAGCTAGGGCATTAGATAAATTAAACAATAAAAACAGTAAAAACTGTATTGCAAGAGATAAAAATGTTGAAACGCTACGTATACACTAAATTTGGAACATTAGCATGCATCATGGAGAGTGACGAGACAATAAGACACAGAGTTCATTAGATAGACACTGACATCAGTAGCTATTTAGACATAAAGATAGATACCCAATTGTAAAGTGTTATGTAATTTGCTGCCACTATATAAATAAATGTTGATGATGATAGATGAAGGTGGCCTGCACTCATACTAAAAAACCTAATTGACTACTCACACAATACACCTGGAACATAAAAGAGTATCCATCATAGAGATTGATGCTACAGAAACAGACAGAGGTCAGTGGATGGGCAGTGGTAGGAATGAACTTGGCCATGACTGCATGTTTTTTGGGTCATCGTCCTACTGCAGAATAAAGTTGGAGCCAATCTGACGCCTCCCTGATGGTATTGCATGATGGATAAGTAACTTCAGTCTTTAGCTTCCCAAAGTTGACAGGTCACGGTTTACTACAAGACACAATCATTTCCTGAAATACTCTCCTCTTGTGACCATTGAAATGATCTAATTTGCTGAAGGTTGTTGTATCTTTAAAAATTAGACTATTCCATAGGAGCAGGAAATGATTATTGAATGCAATAAAATGCTTAGATCCTAGTATCAAGCATATTAATATTTGGACGTTAGAATGTATTCAATACATATCTACACATCAGTCAAAATCCATTTTTCATAATGTTTAGAGATAGAATTGTTGAAAGAAAAATATATTACTTACAACAACAACTTGCAACTCTTCTTATCTTGTGGTTTGTCTACTTTTGTTTTTTCCATGAAAACTGTGTTAGAATAGACTGCTTTTTAGGTTACTTATAAACATGAAAGTCTTCTTTTCAAAAGAAGGTTTTTACCCCAGGTCTAAGTAATTATTGTTTGGCAGTAAGTGCACGCAATCAGTGGCAATGTTGCAGGTGAATAAAGGGGTACTTGTTATTTACAGCATCTCTGGAAATGTGTAATAAGTAAATTCCCAATCTTATAATACATACTATTGTCAATAAATGTACTACAGCTTGGTAAGACTGCATTGACTGATAGCCTACGTTATAAATACATACAATCTATCTATCTATCTATCTATCTATCTATCTATCTATCTATCTATCTATCATTACTATTTTAACAGAAATATGTACAAAACAGTGCAGACAGTGCATTACTTGTTCTTTGCAAAACATTGATTTTCATACAGCTTGGATAATACTAGAGATATGCGCTTAGACATGCGTTTCAGTTTAGAAACTGGTGTCGGTTCTAACCGAACTTTGTGCTTCAGCTTTGCTACCTTTTTTAGTTGAACAAATGCGAAAGGTTTTGGATCTGAATGTAATTGAAATTTGTGAAAAATAGTTAAAATAATGTAATTTTAAGCTGATTTTCCTCCGATATTACTAGTTATATCATAATCGTTAATTTCCAGTTTTTTCCAGTCTATTTTCTAATGATTCTTTCACAACTGTCCCAAATTTTGGCCAAAGTCTGCAGCGATCTGGCTGGCTAAAATTAGTGACAGAGCAGTGACACAAATATATGACACAAATAAACGGCACTTTAATAAATGATACAATCCTTAGACTAGGGGACACAATAGATGATCTGAGAGTGTTGCTAAAAGCACTTTAGAGATTATAAGTAACTTCATTAAAAGGGGATTACTTTTATGATACCTCTCTACTCTCTGATCTACTTCTTAATCAAGAAAGCACATAACAGAGCATCCATCATACACACTTATGCTACAGGAACAGGCAGTGTTCATTGGATGAACAGTGGTAGAAATAATACAGTTATTTAATACAGTTGATACAGACATTGATAAAACTAAATACACAAAGATGGCCTGCATTTTCATCTATTTATGTACTATGCACTTATCCTGGGGTAGAGTATACACATGAAGCCAAGAGAACAGCTTTCAAACACATTGTTTTACTATTTTTACTATAGTGGTTTTTATGATATGAGTAAGTTACATCTGTCTGAAAAGCTCTTCTGAGAACTTCCGAGAACTTTCCTCACATTCTCTCCCAAATTAAATTGGACCTTACTATGTGGTCATATCCCTATATCTTCTGAATAGTCCATATCAACCAATAATCACCCTCATCGTCATCCTCATTGAAGATGTCTCCATCAATTACATTTTGTTTTGAAAGAAGAAAATACGTAGATATCCATTAGGCAGCATGTGTAATGCATTGGAGAGGGTCAGCAGCAATATATAGGAGAGAATCAGTAGCAATACATTGGGGAGGATTAACAGAAAATACAATGGAGAGAGGATCAGCAGCAAATACATCGGAGAGGATCAGCACTGCAGAAAATACATTGGAGAGGGTCAACACTGCCGCAAATACATTGTTAAATTGTGCAAGATTTTACTTGGGGCCACCCACCCAAGTGTGATACATACATGGGTTTGACAGCTACAGGATTCACATAATATGATTGGTGGGAAGCAGAATAGACAGGATTAAAAAGTTGACAATGTAATTTCTTTGACAGTATTATTAGTACAACAATTGACATGTAGACAGTATTTATTAATTTGACAATTCAAATATAGACAGTATTATCCCTAACTCTAACCATGTCCCTATCCCTAAACCTGTCCCTATTCATAGAGCTGCGAAGTACCCTGTCCCTGTCCCTACACCTGTCAGACATGTCCTTATCCATGTCCCTATCCCTGTGCCTAGACCTGTCCTAATCCTTGTCCCTATCCCTGTACTTAACCAAATTCCTAGGTCTATCCATAACCCTATAATAATATTGTCAACATTTGAATTGTCAACCTAATCATATTGTCCACTATGTGAACTGGCAACCTAATAATACTGTTGATGCCTGAATTATCGACTGTTACACAAGCTGATAGACCAAGGCCAAAATGTAAGACAGTGCAAGATGGAATTGTCCTTGGGCCCACCCATCCACTCATAAGTTAAAATGGACATGCACATACTTCCATGCAGCAGTGCTCTGACTGGCGCTGTCTGCTTGTCCCCACTCATCTGCATCTAGTACTGCAGTCACTAGATTTGCTCTCACAAGATCCAACTCTGCACCTGATTAGCCTGCTGAAAGCAGTGTTCGGAGGGTGCCCCTGACTGCAATACTCTGCTGCAAGCTACAGAACATCATTGCAACTTAAGAACCACAGGATAGTTGCTGGGACCAGCCTCCCCCTCCAGGATTTCCTATAAGCCTTATCCCCATTCCTAACATAGATGGGAGGTCCGGTCAACCTTCGTCTCTTTCATATGATGACCCCCTCCATCTCAGATGACTTGTTCCTGTTAGACAGAGATCCTCGGGCGCGCCGGCTGAGACCGCACAAGGCTGACACACCAACGAAGGTCATACTTCACCTCCACTATTATAACGCAATAGAACAAATTATTCGAGAGACTAAAAAAAAACGCCCGGGATCTCCATGGATGGAAATAAAATTGTTTTGTTCCAGGATCTAGCCCACTCTACTTTACTTAAACGGAGAGAGATAAAGGAAGTAACTCAAAGTCTGAGAGACCACAACATCAAATATAGGTGGAGCTTCTACTTTTCCCTCCAAGTCCAGAGGGAGAGAAGAGTGCTGTCTGCTAATTCCCTGGAGGATGCTCTTTCTGTGCTCCAGAAATTAAATGTCTCGATACCTGCATCACTTCTACCAGGATGTTCATCTGAGAACAGCTCTTCCCCTCTACCACAGTTTGGCCGCCTGCACCAAGAAGACGAATCATCCTATGACTTGAACAAATCTGACTGACCATTAATGGCTTCCTCTACCCTTCTTTATGTTTCTTGTTACCACTTGTTTGAATGCCTTTAGGAGTACATACCTCCTGGAATCTCATATGTGAAATGTGAAATGTTTTTGTTTGTTTGTATTTTTACTTTTGTACTTTCCTTGCAGGTCTTTTGGCCATCTTGGATGTCAGTACTACACTCTTAAGACTATCTTCTGCAGCACTCTCATGTCTGGGGTGTGTACCTTCCAGGACTTGTACCACATGATGTCCTTTTATAGTGAACTGTAGACAATTCCATATTATCCTTTCTGATTCCACGTATACATTATACACTATGCTATATCTAGCTTGGTATTGTTGTTTTGGATGATGTTAGATATTGCACTGATGTTCTAACATATTGCTACATATTTTGGTCCTAACACGCACCATGGACCCTTGAGGTTAATCTACCCCATCTGGCGGTTGTCAGAGTCACTTTATCCCCCCCTTCCTCTGGTCTCTAGGATCATCTTCGGACACCATAGCTACTAAGCTGTCCTTTTCCTTGGGTCCAACTTTTCACACTACTCATATACATGACCCAAGCCATTTTGTCCCTTACCCTATCCTACTCTCCCTCTTTCCTGACCTGTCCCTGAGGCCAACATCCTGGGCTTCCAGTGGCCCTCCCCCTAATCTTCTATTGCTTCCTGCTCTATTGGCTTCACTTACTCCCCATGGCTATTAAAATCCTAATGTTTAACATGAACTGCCTTAATAAGGGATCCTCTTTGTTCCACACTCTAATACAGCTAAGGGGTGACATAGTGTTCTTGCAGGAGACTCACTTTGTTGGTTCCTGCCATACAGAAATGTAATCTATTTACTTCTCTTGCTGCTGTCAAACCTGTGACCTAACTTGTAAAAAAAAGGAAGTCGCCATTCTTATAGCTAAACATCTTACATTCACACTCTCCAAAGAGATTAGGGACCCAGAGGGACGTTATCTTCTCTTGTTAGTTGACTTTAATAATATTCTGTACACATTCTTCAATGTTTATACTCCCAATATGAAGAAAGTAATTTTTTTTTGTTCTATAGGTGCCATCTTGTTCTGGCACTGCACGGGCAGAGTTGTAATGGTGGGTAACTTTATAACTATCCTAGCCAACTACCTGGACACATCCACTCCTCCTCCCCATTCTTTCCGTCATAATATAGGAATCAACTCTAAGGCCTTGGGGTGTATTCTCTGTCAAAATCTGTTATTTGATGCATGGTGAGCTAAAGAGCCCACCAGAATAAATGTTACCTTCTACTCACCGGTCCATAGCGTTCACACATGCTTGGACATGGTCTTCCTGTGTGTTGATTTAGCTCAACATATCTGTGACAGAATGGGCCTCCTATGCCACTCTGTCCATGCTTGCTGTGGACCGGCTGGGCTTGCCTTGCCATGTCCCCTTTCTTTATTCCAAATTATGCCCCTCTAAGTGCATTCGGAGGAGTTTCTGATGCCACCAATAGGCTCCTTTGTGGTGCCTAGAACCGCTTCCTTCTGAGTAAGTCTCACTGCTGGTGTACCCCTTCGCTGGGCACCTGGGCTAGTACCCCCTGACTTCTTTCTTTAGATTAGGGTTGCTTTGGATGGTTCCCCCTGGCCTATCACTCTGGCCAGAGCTACAATCTAGCAGGCAGAACATTGGAATTGACTGTTGGGCCCCAACCTCAGAACAGCCGAATAATGGATTAGACTGTCTAATCTGTAGGTCACAGGAATTTACAGCAGGTAAGTAGGCATCAAAACAATATCTTGAAGCAGTAATGTTTAATTAGCTCAAGTAGCCCTTATAATAGCAGTTACATGCCCATTTATGGTACTAGAGATCTCTCCAGAAGTGTGTAGATGGAATAATATATTACATGGTAAAACAGAGCTCCTTTTATACACAGCTTTGCAGCCCTAACTTGGCAGGAGTAACCCAGCCACTGCCTTAGCTGGCAACGAAATGTCTGATATATCACATCAATAATTACCATTAGGATGTAATGTTAATTACATCCTAATGATAATTAATGTAACTAATAATTACCATTAGGATACAATTGCTAACACAATTTAAAGTTTAACAAAATTTACATCAATGTCTTGATTTACAAAACCTTGGTGTTAAGTTTCCTATATTACTTGCATCCTGTCTTAGAGAGATAGCAAGTCTAAATACCCACTCCTGTGCTTTCAGGCTAAACAGACGTGTTGATCACTTCACATGAAAATAATTTTTTAACTTAATTTAACATTTCCTATTGAAGTTACAAAACAGACTTCCTCAAACAAATGCCTATTGCATCAGAAATGAATACCTCAGAAATCAGTACGTTTCTAATACACAGTATCAAAAATCAGTACATTTGCAATGATATAAATTGGCGCCTGCACCACTAATTGAAATACATTTCTAAAATAAATTATTTGAATGTGATCCAGTTACAATATCCTTGATGTTGATATACTTCCCAGCAGAGCCGTAACGAGGCAGGTGCGGGCGGTGCCGTCGCCCAGGGCGCAAGGCCAAGGGGGCCCAGCAGCCGCCAGCTCCTTGCCTCTGAACCTTCACCCCTTCAGTACCATGTGCGTTCCACTGACAGGAAGTTCGGCATTTGGAACGCATATGCGTTCCACTGCGGGGCAATAATTACTTGTGTCGATGATGAGAAGCAGAGGGGGGCCTTGGGAGGAGCCCTACCCTCCTTTAGCAAGGGCAGATCATGGGATCCTCTCAGGATTACCCCGGTATCCTATTAGGCCAGTCCGACCCTGAATGGATTTTTTTTATCTATATGCCCTCCAGACATTTACTTTTTCATTTAAAAAAAAAATAGTATAAGTGCTGGTTGTCAACAGACATGGGATTTGCTGGGTTTTTTTTATATGCAAGTGATTCTTTTTAAGATTGAGGAGAAGTGGCTTAAAAAAGTAAGTTTACTTATTAATAGTAGTAGTTAGATAAGTGTCCAGTTAAAATTATTAAAAATGTAATTTACAAATACAGTCCCTCTTCTCTTGCCCAGTGAATGGTGCCCACAGCATGGTTCTGTCTATCTTGCCAAGATGATGTTAGGAAAATAATTCCTGTAGTAGGAAATGTGACCAACTCATGCTGCTGCTGTAGATTAGACACAGAGCCCTCTGTGGGAGTGTAACATCAAATTGATGTACCATTGTATAGCAATGGATAAATTGAATTTGGACTGAGAAAATCGTATTAAAAATAAACCAGTACTCCTCTTCCTCTCTCTCTCTTTCTCTCTCTCTCTCACATCCCACCACTGTGAATATATATATATATATATATATATATATATATATATGTATACATATATATCATGCATTTGCAAATATGCATAACAGAATTCTTTCAGTAAAGTGCTAGCCACACCCCCACATTAGGTTGGCCAAACCCACTCGGCAACTGTCACTCCCACTTAGATGGGGGGAATCGGTGCCCTGTCTCGCCCAGGGCACTAAAATGTCTAGTTACGGCACTGCTTCCCAGCTCATGGTCAGACGATAGCCTAGCTACGGTGGACGCTGTGGGCCACCAGACAGGTGGTAAGCAGTATTCCTGGTGCCTAAACAATAGAGTACTACTTAACCCGTACCTTAAATCACGGGTAGCCAGAGAAATCTGCCACTACTATGCTTCTCTATCTCCCATATGCTCCTCTGGGATGCCCACAAAGCAGTAATCCGTGGCAGTCTGATTAGGGTGACTGCATATGATAAAAAAGTGAGACCTCCAGGCGTGTAACAAGCCTAGACAGAATTCACAATACTTTGGGCCTCCCAGAAGACTATTCTGAACTTGTAGCAGCGAGAGGGGAGTTAAACCTTCTGCTCTTCACTAGAGTGGAAAACTCTCTTAAATGCCTAAAACAAATCTTTTATGAAAAAGGCGACAATACAGACAGACTGTTGGCATCCTGGCAATGATCTAAACTCTCCCAAAGTAATGTACTCTGCATCAAATCTCACTCAGGTGGTCTCACACAAGACCCAAATCAGATAACAGAGCAATCTATGAGCTATTGTAGTCAACTTTACAATATCTCACAATCAGGTGGCCCCTCCCAAACCTTGGTGAAGGACTCTAAAATGCTTCATGCCACATTCTTGGGAAGTAGTCTCCTCCGATGATCACTCACAACGTTCCCAGCTGCGCTAAACACTCTTTCCGTGTACACACAGTTTAAGTGCATCATAGCTAGTTTGTACAAGGGGCTCCAAATTTCCTTTTTTCCCCTCACAGAATTCAAAGGGACTGTCTGAGATGCTCAGTTCTGCTTTATCATTAAAGTAATCCTCCACCATTCTATTAAGACATGGTGTCACTAGTACATTTGGAAAATTCTTTTTAGCCTGTCCAGATGTGCTCTACTTATTTTGTCCGGACAAAGGCTAGAGATACCTTGACAAATGTTGTCTGAGTATGGATAACTTTTACATAGGTGTGCTGTTGTGTTGTTGACTCATAATCAGTGTTGCTATCAAAAAAGGAAAGTTTATTTCTGGCAGTAGCATTTGAAGAAGCTGTAACAGGAAACATGTCATGTGTGACTTTAGCTGACAGATTGCATACATATCTAAAGATTTGAGTCATTCTGAAAGAAAGACATGGCATATGACTTAAACCTAGGATTAAGCATGGCTGCCAAAATGTAGTGATCCAATTTCAAGATGCTGCAAACCCTTGGGTCCTGGCAAAGTGAAAAAAGAACTTGATCCACAAGGCCAGCATACTTTGCCAAATTGCTAACTTTCATCTTATCCTTCAGAATCTCCAGTTGCTATTCCAGTAGTTTGATTAGGGGCATTAATTGACTCAGGCTGCCAGTTTCTGAGCTCACTTCCTCATTAAGAAATTCTGCACCACCAAGTTTATTGTGTGTGCAAAGCATGGTACGTGATGAAATTCACCAAGTCGTAATGTTGGCTCCGTTATCAGCAACAAGGAATCCTGAGGAGAGTCTTAGTGGGGGTGCACCATTTTGCTAACACACTCCTGAGTTTTTCCAAAAGATTTAAACCGCTTTGTTTCTTTGTGAAACTAGTGATACACAAATTAGTTTGCTTATGAATGACCTGGCATTGACTGCTAGGTCTACTATGCTGAAAGGATGAGGAGGATTATATTGAAGCTACCAGCCTTGCTGCTACTGATGGCGATACACCTACCCAGTGGGCTGTCACGGTCATATAGACTTTGTTTTGACCAGGACCACTTGTCCACAAATCCGTAGTTAAGTGGACTGTCAGAACAATGGCATTTTCTAGGGACTGAATGACTTTTTGCTTAACCTCATAATACAGCTGAGGAATTGATGTTCGAGAGAAATGAAATTGAGATAGAATTTTACAGCAGGGACATATGACCACAACTAATTGTCTAAAACCTGTTGCATTGATGGCGGAAATTTGGCGTACATCCAATGCTAACATAGCTGTCATGGCTATACTGATATGCTGTGCAACAGGATGCTAATTGTCTTATTTGTTTCCTCTTGCAAATACTTGTTTGCACCCCTTCTATAGAGATTCCTCCCTCTCAGCAGCAGCGTACAAGGATGTTTTTTGGGAGTCATGGATTGCATTGCGGGAGTTATTTGGAATTTGAAAATTGGATGCTAGGCTAATACGTACTAATGAGGAGGATGATGTTGAAGATGTTGACACTGGTGAGGATTGCAAGTGCGTATCCATTTGGTTTGTAAATGATTCTGGGCTGCTTGCTACTATATACCATTGCCATGTTTGGAAACACAACTTGAAGGAACTCTCTGCAATTTATGTAACAGGGAGGTGGTGCCAGATGTTCAACATCCTTTCCTCTACTTTTTTTGGTCGGATATAGGCTACAGATGCCTTGACAAATGTTGTCTGGGTATGGATAAAAATATTTCGACACACAAGATGTGTTTATTTTATGCACTGGCATGCCAATGCACTTATCATGGGCATCTAATGGTGGTAACACTGGTGGCTGCCTTACTTCAACATAATCATAATCATCATGATCTGGTCTATGTACAACACATTAATTTTCAGATCCACAATTATCCCACTCATACTTTTGCACATTTCCAATTTCCATAGTAACCTCCTCAATTTCAATGAGTAAATCATCATCAACACGACACGAATACTACTACTACTACCCATCCTCACATATCAAACGGTTGAGGACTTTTCAAAGGAGGCTTCTCTATTATTACAGTGTGTGAATCTGAAACCTCAGACATGTAGCACTCATGGATACACTCCTTAGATTCTCCTCAGGATTCTGTGAGTGCCCAAGTTGTTTTTCAATCTCAGTGCACTGATTTGTCTGTTTTGGAGGTGTCAGTAACAGATGTGAGCAACAAGGTGGCGCGTTGGGCACTTTGTTTTGGAATGGCCATTCTAGTGCCTATACCAGTAGCAGCAGTAGCAGGACCTCTACTAGCAAAAAGAGGACATAGTCTGAGTCTTGTCTTGCCACTGTCAGTGGTGTATGGAATGTTATCTATGTTGCTTTTTTGGACAAATCACCATATTCATCAGAAAAATCCCTCTTAATCCTCCTCCTTACATCAAGAGCTGATGTTTTCTTTGAGATTGAATTTAACAAGTAGTGTCTGGATTTAAGAATGTTTTTATAAACTTTCTTCCCGCATTGACTTTTTAGCAAGTTGAAGTTTTAACAGTAATACTACTGCCAGTTGGTATATGGTTGCTCCTTATCTGTATAGTGATCCATGGTTGCCAAGAAGAGAAATGTTACTTAAACAGATTGGAGCTACTTTTAGATGCCTGCCACCACACCAGGGGAATAACCAATGAGATAGGGAAAGGAAGGAATGTTTTCTTATAATTTTTATTAAGCAAGTTTTATATTTTATCGGGGGGTTGTGCTGCTCTCAGTCATAGACAGGACTATCATGTTTAATTTTTTGAGGGGGATTACTGTTGCTGACCCTAACACACAAACGACTTTTTAAAATATAGATTTCACTGATTGACCCTTTCAAAAGTGACAAGTATTGAAAAATAGAAAATATTAGATTATAATAATATATAGCTTTTTTGGGTGTCTGCAATTACTACTTTATCTTACACGCAAACACCTAGTTTTTTACAAAATTATTTCAGTTTTCACTGTCCCCACACAAGATTGCTTTCACTAAAAAAAAAATGTAATTTAAAAGAAAGAAATCTGTTTGTTTTTTGGATTCTGCTGCTAATAATCTGACAGCAAAAGCACTCTTTTATTTCAAAGAATATACTAGTTAGTTCAGAAGGATATCTATTTAACTCAGTCTGTATATACTGTCTAGTACTATTATATATATATATATATATATTTGTAATGCAATGTATTAACAACAACCAGTAGCCACTAGTCTGTGTAAAGTCTATTTAAGATTGAAATTAAAAGCAATTGATGAGCAAACTAATGTAGCTGACTTTTCTCTACAGAACTGCTTTACAATAATAACAGGATTCTATTACTTTCCTATTGCTTTATGCCCCTGTTTCACCCTGTACACTATTTTATGAGCTGAGCACCGCAACTAACCTCCTCCCTACAAGCTGTCAGTTCTAAAATGACACTTGAGAGGCCAAGGGCAAACTGTATATGCAAAAATCGAGTAACGACTCTGTTTCACTCTAATCCTCAGCATCAGATTTCGTCTGATTTCTAGCAATCTGAACAGCTCATCTCTACTTAATACTAACCTTAACTTTTGAAAAATTGATGGAGCAAGGGCACATTGAACCTCATTTATAAAACACACTTGATGTGCTCCATAAAATGGATTAGATTTGCACCACTACATGATGTTCTATCCAGCTCACTTCAACATGCATGCCATCTCACACAGGGACTGCGTCATTAAGGAGAACAAAGTAAAAAAAAAAAACTATGTTGCATTGGAGGTTGAGGTAAATTTAAAATGTGGGGACAGATTTATATTTGGGTTAGAGCATGGTTTAGATCAACTTTAAATTTGAGTGTGCTACATGAAATGCAGTCAGTATTCAACTTATGTGCAAAATAATAAACTAATTTGCACCCCTTGCATTGTTGCATGGTTTGTCCAGGATCAAATTTACATTGTTTGGCTTGCTCTTCTTAATGAGTCAGGCCCACTGTGTGCAAAATTATAAATGTCACATCGAAGTCCAACCTCTTACCACTTTAGAACAGCAACCTTTATTAAACTTTACAGATTTTCTCCAAAAACACTATTGGTTTTAGCCACAGCTATGGTTTAAATTAATTCAGATAATAAACAATAACCATGACCGCATTCATTATATGTTGAACTTTTGTGTATTTATTACATGCTGCACTTTTTATTAGGCAAATTCAGCATATAAATGTGCTTAATCACCTTCCAGTTGAAGTACAACTGGGAGGTGCAAACCATCCCAATATAAATATAGGAAGAGACCCAATTTCCAGAAACTCTGAGTTGGTGCAAAACTCAAGCCCATTTGCAGAGATAGAATGGCTGTGCTCAGGCCCGGCGCTCCTATTAGGCAAGGTTAGGCACTTGCCTAGGGCGCCGGGCTCAGGAGGGCGCCTGGAGGGCACCACATAATTCTAAAATACTTTAAAACTGTGCGGCGACCGTTGACCATACCTGTCACGGCCGCCGCACAGCATTCAGATGGACGGGGAGGGGGGGGAAGAGGCTATTTTGTCACCACCGCCGCCTCTCTGCTCCGTCTCCTCCCCTCCACTTACTAGTGTCAGTGAGTAGAAGGGAGGAGACGGAGCAGAGAGGCGGCGGTGGTGAGACAAGGTAAGGAGAGGAGGGAGGAGGGAGGAGGGAGGAGGGCGGCGATTTTTGCGCGGGGGGGGGCGGCGATTTTTGCGGGGTTGGGGTGCCACTTTTTTAAAAATGCCTAGGGCGCCGTGGATCCTAGCACCGGCCTTGGCTGTGCTCCTTCTCTGTGCTTAGCAAGGAATGACTTCACTCTGCCCACTTCTTCCTATGTGCCGGTACAAACTTAGTTTCTTCTGGCTATCCATGTGCTTTAGCAGAAACCTAGGTGCTCCTGTGGTCTGCCATTCTAATATTGATAAATGAGGATATTTGCATTCATTTCTGGTGAGCTGCAAGTTACGAAAAAAAAAACACTTGGCTGACTATTTAAAGTACTTTATTTCTCCATTTGTATTTCATTTTTTACTGAGAAGAATGTGTTAATGAATTTTTATTCCACATCATGAATCCAAGTTTCACATTTTAGTTCTGTTATGTAGGTTCATATTGGTTCTTTTTATTGATTTTCTTAGGCTATCTTGGTATTTCAAAAACATCTTATTTCAGCCGGTTATACAGCGTACACTATTGGAGTATACTAGAGTCAACTAAAATGACCTAAAATAAATTTACATTTAAAAGCTCTTAAAAGCTTCACATTGATCAGAAATAAACTGAATCCTCCAGAGTCTTCCATAGAGCAGATATTTTGTTTTTAAAGTATTCAGTTGAATTACACTTTGTGACATAAATCTATGTCCACACCTGAATGAACAGAAGATCTGTGCACAAGGATAAAAGTAAACATGAAAGGAAAAAAACAATTTGTGTGAAAGGAACTATAGGTAATGGTTTTAGAGATAACATACGCTTTGGAAGAAAATGACATGCTCCTCTGGACATTTAACTTCATGCTTCAGGTTTTTGCAGTCACATTCTGCCACGTGTGTTGCATCTAGAGATAGTCACTGACCCCCGTGTTTTGGTTTTGGATTCGGTTTTGGATCTGGATTACCGTCGTGTTTTGGTTTTGGTTTTGGTTTTGCAAAACCGCCATTGCGTGTTTTGGTTTTGGTTTTGGTTTTGTTTGGTTTTGTTTTGCTATTTTTTGGGAAAATCCATGTTTTTGGGCCTAAATTAACCCAATTTAGTGCTCCAACTGTTTTAGAGACAAGTAATCTAATTGTTGAGGTAATAAATCATCCAAAAAAACAGTTTAATTCTTCGTTGGTAGGCCTTCATTTATTCTACACACAAAACAGATTGTCTTCCTCTCCATCTATGCATATTGGCAATGCAGCCATCGTCTTTGGATGTATATTACACCCTACACTTATAGTTAAATATGTAAAGAAATGGAAAAAGACAGTTTGCTTTCTGTCTCTATAGGCCCCCCTCCACTTTTTAAAAAAAAACAAAAATTCAGCCATTATAGACTGTACAATATTAATTGACATGGAGAAAGCCAGTTTGGTTTCTGTCTCTCTAGGCTCCCCTCCACTTGTATAAAATACTAATAAATTCAGCCGTTATATACTGTACAATATAAATTGAAATGGACAAAGGCAGTTTGGTATCTGTCTGCATCAGATCCTCTCTCCACTAGGAGTAAAATAGAAAACTATTCAGCCGTTATATAATCTAGAATATAAATAGAAATTGAGAAAGGCAATTTGGTATCTGTCTGCATCATAATCATCAACATCATCATTAGCGCCCTCGTCGCCTACACAAATCTCCCCCTCATCCTCTTCTAATTCCAAAGTGGCATCCTCAATTTGGGTATCACCGGCTACACTCGGGCTATTAAGGCACACATCAGAAGAATGCTCACGATTAGACATCCTACTGTTGGATGGACTCTCCACAGGGATTGTTGTCATTTGTGAATCAGAGCAAATATTCTCCTGTAATGCCTCACTGTTATCTTGCAGCTCGGCTTTGACGCGTAACAGTAGTTGTGCACCAATTGTAGGCTGGGTAAATTTTTGGGATCTGCCACTAATAGCCAAAGGTGAAGGCCTCATTCTCTCTTTGCCACTGCGTGTGTAGAATGGCATGCTTGCAAATTTTTTTTTATCGTCACTTAACTTTTGCTCAGTTACACTTCTTTTTCGCTTCAATACAGTAAATTTTTTTGGGGTTTTTGTTTTTTGCACTAATTTGAAAACACTCTGTTGTTTGACATCGCCTTGGCCAGATGACGTACTGGGAACACTAACATCAGGACTGGTGACAGAACCTGGTTGCTCATTCAGATCATATGTGGACTGCTTTGAATCCATTCTGAGCGCAAACCACTGGGGAGTGCTAAAAATTATTTGGTAGATACTGCTGACAGATATGACTTTTGACAGCCAGAAATATTAATGCACAATTAGGGAGTACACCCCAAAAGCACTGAGGAGTGCTAAAAATTATTTAGTAGATACTGCTGACAGATATGACTTTTGACAGCCAGAAATATTAATGCACAATTAGAGAGGACACCCCAAAAGCACTGAGGAGTGCTAAAAATTATTTAGTAGATACTGCTGACAGATATTACTTTTGACAGCCAGAAATATTAATGCACAATTAGGGAGGACACCCCAAAAGCACTGAGGAGTGCTAAAAATTATTTAGTAGATACTGCTGACAGATATGACTTTTGACAGCCAGAAATATTAATGCACAATTAGAGAGGACACCCCAAAAGCACTGAGGAGTGCTAAAAATTATTTAGTAGATACTGCTGACAGATATGACTTTTGACAGCCAGAAATATTTATGCACAATTATGGGGGACACCCCAAAAGCGCTGGGGAGTGCCAAATATGAAGAAAAAATAATAAACCTCTATCCTCCTCTCTGCACTAGCGATTTTGGTTAGAGCAATTGCAAGAACAATATTGTATTCTCTGTCCCTGCTCTAATTAGCCTATGCCTACACCCTGCTCTCTCCCTCTGTCAAATGGCGATGGATTGCTGTGGAGGCGTGTATTTATAAAGTTGAAGTATCGCGAGAACCGAGTCCCGAGATCCGACGACGTCACAATGATGTTCGGCCTCGATTTGGATTCGGAATGGACGGGAGAGTACCGAGTTGCTCAGCTCGGTACTCGGATACCCAAAGTTCGGGTGGGTTCGGTTCTCGGAGAACCGGACCCGCCCATCTCTAGTTGCATCTCACATAAGATCGCCATGTCAAAGCTTAAGAATCAAAGAGAAAATTAAACTTTTTTGACAACTGAATATGTGTTTTTAGAAAAACCTTCAAAACTGATGCACATAGTATTGTTGCAGAAACTTTTATTAATTGTAACGAAAAAAGGAAAACGATTTATACAGATTTTTTTTGTATTGAATAATATAACAATTAAATCAATTAAAGGTAAGTGTCCAATTACTGTAAACACTTTTTTCTGCTGGGTGTTGAATGGTGAAATTAGGCAACAAGGATGGTTCAATCTATTTTTGGAACCATGAAGTAGGACATGTTTCTGTTAAGGTTTCTTGAAGTACCTAAATGGTCAAGTGTCAGTTCAAAACCTCCTTATTTGCGACATGCTAGTTTATTTGTGGAGGTGTGCCTAGAACTCTACAAAAGCACATGGGATTGATAGCTATAGATGACAGTGCATGCAGAGGAGTAGATGTTTACACCAGCCATTGTGAGGAGTTTAGCCATTTAGTAGTGTAAGCAAACTGGTGCAAATAGTTTTGTGTAATAGAGCAAATATTATTTTGGAATGAGATAAAAGGATGTAGAAGGTGCATCTTATGAGGGTACTCCTTGCCATGCAAATAAGCAAAAGTACACTTTCACTTCCCAAAGTGAAATTCAAGTAAGATTTGAAAAGCATAAATACCAGCCTCCACAGCAATCCATCGCCATTTGACAGAGGGAGAGAGCAGGCTTAGGTCACAGGCTATATCAGCGCAGGGACCAAGCAATAATTGGACACATTATTGTTTCTATTCTATACAATTCTAATCTTAATAACAATTGTTACAGCAGTAAGAGGAGGATAGAGGAGGATTTTTTTTTCAATTTCTGGCACTCCAAGTGCTTTTGGGGTGTCCCTTATTCCCCATTCTTTTGCAGTATTTTTTCTGGCTGTCAAAAGTCATATTTGTCAGCAGTATAAAAAAAAATATTTAGCACTCCAAGTGCTTTTAGGGTGTCCCATATTCCCCAGTGTTTTACAGTAATTGTTCTGGCTGTCAAAAGTCATATTTGTCAGCAGTATCTAAAACAATATTTAGCACTCCAAGTGATTTTGGAGTCTCCCATATTCCCAAGTGTTTTACAGTAATTTTTCTGGCTGTCAAAAATCATATTTTTCAGCAGTATTTCTAAAATTTTTGGGCACTACAAGTGCTTTGGGGTGTCCCATATTCCCTAGTGTGAACCAATAATTTTTCTTGCTGTCAAAAAAAGTCATATTTGTCAGCAGTATCTATCTAATACAATTGTTGGCACTTCAAGTGCTTTGGGCTCATTAAAATGGATTCAAAGCATTTCACATATGACCAGAATCAGCAACCAGGTTCTGTCACCAGTCCTAATGGTAGTGTTCCCAGTACGTCATCTGGGAAATGAGATGTAAAAGTACATAGTCTTTTTAAATCAGGGAAAAAAACACACACCCAAAAAAAATTTACCGTGTTGAAGTGAAAAAGAAATGTAACTGAGGAAAAGTTAACTGACGATACAAAAAAAAAATTGCCAACATGCCATTCTACTCATGCAGTGGCAAAGAAAGAATGAGGCCTTTGCCTTTCTCTATTAGTGGCAGATAAAAAAATGTTACTGAGCCTTCTTCTTGTACGATCATTCGTGACTAAGCAAGACCAAGTAATTTGGAGTCTAAAAGTGGTGCACAACTACTGTTATGCGTGAAAGCCGAGCTGCAAGAAAACAGTAAGGCATTAGAGGATAATGCATGCTCTTAATCAGAAATGACACCAATCCCTGCGGAGAGTCCATCCACCAGTGGTATGTCTAATCGCGAGCATTCTGTTAGTGACAGTGTACCCATAAAGAAGGGTCCTTTCAGCAGTTCTGCTGATATGTGCCTTAACAGCCCGAGTGTAGCCGATGATACACCAATTGAGGATGCCACTTTGTAATTAGAAGAGGATGAGGGGGAGATTTGTGTAGGCGACGAGGGCACTAATGATGATGTTGATGATTATGATGCAGACAGATACCAAATTGCCTTTCTCAATTTCTATTTATATTCAAACTCTACAGTCTATGCAGGCTGCTTTTTTTCTATTCAACTACAAGTGGAGGGTGGGGGGGGGGGGGGGCATAGAGAGCCACCAAACTACCTTGGTCCATTTATTTTTATATTGTTCAGTCTATGCATTCTGATTTTTTTCTATTTAACTACAAGTGGAGGGTGTAATATACACCCAAAGATGATGGCTACATTGCCAATAATCAAAGATGGAGGGGGAAGACAACCAGGTTTGTCTGTATAATTTGCAGGCAAGTGTTAGAATTAAGAACGGCCTCCAGGGATTAAACTGTTTTTTCATAATTTATTAGCTTTAGAATTACCTCACTTTTCCAAGAAACTGGTGGAGCATTAAATTAGGTTATTTTAGACCAAAAAAATGGTATTTTTTCAAAAATAGCAAAACAAAACCAAACAAAACCAAAACCAAAACACGAGAGGACGGTATGGCAAAACCAAAACCAAAACCAAAACACGACGGTAATCCAGATCCAAAACCAAAACCAAAACCAAAACAGGGGGGTCAGTGATCATCTCTAATTAAAATAGAGATAGGATGAAGAACACCCTTTAGCCAATGCCTCTGCTTCTCAAAAACCACTAAATGGCCAACAATCTCAGATTTCCAATATCATAGTTTACCTCAGGTCACAATAAATTCCTACAAAAAAAGGAAAAATAATGTCACTTCTTCTAACCATCAAAACTTTTTCTGATGTGCCAACTTTTGCAATAATAGAAAGATTAGTAATAGGATGTTTGAGAAATGGTGCAGAAAAGAATACTATTTTTAGAATGTCAAAAGCAGAAAGGGCCTCAGATGATCATTTAGTGTGTTGAGCACCCTTCTTAGTTAAAGCTGCAATGGGCCTGTTATGAATCCTTTAAACCCCCCCCCCCAAACAAAAAATATATATATATATTTGTATATTCTTGAGATTGGGCCTGTCTAAAAATATTGTTATGAATCACAGTGTGTTTTACTGTAGCAGTTGAAGCAGGATTCGAAATTAGGTAAAACATATTAAAGTTTATTAGATTTAACACATGTGATGACATGAGAGTAACACACCATAGTGCGCAACAAACAATCCTGGCTATGGAATAAAAATGTTAACAGCCACAATAACATAGAAGCAAAGGTCACTGAAGTGCAGGTAAACTCAACTTGAAATCATAATATGGAGTGACAGGCTTACAGGGTAAAAAGCTGGAAGGGCAATGGTGAAGTAATGCAGTCAAATAGTAAGCAGCCAAAATCAGGAAACTGGTGTGACACTGGAACAAATATTAAAAATGTATTTCAACAATATTAAACTCTAAGCCAGTTATCTGTATTAATAAACCATACCATTAGTTTTTATAGGTTTTGATACTGATATTGATTTATTGATAATCATTGTTTACTAGAAATATCATTGTTGATACATAAACATCTGTTAATGTTTAGGATCCAAACCAGTGTTGTTAATTTTCTGCTTGTTTTTGCTAGTCCTGATTGGTAGGGGTTAAGCAGTAGTATCCCTCTGAACAGCAACATACGATTTGTCTTCTGATACACATATGTACATATTCTATATGCAATTAGTCGTTGTCCAAGGTGAAGTAGGAGGTCTAATGAATCACTTTTCCAAATTCTCTGACAACTAAATGTTAGCAACAGGTAATTGGACTTTTCCTTGATGCAGGCTGTTATGTTCGTATGTATCGTTTGCAATAAAGATTCTCCGATGCGATTACTGTGGTTCCAAAGCACATAGGTTTTATTTGCAAAGTATTAAAAGGCAGACGTTAGCATACATACGCTTGAGTCTGTTGGCACCAACACAAGCTTCTATCAGAACGCTCTGGTTTCCATAGCCAGAGGTGAACAATTTATACACTGTACAGTTGTAAAAAGCAGTGACATCCCAAAGATACACAATTACAGTATTAAGGTGCACATTCATAGGTCGAAGGGTCTTGACCTCCCTAGAACTCGACGTGTCATTGGATGATTCCTCTGGTCATTGTTCCTTGAGATTACTAGGTGTCTTTCTTCAGATTATCCCCTTTAGACCTGTACAAACGGGTTCTTTTATGATTCCTGTGAACTGGCTATTTGGTGTATAAAAAGTGATATTATTTATAACTAGCGTTCGCAAGGTGCGGCCGCTACATCAATAACACCGGAAAAGTTCTCATGCAATTGCAAACAGAATGATACCAAACTTGATGTAATTTGTATGTTGTGACGCGATGGGTCTGACAGCCATCATTTTCCCCATTTGTCATTTTAAACACTTAGGATGAAAGTTGCTTATGCTTAGTTGAACATTGGGTTGCTTTAATTTATTAACCTCATTGGTTACATAATCTAAGTGTGCATAAAAACCTATGAAAATGGACTTAAGTTAACCATATTATTCTTAAATAAATCCAGGTGGGTTACATGTATTCATCTGAACATTATATCGGATTACAACATGGTGGATGCACTGTTTCCTGACCAAGGCATCAACCCCCTCTTACAGACAGGAAGCTGAAGGCACCTGGAGACCCTCTGACATCACGAAGGGGTTAAAACAGGGAGGCTCTCTTACTTAACCAGGATTAAGTCAATCGGCAACTGGGTGGAGCAGCTATTGTTCTCCCTGGAACTGTGTCAGACTCTTAGTCTCCAAAACAGCAGGAGGGAATGCAATGAGGGAAGGACAGCTCTCCACTCCCATCTCCATCCCCCTAATACCTCCCACCCAATCCCAGCATCTGTGACCTGTGGATAACCCTGCAGGGAGGCATTCCACACATGGGAAATGTTGTCCTTTAAGAAGGCCTGCAGGAGAGACTTCTGGGTGTGTGTGATTTTTGCTTCTTGAAGCTACTGGCGTTGAAGTTTCGGCTTCTGCCCGTGTGCTGAGGATTTTACCTGGGAGTATTGTGGCTATTAGATTACAAGCTTTTCCTGGACTTGCAGACTTGTTTGCTCTGCCTGGCTTATTTTATTAATCACAGACATCATCCTTCCCCTATAACTTGGACTGGTAAAGAAAACCTATTTTTGTTATAAACAATTTGGGGTTATTGAGTACTGGAGTGATACCGGGTGATGGTTGAAGTTTGGTGAACACTGGGTGTTGTTTAAATTATTGTTTGATATATATATAAGCTATTGTTTGCAGTTACCTGTAAATAAAGATTCCGTTGTGACCACACCTTTTCTTTGCCTGTGTGATCCTGAACCCCTTGATACCAGGACTTTCTTCTGGGTTCCTATCCAAACATCCTGGTATCATCACATATGTTGTAAAAATTATTTAGCCTCTTTAACACTTTATATTTTATATTAACTAAAATAAATAGATCAAACTAATTTGCATGTTGTTATTTGGAAAAATAATATTTTGACTGGGTGCTGATCGCATTGCAACTGATGGTAGTGTACAAAAATTATTTATAACCACTTTTGTCTAATTATTAAACTTCAACAAGGTTTACACAGATGAAAGGATGCTGTAGAATTTAACTGAACCTGTGGCTCAACACACAGAGGCTGTACTTGAAACCCTGAGTCAGCAATTAGGTTTCCACAGTGGTGTCATGTGGCATGAAACACCCTACTTCTGCCATAGTGGAGCAATTGCACCAGGTCATAAAAATAGTGTGATTTTAGATGATGACCCTTGCATGCCAACAGTTCGACCCTCATCAGCAGGGCAAGTCTGGGACCACACTGACATGGGACCTGA
The DNA here is from genome assembly GCF_038048845.1 of Mixophyes fleayi. Lineage (NCBI taxonomy): Eukaryota > Metazoa > Chordata > Amphibia > Anura > Limnodynastidae > Mixophyes > Mixophyes fleayi. The sequence continues at coordinate 199,011,430 of NC_134404.1, forward strand.
CACACAAACTATCCCCTTTGATGTTAAATGAGGAATAAACTCAAAATAACAGTTGCCTTTTTTATGTGGAAATAAAATGTCAGCAGATGCTTTACAAAAACATATTAGAACTCCTTATAAAGTTTTTGTAATTATTCAAAATGAGTAGCAGTAACACATATAGGCAATTTGAGACATTGTTTATGATAAATAAAAATGTACAGGACTATAACCCCCACTTTTCTACCAATGGTACCCTAAAACTTCAGAAAATAAGAAATAGGGTTATCTACATCAAGAGTTACTATGGGTGTCTTATAACGTATCATAGCATCAAACAAGAGGTTGCCAACCAAGCTACAAATTCTTATATTAATCTAGGGGAATAGATGGTATGTTTAAATTCTGGGTTACAGAACAATCCAGAAAATTTCCTGTATCTGCCTGAATCAGAGTGGGAAAATTAGTACCATATCGATAGCGATGGGAAATCTTATTCTTGGTAGCATCAGATTTTTATTTGTAGAATGAAATATCTGGGGACCTAGATAAGCCTTCCCAGACATTTAGGCCTTGTTGTTTTCCTCTTCAGAATCTAGAAAAGTGATATCTTTCTCCACATTACAAATATAATTCCAAAGGACAACACTGCTGCTTCGCTTCATAAGTTGAGCTAGAGGCCCAAATCTGCGTGTGTTCTGGTTGATTCAACAAAAACAAACTTGTGGAAGAAATTGGTGTGGGAAAACCTTGTTCCAGTCTACTCTCCTTTTTCTTCTATTAATTTTAATAAACAGCTGCATATTTGATATTAAGGATTCAGAAACAGGATACTGGACCAAATATTTTTTTTATTCTAGTCTGAACTTACAAAAAGCACTGGTTTATTCCAATTACAATTAGTAGCCCAAGGATAAAATTCACAGCTGTTGTTCTCTACTGACCAGGAATGAAGATTTGCCTCTGCAGATGAAACTGTGTCAGGATCATCGCATTGGAGGAACAGACTCCAAAAAGGCTTCCACAGAGGAAAGCAAGGGACTCTGTGGCTCTCTATCGAATGCCCAAGATTAAGGATTTCCTTGCAGAGGGGAATTCATTTTACTAATTCTTTGTTGTTTAGAACATGTTTATCTTTTCTTAACTTAAAATAGAGTTTGCAACTCTATTGCAACTATTTGCAATCTCCATAAAAGTGGAGAAGACAAATTAACCTTTGGTTTGAGTATCCCAATGATACCTGATGAATGTGCTCTAGAAGCCTCCTCCTCCTGCACCAGTTGGATAACCATCTGGTGCTCATTATCAAGAACCTATGTTGAATTTGTCTCCACATTACTTGTGCTGTTATTATGTGATGAGAAAATACCCTAGGAAAAATAGCAAAATAAGGCTAGATCAAGGCTAAAGTCAGGACATTCAACAAAACATCAATTGGCAATGGATATATTCAGGCAAAGACGAGTATCAGCACAGGAACCGTAAACAAACTGGTTCAGGTTACAACAAATCTCCAGGTAGCACTTTATTTAACATTATTTCAGGTTATTTCAGCCCAAGTAAATAGATGAGAGGCAGACAGTCCATATGCAATCATGTCATAACTAGAAACAAACCACATCAAGCAATCATATGACCACAAATTAAAGTTCCCATCTGGGCACTCAGACGCATCCCTGGAAATCAAGTGTCTGGTGGGGTACCAGAGAAAAGTGGTGAGGTCTAACATGTCCATGTTTCCATACATATTTGGATGTGGAGATAAATGTTTGTTTTCCTAAATGGGTTGCCACTTGGGACAATATGATCTGTTTAGTGAGTACCTTCAGGAAAGTAAACTTCACATTTTATAATGGATCATCTAGTAGTGATTAACTGCACAAAATATATATTTGAACTATATTTCTCCCACATAACACTATCTAGAAAAGTAATTCAGAAGAGGATTACATGCAATTGATAAACAACTAACAAAACAATAAAATTTTGAGGAGTACAAAATACAGTAGAATGATTGATCTATTTTATACAAGTATTACCCTCCGATGTGTCATCAAAAGTCACTCAGATACCATCTTTCTTACCAGGAAGATCTTTCTACACTGCACTGAATTCTAAGTAGATACTGTATACACACATTTTAGAAAGTAACTGGTTTTCCAATAATGATACTATTATTTCATAGTTGGATGTATACACATATACAGTATGCATAAGCAACACATTTAATAATACATCAAATAATAACTATACACCAATATTTATATCCAACTACAATACCTAAAGAACATGTTTGATTCTAATTAAGTCCAAAACATGTAAACTATTCAACTTTATAGGATTGTATTATTTTTACATATTAATTGATCCACTATTATTTCTATGCTTTTGTTTTAATATTTATTTATATTTTACTCTTGTATTACCGTAATTAGTATTTGTTATGCACCAGTGCTTTAACATATAACTTTTGTTTTTCAATTGCTTAGTATCAGTTTGAAAAACTTTTTGTTCCTTTTTGTACATTCTATGCACCTTGATGACCTGAGTATACCACAACTTCGCCCATCCTTGTTAGTTTTCCATATACTCAATCACTCCTTGTGCATATTTTTACTTTCCTTCAGCAAATATAATATGGTGTAGGACAATATCCTCCATTGCTAATTATTGCAGAGAGTTCTGATTCTTGTATACAAAACAGAGACAAAGCAGGTTATAGATTTATCCTCACTAAAGTCAATTTAAAAATGAATTTATAGACTTATATTTATAGTTTGTTGATATAAAGATAATTTTATTGACCCACAGCTTCCCCAATATACACTCATGGGTAAAAAATATTTTTATTATTCTGTTAATTGTACATATAGACATTAAAAATATGCAAATTATGGCTATTTTCCAGATCTACTGTGATCAGTTTTGCACAGATCTTTTGCCCATCTATTGGTAATTGTCATTTTTCTTGATGTTGTAGTTTATTTAAAATAACAAGGGTACTTATTTTCATCTCAAGGTGAGATTAATATAAATGTTGTTAGTAGCTAGTGAGCTAGTTATTCTGAACTGTTGATGTTATACAAATCATGTTTTGGAACATCAAACTCTGATCGTAAGCTTTCAAATGGTTGGAGGTGAAAAGTTGGGCTAACTTAGTAATGCCTTAAGTCAAGATTGGTAATAAGAGACCAAATGCATTCTAGAGGTAATAATAAATGTAGGAAAGTTGTTAATACTTTGTTTATAGAGAAAGATTTCCCACATCTCCTGTGATCACTTTTTCCATAGATCTTTTTCCCATTTATTATTACATGGCAGTTTTCCAGTAACTAAGAGTGTAGTTTATATAAAGTAACATAAAGAATATTTGTTTCTTCTCGAGAAGAGATTAAGAACAACATTATACATAGCTAGTGTCTAGTTATAGGAAACTATTAATTTTGTACCAGTCACTTATTTGTAATTCTGTATACAAATAATTCAACTCTGATTGTAAATTGTCAAATTTTACAAAATGTTACAAAATAAAAAGTTGTCAAAACTCAGTAAGGTCTATGGCAGACTAGTCGGATTAGTCAAAGTTTAGGAACAGAGAATGAATGTATTCTAGAGGTAATAATGAAGGCAGGAAGTTTGTTAATACCTTGTTTGAAGAGAAAGATTCCCTAACCTTAAGTGAAGTTAGATTATAGATAGTGATACTCTGGGACAAAATTATGTAATATTTCTAACCAGAATTAAATTGATTGTTATAACCTAAATTGTGCTATGCTTATTTGCTTGATAGCAACACACAATTTGGAGGTAGAACTGTTGTTCCAATGAGTAAGTTGGTCCAAAATAGTTGCTTTATAGCAAATATTAATATTTGGCGTAACCAGCCTCCTACATTTGTAAGGCAAATAGTTAATGGATATTCTTGGATGCTTCTTTCCCCAGATAAATTTGTTAAGCATACTTTGCATTTCAAGCAAAAAAGGATTTAGTCCTTATTATCATTATCATCATCATCATCATCATCATCAACACTTATTTAAGTAGCACTAGCAAATCCCATAGCGCTTTACAATTGGGAACAAACACAGTAATAAAACAATACTGGGTAATACAGACAGACAGGTAAGAAGACACTGCTTGTAAGCTTACAGTCTATGGGAAAATGTGAGTTTGATATATGAGGTTAAGTGCTACATATTACAAATCAGTCCAGCCAGATTGCAAGGTAAGAAGTGCTTAGTGGGCTCTATGACCCATTCACACAGCAATGATGGTCAAAAAATTGTTGTCTTGTGTGAGGGAGAGTAAGATGCAGGTTGAGGAATATCATAATCTTGTCTGAAAAGTTGGGTTTACAGAGAACACTTGAAGTATTGAAGTCTAAAGGAAAGTCTTATTGTGTGAGGGAGGGAATTCCACAAACTGGGTGCAGCCCAAAAAAAAGTCCTTTAACCCGAAATGGGAGCAGATAATGAATGGGGATGAGAAACGCATATTTTATGCAAAAAGGAAGGTGTTGAGACAAGTGAGGAGATACCGTATTTGCCGGCGTATAAGACGACTGGGCGTATAAGACGACCCCCAACATTTCCACTCAAAATTATAGAGTTTGTTATATACTCGCTGTATAAGACTACCCCCTCTTCCGCACACCTTCCACACACACACTGTATTAAATCACTGGCCCCCACACACACTGTATTAAATCACTGGCCCCCACACACACTGCATTAAGTCACTGGCCCCCACACACACACTGCATGAAGTCACTGGCCCCCCACACACACTGCATTAAGTCACTGGCCCCCACACACACACTGCATGAAGTCACTGGCCCCCACACACACACTGCATGAAGTCACTGGCCCCCACACACACTGCATTAAGTCACTGGCCCCCACACACACACTGCATGAAGTCACTGGCCCCCACACACACACTGCATGAAGTCACTGGCCCCCACACACACACACACACTCATATATGCTGATCACACACACACTCATATATGCTGATCACACACTCTGCATTGACATGACATAACATAAAACAAACATAACATAACACATACTAATAACACTTACCTTCTTCTGCTGTCACTCTCCTCTGTCCCCCTCCTGTCACTCTCATCTGTCCCTCTCTCCCTCTCTCACTTTGCCCCCTCTGCCGCGCCCCAGCCATAAAAAAAAAACCAGAAACACTTACCAATCCGCGCGGCGCCGGGACCCAGCATCCTCCTCTCTCACGCAGCCTGTCACTGATATATGACAGGCTGCGTGAGAGAGGAGGATGCTGGGTCCCGGCGCCGCGCAGATTGGTAAGTGTTTCTGTTTGTTTTTTTTTATGGCTGGCCCGCGGCACCCCTGAGACCCCTGAGTTTGGCACCCGGCGTATAAGACGACCCCCCCACTTGGAGGCATGTTTTTCAGGTCAAAAAAGTCGTCTTATACGCCGGCAAATACGGTATATGTTGGTACAGTTTTGATGATGGCCTTGTATGTTAGTACAAGTATTTTATATTGGATGTGGTGAACAACAGGCAACCAGAGATGATACTGAAATCCAAAGAGCTTATTTGTTTTAAGAGAAATGTTATAGATATTGAGAAGCAAGGCACCAAAGATTGAGCCTTGTGGTACTCAAATTCATAAACAAAAGAAGAGTAGAGGTGGATCCTGAGAAACTCACACTGACAACGATTAGATAGGTAGAATGAGAACCAGGATAGGACATTGTCTTGCAGACCCAGGGATTGCAGCATGTGTATGAGAAGAGAGTGGTCAACAGTGTCAAATGCAGCAGGAGATACAGGAGAATTAGAGGCGAGTAAAGGCCTTAAGATTTAGCAGTGATTAAATCATTGTCAACCTTAGTTAACACAGTCTCTGTATAGTGTTGAGAAAGAAAGCCTAACTGAAAAGAATCCAATAGGTTAGGTGAGGAAATAAAGCATGTGAGGAGAGTGTAGGCAATGGTATTGTTTGTGTCATGATTACTGGGTGTTTGCAAGGATAGCAAAGGTGTCCAGTTTAGGAAGTAATCCGTTTTATTGAAGGACAAATACTTGGTTGCAGAAAATGATAGAGTCTTGAATAACAAAAACACAATTCAGACATAGTAAGAAATAAACAGAACACAGTCCAAGGGGGTAAATGTATCAAGCTGAGAGTTTTCTGGTGGGTTTGAAAACTGGAGATGTTGTCTATAGAAACCAATCAGATTCTAGCTGTCATTTTGTAGAATGTACTAAATAAATGATAGCTAAAATCTGATTGGTTTTTCAAACCCGCCGGAAAACTCTCAGCTTGATACATTTACCCCCAGGTGTAAGAGGATGTAAACAAAAATGTATAATGCAGTAGAATATTAAGGCATAGGTAAATACTGTGAACAAGATACTAGAGGGGTGGAATCATAGGTAAACTGTGAGTTCAGAAGGATGGTGGAAGGTAGAGCCAAAGCTACACCAGAACAAACAAGGGTGAGCAGTCCTAGGCACAGGATAAGAAACTTTAAGAAAAGAACATTTTTGAACATCCACACAGAACATATTTAGATATGTTATCAAATGTGAAAAAAACCTATTCCACTCTATTATCAGAAATAATTATATTATAGTATAATATTTTATAAATTGTGAATATTAGTGTTAGATTGCCCCCACAAAAATAGCCTTTTTCTCTCTCTCTTTTACTTTATACACAATAAGAAACCCAATAATCAGGAAAACAACTATCAATAACCATTAAGGTGCATGGTGAAGGGCAGGAAAGAATAGTCAGGGAAACAGGTGCAGGTGATCCAACAGAAGAAGGAGATTAACTTGTCTGCTTGTCTGCCTCTGATAAACCAGGTTGGTCAGGGACAATAAGTGAATATATTATTCAACATATTTTTAGATCAGTATTTAGAAGAAAAAAGGAAAAGCATTTGTTTTGTTTGTGGGGTATTTTCAAGGTTTAGGCAAAATGAATTATCTTGTAAATTATTGCTTCTAGCACGAAGGGGGGAGTAATATTTGTGCAAACATTTTATATTAGGCATTTAAGAAGCTAATAGGCCAAGAAACTTGCAAATTTGTTGACAAGGTGTAAAAAATTACAATGCTTTCCGTTATTGCTAATAATGCAGCTTATCCTAGACTTATTATTATTCTATTTATTAAGCTGGTACACTAATTGGGAGTCAGCTTCGTTACTTTTGATATTAGGTTGAAGCTTTAGTTTGTGCAAAGCTAACACTATTTTAGGAGGCTGGAAATGCATATTCTTTATACATTTGATTAATCTAAACTACTATATTCCAAAGCTTTATTAAGTCATTTTGGATGAAGGGTGTGTAGTTTTAATATCCATCGGATTCACTAAGACAATTTTTGTAAAAAATCTATCTCTTCCTCTTTTCATATTTTATTTAAATTCTACTCCTGTAATAGCAATAGCTAATCCTTCAGGATACCCATTTTGATCCAGAGAAAGTGTCTTAAGACACTGTAAGTTTGAAGTTTATTATGCCCTCTAAATCTACATTTTAAAGTTACTGTAATCATCCCCACATATTGACGTTGGCATGGTCATTCTATATTGTTTACTATGTATATGGATTCACAGTTGATAAAATGTTGTATTGGAAATGTAACACCCATGATACATGACTTTATTTCTATAGTTCTATTTGTAATATAGCAGCATATTAAGCAAACAGATCTGTTGCAGCGAAAACATCCCTTGGGTTGTTTTGGGCATACAATATTCCCTCTAGCTATTTTACATTTTTTAAGTTCACCAGGAGCTAAAATAAGGTTTAGGTTTGTATTCTTTCTGAATATGATAGTAGGTTTATATTTAATACAGTTTATTAGTATTTGATCAGCTTTCAATATACCAAATTTGCTCCTTAGGACATTTTTATTCTGTTTTGATTTACTATTGAATGTTGTAACAAATAGAAAAGAGTTATCAAAATGTGCTTTCACTAACTTTTCTTTCTTTTTTAATTTCAAGAAAGAGTTCCTATCACAGTTGATAGCATATCATGAAACCTAATGTAGTAAGCTGTCAGCATAGCCTTTATGTTTAGAATTCTTTAACATATTATTCAATTGTTTCTTTAACTCACAATCCCTAGTTCATATATAATTCTTTGGCATATTGTTTATCCATGAACAGTCCACTGGTATAATATAAATAATTGTTTGTCTTAACCGATTCATTATAATTAGAATAAATAACTCTTCCCTGAAGAGTCGAGACAGTTACATCCAAGAAACTAGATTTACTAAGCTGCGGGTTTGAAAAAGTGGGGATGTTGCCTATCAGATTCTAGCTTTCATTTAATTAGTACCTTCTACAAAATCACAGCTACAATCTGATTGGTTGCTATAGGCAACAACCCCACTTTTTCAAACCCGCAGCTTAGTAAATCTAGCCCATTGTGTCAAAACTGAGTGAAAATCAAAACCAAAATGTTTTGTTAATATCATTTATAGATCACACAAAATGATATATTGGAAAAGGGTGCTGAAACAGTGAACATTTCTGTCAAATATAGCAAAGTTATTAATTACATAACAGTGATAATTATAAAATGTTGCAGATGTACATATTGTCAATGCAGATAAGAAATTCCTAGAAAAACATTCTACAGACTGTATATTTTCTCTATTGTCTTTCTAATCCCTAAATTTAGTAAAAGCTTCCAACAGTTTCCACGTTCCCCTACCTTTCATTTGGTATGAATGCTTAAGAGACAATTTAATGGTGAAATAGTCCATACTAGATATGGTAGTTATTTTAGATTGTATTGTTTGTTGTGTGAATTTATCAGCCAGAAAAGAACAAAAAAAAATCTCTAGAGTAGGTGTGACATGGTTTAAAAAGAAAGGTAGACTTTTTCAGTACATTTTTGAAGTGTCTATAAGTTACAGAGCTCAAAATCACTTACCAGGCTAAATACTGCAGAAAAGTCTTGTAGATGTCTTAGTTTCTCCACTGTCTTCACTGATATCAGGAAGGTAATAGGTCTTTAAACAGGATCATTATATAGTTTAACAAATCACATATTTTTACTTGCTCTGGGATACTTCTATGTCATAATTTATGCCTGCAATATCTGTCTACAAAGCATTCAAGATTGCATAAATTGATAGTTGACGTATGTAACATGTACATCAATAGGCATATTAGTATGCAGTATAATATATGAAAAAAGAACCATTTGGTTGTGTCATTGCTAAATTAGACATAAAAGATGAACAATTTCAGCTCCTCAGAAAGTATTCATTGAATTTAAAAAAATAATTGATAAATTACAATATTTGTAACAAATATACTTTCAGATAAAATCACACAGTACAATAGAGTAGATTATAGATACATGTTGGAAACTAGAAACATAACCAAAATCTCAACTCACAGTCTATCACAAACTTTTCTAAACTTAAATATATTAATGACAAAGCCATATCTATATATGCAAAAGGCTAACGCTGCTCCTCACCTTTATAAATACACATAAAACACGCAAACAAATTCAGTAAAAAGTTTGCAAATGACTCTTTTTTTGTACCTGACTATTCATACTGACTAGATTTTCCTTATTTCTCGAAATATTTTGTTTGGTTTATTTAGGTTTTTTATGTGGCAGTTACCAGTTATAAGGACCATTGCTATTCCAAATTGACTAGATTTTTTTATCCATTCGTTTTATTTGCACTTAGTGTAAAATTAATAGGAATATACTAATTAATTTAAGCAACAAAGTGTAGCTGTGATGTCACCTAAAATGCCATGTCTGCTGTGGGAGTAAGTGCACAGAAAGAAGCAGCAAAGATACAAAGGGCGGAGCAGGATAAAGCCTGGTGACAAACTATAACTGATGACTAAAGAGAACGGGATCATAATTGTCATGCAAATATGACTCCTCAGCACATTTTACATCACAGAGAAAACAATTGAAGAGCGAACAGGACAGCGGTAATATAATGTCAATGCCTACAAAGTAAACAAATAAGATGCCAGGCCAATCTTGATGTCATTAGCTTTGATGAAACAAATATTAATACTTATAATTGTGGTCCCATGAACAGTATTTATGCATTTTGCCACGCTAAGCATTTGGCATCTGAGCAGCCATCTGACAAACTATTCAATCTAAGCTTCCACAAGGGTAAATTCAAATTGGATGCAATAAAGTCTACCCCTGTTATTAAGCACTTAATGAAAGGACAGCATGAACATTCAAAACATTTCTTTGACAACATAAAATCAATTTATAGTGCATTTGCATTTGTGTCTGTAGGTGCTAATGTTCCACCTGGCTACGGTCCCTATTGTTTCCAAAATTAATGGTCATATTTACCATTTAACCATTACCAAAAAAGGGTCCAACATGATCTTGCTTTTATTTTTTTCTGTCATTGTGACAGGCTTTTAACTAGTTTTTTTTATATTTTCATATCTTCTTGTGGTTATAATACATATGACTCATTAAATTGTAAAAGGTGTAGAGTTAATATACTCAGTAATTATATGCATTATGCAATATCAGGATCACTACCAGGAAAGAATGCTCAGGAAGAAACTGAAGTCAGTAGTCAGAGTTATAATCACTAGTACAGCACCATGGACTAGATAAGCTCATGAAAACATGTTACTCAGAACAATGGATCTGAATGCCTTAAATAACCAGAGTACATGCTGCTGTCACAAAATGTGCCTAGATTGATGCCACTATACATTACAGAGAGACTCATGTCAATGCCTAGAGTGGAGTGTTGACAGTTAAGCACCTAATGGCAAGAATGGTGGTGTCTCAGAGAAAAGTATACTGTATTGACACAACAAATTTTGTGCAGCTCTACCTAGTAAAACATGTGATATTTACATAATGGCTGTTCTATTATTGTTGGCTGATAATGCTGCCTTCCAATAGCCTAATACTTTCCCACTATCAGCTACAATTGTTATTCCATTACCTTAGGTGTAAATTTTTCCCCACCGAATATATAAATGATAATGATAATAATAATAATAATAATAATAATAATAATAATACTATTTTTGTCTCTCACTCTGTATACTGCAGAGGTTTGTCAGTTTACACACAGTTTGTAAAAAAAGAGATTTGTCTTTCAGCTCATCTAGGCTTTCAAATATCTTTTTTTCACTGAAATAAAATATTAAGGTGTGATTACAGATTAGTGAGACATAAATAGTATGTGATCAATAAAAACAATATTTACTGTTGTGTTTACACCTAAGACAATCACAAATGATCTAGGCTATATGTAAACCATTGAGACCATTCAATAATGCAACCGCATTTGTTCATTTGGATAACTATAGTATTAGCAAAATTCTGCAAATTATACTGTTGTTGGAGCAGTTGGGAAATGAGGGCAATGATAGCAATGTACTACAACTTTCTGAAAATAGTATATGTTTAAATGGTGTATGTTCTCATGGCATCAGGACTCCTAGTATGAATCATCACAGTAAAGTCATTTGAAATTAATGTGAAATGGAACAAAGTGGTTTATTTTCAACACAGGTCATAGAGGTAAAAACTCAGATGCAGTAAATGATAAGGCATATAAGTGAAGTTCGTAGAAACAGTAAAAACAGATTCCCAGGCTACCCAGGTAGCCAAAGGAGAGGAGTACTGGATACCTGACTCAAAAGTTTAACCACAGATACAGGATAGACAGGGTAAGGACGTTAGGCTGGGAAGCTGGAGACTCTGGAATTCCAAGTTATACTGTGGACTGGAGATACTGGATGCTTTACCAGATAAAGCAGAGAAGCTGGAGACTTTAGTTTTCCAAGTCAAACAGTGGATTGCATATATTTCAAGTGATGAGCAGGCACAAAAGTCTGGCTTACCAGGTAGTAATGATAGTCTTCAGGCACAGATAGCACAGAAGTTTAGGCAAGATGTGAAGCATGAAAGCAGGATTTTAGGTGGTAGTGATAGTCTGCAGGGACAGGTAGCACGGATATCCAGGTTGACCAGGAGGCATGAGATTTAGCGTTGACCCCAAAAGCCAGTGATATCAGCCATATCTCCTGTTGGCCAAGACTAATTTCACAAGTTGGTCTTGTATTGATGTCACCTGCTCTAAGAGTTCCTGATTCTAATAATTTTGAGCATGTCTGTCAGCTCTTTATTCAGTAAATACCTAGTGCCTTATCTAGCCTATAGTTCCCCTATACTGATTTTTATTTCGAGGGAATATTCTGCCATTATTTTAGGTCATTATAACGTGAGCACGCTCAAGTTCAAATCTTCATTCACTACACTTTACACATAAGTGAAATGATTACAATGCAAACAAATAATGTTAAAAGTGTATATTGAAAAATAAATCAAATAAAAATGGAAATAAAAGTAAAATATAAAATCAGTGCACTGATGTACATGTAGAATATGAGTATCACAGACATATACATTTCCCGATAGGGACAAAATCTCAAAACAAATACATAATATTAAGACGGATTCAATCACGGTGATTTTGTTGGAATAATAAAGGTTGACATGTGTGAACAGCAACCGTAATGTAGCATAAATACTCACATATAAATACAGTGAGTGAATATGCATCCGAAATGGCTGATGATATCCGCTATTATAGTCTGGTAGGTATTACCATCTGTATATAAAATGATGTCAATAGTTAAAGCTAACTTTTCAATTGCCGACTCCAGTAGTTCTGAGTCATATAAAAGAGCCCAGGTTACATTCTCTCCACATATGATATAAACTAAAGGTTGAATTCTAGTTTATAGAATTAATCACCACGACAGTAGTGTCCGGTTTGAGTGGAAATATGGACCTGTGTGTAGGTGCCATTGTTCTGTCCAAATAAAACAGGTATATGTAGGCACCACCACTCGGTTCAAATGAATCCGGTGCAGGCACACTTCATTCATTAATACACAAGTCGCAAAGGTTCTCACACAAGTGCAGAGGGGAGGATCGGGAGGACAGGTGCATAGCCGCCACAACTGCCTGCTATTATTGAGAGAGGAAAGAGGGAGCACCGATTAGGACAGGACTTTCCGGGAAATCAATCGGAATACCGGGGAGTGACCCTCCTACTTTCATCCTCAACACCCCATGTGCCTGCACCTGCTTCATTTGAACCGAGTGGTGGTGCCTACATATACTTGTTTTATTTGGACCGAACAAGGGCACCTACACATAGTTCTATATTTCCACTCAAACCGGAACACTACTGTTATGGTGATTTATCCTATAAACTAGAATTCAACCTTTAGTTTATATATCATATGTGGAGAGAAAGTAACCTGGGCTCTTTTATATGACTCAGAACTACTGGAGTCGGCAGTTGAAAAGTTAGCTATCACTATTGACATAATTTTATATACAGATGGTAATACCTACCAGACTATAATAGCTGATATCATCAGCCATTTCGGACGCATATTCACTCACTGTATTTATATGTGAGTATTTATGCTACAATATGGATGCTGTTTACACATGTCAACCTTTATTATTACAACAAAATCTCTGTGATTTAATCCGTTTTAATATTATGTAATTGTTTTGAGATTTTGTCCCTATCGGGAAATGTATATGTCCGTGATACTCATGTTCTATATGTACACCAGTGCACTGATTTTATATTTTACTTTGATTTCCATTTTTATTTGATTTATTTTTCAATATACAATTTTAACATTATTTGTTTGCATTGTAATCATTTCACTTTGCGCCAGGATCTATACTGTTGTTATATTCCAGGGAGGGACACCCTTTTTTTCCTCCTGAGCAGCATCGTGTATCCTTACCTTCTTCCCCAGCAGCACAATTCGGTCTTGTTTGTTTTCATATTGTGAGGAACACTTTCCACGTGTAGACATTTGGGGGAGTCACTGGCTTTATGTGTTTACCAAGTGTACAGGTTTTACTAAGCGGCATACTTGATGCTTTCACTCACTTTAGGTTCCTTCTATAGGGCCCTTTAGTACTTGGGCAACATTATATAGCGAGTAGAGCACTGCGAATTACTGATAGGGGGACATATTATAATATTTTTATTAGCAGTAATATAACCATGTGATCATTCCTGAGCAAAATCTCGTTACCCACTACACTTTGCACAATTTGAATGCTTTGTTGCATACTAGAGTTAACTTGCACCAATTTCAGATTGGGGATGGGTTTCCCTTGATTATGTTTACCCTAGACTAATTGCCATTCGAGTATCTTTTATAAAATACGTTTAAACATATATTGCTGGCATAGGCAGCATTCTGAGGTACTATTGTCGAAGTCGTATAATTAGATGAACAAAAGTATATTGGTTAATATTGTTTTGCCGTGCGATTGTGATGCGTACGCCATGTAACACAGATCCGTACATCACCTAACACAGCGCGTGGTGCGATCGCACGGTAAAATACGCACGCACTCGCATTACAACATTTAGTTATTTATATAATTCATATTCATATTGGTTCCGTTTCACTGTAATTTATGAGCAGATAGCATTTGGTTTATTATTAGTTTATATAATAAGATTATATGTGCACTTCAGTGATATATATGGTTCAGGTTGTGGGAAAGGTGGCATGTCTGGTATCATACTGAAACCCTATTCATCAGCAGCTGTCCGGTGCCGTCGGCGAAGAGATCGCACATTGCATACTTTAGTTATTGATATTAGGGAATAAACCTTTGTATGATGCTGGCCATGAAAGGAGCAGACCCCCTAGAGGGACGACCCCCACCTTTGGATTCCTTAGATTGAATCAGCCTATGACCTGTTTGCCCTGGAGACACCCTTTGTCTGGACCTATAGAAGCAAGCTACGTCATTTGCATTGTTCTCTGTAACACTGAATGAATATATATGATCACAGCTGTGCTGCCACCCAGTCTACTCTGACCACAGTTATCTAACAGATATACTGTTCCTTAGGGAACATGGAAGCGCAGCGATTGCAGCGGTATGTATGTATTTATCTTTTGGTATTGACTGTACTGTACTGTATCATAATATAATAATGTATTGAATTGTGGACTATTTACATCTGCTAAAATAAAGCACTTTGTGCGTTAGAAACACAATACAATCGCCTATGCAATGCTTATTTGAAAATGATAGAATTACTTTAACACTATTTTGGCTCACGGCAATGTACCTTCAGTAGCCCATTATATTTGTGCTATACTATAGGTCCAAGTTAAGAGCGAGGAGTACCTGTGGTTTACCTCCTGTAACTTTAATGACTGTCTTCAGTGCACCATATCGTACCACTTGTCTGTTTTGATGCTATACATGGCATTACAATAACTGACAACTTCTATTACTAATATATATAAGTAATTATGGAAGTTGATTACAACTATGAGTTGCACAGGTAGAACTGATGTGGCATTACTTGCTGTCTGACTGAAGGTCTTATGTCACAGACAGACATTTAGCTAGCCTGTGTGGATTTCCATCGACTCAGGACTCTGACTATATGTCCGGTTGCCTTAGGTGATCAGCATTTAGTACACAGGAGATATCACATACTTGATGAAGCTTGGTTTCTCCCTTCAGGTAAACCTGCCTTGGGTATTTTAAATTTCCTATGCAAAGACGCCGAATATCAGTGACTTGCATAATCTGCTACTTAATACATTTACCCCTATGTCTTGTTTTTAATAAACTGTGACCTTTATTTGCCAGCACATTTCAGGTGTAGGTGTATTTATTTATTGTAAGTACAGGTTAAGTTTTAACATCTGAGTAGTGGTTAGTTCAGTGAAAGTGAAGCATCTACAGTCAGCAGTTCATGCTTTCTATAGATAAATAGATTCAAGGTGTTTCTTTAATATTCATCCAATCTTAGATATATACTACATATCAATTTCGCTTCAGGGTTAATAAAACAGTTGCATTAAAACAAGGCGTATGATAGACTGGTGTAAAATACAGCTCTCAATAGTGAATGATGGAGATTAGGATTTTTATAGTAGAAAGTCTTTGTTTTAAGTTACAGCAGCCTACAATTTCCATCAGCTTTTGTAATTGGGTGACTGTGTGACAATGACAAGTGCTCGTTTATTTTTATCATGCTTGGCTCTGTCACCTAGTGCTTAAAAAACTGACAATATGTGCTGCTTTTAAATACAAATAACCAGTTTTAGCAACATTCTAACAAATGTTATCAACAGCTGTGTGTGAGTTAGGTTGTCAGCTGTTACAACATTAGCATTTCCTGTGGGTTAATGAGCACTTGACCAACTTGTTCAAATAACTTGAGGAAAAGTGTAAATGTACAGAAAATCTCAAGATCTTTACCAAAATATAAATATAATGTATTACCATTAATGTTGAAAACAGAAAAACATTCATAACAATATAACATATTATAAAATATTATGTGAAATTAAAGTATTACAATTTTAAAATTAATTAATTAAAAGAAAAACTTCATTGTTACAAAGCATAGAGTGTGTGTGTGTGTGTGTGTGTGTGTGTGTGTGACAAAGGGTTAATCACAGCAAACCACCTGGACTGTCTAGTAAGGATTAAATTGTTTTATATCAATCTCTTAACTACTAATTCCAAAATTCTGTTAACACCAGATTTGTTCAAAGACCTGATCTCTTGTAGGAAGCCTAAATTTCTCTAAACCACAATCAAAATATTGAATGACCCAGAGGTATCATTAACCCAAACAATACATATGAAAGTTATGTAGTGATTATAATAGTTGAGCTGTGTGACTGAGTCCAGTAAAAACACAAAAACAGAAACTTACTAAATGAGGTTCAATATGAGAAAATACTCACAATTCTTAATGTAAAAATATGATAACAATATGGCATACAGTAATATAATGCAAACAGTTACAAAAATAAAAGGGGGAAAATACAGAAATAGAAACTTACAATTTCTTCTCTCTGCTGCAGGATAATGCATAAGTATGGATCATACCCTAATTCAGATTGGTCTCCAGGTAATGAACAATTTTTAATAATAACCAGAGACCTTTTAAGCATGCTGCATCAGCCCCGAGACTCCTTCCTTGTGATGTCACTAGATGACCTATGTGTCTATGCTAATTGGTGCTTATGACAGTTTTTTTATGACATACCTCTACCTCTACACAGGTTTAGTAGGGAATTCTTCATTAAATAAAGACATTATAAATGTACACACAAATGCCAACACTTCACTATCTAATGTAATAACCTTAAGAAGATATGGTAGTTCTCTACCTTCCCTGTATAGTAATATTTTAACATAGCTAAGAATTATTGCATGAATCTTAAATATGTATAAGGGGTTTAACTTATATGAATTTATAAAAAGTTTATTTTCATGTACTGTATATTTTAGTAAACAAATAAGAGTGAAATCATGTTTGGCCATTATTTATCCCACAAATGTGGAATCAACTACAGACTCAAAAAAAAAAAAAAGTTAACACGGATAGACCATAATGCATTCAATTTGACATTACTTTTGTGGCAGCTTTGATTGAATAGTTTGTCAGATGGCTGCTCAGCCGCAAAATGCTTAGCTTGACAAAATTCACAAATACTGAAAATTAATATTTGTTTCATCAAAGTTACCGACATCAAAATTGGAGTGGCAACTTGTTCACTGAACTTGCAGGCGTTGACATGATATTACCTGTGTCCTGTTCTCTCTTTGATTGTTTTCTCTGTGATGGGCATTTTGCTGAAGAGCCATATTTGTATGATGATGGCGATCACGTTCACATTCTCTTTGGTCGTAAGTCATAGCTATTCCTATTAATTTAACAATAAGTGCAAGTAAAACGAATGGATAGAAAATCGAATCAATTTGGAGTAGCAAAGGTTGTTATAAATGGTAAGTGCCACTCTAAAAACCTAAATAATCCAAACAAAATATATATTTATATTTTATATTTTCAATTGATTAACTTGTGGTTAGGAACTAACCATGATACTCTTGTTTCAAATTGCTTTGTTATGAAGCTACTCCTTCTTTTGGTTAGCCTATGTTATCTCTAATGCTTAGGGCTAGGTTTTATTCGAAATCACAGCAAAAACATGATGCCCTTTCAAATGCAAATAACGTTTAAATGTTTTGGCCATAACATTTGATGGCATTGCAATTAAAGGCATACACACAGAAATGTAAATTAACATTTACCAGTTTAAATATACATGATGTCTGTCTAAACAAAGACTCACCTTTGGACGCAACCTGCATGCAACATGCATTTAAAAAATTAACACGGAACTTAAGCATATTTCCAACCATATTCAAATACAAGAAGAACTCAATATATGTTTCCATTTGAATCTGAGTATAAGTATGCTTTGCGTAAATGTTACTTTCCATATGTAGACAGACAGAACAGAGTGCAGGATACGCATATGCATATGTGCAACATAAAGTCACATCAGAACACATCCAAAATAATATTCTATAAAACAAATGAACAACTCTTAATAGTATAATCATTAATAAAAATGTAATTTTTAAATGCAAATACATAAATCAAGATGTTATTATTCCGTACTGTACATACAATGAATTTCCATGGTCTATCCTCCTTGTATACACATGTTCTATGCTATCTAGTGGAACACATAAATGTAGTTTTTATTACAGAGACTGTGCTGTGGCAGTCATCGCTGTACACCTGCCCTGTCAGACCTTACATCTGCCCTATATCTGGTGCAAATGCTACGGTTAAAAAACACGTATTTGAAAAAAAAAAAAAACATGTACCCTTACTGTACATGGCCTATGTTCATCCGTGCCTTCTCTTCCCTCCGCCCTTCAAGTCATAGGCATGCATAAGTGTTATTTGTCTTCTGAGATTAATTGCATGCAATTGCATTAATTGGTGGCATGTCCATTTCTGAGCATACGCAGAGCTATTTCATGCAAGCTACATCCAAATATGAATCAGACCCAGTAAATGTGTTTATTAAGGTTGCCAGTCAGCTGTCAAATGTTGGACATTTTGTTTTCAATTTTTATAAATCTACAATATATAATATTTATGTTTTTCTCTTTTCTAGGAACACAGAGTTGGAGTCACACAACTTGTATGTCATCCAAGCTTTTGGGAAAATTTCATATAAATGGGCACAATTTTGTTAATAGATTTACTGTACATTTGTCTTTTATATAGATTTATAGGGTATTATAAAAATCTATGAAATAGTGGGAGCTTAAATATTTATATCATCCTTTTGGAATTTTGTATTTAAATTAGGTGGTGGAACTTTTTGATACATATAGGGTAGAACTCACAGGAACACTTGAGAAGATTTTTCTGTTTATATGATTTAGAGCGTGTTAATGAAATATAAAGCGGTGCACATATTCCGTCATCTGAATAAAAAGCAAGATACATAAATTATATGAGAAGGAACATCAAAGGAAAAATAACCCCGCACTTTATGCACAGAAAATGGTGGACACCTACATAAGATCCATTACTGCACATGCATCAGTTTTTGATCTGCAAGAACATTAGCAAAAGAAGCTGGTCCATTAGCCAGAATTAGCCTAATTTGCTATAGAAACAATTGCATGCCCATGTGCATGGGCATATAGTCAGTTCTGCCAGAATAATTATAAAAGAACATAAAGACACTCAGGGGTAGATTCAATTAGCTGCCTTATTCTTTAGAACAACACAACCCTCACATTATTAACGTTACGATGGTAATGGTTGCGCATTATTACCATTACTACAGTAATTTCTCAGATGGTTTTTGCTCACAGTTCTATGAGCCGCGAGCAAAAATTTGTAGAGAAATTATCGTAGTAACGATTATAATGCATGGGCCGTGTTGTTCTAAAGAAGTTAAATTATTTTAATATACTTTATTGTAAATTAGCCAATTACTTGTCTGTCTCTTTTTCATTCAAATAAATACCCTGGTATGTGTGGCTTCAAATGATTTTAATTAGCTTTTTCCTAATTGCAACTAAAATTGTCTATCTTATAAAAGAATCTTACCAGATTTTACTTTACTTTAAACCAACTGTGTCCTAAATTAAATTAAAAAATAGATAGCATAACAGGTTAATTTATTAGGTGTACAAACATAGTGAAACAGTAAACATCTAAAGCTGAAAAACAATGCTGGCAGATACCCTAAGTAACTCCCATTCACTTTGGTAATGACATAGAGAAAGTAAGATGGCTCTAGGGATGGAGAAAACTAGAATATATGCTGTTTTAATCTGCAGATTTCTAAATTTTGCAAATTAATTTGGCACATTTTATACAGTCTATTTATTGTAATGACATTTTATTTGCAAAAAAAAATTCATTCATTACACTAATACATCTAAAACATACTAGTGAAAGAGTTAAGGAAACACATCTTCAGATTAGTAACATTCTCATTTAACCAGAACATTCTAGTCTGTAATGGCTAAAACACGTAGTGCTGCTAACATATCAACTTCTGTAATCCATTCCGTGAAATCCATTCTACACAGTACTGGAAGAGTCCATCACGAAGGTACTTTTTGCTTTTGATGTGGACAGTAATTTCTTTTTCAGATATATAAAACTTGTATCAGTAGCATTACATATTGAAATAAGACAATAAATAGCACATTAGTTTAAATTAGAATATAGAGCACAGTGGTGGACTAAAGTTCAAATTAAAGGAATTATTATTACTATTATTATTCTTTTATGCATCATATTATTTGTAGAACTTAAATTAACAGGTGAGGTTTTGTATATCCATTTTTTCGACTTGTCTTTAACAAATGCATTTGTTGAATTTTAGATTTTCAATAAAATTATGAATACATTTAAGCAGATCAGTAAAATTGTGATGAAGTTTTTAACAAATTAATTGTTGTGGTGAAACAGGCCATTTTGCAGAGGTTTAAAGTTTCATGACACCTTCTTCAAGTGCCGCTTTCACTTTGCCATTTTACAAAAGGTCCATTTTGCTCTGTATTTGCAAATTTGCATTTCATAGAATTTATAGTCAATGAATAGAGCTGGTATGACAATGATGATGTTATGCTAGATAGATATACAAATAGTGTAGTTTATTTAGTCTTTATGTGAGAGTGCTGTGGCCACATTATTAGGTACACCTTTCTAGTACTAGGTAGAGCTGCCCTTTGCCCCTAGAACAGACTAAATTCTTTGTGGCATGGATTCAACTGGAAACATTCCTTAGAGATTCTGGTCCATGTTGACATGATATCATCACAGAGTTGCTGCTGATTTGTCAGCTGCACATTCAAGCTACAAATCTCTATTTTCACCACATCCCAAAGGTGCTTTATTGGATTGAGATCCAGTGACCGTGGAGGCCATTGGAGTACACTGAACTTATTGTCACATTCATAGAACCAGCTTGAGATTACGTGTGCTTTGTGCCATAGCGTGTTTTCCTGCTAGATGTAATTAATTATAAGATGGGCATAGTAAACCCATAAAGGAATGCACATGGTGTTCAACAATACTTGGCTATGGCTTTTAAACAATGTTATAACAATTGGTACTGATGGTACTAATGTGTGCTAAGGAAATATTCCCTATAAACATTAGTCCACCACCACCAACCTGCCCCATTGACACAAGGCAGGATGGATCCATGGATTCATCATCATCATCATCATCAGCAACAACTATTTAAATAGTACCACTAATTCTGTAGGACTGTACAGAGAACTCTCTCACATCAGTCCCAGCCTCATTTGAGCTTACAGTTTAAATATACACATGCTGAGAGAGACTAAGGTCAATTTTAATAGCAGCCAATTAACCTACTAGTATGTTTTAGAGTGTAGGAGGAAACCGGAGCACTCGGAGGAGACTCACACAAAAACGGGCAGACAATACAAACTCCACACAGATAAGGACATGGATGGGAATCAAACTCATGACCCCAGTGCTCTGAGGCAGAAGTGTTAACTACTAAACACTAAATTTTAACAATACCATCTACATGTTGCAGCAGAAATTTAGATTTTTCAGACCAGGCAATGTTTTCAATCTTTTACTGTTTAGTTTTGGTGAACCTGTGCTACTGTAGTCTCAGTTCTTAGTTAACAGTATTGGAACCTGGTGTGGTCTTCTGCTGCTGTAACCCAACTTCAAGGTTCAATGTGCCATATGTTCCTCTGCCCACCTCTGACTTCTCTGATTAAAAAGGCATTTTTGCCCATAGCACTGGATGTTTTTTTTATTTTGCGCACCATTCTCTTTAAACTATGGAGACTGCTATGCATAAAAGTCCTAGGGGATCAGCAGTGTTTGTCTGGCACTACTAATCATTCCACAGTAATTTGCACTTTGATCATATTTCCTCCCCATTCTGAACAACAATAGAGCCTCTTGACCATGTCTGCAGATAGATAGATATTTGCATTAATGATCAGGTGTACAGGTGTAGTTAATAACATAGCACCTGCCTATATGTGCTATTCAGAAGGCTCAGCTAGTGGTCAATTGTCTTTCACATTACCATTGTTTAGCTCAAGTATATAATTAAAACTACCAAGGGAAATCTTCCCTCAGAATATACTGGGACATGTGCAAACCTCCACCATTCTGTAAATAATTGGTTATATTTGAGTGCTGTTTAACCAACATCATCCATGTATAAACTTTTCACATTGCAAAACACAAGAAAGTAATTTTCACAATTCTAGGTTTCTAGAAACACAACAACTTATTTAGATTAACTAAAAAGGAATGTTATTGAGTACACAATATGAAGAACCCAGATGGCCTATTGTATGGAATTAAGTATCATCTTACCTCACAATCCAGAATATTTAAAAAGATAAGCCCCTTAGAGGAAACTGGATTCTAACTACTCAATGATAATGAGGATAATGAGCTTCTTCTTCAGTAATGCTAGAGGAGCAGGTAAGAATTTCTTCACTGGAGCAGAAATCTGCATTGGGTTTTCTTTCAGTGCATGGAGAAAGATGTTTTGACCTTGCCACCAGACAGCTATGTATGTGTATAAACAGAAGGATTTACAATCAATTCCTCATTAAATTGCAAATCAAAAACAGTAAGAGTTACAGGACGTGGTGATAGCACTATATTTTGCTTTCCTAGAAGCATATCTTGTATACTCAGAGAATTACATATATTTCTAGATATCAATCTTATGATATCAACCAGATTTAATAGATAATTAAAAAAACTGAACATCTAA
This sequence comes from Mixophyes fleayi, assembly GCF_038048845.1. Lineage (NCBI taxonomy): Eukaryota > Metazoa > Chordata > Amphibia > Anura > Limnodynastidae > Mixophyes > Mixophyes fleayi. The sequence continues at coordinate 199,034,598 of NC_134404.1, forward strand.
ACAAATTCTTTAATTTCTTAGCTACAGGTTTTACACATGGATAGGCTTCAGTCCATCCTGAATTCTTTAAAACAATAACCAATACATATTCAAAGATTCATAATTTTTTCATTTGCATGAAATTAATTTGAAAATTTGCAAATGGGTCCACAGTGGAGACTATACAGCTTGTTCTTGATTTTCAGATTTACCGCATTATAATACTTGGCATATAGGAGAAGTCTAATAATACTGTTGTATAATGGAAGTAAATCCTAACATAATTTAATCCTTGTTTATTGCAGAAATCATCCCTCCTGTGCTGATGTGTGCTATCAATCAAATAAGGACCATCAGAAGCCTTCACAGCAAACAATTGAAAACAAAATAAGGATCTTTACTATTACCTACCCCTGTCTTTATAAAATAAATTTACACATGGCAACAAACACAAGGAAATATTTATTTTGAGAAGGCAATGTGGCACTGTGGTTAGCTTGCTGTCTTACAGCACTTAGAGCCATAAGTCCAATTCTGACCAGAGAACCATCTGTGTGAAATTTGTATCTTTCCCCGTATTTGCATGGGATTATATAATGTACTTCCTCCCATAGTACAAAAAAAAAGTGCTAGTAAGTTAGTTAACTTTGGAAACCTATGCCTTAAAGCATTAAGTATTAGGGTTAAAATCTGTGCCTTAATTAATCAGCTAACGATCTTTCACCAATACACCAAGATATTATTTTAGATTCCAATAATTTTATTTTAACTCAAAATTATTATATAAATATTCCTCATTTGAGGAGGGCATTTATCTCCACAAATATGGGATGGCCATTGGTACTCAAAGTGTAAACTTTTAGATGGATCGGTAGGAAGCTAATGCCATAGTGGGTTTTTCTTTGCATGAGATACATTGATTATATTTTTGTTTTATTGGATGAAAGTCAAGAATCTCTGCATAGATTTATCCTGTGCATACATAATTTGGACAACAATTTGAAATGTACTCATGTTAATTTGAAACTGTACTTTTTTGCTGGATCTTAATGTTTATATTAATAACAGAAACTCTCACTTTAAGCCTGCTAACAACAAGATGCTACTCCTTGATTGATGAGCGTGGGGGCCCTGTCATGTGCCAAGAAACCTGATGGCATCCCTAGCAACATGTGGGGCTTCCCTGGTAAAATAACAGGAGAATAAGGAAAATTATCAAATAACATCCATCACCTTAAATATATAAAAATACATGTCGAGTAATGTCATATAGTAGCAAGACCCAGATGCCAGCATTATGGGGATAATGTTAAATAAATCCCAGCTGGTTGGTTACTTTTCCTGGTATCCAAATACTAGCTTGTCCTAGCTGGCTGCACTGGCTAAGGGTACCAGCTACCTCTAGACATTTGGAGTCACTTTTTTAGAGTCAGTCAAACAACAACTGGAAAAGTGCACATGTACTTTATTTTATATCTAAATGGGAGAACACATAGGAAACAAATATTAAAAGTAACAAAGCCAGGAGGCTCACCACAAAGATCCTACTAAACAACCTTACCCTAAAGGGGCTATATTCATTATTTCCCTTCGAACATTGGAGCTACACATCCACTTCTTTGCTTTTGGCAGGTGCACAAAGTGACAAGGTCCACAGAAACCTTGAAGATCCCAGTTTTCGGCAAGATTCCAGTACAGCCCAACAGAACCTCTAACTCCAAGACAGAACTGTCTTAAATTACAAGATGGCACACAAATTACAGCAGCATATGCTCTTTATATAGATCAATAACTAGTCTACAGACCTGCCATACATTTAAATAAGCCTTGAACTACTGCACTAATCCTACTGTATGATTGAGCTTGGTATAAAATCTAGGAGAGGGGCTAGCCTGTTCTGAGGGAAACAATTAATTCTAGATATGATTGGGTCAATAGGCAAAGACTTTATGAGCATGCACAGCTCAATTTTCCCCTGGTCTCTCATGAGAACAGATATTCCTCTTGCAAACAGGATTACTACATAACAATGATTGCCACCAGGAGACATAAGACATAAATTAGTCATCTAAAGTAGGATTCAAGCCCAGAATATTATTGTGCATTTCCACAGGGGAAACATATGACTGGATACAAAGAAATTTTAGTCCTCCTGCTAAGAAAGGAATGCACTTGTTCTGTTGACAGCCCCACTTGTCTAAGTCCAGTTGCAAATTAACATGGCATTTCCTGCCTCAGTTTGTTGCAAAAATAGTCTGCTTCCAAAAATGGCAGTACATTCATATACTAACTCATAGTTGCCTACTCTTGCAGAACATCAGGAGAATTGGCCACCCTCCAGGATCCCACCTTTCCTTCTTGTAAGATGGCGGGGCCTAGATGGTGCACACATCATTGTGCAGAAGGGGATGAGGCAGTTGTCGACCTTTATTTTTGGGGCCCTGAAGCTTGAACTGTTATGGGGACCCCTTTGCAACCAGCAACAATAGGGCAACATCCAACAAGATTCAAAGGGTCTTGCTGCCCTTGCAAGCACCTCGAGGCGCAAATGACAGAGAATGAGGTGGGCGGTGAAGTCCTTAAAAATGGGCCATAACCCATAGATTTGTTCTATAAAGAGACTTAAGCCTGTTTCTGTGAGATTCACCCCATCGGGTTTATAGAGATGCAGGTGACCAAATTTGATTGAAGTGTGTTGTATTGTCCAGCTCCCGAGTCCCTTCCCACCACGAGGTCTGGGTAACCTCTGTTATCTTCTTCAATGGGGTTGTTCCATGGCAGATCACAACAATTTTTTAAAAAAATGTAATCACTACATCTCAGATTTTGATTAAATTGCTATATATAAAACTGCTATATATCTGTTCCTCAGGGTGCTGATCCACCGTGAAAAAACCCGATGTTTTGCATTAAACAATTCTGTATGAAAAACATATATCAACTGTTATTGGCCAGTTTGCAAGGTCACTGTAGTCTTTGAAATCATTGAATTTGCTTCCTGTTTCCTGTTTATGCTTTGTCTCTTCTTGCTTCCTGATACTTCAGGAAACATGATGACCACTGTGATCATCATCTGTATTAAAGTATTGCTAGAAAGAGATCCCAGTGATTTATGTCACTGGTCTCACTTCTGCTTGCATGGCTTGTTTCAGCTGTAGGTATTGACAAACTTTTACTTGACATTGTAAAATAGTTTGATAGTTTTTAACATTTAAAACTTTTATCAGATCACTTTTCCTTGAGTTGGAGTTTTAACCTCTATTAAAAAAGGGATATAACTATATATATGAAATCCAAATAACAGTAACATAGTTGATGAGTTTAAAAAAAGACACCAGTCCATCAAGTTCAACCTATTTTGGATCTCCTGCGATCCTATTTGAAATTGATCCAGAGAAAGCAACCGCCAATCTGTTTCATTTGTGAAAATCCGCCCAGACCCAATATTGCAGTCCTATTTTACCCTATATCCACTACTATCCTTCATTTTAATTAACGGTCGTATCCCTGGATACACTTTTCCGCTAAAAAATTGTCTAACCCTTTCTTAAACATATCTATTGAATCTGCCATCACAACGTTTCCCTGGCAATGAATTCCATATTTTGACTGTCCTTACTGTAAAGAACAACTTCCCTTGCTGGTTGTGAAAGGGGGTGACCGTGTGTCCTGTGTATAGTCCTTGGGATAAAGAGTTCCCATGAAAGATCTCTGTATTGACCCTTGATGTATTTGTACATAGTAATCATATCTCCCCTTAGACGCCTCTTTTCTAAAGTAAACATGCCTAAACTGGCTAACCTTTCCTCATAACTTAATGACTCCATATGCTTTATCAATTTTGTCGCCCATCTCTGAACCCTTTCTAGTTCCAAATTATCTTTTTTATAGAGTGGTGCCCAGAACTGTACTGCATATTCAAGATGAGGTCTTACCAACGATTTATACAGTGGCAAAATTACACTGTCTTCCCTTGCATCTATGCCCTTTAATTGCATGCCAATACTTTATTTGCCCTTGCAGCTGCTGCTTGACATCATTGCTGGGGGAATTTGTCTGTGTTTTTTCCTTTTAGGATAACCCCACCCTTTCATGCACCTGTTACAGCCTATAAATTGATTTGAGCAACTTCAAGTTCTTTATCATTGTTCACTAATAAGAAAAGGGGCATTAGAGACAGAGTATTGTTTTATAGCTAACTCAGGGCCACCTTAACAACTTTATGGGCCCCCGGGCAATGCAGTGTATCGGGCCCCTAAAAAAAAAATATATATATATATATATATATATATATATAAATAGTGTGTGTGTGTGTAAAATAAAAATATATGTATGTAAAAAAAAACGTGATTATATATATATATATATATATATATATAGGGGCCCCCTTAACTTACCTTAAGTCCGATCCTCTTCTTTTTTCCGCGCCGCTGAGTCTCTTCTGCCCTCTTCCGTGCTGTGGTTGCAGTGAATGCTGGGCGTGACATCACGCCCAGCATTCACTGCGAGCACAGCACGGAAGAGGGGACCAGGGAGGGAGCCGGATCACCGCTGATGTGACCGCAAGGTAAGTATTTAAAAAAAATACACTCTGTATATATATTTATACAGTACAGTGCAAAAGTTTTAGACAGGTGTGGAAAAAGTGCTTTCAAATATAGAAGTGTTCATGGTTTATTAGCCTCAATTAACACAATGCATAGTGAATGAACAGAAAATCTAAATCTAAATCTAATCAATATTTGGTGTGACCACCCTTTGCCTTCAAAACAGCATAAATGCATCGAATGCATCAATTCTTCCAGGTAAACGTGCACACAATTCTTGAAGGAACTCAGCAGGGAAGTTATTAAAAACAAACAGTTAAATAGTAACATAGTTGTTGAGTTTGAAAAAGTCACCAGTCCATTAAGTTCAACCTATTTTGAATCTCCTGTGATCCTTTTTTTATATTTTAAATTGATCCAGATAAAGCAACCGCCACTCTGTTTCAATCGGGAACAATCCCTACTGACTCAATATTTTGGAGAACTAACAACAGATCTACTGTGGATGTAGGCTTGCTCAAATCCTTCTTTCATTTCATGTAATCCCAAACATACTCTATGATATTGATACCTCCCTGGTGGTATTACATGATGGATATGTAGCTGCCTATATTTCTCAGCATTGAGGACACCATTAATCCTGACCAAATCCTTAACTTCATTTGCTGAAATGCAGTTCCAAACTTGCAAGGAACCTCCACCATGTTTCACTGTTGCCTGCAGACACTCATTGTTGTACTGCTCACCAGACCTTTGGTGAACAATTGCCTTCCGTTACAGCCAAATATTTAAAATTTTGACTCATCAGTCCAGAGCACCTGCTGTCATTTTTCTGCACCCCAGTTCGTATGTTTTCATGCATAGTTGAATTGCATGGCCTTGTCTCCGCGTCGAAGTTTGGCATTTATGCTGCAATTCTTCTATGAAGACCACTTCTGAACAGACTTCTCTGAACAGGAAGTGGTTGTACCTGGATCCCACTGCTTTTTTACAGTTCTGAGCCAAGGCCGAAATGCGAACACGGTTTAGAACAGACACTGGTTCCTGAGCCGAAACACGATGGTCCGCGCACATCTCTAATATATGTATATATAAATATATGTACATATAAAACTATACATATCTATGTAATAATCTAATATATAAATATATGTATATATATATATATATATATATATATATATATATATATATATATATTATAAATGTCTAGTGGCGTGTGTTAGTATGTCTGTGTGTGCGTGGAAAAAATAAAACCAAGCTGCAGCGCCACCTGCTGGGCGGAGTTATACACTGACCTACTAAATTCTTAGTGTGTGTGAAAAAAAAAATTCAGAAAGGGCTGAAATTTGGTATACTAAGATGTTTTTAATTTGATAATTTAATTTGTTAATTGTTAAAAGTGTTTATAAAGATTTAAAAAAAATATATATATATTTCTTGAAGGAGAAGTGACAGTTGGGAGTGGTTGGTGGTTGCCGGAGGTGACAGTGGGGTGTGGTTGGTGGTTGCCGGGGCTGACAGAGTGAGAGGAGTGTGATACTCAGGACCGCTTAGAGAGATTCCTGTGTCTGGATAGACATCTGGATAGATGTGGTGATGAAAATGAAGGATGAGGTGATGGAGAAGAATTATGAGGTGGTGACATGTGGACAAAACCACGTTAAAAAAGGGCGCTTACGTCAGGAAGTAACGCTCTTCCCCTGAGGAGGCCTGGGCTATGGCCCAAATGCATGACAAGAACCTTTTTAACACCTTAAGTAGCTTGATTTGACTAGAATGCATGAGTATCATGCACGGGTTAACTTGCGTATATATATATATATATATATATATATATATATATATATATATATGTGTATATATATAATCTAAGATGTCAAATAACAGACACCTATAAACACTATAAGCCAATTTCCACGAACCACTGCAAAGTGTTCAATTGATTAAAGTAAACTTCTCTGTTTGACCATTTGTATCATTGACATAGAAATCCATACTGGAAAATGTGTTCCTTTTCAACCAATAAATAACAGTAAATATGGCACCACAGGTTTCAATTGAGTATCCAGTGCCACACTTAAAAATATAGATTACACATTACACAAAAAATGCTATAGCTTTGGTACTGTTTTGCAATAAATTATTTTCCTGCGTTACCCACGTTAATGGAACTGGCATAGTAAATATTATTTCAGTCACTGATCAAATTATCACCATGTTAATTGCACTTTTTATTTTTAGCACAGTAAAGGAACTATTTTTTTCATTAAAATATAATTTAGTGCTCATTCTTGCCATTATTTATAGACAGTGCATTTTGCTGATATACAGGATCATCACTTATGAGCATTATAGTACTAATTAACACATATAAACTGTCATTTATGTATAAGCAACATTGTGATTTATTCCTGTGAGGAAAATAACAGATAAGTCATCCTGTGTATAGAAACACCATATACAACTAGTACAACAACAAATAGTAATTGATTATAAACACAACTAATACATAGCTAATATCATAATGTACAAGTTTGATATTGACAAAACATTTATAGCAGATAATAATACTGTATGTACATTACAAATAGTGTTACATTAATATGGATCACACATAGAAAAAGACTCACTTTGTACTAATTGACATGGAAGACAAATGGAAAGACTAACTTCAAAAGAATACAGAAAGAAAAGTACAATACTCATCTGAAAAAAACTACCTGGATTGATTAAAAGGAAAGACTTTGCACTATTATACTTTACATAAAGATAGACTCATTTGGCACCAATTTACATGGACGAAAATCAAATAAGCCCATAAATCATTTCTCAAAATTTGATATGTAAGGCAAAGGTGAGGGAATTTTAAACTTGCCTAAAATTTTGGGGTATACTCTTTTTGTCAGTTTTGTTCCTCTTCATTCAGCAATGTAGCATGGATTCCTGGTCAAGCAGATGCAAGGAGAAAAGCAAAACAGGGTTATGCTGAGCCCAGCACTATTATAATTTTATTAAAGATTAGAAAGCAATGCTGTCTAATTTAAAATACAACACATGAACTTCATGTTACTTAATAATGACAGGAAAAAAATGCAGTACATTAGCTAATTAGGTACATTTAGAGTATAGAAAGATTTAGGTAATAGGGAGGTTGGATGGCTGGTAGGATGTAAGTACACATATCTTCTACTCTAAAGTATATGGTTTCACATCATGCCCACTGATGAAGAGATTTCCACCGCTTCCTTAGAAATTGGTTTAGCAAAACCAAACTTTCTGGTTACCTGCAGAAGCCAACTCCGTCTTCCTTTGGGGGAGAACTCTTAACTAACAGGCACACACAGCCATTTGCTGTTTATGGATCTATATGGTGATATCTCGCCTTCTGCTCACGCTCCCCGCTGCACTCCAAACCTTTCCATCCATCCCGTACTTCCAAGTACTTCCAATTCCGCTAACCTTATCAACTTATTTCCACTACCCTCTCTTCCCTTCTCCTGTGCACTATGGAACGCCAGATCTGTTTATAACAAAATTGCATCCATCCTTTATTTATTTCTATATCCCTCAACCTCCTTGCCATTACAGACACTTGGCTTACCTCCTCTGTCACTACATCCCCTGCTTCTCTCTCCTATGGGGGACTCTCCTTTAGCCACACTCCCAGACATGGAGTAGGCATTCTACTCTCTCCAAGCTGCACCTTGCAAATCATACCTTCTGACCCCTCCTTCTTATTCTCTTCCTTTGAAGTCCACACTATCCATATATTTTATCATCTCCACCTTCATGCTGCTGTCATTTATCACCCCACCTTTGGCCTCTCCCAGTGCACCTCATCTCCCACCCACTGTGATGGGCACTCCCTTGACCTTGAATTCTCCCACTACTGCTCCATATATAGTTTCTCTAATTTAGCCTTCCCACTCTCCGACCACAACCTCCTTTCTTTTAGCCACACCTTACCTCATGCTCTTCCCCTGCACCCAAAAACATAGGTACACAACAAAACCTAAGTACTCTTAACCCAATCCACTTCTGACTTTCACTAAAACAAATATTTTCTACAATGACTGCATTGTCCTGCCTAATCAGGCTGCCTCTCTCTATAACAAAGCACTCACTTGAGCCCAAGACAACGCAAGTCTAGCTACTATATATAGTCTCCAATGATTCAAACCCCATGGCACAACAAACAGACCCACTCCACTACCTGCAAAAGTGCTCCAGCACTGCTGAGTGCCACAGGAAGAAATCTTGTTCCTATCCTGATTTCCCTCCAAATTCAACCTTTCATCTTAAAGCACTGTTCTTTCAATTGCCAAACAAACATTCTTCAAATCTCTAATATCGACTCAGATTTCTAACCTACGTTGCCTTTTTGCCACTTTCAACTCACTTCTCTGCCGACCTGCACCTCAACCTCCTTCCTCGCTCACTGCCCATGATTTTGCCACCTATTTCAAAATACAAAATGGACAGTATTCAACGAGATATTTCCTCATGCCAAATTCCACTAACTCCACTCACTTTACCAACCTTTACCTCCCAATCCACCCTTAATTAATTCTCTCTAGTAACTGAAGAAGTCTCTGCACTCATTTCATCATCTCACCCTACAACCTGTCCACTCGACCCTATTCCCTCCCAACTGCTCCGCTCCCTCTCCTCCATTGCATGCCCACCTCTAACTCACTTCTTAAACTTGTCTCTCTCCACTGGCACATTTTCATCCAACTTTAAACAAGCGCTCATCCCACCTATTCTAAAAAAAAATCTCTTGATCCAGCCTCTCTCTCCAACTACCGCCCTATTTCTCTCCTCCTTTTTGCCTCCAAACCACTTGAGTGATTAATGTACAAATGCCTGTCTCACTTTCTCTCCTCTCATTCCATTCTCAACTTTGCTGCAATCAGGCTTCCGTCACCAACATTTCACTGAAACTGCTCTCACAAAAGTGACCAATGATTTATTTACTGAAAATCTTAGGGTAATTTCTCAAAAATCATTCTCCTGGACCTCTCTGCTGCTTTTGATACTGTTGATCACCCTCTTCTCCTATGCACCCTTTACTCCATTGGCCTTCATGACACAGTTCTTTCCTGGTTCCCTTCCTACCTATCCACTCCTTTAGTGTTTTTACCTCTGGCACATCATCCCCTCCACTCCACTCCCACTATCTGTTGGGGTCCCACAAGGCTCTGTCCTTTACTCTTTTCATTGTACACCTCTTCTCTTGGTGCACTAATTCGCTCATTAAGCCTCCAATACCACCTCTACACTGATGACACCCAAATCTATATCTCTTCACCTGACCTTTTTCCCTTTGTACTATCTCATGTAACTAAGTGTTTTTCTGCTATCTTCACATGGATGTCCCATCGCTACTTAAAATTCAACATGTCGAAAAGAGAGCTTACTATCTTCCCTCCTGCCAGAGTCACCACCTGCTCTCAAATCTCCCTCACTGTCAATAACACCACAATTTCCTCAGTCCCCCCAAGCCCGCTGCCTTGTAATCACACTTGACTCTGCTCTCTGCTTTAATTCTCACATCCAAACTCTCTCCCAGTCCTGTTGATTCCACCTTGAAAACTTTGCCAGTATACGCCCTTTTCTTACTCAACATACTACCAAAACTCTTATCCATTCTCTCATCATCTCCTGTCTTGACTATTGCAACCTCCTGCTAAATGGTATTCCTGACACCCATATTTCTACTCTTCAATCCATCCTAAATGCTGCTGCAAGACTGATCATCCTCTCTCACGGCTTCACATCTGCTACACCACTTTGCAAATACCTACATTGGCTCCCTGTGTCCTCCAGAATCAAATTAAAATGACTCAACCTTACCTACTAAGCCCTCAACAACACTACCTCTGCATACATCAAATCTCATGTCAAAATACTCTCCTTCCCGCCCTCTTAGATCTACCTCTGACCTTCACCTTGGCTCATCTCTGGTAACCACCTCTCACTCCAGCCTATAAGACTTATCCTGTGCTGCTCCCCACTTTTAGAATTCCCTAACATGCTCAATCAGACTTTCCCACAGATTTCAAGTCTTCAGATGCTCTTTGAAAATCCATCTCTTTCTTAGAGGTGACTTTAGCCTCGATAACACTATTTACACTAATGCACCCTCACAACTGTCCCAATCTCCATTCTGAGCCTCATTTACTCCTCTTGTTTCAGCTGTGCCCCCTTCCATTTAGAATGTAAGCTCTCCAATGTACAGGGTCCTTCATACCCTTTGTTTGCATGTCTGTATTTATTTTGTCTACCTTGTATGTCCCTGTTTTATGTATGTATTGTTCTCCCTACTGTACGGTGCTATGGAGCACTGTGGCGCCTTACAAATCTACAATAATAATAATAATAATAATGATAATAATAATAATTCATCCTAAGGTCCACATAGACTTTTCCATCCTTGTTTCAATTATACTATAATTATGCATTTCATAAGCACCTTTTATTTATAATTTATTAAAATATTATACTCTGTTACACCCATTGGATGAATAATTTATACAAGTTAATGTGCAAGCAGGATATGAATATGATTGGCTACTAAGGATCACATGCAACTTTTACAAACTTTTGCATAGGGAAATTAATGTGCATGGCATTGTACACTTTAAGCCTTGTTTTCTGCAAGGATTTGAGTGCTCCAACTAAAAGCACAGTAACTTACAAAGGTCGGAAGAAGTACTGCAAACATTAGGAAAAAATGAAAAATGTAGATAGCAATGGTAACTCATGTCACCAATCAATTAATGTTGCACTGCGGATACTATAAATAAAATTTATATTTATTGTTAAAACCAATATATAATCTCATAAATGCTGTGGATCCACAACTAAAAATACAAAATCAGTATATATACCACTTATAACTTATATACTTCAATAGGACGACAAAGAGTGTGAATTCTGGACTAAAGGAGCCAAATTCTTGACCGGAGTGAAGTGATGTAAACACACAGGGGTAGTGATCCGTGGAATACACAGTTGGAAAACATGTATTACCAGATTCATGGAGTGAAGAATTAGCCGTTTCACCTGTACCTTCACTGCTGTCTCTTGTGAATTGTCCATTATGTGTGATGCTGAAAGAGTTCCTCCGGGTATACCTGTACTGGTGTTTGCTTCCAGATCCTTCACAGACTCTGTGCACGCAACAGCGTGTCTCTTCCCCAGATAACAAAGTCCGATTCCGATATAAAATAATGCAGTCTAACATAAACTCTGTGTGCACAGTGGCACCTCTCCTTGCCAGCCAACTGCAAAGGAAGATAATTGATTCCAAAAGTCCAATTTCTGCTCGTCTCTAAGTAAGGTGGTGATCACAGCAGAAGGATAAACTAGCATGCTCTATGTCCACAGTGCACAAATAATTTAAAAATTGGTTCAAAAGAACCCATAAAAATTAAGAACCAATTAGTCTATTGGTCCAATGGTAAACAACATTGAACAAAAAAAACGAAAAGAGAAAAAGTAGCAATAATATTGTAAGTTATTATATGCATCAAGATGAGTGTCATCCCATAGAGCACAGTAAGTAGCAACACAATGCCAAAAACGGGCTCACTAATGGTGGAAGCGATGGAACAACTCACATAAGTTAAGGTAATATATTGCTGACAAACCGCCTGATAATGACAATCTCTCACATAGAACATACCTATCTAGATACCCACCTTAGATTAATAAGGTGGGTATCTAGATAGGTATCCTAAATAAAAAGAGCCTCGACAAAAAATTATATAGGTATGTCCACAGAAATCAATCACTATTCTAAACTGTGTCACTAAGCTCAATAGATTCATTGAGACCTACAGGGGACAGCGTGTTCAATAGATAGATCCAGAAGACCTCCAGTTTGCAAAGTCTCCTGAATCGATCCACCCCCTTAGGAGTAATTTTAATAAATTCCAAGCCTGTGATGGAGAGGCAATCAGGATTACAATTGCGTTTCTCATAGAAATGTCTTGATACACTATGGGTTCTCAGCCGATTAAGAATATTCCTTTTGTGTTCATTAAATCTTACTTTCAGTTTTCTAGTAGTTCTACCAACATAGTATAGATTACAGGTACACCTAAGCAGGTAAATTACAAATACCGAATTACAATTAATAAAACTGGTGCTGCTCGTCCATGGAAACACATTCTATTAAGCTCCTGCCGCAGTTTTTGTACTTACAGAAATGCCAGTGGAAGTTCGGAACTCTTCAGTTATATGATCAGAAGAGCGTTGGTAACTTTTATGCACCATGTGCCTTAGCAGTTGTTGACCCAGCTCTGTGATTTTACATGGTCTTCTACTTCGTGGTTAAGTTGTTGTTGTTCCTAAACACTTCCACTTACTAATGAAATCACTTACAGTTGACCATGGAGTATCCCATAACAGTACCACGCAAGTCACTGAGCTCTTCAGAACTACCTACTTTGTATGACAAATGTTTGCAAATCCAGACTGCATGGCTAGGTGCTTGATTTTATACACCTTTGGCAATGGGTCTAATTGAAACACCTCAATTCAATAATTATCAAGAGTGGCCAAATCCTTTTGTCCATATAGTGAACAAAAAAACCAGTTCAAATGACATGCAAATGAAAAACTTCATAGACCATGCAAATATTTTCTTCTGTGACTTGATAGACCAAGAGATTATTTTGTTCTGTGAAATTCTGTGTCTACACGCCTTTGGCTTATTTTTTTCTGGTTTTTAAACAAATCAAACATTGTTTTGAACTATTAATTAGAAATATTAAATGGAGTAGTAAATACACAGAGCTTTTACCATTCATACTTGAAAACTATTAATTTCATCTAGAAGAGCAAAGTATTGGTAAATAAAACAGAAAAAAATCTTGTGAACAAGAAAGGCATGTACAATAATTTGAAGATGTTGCAGAATATAATACTATAGACGCCTGATTTCCCAACCACTTAATGGCAACCTGGGCATGATGAGGCCTGTAGTGCACTAAGGACAAAATTATTAAATGTATTTATTTTTTACACTATTAACCCTCAACTACTGACAAGAGGTGTGTGAATAGCCCAGTGATATTCAACATTGAGGGGCATACTTTTTTTTGCTATTTAGATATTTATTTGTCATGCTTACAGCCCAGAGCAAATGAAATGCTTAAAGCATTATGTTATATTTTTAGCATAGGATACGATTTAACAGTACCTTACTAAATGTACGCATTTTGCAAACTATTCAGAGTCACTCTTATCTTAAGTTCTTAAATCAATGCCCTATTTTTGTCACCTTTGAGGTATCAAAAGCTTCTAGTACCCACTATTTATTAGTTATATGGCTATGTGTATGTAAGGTGGGGCTGAAAGAGCAGGCCATCAAGTTGAAATCATTGATTTTCCATTTGTCATTTTCCTGCTTTAATCTGTGCCCATTCATGTAAAATAACGTGTTAGCAGTTTCATGACAAGCGACAGGAGGTGTTTGTGTAGTGTTTATTTGTAGCATCAAAATTAAGACCAGGGGGTAAATGTATCAATATGCGGGTTCTTCAACACCCGCGTGTTCAGCCTCTTCCGCGATTAAATTTCAAGCGGCGCTGCATTGTAAAGGGAAGTTAACCCTTTACAATGCAGCGCCGCTTGAAATTTAATCGCGGAAGAGGCTGAACACGCGGGTGTTGAAGAACCCGCATATTGATACATTTACCCCAGATGACATTTTGTTTTGACAACAAATTATATTTTTATTTTACTTTTTACATAAGTGATTGTGGATGTCTATATCATGGATATTTATAAATTAGAATTTAAATACAGCTGTATAATTATTTGATAATGATAAAAAATGATATCAGTAAAAATGCTTTATTAATGTTAGTAATAAAACCACCACAGCATACAATATAACTATACAAAGGAGAAAAAAAATGAAAAAGCTACATAAAACACATACTTTAAGACAAAGTGTACATTTGTAATAAACTGTCTTGTTCAATTTAATAAGGTTTAGAATATGTGGCTCCAAATTCAGCATTGCAATCATCTTAAGGGAAGCTTAGCATTTGCTGTATAGAAAAAGATTAAAATGGTGAAACAAAAAAGGCTTTTTACACAAAAAAATAATCCTAGTATCTCTGTGTTGTTCTCTGATGTTTATTTTCAAAATTCTACCTTTTCTATTTGTGTCAACAAATGTGTAATTGGTTACTTTCATTTCGAATAACCTACTTTGCAGAATACTTTAACATGCAGAAAAAAATGCAAATTCCAGGTATGCAGAAATTTTATTGGAGCTCAGGCTATTCCACTGCTTCATCTTTTTCTGTGCAGATGATTTCTATGACATCTTTTTTAAAAAAGATTGGGGGGTATATTTAGTAAACTGCAGGTTTGAAAAAGTGGAGATGTTGCCTATGACAACCAATCAGGTTCTAGCTGTCATTTTTTAGAATTTACTAAATAAATAATAACTAGAATTTGATTAGTTGCTATAGGCAACATCTCCACTTTTTTACATCTGCAATTTAGTAAATATATCCTCGGTCTCAGTCATAAGGTATATGTCTCCAAAAGTAAAAATCTTACATGAAACTACTAGAGATGAGTGGGCTCGGATTTTGCTAATCCGAGCCCACGCGAACAGTGCGGATCCGACGGGATCCGAGCACTGTTCGGGTACTTCCGGCCGCCCAAGGCCTCGAAAACGAGTCTATGACATCCAAGTCTCGCGTCGGATCTCGCGAGACTCGGATGTCATAAATGCCCCGCTCGCGGTCGCCATCTTCATTCTCCCTGTGGTTAGTGGAAGAGGGAGGTTGTTTCTGATTCTGTGCTCTGTCCTGCTGATTAGTTTATTAGTCAAGTGGTGCTTTGTCCTGCTGAATCCAGTAGTACTTTGTCCAGTGCTCTGTCCTGCTGATTACTTTAGTCAAGTGGTGCTCTGTCTTGTTGAGTCCAGTAGTACTTTGTCCAGTGCTCTGTCCTGCTGATTCCAGTGGTGCTTTGGCCAGTGTCTGTCCTGCTGAGTCCAGTGGTGCTTTTGTCCTGTATTTTTTTATGCTAAGTCCATAGTAATTTGATAATTGTAGAAAAATCTTAAAAAAATAAATAAAAAAAATACCAAAAAATAAATAAAAATAAAAATAAAAAAATAATTGAAAAATTATTAAAAATATTATAGAGCAATATATTATTGCAGTCCCAAAAAATAGGTACGGCAATCTAGATTACTACGTTCACTGTTTCTGCAGTCCTAAAAAATAGGAACTGCAATCTATATTATTACGTTCACTGTTTAAGCAGTCCCAAAAAATAGGAACTGCAATCAATTTTACTACGTTCACTGTTTCTGCAGTCCCAAAAAATAGGAACTGCAATCAATATTACTACATTCACTGTTTCTGCAGTCCCAAAAAATAGGAACTGCAATCAATATTACTACGTTCACTGTTTCTGCAGTCCAAAAAAATAGGAACTGCAATCAATATTACTATGTTCACTGTTTCAGCAGTCCAAAAAATAGGAACTGCAATCAATATTACTACGTTCACTGTTTCTGCAGTCCAAAAAATAGGAACTGCACTCTATATTACTACGTTCACTGTTTCTGTAGTCCAAAAAAATAGGAACTGCAATCTATATTACTACGTTCACTGTTTCTGCAGTCCAAAAATTAGGAACTGCAATCAATATTACTACTTTCACTGTTTCTGCAGTCCAAAAAATAGGAACTGCAATCAATATTACTATGTTCACTGTTTCAGCAGTCCCAAAGTGTGTGTGGTTCAGGGGTACGCTCTCTTGTGCTGCATATAATGGAGTACAAAAATTTGGAGGATAAAGTAGGGAAAGATCAAGACCCACTTCCTCCTAATGCTGAAGCTGCTGCCACTAGTCATGACATAGACGATGAAATGCGATCAACGTCGTCTGGCAAGAGCGATGCCCAATCTCCTAGTAAAGGGCATGTAAAATCCAAAAACCCAAAGTTCACTAAAATTAGCAAAAAAAGAAAATTGAAAACATCTGAGGAGAAACGTAAACTTGCCAATATGCCATTTACGACACGGAGTGGCAAGGAACGGCTTAGGCCCTGGCCCGTGTTCAGGACTAGTGGTTCAGCTTCACCCAAGGATCTAAGCCCTCCTCCTCCCCCCCCCCTCAAAAAAATTTAAAAGAGTTATGCTGGCAGCAACAACACAGCAAACAACTCTGCCTTCTAAACAGATGACATCACAAATCCCCAAGGCGAGTGCAAGGGTGTTGGTGGTTGCGAAGCCTGACCTTCCCATCACTGTACGGGAAGAGATGGCTCCTTCCACCATTTGCAGCATGCCCTCTGCATATGCTGGAAGGATCACCCACAGTGTAGATCAAGATTTGGATAATCAAGGTGTCAATGTTGTACACCGGGAGGAGGCTATTGATGTAGCTGGCGCTGAGGAGGAACTTGACGAGGAGGATGCTGATGTGGTTATTTTAAATGAGGCACCAGGGGGGGAAAAAGTTGATGTCCATGGTATGAAAAAGCCCATCGTCATGCCTGGTCAGAAGACCAAGAAATGCACCTCTTCGGTCTGGAGTTATTTTTATCCCAATCCGGACAACAAATGTATGGCCATATGTAGCTTATGTAAAGCTCAAATAAGCAGGGGTAAGGATCTTGGCCACCTAGGGACATCCTCCCTTATATGTCACCTGAATAACCTTCATAGTTCAGTGATTAGTTCAGGAACTGGGGCTAGGACCGTCATCAGTCCAGGGACACCTAAATTCCTTGGTCCTGTTGGATACACACCACCAACACCCTCCTCATCAACTTCCTCCACGATCTCCATCAGATTTAGTCCTGCAGGCCATGTCACCAGCCAGACTGTCCTCTTCAATCCGGGATTCATCCGAGGAATCCTGCAGCGGTACGCCTACTACTGCCACTGCTGCTGTTGTTGCTGGTAGTCGATCATCTTCCCAGAGGGGAAGTCGTAAAAACGCTACGTCTTTCACCAAACAGTTGAATGTCCAACAGTCGTTTGCCAGGAGCACGAAGTACGACAGTAGTCACCCTATTGCAAAGCGGATAACTGCGCCTGTAACTGCTATGTTGGTGTTAGACGTGCATCCGGTGTCCGCCATCTGTGCAGTGGAATTCAGACCAGTTGGAGGAGGTATTGTGGCCCCGGTACCAAATTGGGTACCGGGGCCACTCCACTACGCAGTCCAGATAGCTGCGTATCAGATATTAAACTACGTTCACTGTTGCTGCCAAATAGAAAAATTATGAAAATGCACTGTCATCAACGAAAACAAGAGGTAGTGACGCTCTAGAACTCCACCCTCTATATGCTGCAGAGGATGGAGGAGCAGAAAAAGGTCATTCAAGCCTACACAGCCACCTACGATGGGCCACGTGTTTGTGCCGCCCACTTGTGTCGCTTAGCTTAGACATCCAGCTACCTCGGTGCAACGTTTTGGACTAAAAACAATATTGTGAGGTGTGAGGTGTTCTGAATAGACTGGAAATTAGTGCAAATGATTGTTATTGAATGTTATTGAGGTTAATAATAGCGTAGGAGTGAAAAAAAAACAAAAAAACTGGATTTTAGCACTTTTTATGCTTTTTTAAAAAAAAATCAGAACCCAAAACCCTAAATCAGAACCAAAACCTTTAGTCAGGTGTTTTGGCAAAACAAATCAGAACCCAAAACATCAAGCTAATCAGAACCCAAAACACAAAACACTAAAAGTGGCCGGTGCATACCCCTAGAAACTACTGCCCACAAGTACATTTATACCCTTGGCCTTAAATTTTCTCTTAAAATACTGCTTGCTAAATTATCCTCATTTATATTTTAAATAACTTAGGGGCCATTAATGCTGCCTTTATTTTAAGTTTCGAACATTTTGTATTTCTATTTACACTTATTTATACTCGTTAATCAATGTGTGTTTATGTGTGTTATCTATAAAATGCAGTTCAACTAAATAAAAAGCATCCCATTAAAAGCTGTCTCTGAGTGACTTATTTACATAATGAAAATGGCTCTGTGGATTTCCAAATGTGAACAGACTCTTCTTTGAAGCTCTTTGAAATATCATGGTTTGCAAAACATCATTGAGAACATTTTGTTTTGTAAACTACAACCTGCCAATGCCTGAAGAATACTGGATACGTGCAATATGTTCAATAATATGGCTGATTCTGGCCATACATACAAATATATTTTTGCGTGGGACAATATATTCCATTGAAAATCAAGGGTAAATCAATGTATATTTAGTGGCATTCCTAAATTGGCAGGAATATGAACAACGTTCTTTACTGCACGAAATAGCCAATTGTGGAAGAGTGTGACTTCCTCTGGAATGGTAGCCTAAATTTATGGAAATTGGTCATCCGCATTGGAAGCCCTTAGTTAAAAAATGAGACTGTGAAGCAAGATGAAACCTGCTTAGAGCTTTGGGATTCCAAGATCAAACAATTCTCAAACTGACACCAATAAATTCCAGAGAACTGAATCCTCAGCTTTCTGGAGAGAATTCCAAATAGAGCCTGATTGCTTAGATGGTATATCTGGTAGAATGGAGGATTCAGACTGCAAAAACATAGGAGAGGAGCCATCAGAGTTTACAATGCCACCCTCATCTGACTGTCCAGCTGTTTCTTGAATCTCACTATGACACATCTGCTACTCCTGGTGGTGAACGTAGTAGAAATTAAGCAAGACCTATCGGATGGCTTCAGTATCTCAGATTAGAACAATTAGAGGATGCCCAAATACCACTGAACGAAAACAGAACTATTGGATTGGGATGCAAAGTTAGAGACAGAATGGGCACACAGAATACTTCCTCACACATCAAAACAGCAAATTTTTCCCTGCAACACCATCTCTGCTCAAATTCTCCATGCAGAAAGCAACACTGCACAAGATGAAGGAAACAGATGATCATTTCCTGTCTTGTTCTAAAAAAAAAAAAAAGCTTATTAAATGTCAAAACGGATGTGTTCAATACCGGAAAAATCTCAGATTGATTCTAAAATGGAATCCATTATAATAGACAAATAAACAGGAGTATGTCCAAATATTATATGCAATAACATTCCACTCTAGTAAGTGTAAAAGATGTTACCTTTAAATTAATCTCAGAATTTAAACATTCACAAAGAATATTTATACATTGTTCAAAAGCAGTGTCCATATTATTTCAAAATTTACATAATTAATCCAGATAATCCCCAGGTCTGATTCATATATGATATATTGTAATTATCTGCATAAATTCCATAGATGATTTCAAATTCACTATGCAATTACTAAAGTGGCAATCATGAGAATGAAAATCATATGAAATACAAATTACTTTTTGATCATATTGCATTGCTGTAACAGATTCTGGATACTATATTACTAATCTTGATTAGCACTGGCTTACCTGAGGTGCGGAGTCTAACGATCTCCCCGGTGTTCACCAAGAACCACCACAAGGCGGGGTGGGCTTCGCTGCCAGGAGTCGCAGGTCGCGGTCCCCAGGTTCGCCCCAAGATGTAGTACAGCGGAGTGAAGCGGTGGTAGCGGAGTCAAACAAGCCGGTTCGGTACACAGGAATGGAGTCAGGCAGAATCAGAAGGCAACTCGGAGTCAACAAGCCAGGTTCGGTACACGGGTCACAAGAATAGGAGAATGGTCAGCAAGCCGGGTCGGTACACAGGGATAGGAGAACCAGGGAAGACAAACAGGCAGAGATCAGCACACAGGAAGACACTGGAAACTGAAAGACACTGCAATCCACGAAGAACAGGAGCCAGGAACAGGTAAGTGTTGCTCTGACACTCAGCGAGTGCCAGAGTGAGGTTTTTATGCTGAAGGGGATTCAAAATCCCTGCCTCTGGGTTGTGGTCATGTGACCGCCTCCGGGTGCGATCACGTGGTCCTGGATGCGGAAGTGCGGCTTCTGGACGGAGCGGCGGGGATCAGGTAAGTCCGTTACAGTACCCCCTGCCATAAAGGGGTTACACCTAATAGGGTTTCAAAGGAAATTTTTTATGGAAGGATTTAAGCAGACGGGGAGTATGCAGATCAATGGCTCTTACCCATGAGCGCTCCTCAGGGCTGTAACCCTTCCAATCCACCAAGAACTGTATGGCACCATGAACTTTACGAGAATCTAGGATAGTTTTAATCTCGTATTCGACTTGATCCCGATCCACAACAGGAGGAGGAGTTCTGGACGAGGTGGAGAATCTGTTGGTTACCATCGGTTTTAACAAGGAGACATGAAAGACATTGGGTATGCGTAAAGAGGGAGGCAGACTCAATCTAAAGGCTACGGGATTAATAATCTCAGAAATAGCGAATGGGCCAATAAACTTGGGAGCAAATTTTTCACTGGGAACCTTTAAACGAATGTTCTGGGTGGATAGCCATACCCTGTCACCGACTGAAAAACATGGAGTCCTTCTTTTCCTTTTATCATAGAATTTCTTGGAACGAGTGGTTGCTTTCTTTAAATTTATCTTGGTCTGTTCCCAAATAGCGGAGAAGTTACGAAACCGAGAGTCCACCGCCGGAACTTCCGAAGATGAGATTTGAGAGAAGGTGGGTAGTCTAGGATGGCAGCCATAAAGAACAAAAAAGGGGGAGTTAGAGATGGCCTCATGGAAATGGTTGTTATGGGCGAACTCGGCCCAAGGGAGAAGGTCCACCCAGTTGTCTTGGTTACTTGAGATAAATATTCTTAGAAACTTCTCTAATTCTTGGTTGGTTCTCTCAGTAGCCCCATTGGACTGGGGATGATATGCGGAAGAGAAGTCAAGCTTAATCCCGGATTTATTGCAAAAAGGCCGCCAAAATTTTGATATGAATTGTGATCCCCTATCGGAGACAATATGTTGAGGACAGCCGTGGAGGCGAAATATTTCTTTAATAAAAATATCGGCTAAGGAGGAGGAAGAAGGAAGGCCTTTAAGAGCAATAAAGTGAGCTGTTTTAGAGAAGCGATCCGTTACCACAAGCACCACAGTACAGGATTTGGAAGGAGGAAGGTCCGTGATAAAATCCATGGAGATCTGTGACCACGGGTAATCAGGAATCGGTAATGGGAGCAAGCATCCATAAGGCTTCTTCCTAGAGGTCTTGTGTTGAGCACATTTGGAACAAGCAGCAACAAATCTCTTCACATCTTCCAGCAAGGAAGGCCACCAGTAACTTCGGGACAATAAGTCCCAGGTCTTGCGAATGCCGGCATGCCCAGAGAAGAGTGAGTGATGAACCCAGTTAAGGAGCCGGGTGCGTAGATGTGGCAAGATGAATGTTTTGCCCGGAGGACAACCCTTTTTCAGGTGTGTAGCTGTCAATACTTGACATGGATTTACAATGAATTTATTATCTTCCGAGGATTCCATGTCAGCTGGATCAAAAGAGCGAGATAAGGCGTCTGGCTTTATATTCTTGGATCCTGAGTGAAAAGTGATGTTGAAATCCAAACGTGAGAAGAATAAGAACCACCTTGCTTGTCGAGGGATTAGACATCGAGCAGTGCGTAAGTAAAGCAAATTCTTATGGTCGGTATATATGGTGATAAGAAATTGCGCTCCTTCTAGTAGATGTCTCCATTCGGAGAGAGCCAACTTGATGGCCAGGAGCTCTTTGACGCCAATCCCATAATTCCTCTCAGCAGGTAAAAAGCGACGGGAAAAGAATCCGCAGGGATGAAGTTTTCCAGAAGGGCTTCGCTGTGATAGTACAGCTCCTGTGCCAACAGAAGAGGCATCTACCTCCAGGACAAAAGGTCGTGAACAATCCGGCTGTTGAAGAATGGGTGCAGATGAAAAAAGAGACTTTAATAATATAAAGGCTTGGATAGCCTCAGTGGACCAAATACCAGCATCAGCAGATTTACGGGTCAATGCTGTGATGGGAGCCACGAGAGAAAAGTACCCTTTGATAAACGGACGATAATAGTTGGAGAATCCTAGGAAGCGTTGAGTGGCCTTAAGGCATGAATGTTGGGGCCAGTCAAGTATGGCTTTCAATTTCGTGGGATCCATCTGTAATATATCCCAGGAAGGGAATTTGTTTCTGCTCGAAGGTGCATTTCTCCAATTTGCAAAATAGATGATTTTCTCGGATACGAGAGGGGACCTCCAATACATGTGTTATGTACTTGCCCTTAGTTTTGCCCTCATTCAAGATGGCCGTGATTGCATCATGAAGTTTCCATCTTGGATCTCTGTTATGAACTTGCCCTTACAATAGCCCTTATCCAAGATGGCCGGGACTGTCTCATGAAGATTCCATCTTGGATCCCTTTTCCTGTTTGGGCCTAGAAAAGGCAATTCCTGTTATGAAGCCTTTGCACGAGTATTGTGTTTGTATCTGAACCAGATGCTTCCACAGAACCTTGCCTCCTTGTGATTTGGACTACAAGTACTTGATACTTCCACCAGACCTTTATACTCTTGTTACTTTGGACTTTATTTGTTGGACACTGGAGATTTATTTGTATACCAAAATAAATCCTTTTGAATTCAGAAATACCTGGCTATTGGGTTCCGTTTGTGATACCAGAAGTGTGACAGGATACTCGTGCCCAAAATGACGGAGCCCGCCGGGTCAGAACCATCTGCTTTACAGCGACTTTCAGATCTGAGTTTTCCACATGCATTCTGCTTCAAGACAACTACAGGAATTTCATGCAAAATTTCAAGAACTGGAGACCCAGTGTACAAATAATTTTCAACTGCAAAATCAACATGTAACGGAGTTGCAAATAAATGTTCATGAACTCAAAGATCAAATAGCGCTACAAAATGGAGTTATTACAGAACTACAGGTGCGGCTTCAAGAAGTTAATGCTGTAGCACCTTCAGCTGCAGTACATCAGCCCACACTCCCACTACCTCCGGCTCGATTCTCAGGTGATCGTAAAAAATACAGAGGTTTTATTAATCAATGTAATATGCATTTTGATTTACATCCTACTTATTTTTTGACTGATGTACAGAAAGTACGTTGTATTCTTTTATTGTTGAAAGATGATGCCTTGGCATGGGCTTCTCCTTTGATAGAAGCAAAAAGTCCCATATTACAAGATCTTTCTAATTTTATGGATGCAATGAACCAGATATTTGATGATCCAAATCGAAGTGCTACTGCTGAGTCAGTTTTTTTAAAAATGCGTCAGGGAAGACGTTCAGTGGCTGAATACACCTCTGATTTCCGAAGATGGATTTTGGACACTGATTGGAATTCGGCAGCTAAGCTGTCTGTTTATCGAAAGGGGTTATCTGAGTTCATTAAAGATGAATTATCTAGAGCTGATGCACCCACTGAATTTGAAGCCTTTGTTAAACATTGTATTCGTATTGATGCTCGTCAAATGGAGAGGAAACAAGATAGATGGGGTTCCATGTGGACTCGTCCTAATTATCCAGAACCAGCAATATCAAATTACTCTGGAACTCCTGCAACACAACAAATTGAGGAGTCTGAGCCAATGCAAATAGATAGCATTCGCAAACAGATTTCTATTGAAAGAAGAGATCAACGACGACAAGAAAATCTCTGTTTGTATTGTGGTAAATCTGGACATTATGTTTCTAATTGTTCTCAACGACCTCGCAAGACAGTTGCTACATTAATGGAACCTAAAGACTATGACCAGGAATCTATTATTTCATGCTGCTCACATCAACTGAATGCTATTATTCCTCAAATCTCTTCACTGATTACATTGGAGAGAGAGAACAGAAGAATAAAGAATCATTTTTCAATACCAATACAACTTAAGATAAACTCTCAACTTATTTCAACCATGGCAATGCTGGATTCAGGAGCCAATGGTAATTTCATGGATATAGATTTTGCTAAACAAAACCATATAGTATTTCAAGAAAGAAAGACCCCTGTATTAATGGAGACAGTTGATGAGTCCCCTCTGAATTCTGGTCCCATCACACATGAGACAGAACTTATGTCCTTGATGATAGAACCCAATCATAAGGAGGAACTCACTTTTTTTCTCATCTCTTCTCCAAATTTTCCCATAATTTTGGGTCTCCCTTGGTTCACTAACAATAACCCTGCCATTAACTGGGAGTCTCAAACCCTAACGTTTCAAGATCCTATCGGTATGGTCCCGCTTGCACAGGAGGAGAGTCAGATCTCAGTGTCCCCCTCTTCTGTGGAGGAACAATTGCCTGTTCAATATCAGGATTTTGCAGATATCTGTAACAAACAAAATGCTGACAAATTACCACCCCATCGACCATATGATTGTCCCATTGATATATTACCTGGGGCTGCTATTCCTTTTGGTCGGATTTATTCATTAGCTGATCCTGAATTAAAGACACTAAAGACTTACCTGGAGGAAAATGAAACTAAAGGTTTTATACGTCCTTCAAAATCTCCAGCAGGGGCTCCTATTTTTTTTGTAAAAAATAAAGATGAATCTTTGCGGCCATGCATTGATTATAGAGAATTAAATAAAGTTACTATAAAGAACAGACATCCACTTCCTCTCATCCCAGAATTATTGGAAAGACTGCAGACAGCAAGTATTTTCACAAAGCTTGATTTAAGAGGAGCGTACAACCTAATACGCATTCGACCAGGTGATGAATGGAAAATGGCTTTTCGAACAAAGTATGGACATTATGAGTACCTCGTGATGCCGTTCGGGTTATGTAATGCCCCTGCTACTTTCCAACATTTTATAAATGATGTCTTTCGAGATTTGCTTGATCTGTTCATTATTGTATATCTTGATGATATCCTTATCTTTTCTAATTCTTTACCAGAACATCAAGAACATGTTCGAATTATTTTACAATGGCTACGTATAAACCAATTATACATCAAGTTGAAGAAATGCGAATTCCTTCGTACTCAAATAAAATTTTTGGGTTACATTATATCCCCTCAAGGACTGTGTATGGATCCCTGTAAAGTGCATGCTGTGGTAGATTGGCCCATACCTAAAAACATCAAAGATGTGCAACGATTTATGGGCTTTGCTAATTTCTATCGATGTTTTATAAAGGACTTTTCTGGAATTGCTGCCCCCATTACTCAGCTCACAAAAAAGGTTTCCTCCTTTCAGTGGTCACCAGCAGCTGATAAAGCTTTTTCCATTTTGAAAACTAAGTTCACGTCAGCTCCTATATTAATTCATCCTGATCCTACACTCCCATTTGTTTTGGAAACTGATGCATCAGATTCAGCTATAGGAGCAGTAATTTCACAAAGAGTAGGAGAAAAAATGTTACTTCACCCCTGTGCTTTTTATTCAAGGCAAATGACTGCTCCTGAAAGAAACTATGATGTGGGAAATAAAGAACTTCTTGCCATTATTGCTGCTTTTTCAGAATAGAGACATATTTTAGAAGGTGCAAAGCATCAAGTGATAGTCCTCACCGATCACCGGAATTTGGAATTCCTTAAATCAGTAAAAAGATTATCTCCCCGACAAGCTCGATGGGCTCTCTTTTTAAGCCATTTTGATTACCTAATTTCCTATAGACCTGGATCGAAGAATGGAAAAGCTGATGCCCTCTCAAGAGCTTATGCGGAGAATCCTCAACAGGTAAAGCCTGTTCAAACAATAATTCCTGATTCAAATTTTTTGGGGGTTATTTGTACAACGGAGTTATTAACAGAGATCAAGAATGGATATGATATGGATTCTACCCTCATGAATCCTCCAAAAAATGTTAAATTATCTTATGACAACAGAGTCTGGCATATGGCACATCAACTATACGTTCCAGAAAAAGCACGGTTAAAGGTCATGCAACTATTCCATGACTCTAAATTAGCAGGCCATAAAGGACTTCAGAAAACTCAAGAACTGTTAAGCCGTTCATTCTGGTGGCCCAACTATAAGGAAGATATAGCAAAATATGTATCCTCTTGTACAACGTGTGCCAGATTTAAGACTCCTCGTGCTTCTCCTTTTGGACTACTACAACCTTTGCCAATACCTACACGTCCATGGGATTCCATTCCCATGGATTTTATTGTAGAACTTCCGAGATCTAAGAATATGACCACTGTCTTTGTGGTAATTGGCAGACTGACAAAGATGGCTCACTTTATACCCTGCCAGGGTACTCCTACAGCAAAAGAAACAGCCGACTTACTTATAAAAGAAGTTTTTCGTTTGTATGGCGTTCCTAATGATGTGGTGTCAGACAGAGGCGTTCAATTCACATCACGATTTTGGAAACAGTTTTGCAAATCCCTTGGCATTGTGGTGAACTTGTCCACTGCATTTCATCCACAGTCAAATGGACAAACGGAGCGAACAAACCAAACACTTGAGCAATATCTCAGATGTTATATTTGTCACCTACAGGATGATTGGGTTGATATCCTCCCCATGGCTGAGTTTGCATACAATAATTCTCAACATTCATGTACAAGATTTAGCCCTTTCTATGCTAATCTAGGATATCATCCAAATATTTGTCCCAATCTACCTTGTGACTCTCCAATTCCTGCTGTGGAAGATAGACTGATTATTATGCAAAATAATCTTGAATTATTAAAAGAGACTTTGAAAACTGCTCAAGAAAGATATAAACGTGATGCTGACAGATCACGAAGGGCTGCTCCAACTTTTAGTATTGGTGATGAAGTATGGTTGTCAACTAGACATTTAAGAATGAAGGTACCATCTGCTAAGTTGGGAAGTAAGTTTATTGGTCCATATAAGATCATTGCACAGATTAGTTCAGTGGCTTTTAGATTGGATCTTCCTGATTCCATGAAGGTACATCCTGTTTTTCATGTATCATTACTAAAACCTTCAGTTAAGAATCCATTTCCTGGTCGCTCTTTGCCACCTCCTGAGCCAATTCAAGTTGATGAGCATGAGGAATTTATTGTCGAAAAGATCCTGGACTCTCGTATGTTTCGAAACCAATTACAGTATCTGCTACGTTGGCAGGGATATGGGCCAGAAGATGACTCTTGGCAATCTGCAAAGGATGTTCATGCCCCACTTTTGGTAAAAGCATTTCATCGACAGCATCCTGGGAAGCCTGGTCCTAAGTCGTCCAGAGGACGTCGTTGAGAAGGGGGCATCCTGTTATGTACTTGCCCTTAGTTTTGCCCTCATTCAAGATGGCCGTGATTGCATCATGAAGTTTCCATCTTGGATCTCTGTTATGAACTTGCCCTTACAATAGCCCTTATCCAAGATGGCCGGGACTGTCTCATGAAGATTCCATCTTGGATCCCATTTCCTGTTTGGGCCTAGAAAAGGCACTTCCTGTTATGAAGCCTTTGCACGAGTATTGTGTTTGTATCTGAACCAGATGCTTCCACAGAACCTTGCCTCCTTGTGATTTGGACTACAAGTACTTGATACTTCCACCAGACCTTTATACTCTTGTTACTTTGGACTTTATTTGTTGGACACTGGAGATTTATTTGTATACCAAAATAAATCCTTTTGAATTCAAAAATACCTGGCTATTGGGTTCCGTTTGTGATACCAGAAGTGTGACAACATGAGTGCGATGGGATACTAGATCTTGAGAAAAGATGAGAATGTCGTCCAAGTAGATGACTACGGATTGGTACAAGAGGTCTTGAAACAGCTCATTCATAAAGCCCTGAAAGATGGCCGGGGCATTGCATAACCCGAAGGGCATGACCAAGTATTCAAAGTGGCCATCTCGGGTGTTAAACGCCGTCTTCCATTCATCCCCTCCTTAATGCATATGAGGTTATACGCTCCTCTGAGGTCAAGTTTAGAAAAGATGGTGGCACCCTTAATCCGGTCAAATAATTCGGAAATCAGTGGCAGTGGATACCGATTTTTAACGGTAATGGCATTCAGGCCTCTGTAATCAGTGCAAGGGCGGAGGCCCCCATCTTTCTTTTTTACGAAGAAGAAGCCAGCCCCAGCTGGGGAGGCAGACTTGCGGATGAAGCCCCTTTTTAGATTTTCTTGGACGTACTCCTCCATAGCCTAAGACTCCGGGAGGGAAAGGGGGTAAACACGGCCTCTGGGAATGGGTTTACCAGGTGTCAGATCAATGCCACAATCCCAGATTCTGTGAGGGGGAAGTCTAGTGGCTTCTTGTTGACAAAAAACATCAGAGAAGGTTTGGTATGGTTCAGGCAAAAGAGTCACAGGAAATTCTTGGGAACGTCTGGTACTATTCGGAGGAACCACTCTCTGTAGGCAGTGAGAGAAGCAGGACTGTCCCCAGGACAATATGTGACCTGATTTCCAGTCCAAGGTGGGGGAGTGGAGATGAAGCCATGGAAGTCCTAGGATGACTGGGTTGGTAGATCTTTGAATTACTAGGAAAGAAATCTTCTCCCGATGAAGCGCTCCTACCTGAAGCAGTAGGGGAATAGTGTGCACCAGAATGGACCCCTAAGGAATTCTTTCCCCATCAATGGCCATTAGAGAGATGGCTTGTTCCAAAGCTTGTGTGGGAATAGCAAATTGTTTAACTACCGCGGCAGAGATGAAATTTCCTGCGGCTCCGGAATCAAGAAGAGCCGACTGCGGGAAAGTCTTTTGTCCTAACAGAAGGGAAATGGGAATAGACAGGCAATCATTACTACTGGGAACTGACTGACACTGAGAAAAGAGGCCCAACGATACAGCTCCTGAACTCGTTAGGCCCTGTCGTTTCCAGAGCGTTTAGAACAAGAACTCAGAAGATGGCCGCTCTCTCCACAATATAAACACAACTTGTTCCGAAATCTCCTCTCCCTTTCTTCGGCTGACAGGCGGGTCCTCCCCAGTTGCATGGGCTCTTCAGGAGGAAGAACAGGGGTTTGGAAGTTGGGGGCCAAGCGAATCATACTACGCCGAGACTGTTCCTTCTCGGAATTACGTTCCTTGAAACGCAAATCAACTTTGACACAGAGGGAGATAATATCGTCCAGAGACGTAGGGAGTTCCTGAGATACCAGCTCATCTTTAAATCGGTCTGAAAGGCCCTGCCAGATCGTAGCTACTACGGCTTCATCGTTCCAGCTAAGTTCAGAGGCCATAGTTCTGAAGTGGACCGCATACTGTCCCACAGACTGGTTTCCCTGGCGGAGACGTAATAAGCCGGAAGCAGCATTGGACACCCTTCCTGGCTCATCAAATATTTTCTTGAAAGTGGACAAAAAGAGGCTGAAGTTATGTAGAATGGGGTCGTCCCTCTCCCATAAGGGGGAAGCCCATGCTAAGGCTTGACCGGACAATAACGAAATCACATAGGCCACTTTCGTTTTTTCGGAAGGGAAGTTCCCTGGTAAAAGCTCGAATTGTATGGAGCATTGATTTAAAAATCCTCTGCAATACTTGGGGTCTCCATCGAACTTGGGTGGGTTAGGTAACCGTAACTGTGAGGAAGAAGCTGCTGCTGCGGCCTGAGGTACAGGGGCCACTGCCGGCCCAGGTGATCCACCAGCCACTAGGGTGTTCTGGACAACATCCAACCGAGTAGATAAACTATTGAGAAATTTTAAAAGTTGCTCTTGGTTAGCTTCTTGCTTATCCATCCTTCCTACTAAATGCTCCAACAGATCTTTAGCTGTGGTATCCATGGTCAGAGCAAACTGTAACAGATTCTGGATACTATATTACTAATCTTGATTAGCGCTGGCTTACCTGAGGTGCGGAGTCTAACGATCTCCCCGGTGTTCACCAAGAACCGCCACAAGGCGGGGTGGGCTTCGCTGCCAGGAGTCGCAGGTCGCGGTCCCCAGGTTCGCCCAAAGATGTAGTACAGCAGAGTGAAGCGGAGGTAGCGGAGTCAAACAAGCCGGTTCAGTACACAGGAATGGAGTCAGGCAGAAACAGAAGGCAACTCGGAGTCAACAAGCCAGGTTCGGTACACGGGTCACAAGAATAGGAGAATGGTCAGCAAGCCAGGTCGGTACACAGGGATAGGAGAACCAGGGAAGACAAACAGGCAGAGATCAGCACACAGGAAGACACTGGAAACGGGAAGACACTGCAATCCACAAAGAACAGGAGCCAGGAACAGGTAAGTGTTGCTCTGACACTCAGCGAGTGCAAGAGTGAGGTTTTTATGCTGAAGTGGATTCAAAATCCCCGCCTCTGGGTTGTGGTCATGTGACCGCCTCCGGGTGCGGTCACGTGGTCCTGGATGCGGGAGTGCGGCTTCTGGACGGAGCGGCGGGGATCAGGTAAGTCCGTTACAATTGCATAGGTTTCTTAGTCAGTGTTAGGTACATTTTTACCATTTTTTGTTCCTAGACTTAATTAGCAATGGTCACTTTCATGGATATTTTAGAGAATTGTTGAAGTCAGGCTCACTACTCAGGCCGTTGCCATCGTTCAAAGACTTTCTAGCCTCAGACAAAATTATCTCCCATATCACTTGATTCATACCAAACTTCCTGCAAACATTTTCTTTTACAGTGGTATGTGAAACTCAGTTGAATAGCTCCCTAACTAAATTAGAATATACATAGAACCTCCTAGATATCTTGAGATTTATCTTATTAAATTCAAATTTATTTTAAAATTGTGTGGTTGTTAACTCTTTTGACATAATGAACAACTGTGCGAAATATATTAATTACTTTGGTCCACAAAAGAGATGGGGTAGGATAATTCACTGTGCTTTTTAGCACAATGTTGCAGACATTATTACAAATTGCCAACGCACCTGAAAATGTGCTTCTTCACCTAATGGGTCCCTTTAAAAGTATTAGGTATTTTATATTTGTTTTTACTTTAATTAGGTGTGTGAGGTGTTAGTTTGCTTTTTTCGCCAGAGTGAAATTCCGCAGGGAGTGGACAAAAATAGGTATGATAGCAATTTTCATTCTGCATGAAATTCACAAATGTTTATACGGCACTCATGGACAATGCATCAGAGTATAGGTGACATAACACAGGTCTGCGATGAAAAAGCTTTTTTAACAAATTTATGTGATAGATTTTTGGCTTCTGAACACGAAAATGACTCCTGATTTTGCATATCACATCACATTTTTCTGCAAAACGTGTATTTATGAATAAGTCATTTTTTTCATATTCTTTAAAATGTATTCTGCCTACATTTATTATAAAACATTGTTTTAAATGAATTCAGTCGATAGTATAGAACGTCGCAATTCAGTTCTCGTCATAAAACTTTCCCCTGCCCAGTGCCAGATTAAGGTTCACATGGGCCTGGAGCTGAAATTCACAAAGGACCTAAATCCCATACTGTCAAAAGGAACATTGTACATACACAACAACTTCTACAAGGTGAACTGGTGAAGGTGGAACCAAATACAACAGATGCAACACCGTATTGCCCTGTGCCGGCTCATTTTAACCCCTGCCTACCACCACATACACACACACAGTGCACACTACACAGACACAGTACATATACATTCATAGATTATTCAAAAATAAGTTTAAAAGCTGTTTTATTGCACAATGTCAACACATACGTGTCAATACCATTAGCACATTCAGTCTATCTTAAAGAAACATATGAAAATTTTGAAACTTTTGAAACTGATTGGATATGCAAGACACAATTGGTTAATATGTGGAGATCTTAAAATTTTATGGATGGTACTTGGCCAGCAACAAGGTTACATCAAATTCCCATGTTTTCTCTGTGAGTGGGATAGCAGAGCTAAAAATTTACATTGGCAAAAAAACAATTGGCCAGCTCGAAAAGTTTATAAATTGTAAAAAATAATGTCATCAAATCCAGTTTAGTAGATCCAAATAAAGTTTTACTTCCACCTCTACATATAAAATTAGGATTGATGAAACAATTTGGAAAAGCACTGCCTAAAGAAAGAGAAAATTTCAAATATCTTTGCACCAAATTTCCTAACATTTCTACAGGCCCTGGCATTAGAAAGTTGATAAAAGATTAACATTTTGGGCGTGTAATGAATATTGTGGAACTTTGTTCAAACAAGTGATTTCAAAATTTTTAGGCAATGTCAAGGATCCAAACTACAATGAAATTGTCAGGAAAATTCTTAATAGTTAAAGAAACCTTGGCTGCAATATGAGTTTAAAGGTACATTTTTTGAATTCCCATATTGAGCATTTCACCAATAATTGCAGAAACTACAGTGAAGAACAGGGTGAACGGTTCCACCAAGACGTTAAAGATGTAGAAAGAAGATACCAGGGTTGTTGGGCCGTCAGCATGATGGCTGACTACTGCTGGATGATACACAGAGATGACACAGAAAAAACGTATAAGTGAAAAGCGAAAAATCATAGTTTGAAGACCAAAATATAAAACAAAAATTCAATAATTAGGGTTTTGTTTCTATTATTGTTTAATTTTATTGTTATACTATGAAATTAAGACAAAAACACAGAGATATCATCTACACTTCTTCGTATTTCACAATACATATGTCAAGAACAATTGAACTTCTTGTTTATTCTTAAAAATGTATGTAACCCCCTTATAGGTAAATGTCATGTGGTCATTTTTTTTACATACTATTTCTTGATGTACACAGGAGTATAATTAAGAATATAAAAGTATTATTAAAAAAGCTTTCAATACCTTAATTTTTCGCAGACCTGTGTAATTTTAATTGGCTGGGAATAGGCCTTGGAGTGGGCAGAGACAAATTTAAAGTCTATTTTTAACTTATTTAATTTTTTTTTTGTTGTTTTACAGAAACTAGATCAATACCATAGGAAAATCATGCATGTTTAGTCTGCATGTCTTCTGCCATAGGTCCCTTATAATAGCAATCTAAAGCTAGTTGCCATGCAAGCTAGCATTAGATCACTATTACAGAGATATAGGAAAAAATTAACTCTGTCCTGACTGTATCCCCACTGAGCTACAATAACCTCAGTGACAAAAGTCTACTTTCCATTACTTATCAATACTGTCTCTGAATATTGCTTTATCATGTCCCTGGCAACAGTATCAAATGGTTCCTGGGATAACACTAGAGCTGAAGACTGTCACTGACAGACTGGTTCCAGGTTCTAGCCTGGTTAATAGAAAAGTCAGGCTGTACTGCAGCTTTTTTGACCCGACTCTGCATTGAATTCTGCCCCATCATATATATCTAGTGAAATGATGAGAACTAGCTAAAAATAGGAGCAATATCATTGTCTCACAACTAAGTGACAAAGATCAACGGCCTGTTCAACAATATTTAAAGATCCCATCAGCAAAAAGACAATAGTGTTAAGGGATGAAAAACAACATGAATGACCCACTGGCCCACAGACACTACCATTCTAAAACTAACAAGAGAAAAACAATCCTTACATATGTGACTGTAGAAAGTGAACCAATTAATCTCCTATTTGAAATCTATGTCCTGTGATACCATCTGTGAATATTTTTTTTACTTGTCATTAGAGATTAATTATTTGGTACATCATTACGTTTGGGCCACCATTCTGGAAAATTACCTAAATAAATGAAGCCTTTTCTTTTTCTTTTTACAAACTTTAAAACTTTAAAACAGATGTCGACGTCAATATATATACATTTTAAGATTATTTTGGCATGTTATAGAAAAAGGTGAAATGTGATAAAAATAAAAATTTACATTATATGTTATATGTCAGCTCATTTTTTCATAAAAAAACAGTATGACTGCGTTACACTGGACAGGTCAAGTGTATATAAGTCCTGTGATAAAACCTCCAGAGGTGGTAGGGGCAAAAGCCCTTGCGTGGTGGTCACTCAGTAATATGGATTATCTGATTCAGTTGGCCAACCTGGGTAGATGGCTCGACCCTTACCCTACTTGTTTTTGCCTGATGATCACAAGCTGGTTTTGCATTGCCTGCACTTTGATATTAAATTCCAGGTGTTGAAAATGGTCTAGCTAAGGCTTTGTCATGAAGTTTAGGGCCATGGTGCCCGACACTGCCCTTATTGGTTCTCTTAGTCCTAATATATCTGGCAGATTGTCAAGCTGGCATAGAAGGTTTGGCAGAGGTGTTGCTTGCCCATACCTCCCTCAGGAACTATTGGTGAACCTGGTGAGAGTGGTTTGAGTTTTGTGATGCTGGACCCATTAGAGCAAGAGGTTTTCACCCCTGTATGCTTTCTTTCATTTGGGCTAATTACAAGACTGGAAAGTCCAAGGCGGTGATGTACACCACCTTCACGGTTATCTCCTTCTTTGCTAAGCTCCACTGACAAGTAGGTGTGGCTCAAAGTTTTCTCATCAATAAAGCCTTGAAAAGCTGGATGCAGTAATGCCCGAACCTGCCTTATCAGAGGAGGCAAAATAGCCCCACTATGTTAAGTGCCATTCTGTGAGCGGTCACAGGGATGGTGCATGACACTTTTGAATGTGAATTTTTTGGCACCATGTTTCTTCTAGGTTAGCTCCATCCTCGAGCATGTTAGCTAAGCAAGTAATTATTGCAGCTTCCTCAGTGATCTGCAAAGTGCGCAAGTCAAAGAGTGATCTGTTAGATAGTGGACGATGGGTCACATTTTTTCCCTTAGGAGGATTTGCTCAGTTTGCCAGGTTAAAGTTGCTACTGAATTTGCCCGCATTCATTCCCAAACAGCGGAAGCATGGCTGGTGCATTGTGATGGGTCCTCCTGCCCGAAATACCAGTTTACAGCTGTCTTTAAGCGAATGTTAAGCTTAATTAGGCTGGATAGCTTGCTGTTTGGCATGCATTCATTTCAGATAGAGGCGTTGCAAATTAGTTTGCTATTTTGCACATAAGTTAAATACTGGTTGCTTTTTCATGTAGCACACAAATACTTGAAAGCTTTATATTTACATTGAAATTCAAAGTTGATCTAGGACATGTCCTCCCAACTATAATTCTGTCCACACATTTTAACTGTATCTGCCCCTCCAATGCAAAATGGGTTTTGCAAAGGTGCAAAGTTACTCATTTTTTGCTTTTCTTTCTTTAATGAATCAGGCCTAACATTTCTCAAAACGGTATTAAAACGATCATCACAATTTTTGCAAGATGGAGGTATACAATTCATGCAAGTTCTGAATGTGCGGTTTTCAAACCGCACATCAAACTGCCAAAAAGAGGAATACATTTTAAACATGGCTTGAGCTATTTTTCCATTCAGAACATAAGAGACTGCAATCATTATTTATTGATTGAGGGGCCAATATTAATTACTAAATAAATTATTGGACAAAAATTATTGTACACATTTATATTAATGGGGTTAATACTATTTGATTGACAATGGGTACAATAATAAATAATGTATGACAGAGCCACCAATTTAAATCCACATTTTAATTAGGGATGTGCACCGGCGACTTTTGGTGTCTCGTGTTTTGTGTTTTGGATTCGGATTTTCGTGATGTTTTGGGTTCGGATTTGTTTCGCAAAACACCTGCCAAAAAATCGAGTTTTTGGGCTTATTTTCACTCCTACGCTATTATCAACCTCAATAACATTCAATAACAAGCATTTCCACTAATTTACAGTTTATTCTGAACACCTCACAATATAGTTATTAGTCCAAAACGTTGCAACGAGGTATCTTTCTGGACTGCGTAGTGGAGTGGTCCCCACAATATAATAAGAAAACCATCAAATGGTCTTAATCGCACCAAAAAATGTACCTGGACTGCGTAGAGGAGTGGGTCACCACAATATAATTTAAAAACCCTGAACTTGTATGATTCGCACCAATAAATGTATCTGGACTGCGTAGAGGAGTGGGTCACCACAATATAATAAGAAAACCATCAACTGGTCTTAATCGCACCAAAAAATGTACCTGGACTGCGTAGAGGAGTGGGTCACCACAATATAATTTAAAAACCCTGAACTTGTATGAATCGCACCAATAAATGTATCTGGACTGAGTACAGGAGTGGTCACCACAATATAATAAGAAAACCATCAACTGGTCTGAATCGCACCGAATAATGT
Organism: Mixophyes fleayi; assembly: GCF_038048845.1. Lineage (NCBI taxonomy): Eukaryota > Metazoa > Chordata > Amphibia > Anura > Limnodynastidae > Mixophyes > Mixophyes fleayi. Next base: position 199,071,002 of record NC_134404.1, read on the forward strand.
ACCTGGACTGCGTAGAGGAGTGGTCACCACAATATATATAATAAGAAAACCATAAACTGGTATGAATCGCACCAAAAAATGTACCTGGACTGCGCAGAGGAGTGGTCACTCACCACAATATAAATTAAAAACCCTGAACTTGTATGAATCGCACCAATAAATGTATCTGGACTGCGTAGAGGAGTGGTCACCACAATATAATAAGAAAACCATCAACTGGTCTGAATCGCACCGAATAATGTACCTGGACTGCGTAGAGGAGTGGTCACCACAATATATATAATAAGAAAACCATCAACTGGTATGAATCGCACCAAAAAATGTACCTGGACTGCGTAGAGTAGTGGTCACTCACCACAATATAAATTAAAAACCCTAAACTTGTATGAATCGTACCAATAAATGTATCTGTACTGCGTAGAGGAGTGGTCACCACAATATAATTAATAAAAAACCCTCCACGGCTCTGAGTTTCCCAAAGAAAAATCTGGACTGTGTAGTGGGGTGGCCCCGGTACTAAATTTGATACCGGGGCCACAATATAATAAATAGTTACACCCTCAACTGGTCAGAATTCCACCAAACAAGTATCTGGACTGCGTAGTGGGGTGGCCCCGGTACTAAATTTGATACCGGGGCCACAATAAAATAAATAGTTACACCCTCAACTGGTCAGAATTCCACCAAACAAGTATCTGGACTGCGTAGTGGGGTGGTCCCGGTACTAAATTTGATACCGGGGCCACCATATAATAAATAGTTACACCCTCAACTGGTCAGAATTCCACCAAAAGAGTATCTGGACTGCGTAGTGGGGTGGCCCCGGTACTAAATTTGATACCGGGGCCACAATACCTCCTGCAAGTTCCAAGTGTAGTGTTTATAACATATTAACACTACACTAATTCTAACACGTCAAACCCTCTTGTTTTGAATAATGACAGGGCATTTAACTTTTGATTAAATTTTTTTAATTTGTTGACATTTTCTTTTAGTTTTTGAACATGGCAAACGACTGTTGAATGGTCACATAATGCCCAAAAAATAATTGCAAGATGGAATTGTCCTTGGGCCCTCCCACTGACCCTTATGTTGTTGAAATAGGACATGCACACTTTAAAAAACCAATCATTTCAGCGACAGGGCCTACCAAACAACTGTGGCTGAAATGATTGGTTTGTTTGGGCACCCACACCAAAATAACAATTCATCTCTCCCTGTACAAACTAAACAGGCTCTACTGAGGAAAGATGTCGTCCTCATCCTCAACCTCTGATTCCTCTCCCCCTACAGTGTGTACTTCCTCCTCCTCACACATTATCAATTCGTCCCCGCTGGACTCCACAACCACAGGTCCCTCTGTACTTTCTGGAGGGCAGTGCTGTACTTCATTGAGGAATTGATTATTCATTTTTATAAACATCATTTTTTCAACGTTGTGAGGAAGCAACCTCCTTCGCCGCTCACTGACCAGGTTCCCCGCTGCACTAAAAACTCTTTCCGAGTACACACTGGAGGGGGGACAACTCAGGTAAAATAGTGCCAGTTTGTACAGGGGCTTCCAAACTGCCTTTTGGAGTTCTACCACGTCACTACCTCTAGTTAATTTAGATTGCAAGGCTTGTAAATACTTCGAAGATAAAAAAAGCAGGCTGCACAGACTGTGGAGCTAGAAAGTGAAATTAAATGGACCACGTTACTTTGGTGGCTATCTATGCCCCCCCCCCCCCCGCCCTACACTTGTAGTTGAATATAAAAAAAAGCAGCCTACATAGATTGTAGAACTAGAAATTCAAATATGCAAAAAAATGGACAAAGGCAGTTTGGTATCTGTCTGCATCAGATCCCCTCTCCACTAGGAGTAAAATAGAACACTATTCAGCCGTTATATAATCTAGAATATAAATAGAAATTGAGAAAGGCAATTTGGTATATGTCTGCATCATAATCATCAACATCCTCAGCGCCAGCTACATCAATATCCTCCTCCCGGTGTACAACATTCAGACCTTCATTAGCCAAATCTGTAACTGGACTGTGAGTGATCCTTCCAGCATATGCAGAGGGCGTGCTGCAAATGCTGGATGGAGTCACCTCTTCCCGTACAGTGATGGGAAGGTCAGGGTTCACAACCAACAACACCCTTGGACTCGCCTTGGGGATTTGTGATGTCATCTGTTTAGAAGGCAGAGTTCTTTGCTGTTTTGTTGTTGTTGCTGACAGCAAAACTCTCTTAAATTTTTTGTAGGGGGGGGAGGAGGAGGGCTTAGATCCTTGGGTGAAGCTGGACCACTAGTCACGGGCCAGGGCCTAAGCCGTTCCTTGCCACTACGTGTCGTAAATGGCATATTGCCAACTTTACGTTTCTCCTCAGCTGATTTTAAGTTTCTCTTTTTGCTATTTTTTGAGAACTTGGGCTTTTTGGATTTTACATGCCCTGTACTAGGAAATTGGGCATCGGGCTTGCCAGAAGACGTTAATGGCATTTCATCGTCTATGTCATGACTAGTGGCAGCAGCTTCAGCATTAGGAGGAAGTGGGTCTTGATCTTTCCCTACTTTATCCTCCAAATTTTGGTTTTCCATTATATGTAGCACAAGAGAGCGTACGCCTAAGCCACACACACTCGGCAAAGCCTTTAAAAATTATATGCGGCACAGGAGAGTAGCACTGGACTTATACTGCTGAATCAGTGAACTTTGTAATAGCAGTACCACTGGACTTATACACTGCTGAATCAGTGAACTTTGTAATAGCAGTACCACTGGACTTATACTGCTGAATCAGTGAACTTTGTAATATGTCAGTACCACTGGACTTATACTGCTGAATCAGTGAACTTTGTAATAGCAGTACCACTGGACTTATACTGCTGAATCAGTGAACTTTGTAATAGCAGTACCACTGGACTTATACTGCTGAATCAGTGAACTTTGTAATATATCAGTACCACTGGACTTATACTGCTGAATCAGTGAACTTTGTAATAGCAGTACCACTGGATTTATACTGCTGAATCAGTGAACTTTGTAATATATCAGTACCACTGGACTTATACTGCTGAATCAGTGAACTTTGTAATATATCAGTACCACTGGACTTATACTGCTGAATCAGTGAACTTTGTAATAGCAGTACCACTGGACTTATACTGCTGAATCAGTGAACTTGGTAATATTGCAGTACCAATGGGCTTATACTGCAAGATTGCTTTTGCAAATTTTGTTGTAATTAATTTTTTTTTAAATTATTTTTTTGGATTTTTTTTTATAACTTTTTTTAATTTTTTAAACACTTGGGAATAATGGGGAAATAACTATGCACTTAGAAGCACAGAGCACAGGACACAGGACCACTGGACTGATACTGCTGAATGTGTGAACTTGGTAATATTGCAGTACCAATGGGCTTATACTGCAGGATTGGTTTTGCAAATTTTGTTGTACTTAAAAACATTTTTAATTAGTTTTTTGTATTTTTTTTTATAACTTTTTTTAAAATTTTTTAAACACTTGGGAATATTGGGGAAATAAGAACTATGCCCTTAGAAGCACAGAGCACAGGACACAGGACCACTGGACTGAACAGGACACAGCACAGGACCCAGCTGCACCACTGAACTCAAAATTGACAGAGCACAGCACACAGCTCCACTGGACTGATACTGCAGAACACAGCACAGCACAGCACAGCACAGGACAGCACAGTACAGCACAGCACAGAATTAAACAGCACAGCACGAGATCTACCAGGACAGAGGACCACTTAACACACCCTCCCTCTACCCTGATCAATGCTCGAGTGAAGATGGCGGCGACTAGCGGGGAATTTATAGGTTCCGAGTATCGCAAGATCCGACAGCGGGATTATGATTCCGAGCCTCGGTTTCAAGTTTTCATTTGGCGCCAATACCCGGATCTGTCTCGGATCCGACTCGGATCGGCAACGTTCGGGTGGGCTCGGATTCAGGAAGTCCGAGTGCGCTCATCTCTAATTTTAATATACCAGTCTACAACAAAAAAGCATAGGTTCTCTTACTGTCATGTGATGTGAACAATACACAGGGGGTGGCATGTCAGACAAAAATTAATTGACATTCACATCTAAGTGATATGCACAAAATGTTTTAATTATAAACTGTGCTGTGCTATATCTAATTTTTTTTCAAAAATTTGGAGTTTGTCTTATCTTGGGCTAGTGCAGCCTGTACCTCACCCATCCCTGGTTTGCACTTAAGCTTTGGATGAGTTGATAAGACTGATATCACTTTATCACTTGCCTGTGATAAAGCATATTAGCAAAACGCGTGTTGTCATTTCTGTGCACGGTGTTTCTATTTATGTCTCATACCTTCATATAGATTAATCTAGCGAGTGGTAGATACGGATAGCTAGGTTCACCAAGTGCAGACTTCATTAGTTCCCGATTTGGAACCCTGCGCTTTATGCTCTCTTTAGGAAATGTCAATCTGAAAATATGCCATTAAGTCCATTGATTCAACAGTGGCTAATTACCGGTGACACCTATATAATAGCCTTACGCTATTTGGTCTGGGATTCTATCTTGTGATGAATTAGTGTATCAATACGGGACCAGCCTTATATCAATAACAGAATACTCCTACAAAGGAAAATTTGTTCCCTGTAAGACAAGATACATAACATTCCCGATACTAGTTATGGATGGTTGAAATATATTCTTGTAAACGGTAATTACATCTTAAAGTGTTATATCGGCTACCTAAACCTATAGTAATCTGTATCACTCAGCAGGACAATGGAGTAATTATCAAAAGAAAGGGGAGACATTAACCCTAAGTTAACTACATTTGTAACTGGTATTTGAGAGTTGTATAATACATACCAGATAAACCATCAACTGGTCTGAATCGCACCGAATAATGTACCTGGACTGCGTAGAGGAGTGGTCACCACAATATATATAATAAGAAAACCATCAACTGGTATGAATCGCACCAAAAAATGTACCTGGACTGCGTAGAGGAGTGGTCACTCACCACAATATAAATTAAAAACCCTAAACTTGTATGAATCGTAACAAATAAATGTATCTGGACTGCGTAAAGGAGTGGTCACCACAATATAATTAATAAAAAACCCTCCACGGCTCTGAGTTTCCCAAAGAAAAATCTGGACTGTGTAGTGGGGTGGCCCCGGTACTAAATTTGATACCGGGGCCACAATACCTCCTGCAAGTTCCAAGTGTAGTGTTTATAACATATTAACACTACACTAATTCTAACACGTCAAACCCTCTTGTTTTAAATAATGACAGGGCATTTAACTTTTGATTAAATTTTTTTAATTTGTTGACATTTTCTTTTAGTTTTTGAACATGGCAAACGACTGTTGAATGGTCACATAATGCCCAAAAAATAATTGCAAGATGGAATTGTCCTTGGGCCCTCCCACCCACCCTTATGTTGTTGAAATAGGACATGCACACTTTAAAAAACCAATCATTTCAGCGACAGGGCCTACCAAACAACTGTGGCTGAAATGATTGGTTTGTTTGGGCCCCCACACCAAAATAACAATTCATCTCTCCCTGTACAAACTAAACAGGCTCTACTGAGGAAAAATGTCGTCCTCATCCTCAACCTCTGATTCCTCTCCCCCTACAGTGTGTACTTCCTCCTCCTCACACATTATCAATTCGTCCCCGCTGGACTCCACAACCACAGGTCCCTCTGTACTTTCTGGAGGGCAGTGCTGTACTTCATTGAGGAATTGATTATTCATTTTTATAAACATCATTTTTTCAACGTTGTGAGGAAGCAACCTCCTTCGCCGCTCACTGACCAGGTTCCCCACTGCACTAAAAACTCTTTCCGAGTACACACTGGAGGGGGGACAACTCAGGTAAAATAGAGCCAGTTTGTACAGGGGCTTCCAAACTGCCTTTTGGAGTTCTACCACGTCACTACCTCTAGTTAATTTAGATTGCAAGGCTTGTAAATACTTCGAAGATAAAAAAAGCAGGCTGCACAGACTGTGGAGCTAGAAAGTGAAATTAAATGGACCACGTTACTTTGGTGGCTATCTATGCCCGCCCCCCCCCCCCCCCCGCCCTACACTTGTAGTTGAATATAAAAAAAAGCAGCCTACATAGATTGTAGAACTAGAAATTCAAATATGCAAAAAAATGGACAAAGGCAGTTTGGTATCTGTCTGCATCAGATCCCCTCTCCACTAGGAGTAAAATAGAACACTATTCAGCCGTTATATAATCTAGAATATAAATAGAAATTGAGAAAGGCAATTTGGTATATGTCTGCATCATAATCATCAACATCCTCCTCAGCGCCAGCTACATCAATATCCTCCTCCCGGTGTACAACATTCAGACCTTCATTAGCCAAATCTGTAACTGGACTGTGGGTGATCCTTCCAGCATATGCAGAGGGCGTGCTGCAAATGCTGGATGGAGTCACCTCTTCCCGTACAGTGATGGGAAGGTCAGGGTTCACAACCAACAACACCCTTGGACTCGCCTTGGGGATTTGTGATGTCATCTGTTTAGAAGGCAGAGTTCTTTGCTGTTTTGTTGTTGTTGCTGACAGCATAACTCTCTTAAATTTTTTGTAGGGGGGGGGGAGGAGGAGGGCTTAGATCCTTGGGTGAAGCTGGACCACTAGTCACGGGCCAGGGCCTAAGCCGTTCCTTGCCACTACATGTCGTAAATGGCATATTGCCAACTTTACGTTTCTCCTCAGCTGATTTTAAGTTTCTCTTTTTGCTATTTTTTGAGAACTTGGGCTTTTTGGATTTTACATGCCTTGTACTAGGAGATTGGGCATCGGGCTTGCCAGACGACGTTAATGGCATTTCATCGTCTATGTCATGACTAGTGGCAGCAGCTTCAGCATTAGGAGGAAGTGGGTCTTGATCTTTCCCTACTTTATCCTCCAAATTTTGGTTTTCCATTATATGTAGCACAAGAGAGCGTACGCCTAAGCCACACACACTCGGCAAAGCCTTTAAAAATTATATGCGGCACAGGAGAGTAGCACTGGACTTATACTGCTGAATCAGTGAACTTTGTAATAGCAGTACCACTGGACTTATACACTGCTGAATCAGTGAACTTTGTAATAGCAGTACCACTGGACTTATACTGCTGAATCAGTGAACTTTGTAATATGTCAGTACCACTGGACTTATACTGCTGAATCAGTGAACTTTGTAATAGCAGTACCACTAGACTTATACTGCTGAATCAGTGAACTTTGTAATAGCAGTACCACTGGACTTATACTGCTGAATCAGTGAACTTTGTAATATATCAGTACCACTGGACTTATACTGCTGAATCAGTGAACTTTGTAATAGCAGTACCACTGGATTTATACTGCTGAATCAGTGAACTTTGTAATATATCAGTACCACTGGACATATACTGCTGAATCAGTGAACTTTGTAATATATCAGTACCACTGGACTTATACTGCTGAATCAGTGAACTTTGTAATAGCAGTACCACTGGACTTATACTGCTGAATCAGTGAACTTGGTAATATTGCAGTACCAATGGGCTTATACTGCAAGATTGCTTTTGCAAATTTTGTTGTAATTAATTTTTTTTTAAATTATTTTTTTGGATTTTTTTTTATAACTTTTTTTAATTTTTTAAACACTTGGGAATATTGGGGAAATAAGAACTATGCCCTTAGAAGCACAGAGCACAGGACACAGGACCACTGGACTGAACAGGACACAGCACAGGACCCAGCTGCACCACTGAACTCAAAATTGACAGAGCACAGCACACAGCTCCACTGGACTGATACTGCAGAACACAGCACAGCACAGCACAGCACAGCACAGGACAGCACAGTACAGCACAGCACAGAATTAAACAGCACAGCACGAGATCTACCAGAACAGAGGACCACCTAACACACCCTCCCTCTACCCTGATCAATGCTCGAGTGAAGATGGCGGCGACTAGCGGGGAATTTATAGGTTCCGAGTATCGCAAGATCCGACAGCGGGATTATGATTCCGAGCCTCGGTTTCAAGTTTTCATTTGGCGCCAATACCCGGATCTGTCTCGGATCCGACTCGGATCGGCAACGTTCGGGTGGGCTCGGATTCAGGAAATCCGAGTGCGCTCATCTCTAATTTTAATATACCAGTCTACAACAAAAAAGCATAGGTTCTCTTACTGTCATGTGATGTGAACAATACACAGGGGGTGGCATGTCAGACAAAAATTAATTGACATTCACATCTAAGTGATATGCACAAAATGTTTTAATTATAAACTGTGCTGTGCTATATCTAATTTTTTTTCAAAAATTTGGAGTTTGTCTTATCTTGGGCTAGTGCAGCCTGTACCTCACCCATCCCTGGTTTGCACTTAAGCTTTGGATGAGTTGATAAGACTGATATCACTTTATCACTTGCCTGTGATAAAGCATATTAGCAAAACGCGTGTTGTCATTTCTGTGCACGGTGTTTCTATTTATGTCTCATACCTTCATATAGATTAATCTAGCGAGTGGTAGATACGGATAGCTAGGTTCACTAAGTGCAGACTTCATTAGTTCCCGATTTGGAACCCTGCGCTTTATGCTCTCTTTAGGAAATGTCAATCTGAAAATATACCATTAAGTCCATTGATTCAACAGTGGCTAATTACCGGTGACACCTATATAATAGCCTTATGCTATTTGGTCTGGGGTTCTATCTTATGATGAATTAGTGTATCAATACGGGACCAGCCTTATATCAATAACAGAATACTCCTACAAAGGAAAATTTGTTCCCTGTAAGACAAGATACATAACATTCCGATACTAGTTATGGATGGTTGAAATATATTCTTGTAAACGGTAATTACATCTTAAAGTGTTATATCGGCTACCTAAACCTATAGTAATCTGTATCACTCAGCAGGACAATGGAGTAATTATCAAAAGAAAGGGGAGACATTAACCCTAAGTTAAATACATTTGTAATTGGTATTTGAGAGTTGTATAATACATACCAGATAAACTCAATGTAACCAGAGGATAATGATATAATTATAAAGTCTAACAGTGGCACAGTCTAGCATTTATTTGCTAGTTTTAACATTATATGATTTATTGGTTCAGACATCATTTAATTTTGTGGTTTTACTATTTCGCTAATTAACTTGACATGTAATAAAGATTTAATAAACTAACGATATAATGATTTTTATGTTTTTTTCCCCATGAGTGCCCCATGACACATTTTTCTTTTCTTCTCTTTTGTTGTTAAAATAAATGATGATCTGATATTTTTAAATAGAGTCAAGTTTATTAAGTTGCATGATTACAGACTATCTGACTGAGCAGATGAGAATGGTCACAACAATATATTTGTCCATATGTTTTAATATCATCTAATTTGCCTGCCCTACTATGTCACCTGTTCCAAAAATCATATAAAATGCTGGGTATTCAGGCCAATTTTTCTTACCTGGATCATAATCTTTTTCCTTTCTTGCTGCATAAGGCACTTAGGAGTATAGGAAGGTAACTGATAATGATATAATTGATCACTAGAAACACAACACCTATAACTATATATTGCACTATATTTATACCTGATATCTATTGGGATAAACCTGCACCTAGCCACGAGAGAAGATCTGTCTGCTGAATTTCCCTTGCCTCTTTATGTAATTTACTAATTTTGTTAAATGTCCTTCAACAAAATCAAGTTGATCTGAAATAAAAGTATAACACTTTTGGCCTATTAATGTGCATACTTCTCCTCTGTCTGCTAACAACACATCAAGGGCTTCTTGGTTTTGTAAGGTCCTTTTCTTTATTTGAGACAATTTTTCATTTATGATGGAAAGTGATTCTTTAGTTTCATATATCACCTTATCTAAAATTTCTAACTGCTTTCAGTTAATCTGACAATATCCTAACCCCTACTTGAGGAAAAAAGTGAATACCGGAACTTTTCCGGTCTCAGGATGATTTAAATAAATACTGATCAGCTTCAATGTCTTGCTACCACTCTGCAGACCTTTTAATTGCTCTTTATTACTGAAGCATACTAAAAAAATGTTTTTTTATCAATTATTCATGTACTGTCAGATAACCAAGATGTAGTTTTTTTCCAAGATTTATTTTACAGTGTACGATATTTATTAAGGAGAGATTTTGTAGTATCAATCCCCTGCTGCAACTGCAGCCCTCTGCCCCTTATAACACAATGAAATGTTCACGCATTCCGCACACGTCTAACTTTTTGTCACGTATACATACATTTGCGGGACATAATTTACTTACTTTCTACAACTCACAGTTTATCTGACTTTCATTCAACAAACTTTTTGCTTAAAACACATTTTGTTTCTCTTATTATCCAAAATTTCAACATTGAAGGTACCTGTTATATGGAAGGTTAATTTGTCTGAAGTCTGCTAATGCCAGCGCTTAAGATACTTAACAGTAATTGAACTATGTTCCCTGTAACTAGTCTCTGAACCCTCTGGAGTTTCCAGAAGCAAAGATTGTCCTTTCCCCATTTAAATGACAGAGTCACAACACAACACAATGCTATTTACAAGAATTAACTCTGTCTAGGTCCTGTACACTGCAGAAATACAGGCAGGACAAATTACACTTGACTTAGCAAGACTTTGTCACAAAGTCCGGTGACAGAGTCACAACATAAAGCCAGGAACCACAAATAAACCTCAGAAGTTTGTACAATGACAAAAATCAATCACCAATAAGCGCAAAAATGGCAATGACAAAGAAACAATCACCTTGGGCCTGATTCATTAAGGATCTTAAATGAAGAGGATCCTTATTTCAGTCTCCTGGACAAAACCATGTTACAATGGAAGGGGTGCAAATGTGTGTTCTGTTTTGCACAAGGGTTAAACACTAAGGGCTAGATTTAATAAGCTGCGTGTTTGAAAAAGTGGGGATGTTGCCTATAGCAACCAATCAGATTCTAGCTATCATTTTGTAGAAGGTACTAAATAAATGAAAGCTAGAATCTGATTGGTTGCTATAGGCAACATCCCCACTTTTTCAAACCCACAGCTTAGTAAATCTAGCCCTAACTGTTTTTTCATGTAACACACAAAAACTTGATAGCTTATTTGTACACTGAAATTTAAAGTTGATATGTGTGTTACATGAAAAAACAGTCAGTATTTAACTTATATGCAAAACAGAACACGCATTTGCACCCCTTCCATTGTAACATGGTTTTGTAGAGGAGACTGAAATAAGGATCATCTTCATTTAAGATCCTTAATTAATCAGGCCCCTTGTTATCAAATCAATACACACACATGAAAAAAGAGTGAGAGAAAAGAAAAAAAATATCAGATCATGTGACTCACCAAACAGCATGGGACATCCATCAGAGCTCACCTACAAGAGTCCAGGACAACACAGAGACAGTTTCTGATGAGAGCACACAAGTAGAAAACAAGTTCTTACCTTGTGGTGGCCGCCAGTACTGTCATCGGTATTAAATCTCTCCCTGCCACCTGCCAGACCCCCAGAAGATGTACCTTAAAGCCTGTGCATTCTCCACCAAACTGTGGTAGCTGATAAAAAAAATGTAGTCAGAGGGTCTGATATTTTAAAAGAGTCACGTTTATTAAGTTACGTGATCACGGACCATCTGACTGAGCAGATCACAATGAGAATGGTAACAACAATACATTTGTCCATATGTTTTAAGCAATGTGCCTCCTTATCCACAATGTGTTTAAATATGAGGTCTTGCCTTTGAGGTTTGGAAACTGGTTCTCTTATCAATGTTTTTCAAAATAAGCATAAGCCAAAACAGTACAGCCTTACAAAGTATAAATTCCACGAAGCATAAAGTTATAAACATTTTCATTTCTTGCAAAACTTCCTTTCATTAAAGCTGTAGCATATAAATACAATCATGGCTGCTAGACTCCATTTTGTAATCCAGAGTCTTATTTGTAAGCCAGACTGAATATTCAAACAATGCTACATTACTTCTTATAGATTTATGTCTCCGATTGTGTATTTGATTAATGAGTTATGTAGTGTTGGGACAGATATGTGGAGACTGAAACACAGGAAAGATACAACATGGTGATGCACATTCAAATAAGTAGGTATAATTAAGTTATAAACTCCACTCACATTTAGATGTCTTTAGATTGACTGTTGCTGCGATTTTTGTGTGTTCTGCTGTGTTGGCAGGCTTTTGTCTCTCAGTTGTGATGTTGGTGAAGCATTTCATAAATTGCGCATGGAAAGAAAAATGAAAGATTTTATCAGCATGATTGGATACTAGTGACCGTATGGATAAGGCCTTGGTGGATAGATGTTCACTTTGTATCAGATAATTTGAATGTCCTTAATTTGGCAGTTGTTGTACTACTACTGTGTACTCCCATGTTGGCAGGCTTTTTTCTCAGTAATAATGTTGGTGAAGCATTATATAAATTGGCTATGGAGGGAGAACTAAAAGTGTGGCAATGGTGAAATATGTCACAGTAAGGATGTAATGGTTAAAATAACAAGTTATGCAATTGCAATAAACAAGCCGTTATTGTCAAGAGCCGCAGCTACACTGCTGGGTGCCGAGGCTTGCTACTGTCTGCTTCGGGCGTCCCAGCCATTACCATGACGACGGGACGTCACTTTCGCATTCTTCATCCGGGTTGCCTGGGCAACAACCGGGACGCTTGGTCCTCCCTGCCGCACCCGGCCAGCTGTCGAACCGACGGGCATGCGCACGCAGGTCTATATGAGTTCAGCTTCCAATGACTGATTGGGGAAAATTGTATTAGCCACCTGGTCGATTATTGCAGCTGGGCACCCTGCATTTTTAAGGCAGTGAGGGCTTAGCCTCAATGCCGGTTATAGCATTCATTCTCTTGTTGCTGACCTGCTCCTTTCCTCTGCGCCTGTGCTATTTTGGATTGATTCTTTGTGTATGACCCCTGGCTTGCTTACTGGACTTTGTTGGATTGCCTGTGACCCTGACCTCTGCCTGTTCTCCTGATACGTTGCTTTCTGCCGGCCCTGACCCTTGCCTGGACTTCACTTCGCTGCCTGCTGCTCCCCTCTGATCTCGGCCCGCTTTTGGACTTCGCTACCTTCTACTATCAGGCCCTTGCCTGCGCTGCAGTAATATTATAAGCGTGTACTACTCTGAGTTAAGACCTGGGGGCATCTGAGCATCTGTGAGTGCATACAGCTCTACAGGAAAGGTGGCTGCTATAGGAGAATACCTCTCCTACCTGTTCTACGAGTTTATGATATTTTCTGTCAGCCCTAACAGGTATAGCATAAAAGTATACTGGTGGCAGCATGAATTAAATTTTTCAGACAAATAGTCACTCTGTATCAGATTACCTCCATAAGTAGTAGGTTAACAGCATATAGAGGGAGTGAACAATAGTGTAGATTGTTTATGTATTATGTGGGCTTCACATGATCATATATACTCACATATCTGTAAGGGAAATAGATGCATTGGTAATTCAGCAGTTGCAGCATCTGTATTACAGAGACACTGTGGATTCTCGAGTACCTTTGTGGACTCGGTGTTGCAGGCACGTTGTGAATCCTCAGTCTTCTGTGTGGACTCTACAGTTAAATTTTGTTCTAAGGGCAGAAGTTCTTCTCAAAACAGCTGCACACTTTGATATGGTACGTGCAATGAGGAGTAGACATGACTTCTCCAGGGTATGTGTGTTGTGGGGACATTCCCACAGGTAGCCTATATATAGCTGTGCAGTCTGGCTGCATATATGGTCCTGCGAGGTCTGAATATAGTACAACAGTTCTGTTCTGTATACAGATCATTACCTTTTGTATATTTAATGCAGCATAATGGGAACAAAGTAAAGGGCACAGGGGTCAGGGGGGCAGCAGACAAATAATGAATAAGTCTTGGGATGACAAAAGACCACTAAGAATATATATTCTATATGGATTGGTGCCATATTCTGTAGGTATATCATGGCGTCATGTCTTGAAATACAATGTGAAACATATATGTGTATATGGGCAGTTTGCTATGTTCTCAAATGTTAACACAATGTTGGTGAACTACTCTTGGCCCAAGTAGGAAGGAGTAGGTACTCATGTACATATATATACATGATCATAGGACATCCACACACACGTAGTATATGTATATATCTACCTGCTGAGGTTGAAGCAGCCCTTCTCTCCTCTACAGTTTTCTCTTTCAAACATTGTTTGTTGCTAGTCTGCCATATTTTACAGTGTGCCACACTGTTCTTCTTTTGCCGTACAGTGTTCATAGTATCAAATATGTCATGCCTAAATATATTATTTTGAGGCCAACAGGTGTTTTTGCACCTGGCTACCCAATATCTGCGCATAACGTAGGTTGATATTAGTTATGAACAAACAGTAATCATTGTGCAAGAATCTTATATTCCTGTTAAATTTAGCCATATAGTTATTATCAGCACCCCCTGCCTTCTCTGACCCTACCTGGCATAATTCTCTATCTTCATCCTCCACACTCTAACTCAGAGCACCCACTCTACTTACTTCTCCATAAACTCGCTAAACACAGAACGAAAAATACGCAAACAAAAAAAAATTGTACTGTTCTTACAAGAAAAAACAAAAAATATACAGGACTTAAAGCAAAAACACAACAGTAATAAGAACAGGCCAATAAATTTCAAGACAATAAAGGATCACAAAACAAGCTTTAGAATTTGACAAATATCTAATAATTAAATCTACTACCTCCAATTTCTATCTCCCTAGCACAGGCGCGAGCTGGGAGAGGGAAACCCGGGGGGCCGACAGGCGGCCGCATCCCCTGTCATGAGATGCGGCCGCCTGTGCGCTGACGCGGTCGCATCTGATATCATCAGATGCGGCCGCGGGAGGAAATTATGTATTTTGCATCGGGGGGGGCGGCCGGCCTACCCCCCGGCCCTAATAGCCGTCTGACCCAGTGACCCGGGGGGGCCGTTGCCCCCCTGCCCTCCAGGCCAGCCCGCCCCTGCCCTAGCACCTCTCTCTCTTTCCTGAGAAAACTAGGAGTTGGCCAGGCTTTTTTCGAGATTCTGATGTCACAAGACAAAATCACCAATAATAAGGCATGCTTCAAACAGCAAGAATTTTCAAATGCTAAACCAGGTATGGTTTTGGTTTTCAGCCTTAAAATCCTGTGGTTTGGAGATGAAAGTGGCTTCCGAAGCATGACAATTTGCAAATCACCCAAAAAATGCCCCTTGGCAGTTTCACCCATAAGTATTTCGGAGTCTTTATTATTTCAACATATGAACACATCATGAGAACTTTCCTCCAGCTTTTTCAAGACTTAAGGCTGCTTTGACTGCATTGCTGCCTTTTATAATTTTTGGTTGGGCAGAATCATATCAGTAAAAAATAACATAATCACAAAATGATTATATCTTTTTCAAACCTATGCTGTCTGAGTACCAAATAGATGTTAATCTATACAACCTGGCATTTCAGTTTACACACATTTCAACAAATTCTGCTCTCACTGAAACAATTTCTTGGCAGATATTGAGGCTAGCTTTAAAAACTTAACCACCTTTTAATCTATCTTTAATCTAGTTTCTGAAAACTGCACAGATCCTTCTAACTCAACTGCTTGCTAACTACCAATTCTACATAAAAATCTTGCACTTAAATTCAACCAAATTTTCCTTCTCTTTCATTGACTATCCCATCCTCCTCTTTGGGACAAACCAATCCACTAGCTGTATTTGCCACAAAATTAGAGCAGGGCTCATTTTTGCTGTAGATTTTAGTGAAAAGAGAAATTGGGCTACCTCCTTGATATTCACAAATAACTTCTGTGACCATACATTTGTTTTACCTCTTTTGCTTGCACCTAAAACTTGCATTTTGAGATATTTCTCCCTTCAAGGTAATATACCGTTTAATTGAGCAATTTGAATTCAAATTGGTCCCAGAGCATGAGCAAGACCCAGTCATCATTGGACATGTACTTATTAAGATATCTCGCTATAGCCTTCATGTAAGATTCCTGCCCTCCCTCTCCCTCTCATCATTCCCTAACCACCATCCCCTAGTTTTTTTCATTTATCACCTTTGGCATTCTGTTATGAGTGAATTATGTTCTCCTTAATATAGGCCAATAGATGTATGGGAAATTCCCTCTGATGGCACCACGAATGGAGACAGGCAATCAGGGTGGTCCTGGATAGCAGATATCCCCTCCTGACATAGGACATGGAGAGTACTGCAAACTCAAAGACAAGCCAAAATAGTATAATACCATCAGTGAACCACACCTGAATACTTATAAAATCAAGGATTTAATCACACAGGATTTCACACAGCAGGCTCTGATAATAAATGCCCGTACATGAAAGAAATAGTAAAACAGCTTATCTGTCCAATGGACACTCGCAGATAATGGAAAAAAATCAGAATAACCAGTGAATCCTGAAGGAGAAAAGATATTCATCACGAGTTAATATATTCTCTCTTAAAGCCTCATATAGGATCATCTTTAGCTCCTCTACAAAAACAGCAGTGGGATCTCGTTCTAATTTTCTATAGGATAATTCATCATCTAGAAGTCTTGTAGCCTCTAGGATGTAATCAGTTCTATTCAGGACAACAATCCCCTCCCCTTTATCAGCTTGCTTGATGACAATCCTCTCATTATTCATTAGGTTATCTAGCGCTTTTTCCTCAGAGGGTGAAATGTTTTTTTTATATCTTTTTTGATTATTAGCTTGGCAAAGATCATTTTTTACCAGCTGATGAAACATTTCTACATTACTACCCCTGTGTCACTCACCGGACTGTGAGTGCTTCTTCCCGGACATTTAGGAACCGTGGCCGTCCGCCATCCTGAGGGTCTGCGCATGCGCAGCCCTTTCTAATCCTTCAGTGTATGTTCCTTTAACTTAATTGGCAGATCAGGCAACACTCCCTATATTAAGCACCTGTGGTGAATACCACGTTGCCTGATCTTGGAGTCTCATTCCCCATGAGCCTCTGAAGGTGTTCCTGTGTTTCCTCGTGTATTCAGCGCTGCTGATTCCTGTGGTTTCCAAACCACTTCTACCTACTGTGGTTTCCAAGCCACTTCTACTACTGTGGTTCCCATACCACTTCTACCTTCCTGTGTATCATCGTGACTGTTAGCTGATTCCTATCCGCTGCCTCCGTGCACTACAGTCTTCAAGCCACTTCAACTCTATCATATATCATCGTGACTGTTAGCTGATTCCTATCTGCTGCCTCCGTGCACTACAGTCTTCAATCTACATCTACTCACCTGTGCAGCATCGTGACTGTTAGCTGATTCCTATCCGCTGCCTCCGTGCACTACAGTCTTCAACCTGCAACTCGTCTGTGTTCCATCATGACTGTTAGCTGATTCTTATCCGCTGCCTCCGTGCACTACAGTCTGCAACCTGCCACTCGTCTGTGTTTCATCGTGACTGTTGGCTGATTCCTATCCGCTGCCTCTGTGCGCTTCAGTCTTCAGCTCATCTCAACTCTCCCGTGTTTCCTCGAGACTGCCACTACTATTGCTATCCGCAACTCTCCGTGATCATCAGTACCAGCTCAACTCTGCTCTCCCGTGTGCCATCGTTACTGCACCTGCTGGTTGCTATTGGCTACCTCCGTGTGTCCGCAGAGTCCTGCTGCCGCTTCTCCTCATCTCTACTCGTCCTTCAACTGCTGATCCACTCTCCATGCTTTCCTGTGTTCCCGCTGGTCTCTATCCGCCTGTCAGCATTGGATTCGTGTCTCACTACTTACCTCCCCGCTAGACCATCGCTATTCTTCAGGGTCCTCCAGGAGTCCAGTTCCACACTCTACTGATTCCTGTGTATACGTTTCCCTGCTGGTCTACCTACCTGTGCGCTGCACCTACTTGACTACCGCTTCACCCATCCAGGGACTTCGCTTCCTGCCGGCCTCCTGCCGTTCAGGTATCTCTGCACTCCTGTCTGACAGCCTGCTTCTGAACCACGGTATGCATACTTCTCATTGACTGTGCTGGTGTATTGCATATCTTGCTGGACTGTGTTGGTTCTTCTCTGGAGTTTGCTATCCGCTGAGTCTACTGCCATCATTGACTGTGTTATCTTGTGCCGGATTACCTCAAGAGACTTTCTATTATTACAGTGCTGTTCAGTCATTTATATATTGTGCATATTATTGTGGATCAAGTTTAAGGTGCCCGTGTATCTCCTGTGTTGCAGTCTCTCCCCGTGCTCCTCCTCACATATATATTTAGTGGTACAACTTGCTAGAGGCAGACCACTGATCCCTGTTCCCTGTGTCACTTGTTTCAGTATCCTTTCACATAGCAGTGGTACAACTTGCTAACGCAGACCACTGACTCCCCGGATACCTCCACTTGGATTCCATTCCTTCACTCAAGACAGCGGTACAACTTGCTATCCGCAGACCGCTGACTTTCATCACCTCCTCGTTTCTGTTGGACATTCCTCCTCACTATAGCAGTGGTACAACTTGCTACCGCAGACCACTGACTACCTTCTCGTGTCCTTTGTCCATACAGTTCCTCGTGTATTATTACCTCCATATTACCAGTGCTGCTAGTCATAGACTTTCCTGAGCATCTCATCATCTGCTATTTCCTGTTCCGTGATCACCCTGCTACCAGAGTACCATAATACCACCTATATTGCTCTGGTAAGCCTATCACCTGGTGATCCCTGGGTAAAGACTCCTAGTGCCCGTGACACCCTGGATTCAAGAGGATAAAATTTAGATGGCAATTTTAAACCTGATGCTGATTCTTTAGAAGTTGTAGATTCAATAACTTTCTCATTCCTTTAGAGAAAATGCCTTTTTAAGGTAAGTCTTCTAATGAATCTATTTAGATCCAAAAACAGATGGAAATCATTAGATACATTAGTAGGTGCAAAGGATAACCCCCTGCTGAGTAATTAGAGCTCTTCTTGAGTGAGGGTATAGTCAGAAAGATTAAAAATACCCAAAGGTTTGGGATCAAGGGGTTTGGAATCAAGAGATTTATTCAGTAGTGTCTTCTCTTTCTGTCTCTTAGATCCCCCTCGCTTGCCTCTTCTTCTATATGTCTCCTTTTCATCGGAGATGCTACTTTTATATTCTCTCTTAAATGAATTTTTTTGTAAATGGTGTCTTCTTTGGGGGTTTGGGCAGGGGATAAAAAATCTTCTGGAAAAAAACAAATACATCTCGCTCTAGGGTTAGGACTTCCTCATCATTAATACCTGAGAGTTATATATAATTATATAGGTAATTCAAAATGAGGGGGTGCTCTCTCAACCAAAAATAATATCAAAACAAAAAATCTATATTATGTGAAATGTTACACATGCATCACAATTAATATTTCACTTTAATAATAATTAAAATTAATAAATATTAAAAATCTTAAAACATACTGTAAGAACACATGCACTAGAAAATATAAAATGAATAAAAAATTAAATTAAAATAAATAATTAACATCTAGCAAAGAATAAAAAAGCAACAATAAATTAACAATAATAAATAACATATAATCAGGTAACAAAAAATATAAAAAAAACAATAAAACATATATAGAAAAAACAGCAAACAATAAACAAAAGAATAAAATGAAAAATAAATAATGGAAAATAAACTATATAAAAAATAAATTAAAAAATAATGAATAACAAATAAAGAATAACAAATAATGAGTAAAAAATAAAACTTAAATAGTTAACAATCAAACAAGAAATAAACAAACACGAAATAACAAATGAGGAATGGATATTAAAATAGATAATCAACATCTATTAGATCTTAATCACTAATTTGATTTACTTACCTTACATTTTGGGGATTGGTCACTGATTCATTGTGTACACTCCTTGATATCACTCATCTCTCTTCTAAGAGTCTTAGGGTTTAATTTTGCATTTCACATTTATTTGTCAACACAAGTACAGCCCCCTTAATATTTACTTCTCACTTTATTTATTATCATTTTCACATGTCACTTATATCACATTTCTATTCACATTTTATTATATTTTTTATCCATATATTCTTTCAATAAATGTGTTTTTCCAAGTGTATCTGACATAATGCTATTAAGAATCATCTTACCCTTAAGCCAATTACTATTTTCCCTTTGAAGAACGGATATATATGATCCTTGTGATATGTGATATGTGATCCTTGTGATCTAATACACGATTGGCTTAAAAAGCCATCAATCAACAGTAATCCAATACTATTGGACGCCTAGAGTATAAGAGAGATAGCCCTATCTCAGATGGGTAATTTCCCATGACTAAGCCGATCACGGCGAAACGTACGTCGGGTCACGTGTGACGCGTGACGTCACACACCCGGAAGTGTGAAGCCGGTTAGCGGAGCCAGCCACGATCGTGCCACACTCTGTTTAATCTTGCAGTTTATTTAGACTGCTGCAATGCGCGTTGTTTAGGGTTCATATTAGTATATTATTATCCTACAACAGGAGGGTGACTAGAAGGATTAGTCCTCATGGTCCCTCAATACCGCTAGTCTCACTATCAGCATGACTATAGGTAGAGCTGACCCATTTTTCAATACAGCAGATATGTTTTAGAAGAGAATCCTCTGTGGTTACGATAACAATAACCCCTCTCTTTCACATATTATATGAGAGGATGTTATCTATTTATATATATAAAATTTGAGCTACTAATCCAAATCGTTGGGACTATATGTATAGATCCCTAATTTTCTAAGAATCTACATTAGTCAGGCTATTAATCCTGACTTTTGGAACTATATATATATACAGACCTAAGTTTCCCTGATTATCTGTGTTAGACTATAACACCCTAGTGGTTTTGATAATTATAACCCTTAGAAGCGCATTTCTATAAGAACTACTGTTATTTAATTCAGAGTGGACACATTTGCTGGCTATATGTGAAACACAATGTATCAATGAACGTATGAAATTTAATCTTAATAAACTGTGCTATTTTGAACCTAACTGATAGAATGTCTATATTTATGGGTATTTTCCCCAGTCAATTATAAGTGTCACAACTTTGTGACCACCGGCTTCCCGGAAGGGTATTTTTAACCATCTTTATTACTTGTCTTTATTTTTCATCACCTCTTTATTTTAATATTCGCCGACTTTGAGGATATCTGGTCTATTTTATAGATGATTTTCAATAAAATTTGTTTTTAAATTTCCAATGGACTGGAGTGCCTCAGTCAACAACCTCTCCTAGGTGATTCTTTTCACCATTTTTTGTTTTGATAAAAAATCTTCCTCAGTGCTCCAAAACCTTCCTCTCTGTAATGGAGAAAATCTATTTCTCAGGTTCAAATATTGTGATGGCCTCCTAAAAGAACCCAGACGTTTATGAGATACATTAATCCACTCATTTTTATCTCTTGATCTGTAGCCAAATCTATTAGCATCTGCCTGTGTTTTATCTAATACTTTAGAGGATACGTTATCATTCTGCTGTCTAGACCAACGATAAACTGTTCGCATAATCCCTTTTATCACGTTGATATTTCCTTTCTTTTCTTTCCACAGCCTCCGACTCAAGTCTATCTAGTTTCTTCTAACTCTTTCTCATTAATCTTATAATCCTCCTTTGATCTATATCCTTCAACCTTAGATTCTTTATCCTTAATTTCCATTTGTACTGATACTAAGTTTTTCTGTTTCTCAGTCACAATCAATCTCATTAGATTAATAGAACACTCATCTAACATTCTATCCCACTCTTTCATGAAAAGTGGATTATCTACACCAAAAGACAAAAATCAGGAACGGATTGGTTCCACACTAAAGAGGACTTGAATATAAGAGCTGGCTGTCATATGTCCTATTATGACTCCTTGAAAAAGTCTTCTTCAAGACGAAACGCATCGGAGGTGTTTGCGTTGTTCTCTAAGTCCTGTGCTCACTTATTGGATGTCTGGATTGCCGCCGGCTGGTACTTTCCATTATCTGCGAGTGTCCATTGGACAGATAAGCTGTTTTACTATTTCTTTCATGTACGGGCATTTATTATCAGAGCCTGCTGTGTAAAATCCTGTGTGCTTAAATCCTTGATTTTATAAGTATTCAGGTGTGGTTCACTGACGGTATTATACTATTTTGGCTTGTCTTTGAGTATGCAGTACTCTCCATGTCCTATGTCAGGAGGGGATATCTGCTATCCAGGACCACCCTGATTGCCTGTTTCCATTCGTGGTGCCATCAGAGGGAATTTCCCATACATCTATTGGCCTATATACTCTGAACATCTGGTATGAGCACCATATATTTTTGGAAGATTATGACTGTGTATCACTTTTAATTGCACTATGTGTGGCGTCCCCTGTCTTTTGTATTTTTTCTACTAGGTATTACACCTGCAGACAGGTGTCACATGACTGGGGAGCTGCCTACCATATTTAAGTATTATTTCAATTATACGCTCACATTTGCACTCTATAAGCGCTCTATAGCTTAGAAATATTTGGTTTCATATATATATATATATATATATATATATATATATATATATATCTCCTAACACTTGCTCTTTTATTTCCATCATGTTTAAAATCTACTACTATCAATGTATACTCTTATCTTCTTATCTACTTATCTCTCTCCAACATTCCAATTTCATATTATTGTATAACAAACCTCTAATTGTATCTCTAGTGCTACTGTTTTATCAGATTAGTAACTAATTTGACCATCCAACTCCTGCATTCATCCAACACCATCAGCTCCCGCAGTCCCGTGCTCTGTGAATGATTGCTTACTGTGTAACACCAAGCTGTTTTCTTTTAAACATGTGAGTGTGTTGCATTTAGAATTCTGAAGTTCAACCTTTAATTAATACTGTAGGTGATTTAATTAATGGTTTTAATTAAAACAATTTAATAAATAAACATTTGTTTTGCAACCAGGTAAAGTAATTTATGTAGAGTTTATTTTCATAGTATGTCATTGGGTTTAAAAATTTTTTTGGCTATGCAATTAAATACCTGTGTTTACACATATAAAAGCATTTGTATAGCCCACAGTGATTGTTCTGGCTTATCATTTGTTCCCCTTTGTTCTGAACCGATGTGCTTTGTATGCTCTAGGTACCATTTAATACTTCATTGCTCAGGTGTTGAAGTTGAATAAATGGATTATGGTAGTAATCAATAAATTCTGTAAACAAATATCAGTTGTGATGCGATTAGTACACAATCAAACAATTATCTTTAGCAAATAACAACATGAAAATAAGTGTAATATATTTATTTCAGTTAATTTAAAATATAATGTGGTGAAGAAGGTAATTAATGTTTCCAATGTGTTAATTACAACGAGTTTGGTCTCATTCTGTTCACAATTGCATAAGAACATTGAAGCATTTGCACAATGCAAACTAATGTTACTTTTCATACACCAAATAGCAGCTCCAGAGATGCCGTAAAAAAACCAGTCTATACAGGTCCAGGGTCGGGAGCCTAAGGAAGGGCACCTGGTCACACATGGAAAAATGACCCCCACCTCAAGGAACAATTACCAGAGGAATCCGCCAATGGGGTTTCGATTTCCTGGGAGGTCATGATCCATCGACCTATGGATGTGGACCTTAATACTGTATATGTGAATATTTGTGATGTCACTACTTTTTATGACTGTACAGTCTATAAATTGTTCATCATTGTCTTTGGAAATCAGAGTGCTCTTATAGAAGCTTGTTGTCAGTATTAGCCATGCAAGCATATGCATGCGATACTTTGCCATGTAATCTGTTTTGCAAATAAAACTCTTGTGTTTTCGAACCACAGTGATCACATCGGAAAATATTTATTTCATATAATACAACGGACGTATCACAGTGACAATAAGAGGATTTGTGATGTGAGTTTGCATTTTCCCATTTTGATATTCATATTTTAAACTGATCAGGGTCGGACCGGGCCATCGAGGTGCAGAGGAATTTCCTATTGGACCCCAAAACCTCAGTGCTCTGACCTTTACTGTAAGGGGTTAGGGCCTCTACCCTGGTCATCCAATCCCCCTCCTCTTCCTGTCTCAAGCACCTGTTCTGCTGGAGTGGTACATATACTGTTTACATCACCATGGCAATCAGTAAATATGTGTACTGAGCTCCAACAATTGGGGATCAGCACACATACAGATGTTCAATCCTGCTGAGGTTGATATGCAACTGAAGCAGATATAAAAAAAAGTTGAATAAAGGTTGAAGCAGAAATAAAAGGCAGTTGGATTCAGTTACCTCAGGCAGGTAAGTAACTGTAAAAATATGTAAATCACTCCCAGATGTGTATTTACTTTGTCCCACTGTGTACATTGCAACCTGAGCATAGGCTGCAGAGCAGAGGCTGTCTGTGTGACTCTGTACTCACCTCTTCATCATATTGCCATCACTTCAATGATCTTTGCACTCATTCTATTGTTTTCACTTGAGTGCTCTCTGTATTGTATGATGGTCGCTAAAATTCTCTCTGCATTGTATATGAGTCTCTAAAATGCTCTCTGTATTGTATGGTGGTTACTGGGATGCTATCTCTCTTGTAGATCATTCACTAGGATGCTCTCTGTATTGTATGGCAGTCACTAGGAAGCTGTCTGTATTGTATATCGGACACTAGGATGCTCTCTATATTGTATGGTGGTCACACAGGAAAGCAGCTTGTCTAAAAGACAGAACTGCCATTATAATAGTGAGCGCTGCTAGAATCACATACATTTCCAGTATCAGCCTAAAAGCAGCCAATTCCAGAGGGTTATCTGCCAATACCTGAGTATCAGCTGCCAGTGTCAAAGAGAAAGTTAGAGAGCTGTTGTTGTCAGAGTGAAAGTTGACAGGTATCCAGAGGGAGTCAAGAACTGGTCCAGGTGTCCAGAGTGAGTCTAAAGCCAACCATGGTGTCCAGAAGGAGCCTTGGTTAACTCCAGTGCATTTTCTACTACAGTCTTCTACTAATTGTTTAATTTACTGAGTCTCAGTGTTTCTTCATTTTATGTTACCTTTATTGTGTGTATTTACATACTCTTATCCAGTTTAGGGTGAGTCCAGATGTGAATATCCAAAATGTTTTTAGCAAATGAAGAGCAGAGGAATTACCTGCGGGCCTTTCTTAACTCTTTCCCAGCAAATCTCCTCCTGACAGATGGATGTACCCCATCTCCCTTTCAGAGATACAAGCTATGGCTGACTTCATCAAGAAGAATTTAGGAACAGGATTTTTCTGTAAATCGTCCTCTCTCTCTCTGGAGCAGGATTTGTTTGTTCAAAAGAAAGTTGAATCTTTGCATCCTTGCATAGATTATTGTAAGCTAAATGCTATCACGTGGAAGAATCAATAACTACTATATTTGACATATAAATTATTCAACTGCATCAACGGGGTTTTTATTTTCACCATATTGGACCTCAGTGGTGCTTATAACTTGATCTATATAAAGAAGGGGGATGAATGGAAGATTGCCTTCTATACTTGGGATGACGACTATGAGTTTTTAGTCATGCCCTTTTGGTTATGCAATGCCACCGCAATTTTTCAAAATCTTTTCAAATTTTTGACACTTTCTCTATCAGTTTGTGGTCATATAACTTGATGACATCCCAATTTTCTTCAGTGACATTCAGTCCCCTATGAGGCATGTTGTAGAGCTCCTCACCCAGCTCAGAACTCATCATCCATTTTGTAGACTCGAGAAATGTCTTTTTGAGCAACATTGTTTACTCTTTCTTGGATACAATGTCTCAGTCACAGGTCTCCATAAGAATTTGCAAAAAGTGCAGGCAATTATAAACTCCACCTAGCCCCACCATTATCTTTGATTGCTGATTTTGTACCATCTTTGCTTTTTACTACCCGGACTTGACAATGCTGTTGGCTTTTGTGTACCAGCCTGTCATGCTTTGAGCCTGGGCAGAGGGCTGTGGCCTATGTTTCAACTTGCTGGGGAGCCAAATCTCCCTTGCATGGTTACTGGGGAAGACTGGTGACACATTAGACTTTACACCTCTGCAGGGTTCATACTGTTCCAGTGCAAGAATGGCACCTTTATTATTTTTATTATTGTTGGTGTTGATTTTTAAGGCACCACAGTGCGTCACAAAATAGAATATAAAACAGAGACATAAGGAACTAGCTGGCCTTAATGGCAAGAGGAGATCTGCCACTCTAGCTACTCCCATAGTGTGTTACTTTGGGTTGTGCTACCTATGCTTTATTTCCTTTAAAATCTTCCTAATAGGCTGTTGAGCTGAATCTCGGCTCCCCGGCTAAATTTTCCAGCCAGCCCCAGAGGGACATATAAGGAAGTCAAATTGCAGATGTTAAAGCAAAGGATAGGAAGAGCAAAGAAAGAAAAAAAACCTTTTGATAAAGGCACCCAAAAGTATACAAGATTGTACAAATGCAATAGTCCAGCAGCTGTTAAGGGAGAGTGCAAGTCTCCCAAATAGACAACATCAGCAAAAAAGATAAACAGTGCAATAAAAATGTAAATAACATTTTGTTTTGTTAATAAATATAATAAAATATATTTTATATATATATATATATATATATATATATATATATATATATATATATATATATATATATATATAACCACAGATCACCAACATAAAACAACAAATGTAATATATAAAGCATAAAAAACATACATAAGGATGTGCTAAATGTATACAGAACAAAACCCTGCAGGCAACAACCACTAGCTGTAAAAATCAAATCTAATAGGAAAGGTACAGTCTTATTGTCAGGATTCACTAGGATGAGTGGGATCCTTCTGTTCTGCCTGGGATTGGTGTCCCAAATAGACAACATAAGCAAAAAAGATAAACAGTGCAATAAAAATGTAAATAACATTTTGTTTTGTTAATAAATATAATAAAATATATTTTATATATATATAAATATATATATATAAATATATATATATATATATATATATATATATATATATATATATATATATATATATATATATATATATATAACCACAAATCATCAACATAAAACAACAAATGTAATATATAAAGCATAAAAAACATACATAAGGATGTGATAAATGTATACAGAACAAAACAGTGCAGGCAACAACCACTAGCTGTAAAAATCAAATCTAATAGGAAAGGTACAGTCTTATTGTCAGGATTCACTAGGATGAGTGAGATCCTTCTGTTTTGCCTGGGATTGGTGGTACTTCACCCAGAGGCGTGGAATCTAACAAAGTGGAAGGCTTTCACCAGAGGTTTCTGCAAGGGAATTTGGGCTTTTCAGCTTACAACCTGCAGGTCGCAGCCCTCTAGGGGCGTCCCCAGTGAGCAGTGATAGAGAATCGAGTACAAAGAAGAATGTAGGCACTAGATAGTCACAAAAAAATAGTAGTACTGAGTGATGCTCAGTGATAGTCCACAGAGAGATAATAGGTGATTTGCAGCAGCACACTTGGAGAGATGGTAGCGATGTTCTGCAGTAGTTACCACTAACGAGTGGAGCAGGTAATAGGTGATTTGCAGCAGCACACTTGGAGAGATGGTAGCGATGTTCTGCAGTAGTTACCACTAACGAGTGGAGCAGGTAATAGGTGATTTGAAGCAGCACACTTGAAGAGATAGTAGCGATGATCTGCAGTAGTTACCACTAACGAGTGGAGCAGGTAATAGGTGATTTGAAGCAGCACACTTGGAGAGATAGTAGGGATGATCTGCAGTAGTTACCACTAACGAGTGGCGCAGGTAATAGGTGATTTGAAGCAGCACACTTGGAAAGATGGTAGCGATGTTCTTCAGTAGTTACCACTAACGAGTGGAGCAGGTAATAGGTGATTTGCAGCAGCACACTTGGAGAGATGGTAGCGATGTTCTGTAGTAGTTACCACTAACGAGTGGAGCAGATAATAGGCGATTTGAAGCAGCACACTTGGAGAGATGGTAGCGATGTTCTTCAGTAGTTACCACTAACGAGTGGAGCAGGTAATAGGTGATTTGCAGCAGCACACTTGGAGAGATGGTAGCGATGTTCTGCAGTAGTTACCACTAATGAGTGGAGCAGGTAATAGGCGATTTGCAGCAGCACACTTGAAGAGATAGTAGCGATGATCTGCAGTAGTTACCACTAACGAGTGGAGCAGGTAATAGGCGATTTGCAGCAGCACACTTGAAGAGATAGTAGCGATGATCTGCAGTAGTTACCACTAACGAGTGGAGCAGGTAATAGGTGATTTGAAGCAGCACACTTGGAGAGATAGTAGCGATGATCTGCAGTAGTTACCACTAACGAGTGGAGCAGGTAATAGGCGATTTGCAGCAGCACACTTGAAGAGATAGTAGCGATGATCTGCAGTAGTTACCACTAACGAGTGGAGCAGGTAATAGGTGATTTGAAGCAGCACACTTGGAGAGATGGTAGCGATGTTCTTCAGTAGTTACCACTAACGAGTGGAGCAGGTAATAGGCGGTTTGCAGCAGCACACTTGAAGAGATAGTAGCGATGATCTGCAGTAGTTACCACTAACGAGTGGAGAAAGTAATAGGTGATTTGAAGCAGCACACTTGGAGAGATAGTAGGGATGATCTGCAGTAGTTACCACTAACGAGTGAAGCAGGTAATAGGTGATTTGCAGCAGCACACTTGAAGAGATAGTAGCGATGATCTGCAGTAGTTACCACTAACGAGTGGAGCAGGTAATAGGTGATTTGCAGCAGCACACTTGGAGAGATGGTAGCAATGTTCTTCAGTAGTTACCACGCAGATCTAGGCTCACTCACATGACTGAGGGAAGAAACAAGCTGTATAGTGTGCCTGGACTCCTCCGGCTCTGTGTTACTGGTGGCTCTGGATGGGCCAAACATAAAGAATGGCAATCCATAAATAAGCGATGTAGGCGGCTTGTAAAGAGATGGCAGCCTGTGTCCTGTAATATGTGTTGAATGAGCGCATGCAGTTCCACATCAAAGAAAGGTAAAATAACAATCCTGCATAATAGATCCAATCCAATCCAGTAAATCAAAGGTAATAGTTATGGTTATAACAGGGTTCCCTGTGACCCTTAAAGGATAGGAAGAGCCCTGCTCGTAAGATATGTTAACCTCTAGTTGTACTACCCTTGAGGAGTACAAAGGATTTTTTTGTTAACTGGAAAAATGCAGCCTTACAGCACCTCATTTTTCCTCAAATTAAAGGTATTTTAGTGTTTTTGCTATTGGGAAGTGCCAACACTGAGATATTTTGCACAGTTATTTGTGGTATTGTGATCATTGATAGAACTGCACATTCTGGAAAAAAGCAAAAATATTATTTCAAAGCTGTGCTTGGTATTTATTTTTACAATGCTCTTAATAAATTTTCATTTTTTGATTTTTTTGTTCTAAAATACTGCTTGTTGGAACCTTAAATATATCATGAGATTTAAATGACTTTGGGACTGATTTTATTACCTGTGTCCAATTTGCACATATTAAGGTTTTATCAAATTGCTATTTGTTTGGATATAAATGCATTTGTTTGATGCAAAGGGCATTAAATAAAAGTAACAGCAGGTTTATGTAGGAAAAAAAATCAAGTTATTCTACATAGCTGTAAAATAATATGTGGTCACTCTCTAGACCTGAAAAACAATCTCCACTCCTAGAATCCTCATTTAATAATTAGTTCTATAACATTAAACCTAATTTGTGCATTTGGGCACTGTAACTGGTTCCAAGGGGGTGAATAGAAACCCTACAACAGAACACAGAATATACAACAAGCATATATTTGATCAACTGGGTAATAGATAGGTCCACAAAATATTAACTTCACATAAGATTTGGGATATCAAGTCCACACAGGATTAGTGCTCCAAATTAGTGCTTCATCAATGACAGTAGGTATGTTCTTTGTACAATAATGTCCAACACAATTTGTGATCAAACAGCATTTATAAAATTTTCTTACTGATATGGGAGTCTCAGGGAGAAAGATAGTTTATTGTGGATTATAGTTATTTTATTCTTAAACACAATTAATTAAATTTTGACTGTATATATTATTTAGGTAGGTAATATACCTACCTAAATAATATAATACCTACCTAATATAATATATTGGCAATACACAGGTTTGCTCTGGGTATTGCCAATCTCTTTACAGGCGCTTTGCAGGTTTATTGATTGTATATTTTTTATATGGAATGGGCCACTCAATCTATTTCTAAGTTTATTTGCCATTAAAAATAATAAATTAAAAAATACAATTTATTGTGCAAACTGATTTGTAATATCTATAATATAAATGTCTAGTGGCGTGTGTTAGTCTGTCTGTCTGTGTGTGTGTGGAAAAAATAAAACCAAGCTGCAGCGCCACCTGCTGGGCAGAGTTATACACTGACCTACTAAATTCTTAGTGTGTGTGTGTGTGGAAAAAAAAATTCAGAAAGGGCTGAAATTTGGTATACTAAGATGTTTTTAATTTGTTAATTTAATTTTGTTAATTGTTAAAAGTGTTTATAAAGATTTAAAAAAAATATATATATATTTCTTGAAGGAGAAGTGAAAGTTGGGAGTGGTTGGTGGTTGCCGGGGGTGACAGTGGGGCGTGGTTGGTGGTTGAGGCCTGGGCCATGGCCCAAATGCATGACAATAACCTTTTCACTACTCATATCACTGTTGTACCATGTAAGATTATTTTAATGTATATTCAATAAAATTTAAATTTTATAATATCCTCATTATCCTTGGAGTGCTCCTTAAACACATACTTGTTCTTCGTTCATGCTCATATTCGGTTATATGTGTGGGTGCACCTTTTCCAGTGAGATGGACATGTTATTAAAAGTTTATTATTAAATCCACCTCCTGGATTATAAAGGACTGTCCTAGTGCGATATTAATGTTCTACTAAAGAACCTTTTTAACACCTTAAGTAGCTTGATTTGACTAGAATGCATGAGTATCATGCACGGGTTAACTTGTATATATATATATATATATATATATATATATGTACATATATTATTGGCAATAACAGATGACTACTTTCAGCCAAAGTGGAGGAACACAACATGTATGCCTATTCAAACAGCTTACCGTATTTCCCCATGTATAAGACGCACCTTTTTCCCCAAAATTTTGGGTCTAATAACTGGGTGCGTCTTATACAGGTGTAGTAGCTTTTACCCTGTCAGATGATTCCTCTGTCCGGTAAAGTCTTCTGTCGGTCTGATCCTGATGCTGGAAACCCGATTAAGGTCCTCTTCGCGATGTCTGGATGTCCTTTCAGGACCTTGACAAGGTCCTCAAGGTCCTGAAAGGGCCTTCCAGGACCTTGAGGACCTTGTCAAGGTCCTGAAAGGACATCCGGACATCGCGAAGAGGACCTTAATCGGGTTTCCAGCATCAGGATCAGAATGGACAGAAGACAGAAGACTTTACCGGACAGAGGAATCATCTGACAGGGTAAGACAGAATTGACTAAAGCGTTGTCTCTCCTCTGTATATGCTGCACAATTACTCTGTGAAAAAATTGAGGATAATGTTTTATCCTCAATTTTTTCATATGATTTATATAGGTGCGTCTTATACAGTGGAGCGTCATATACATGGGGAAATACGGTAGTTGATATTCCGCTAAAACATTTCAACCATATGTGGTCTTTCTCAAGGCTGATATCAACTAAGCTTTACAGAGTCCTTTTATATTGAACCCATCCAATCGTAGACAAGTGATACAAAAGCAGACCAATAAAGATATCCATTCAATTTCTTATATGCCAATCTGTTAATTGTAAATATCTTATTAAAATATTAACTATATTATTTTTGCGTTATGTCGGTATCTCTCAATGTTTCTGGACAAATGAGGGGTGCTCCATACTTCATTTTAGATTTAATAGAGGGTTACGCAAAAGAAACCAAGCCTCATTTTGGTTTCCATTTACTCAAGGTCCATTTAAACCATGCTTTGAATTCAATATGGAAATGGGCAAAAAGTTCAAACCTCATTTTGACTCTTGTTTAAATTTAACAGAATAGACGATGAATGAAGATCTGTTATGGACATATACAGTCATCGCCAAAAGTTTTGAGAATGACACAAATATTGGTTTTCACAAAGTTTGCTGCTTCAGTGTTTTTAGACCTTTTGTCAGATGTTGCTATAGTATACTGAAGTAAAATTGTAAGCATTTCATAATTGTCAAAGGCTTTTATTGAAAATTACATTAAGTTTATGCAAAGAGTCAATATTTGCCCCTTCTTTTTGAAGACCTCTGCAATTCGCCCTGGCATGCTGTCAATCAACTTCTGGGCTACGTACTGACTGATGGCCATCCATTCTTGCCTAATCAATGCTTGGAGTTTGTCAGAATTTAAGGGTTTTTGTTTTTCCACCTGCTTCTTGAGAATTGACCACAAGTTCTCAATGGGATTAAGGTCTGTGGAGTTTCCCGGCCATGGACCCAAAATTTAAATGTTTTGATCCCAGAGCCACTTAGTTATCACTTTTGCCTTTTGACAAGGTGCTCCATCACTCTGGAAAAGGCATTGTTTGTCACCAAACTGTTCTTGGATGGTTGGGAGAAGTTACTGTTGGAGGATGTTTTGGTACCATTCTTTAATCATGGCTGTGTTCTTTGGAAAAATTGTGAGTGAGCCCACTCACTTGGCTGAGAAGCAACCCCACACATGAATGGTCTCGGGATTCTTTACTGTAAGCATGACACAGGGCTGATGGTAGCGCTCACATTTACTTCTTTGAACAATCTTTTTTCCAGATGCCCCAATCTGAAAGGGGATTCATTCGAGAAAATGACTTTACCCCAGTCTTTAGCAGTCTAATCCATATACCTATTGCAGAATATCAGTCTGTCCCTGATGTGGCTTCTTTGCTGGCCTTCTTGACACCAGGCTAACCTCCAAAAGTCTTCACCTCACTGTGCATGCAGATGTACTCACACCTTCCTGCTGCCATTCCTGAGCAAGCTCTGCACTGATGGTGCCCCGGTCCCACAGCTGAAACAACTTTAGGAGACGGTCCTGGGGTTTGCTGGATGTTCTTTAGCACCCTGAAACCTTCTTCACGACTATTGAACCTCTCTCCTTGAAGTTCTTGATGATCTGATAAATGGTTGATTTAAGTGCAATCTTACTAGCAGCAATATCCTTGCTTGTGAAGCTCTTTTTGTGAAAAGCAATGATGACTGCACAGGTTTCCTTGCAGATAACCATGGTTAACAGAGGAAGAACAATGATTTCAAACACCACCCTCCTTTAAAAGTTTCCAGTCGGTTATTCTAACTCAATCAGCATGACAAAGTGATCTCCAGCCTTGTCCTCACTTGTGTTAACGAGAGAATCACTGACTTGATGTCAACTGCTCCTCTTGTTGCAGGGCTGAAATTCAGTGGAAATTTTGTTTTTGGGATAAAGTTCATTGTCAAGGCAAAGAGGAACTTTGAAATTAATTGTAATTCATCTGATCACACTTCATGACATTCTGGAGTATATGCAAATTGCCATAAAAAAACTGAGGCAATAGACTTTGGGAAAAATAATATTTGTGTCATTCTCAAAACTTTTGGCCATGAGTGTAAATTTCCATCTAAAAGTTTCTAAAAGTATCTAAAAGTTTGCTTTGGAATAATATGAGAATCTGGTTGCAACTTTTTTTGTTATCTTGGTGTTAAAGGAGGGTTAGGTCTACTCTGTGATTGGATTAAGCTAGTTTAAACGTTTCTCTTCTCTTTCCACCTGTATACCTCTGATGAAGCCATTTTATATGGGGGAAACATGCCTGATGAATATTATTACATGGTGTGTCACATTTATTACTGTTAACATCTACACATTATTCATTCCATCGGAATCTATCTATGGGCCTTCTTGTTTACTTGCTCAATGTTGCGTTCATAGAGGAAGGATGCTATCAGTCAGAGTTAGCACTTGCCTTACCTAGGCACAGAGTCTAATGAACCACAAGATCTTCACCAAGAACCACCGTAAGGTGGAATGGACTTTGCTGCTGGGGTTTGCAGTTCACAGTCCTTGGGTCAGCCCACTGACATGATAGACAGGAGAATGAGAGCCTATGGTAGTGGACGTAGTCTGCGGTCTGAGGTTGGTACATGTTCATAGAAAACAGCACAAAGGGAGAAGGAAGAACCATGGTCAGGAGAATAGGATAGCAGTTTCTGGTGTACAGTGGATTGCGTGATACAATGGAGAATCCTGAGCCGTAGTCAGAAGATTAGCAGAGGTCTGGTACACAACTGTGAGAGAGAATCCAGATCATGGTCATGAAGGCAAATAGGTCACACACAGGGAGGCAGAATAAAGCACAGAGAGCTGGAACTCAGAAGTCAGACACCAAATGCAAAAGATGTTGCTCTGACACTGACTCAGTATCAGAGCTGTTCTTATATAGTGAAGGGGAATTCAAAATCCCCATCTGCAGTCATATGACCGAATCTAGCAGAGCCACACGCCTGGAGGTAGACAGTGTGGGTGTTTGTGAACGGGTCCCGAAGCATGGACCAGATAAGTTTCCTAACACTCTAAAGCATCCAGTGGTTAGTGGTGAGAGACATTTCCAACACACGTCAGCCTCAGCTATCTGAGCTTTGTTGCTATCAAGTGGTAACACTGTTTTCTTCTTTGCTAAATTTTCCCATTTGCGATCCCTTAGTTCGGCTAGATTGGGTTTTGATACTATCATTGTACAGCAATTAAGCTTTCTCCCTATATGCCACTGGACTACAGACTTTCCAATTATTGTTACATTTGTCAATTATCATAACATACTGTATGTTAAGTGCTCCTACGGATGCTTAATGAATGATATATACTTCATTCTATAAATAGTTTGGGACTACCTTTGCATTAGGTAGATTTTGTTAATATTGTACAAAAGGTAAATGAGTAGCTGGGTAAAACAAAAGCCATCAGTATATCGTTCCTTAAAAACCTGCTCCAAAACAGCTACAAAATGTGTAAAGATGGCATTTATTGAAAGTTTTTTAAGCTATGACAAAACAGTTAATCACTGTTTTTTGTGTGACTTAACTATTCTTTTTATTAAGTTATTTTTTCCATTATTATAATAATCATATTTGACACCTAAGTGTGCAGTTATCAATTTAGCATTAATGAAACAACTTCCCTTTGGGGGAAGCCCTCTAGCAATTTACCCTATCAGGTCTTACTACATTAAATTCTTAAAACTGTAGAAGGGCAAACAGGTATGCCAGACAGATGTACAGGTAGTTGAAAATATAGATTAAATGTAGGTGATACATTCTGGGTAAACTGGCAGCCTAAAAGGCATAGCTTACATATTTGCAGTATTCTCACCCACAACTTAAGCAAGAAAAATATACCCACCATATCATCCTACAAAAAAAATGAGTTAACTATAGAATTAGAGTAAAGCAAGAGGTTTCTGAGAGAGAATTCAGGCAAACTAAATCCTATTAACAAAATTGGAGGCAGTTTAAAAATGCGAGTAGGTGGTTTACAGGTAGTTTGGAGTTCTACGCGTACATTACACATCGGCTCTGGTGCTGATTATAAATCAGGTCAGTGGGTGGGAGAATAGGCTGAGGAGTGTGTGAAACTTCCAGCACTGTGCTAAAAAAAACTTGCTTTGAAGAGAACATTTTAGTACTTATATGCACATTCCTGACAGCTGTGTGTAACAAATGACAACACACAGTAAAATATTTAACTTAAATTGTGCATCAACAAGCATGTTCCAGGTGTTCTGAATCATCAGCCATGTTGATAATATATCCTAGTTAAATGTATCATGAATTATTGTTATCCAATTATTTCTCAAATGCAAAACCTTAATTTAGTGCTAGCTGAGACAGTATGGTGACATAAGGAATTCTTCTCCAGTGATTTTTTTTAAACAGACTAAATAAGCTGGTCCCACAGAGAGAGAGATCTGTTTGTTTGGCTGAACAGAATTCACCAGATTGATCACAGGAGTTGAGGATTACCTATATAAAGAAATGTCAACAGTAAATGGTCATAGGTAAGACATTATAAATGTGCTCCCTCAACTAGTGCCACACACATGCAAATAAGCAGTGATTTCATGCATTAAACCAACTATAACCCTATACAATATAGCAGCAGCATCCACAGGATATTATACCACCAGTTACTTACCCAAAAAGTATACTAGTAATGACCTCCAGATTATTATTATACTGGAATGTCTACCAAATAATATGCCACAGATTTCTCTAAGGATATACCACTAATGCTCTATCATATAATGCTGCAGGCAGCCTGCCATCCTACCATTCCCCTCTGTTCTGCTCCTGATCACATCATACTTTCAGTTGAACAATTGTCTTTTAATAACACTGGTAAACATTATGTCACATGGTACCTCAGGTGGTAATTCATATTTATTTTCTACACTGATTTAAAAATGGTCTCCAAATTTTTCTATAACCCTTAGTTTTAAAGTTATGCCCTCTTTAAGAATATACATTGTGATATATAACCCATTTATATAGCATTCAGGGAGGCTTTTTGTTCTTCAGAAAAATTCAATTTTTTTTAAACTATAGTGTAAGTTAAGAAGGTTACAGAATAATAAACAGTTGAGGCACTGGATGATGCACTTTGGACATGATGGGCCCCTGAGTCATTAAGAAAAGTAAGGTAAAAAAAAAAGGAGTAAATTTGATCCTAGACAAACCATTTTTACAGTGCAAGGGGTGCAAATTAGTTTATTATTTTTAATGTAAGGGAAATACTGTCTGCTTTTTTATGTAGCACAGATGTACTTGATAGCTTTCTTTTTTCATTGAAATTTAAAGCTGATCTAGGACATCCCCTACCCCAACTATAAATCTGTCCACACATTTTAAATTTACCATTCCCTCCAATGCAACTTTGTTTTGCCAGGGTGCAAAGTTACTACTTTTTTTGCTTTGTTATCCTTAATGACTCAGGCCCAATGAGTCGTAGGAGTGATGAATAATCAAATAATCCTTTCTTACTAAAAGGTTCATGTAACAAGCAGTAAAAAAAGCTGAAAAGTGCAATAGTACAGAAGTTGCCCATAGAAATCAATCATCTTTGACGAATCACTTATCAAGTACATTCTATAATATGAAAGATAGATGCGGATTTGTTGCAATAGGCAACATTAACCCCTAAGTCACATTTCCTTAACTTGGATTTGCATACGTAAGAAAGAAATCACAGATGATCAGTGATGCAAAGATAAAAGAGGGGATCTTTGTAGCACCTCAAAGAAGAGAACTGATTCAAAATGGTTGATGGTCAGTTGAATCAGGCTTAAAAATCTGCATCAAAGTCTTTCCAGAGTATTTGAAAGAACTTTTTTGGAAAACTTAAGGAAGACAAATACGAAGAAATAGTGGATGTAACATATCTTTGAAAATCTATTTCTTGGACTCGCACTTGGAATTTTTCCCAGCAAATTTTGGAGCAGTCAGCAATGAACATGGCTGTAACGATACTGGTTGTATTATCTGAAGCCCAATAGCCGAGTAAATATTCACTGAGTAGTCAGACGTTTGCCTGTTCGGTACGCAAGAGGGTAGTCAGAAATTTGCCGATCAGTGCACAAGAAGTAGTCAGATGTGTGTTGGGTCGGTACACAATCGGGTAGTCAGAGATGCAAGCAAGTGTAGCAAGTAGTAGGAGCTGAGCAAGCGGAATTCTCAAGCACAAGTCTGATCCAGGAAGTGTCTATTATAGGCCCAAACAGGAAACAGGATCCAAAATGGT
Source organism: Mixophyes fleayi (assembly GCF_038048845.1). NCBI lineage: Eukaryota > Metazoa > Chordata > Amphibia > Anura > Limnodynastidae > Mixophyes > Mixophyes fleayi. Next base: position 199,108,766 of record NC_134404.1, read on the forward strand.
TTCTCCTTGATGCCATTCTGGCCATCTTGGATAAGGGCAAATCTAAGGGCAAGTTACAAATACAGAGACCTCTAGTGGCCAGAGGTGCAAATATCAGAGTAATTCCTTACAATGGCCAACGCTTCCACCAGGATATTACCGTAATGGAAAAGTGGTATCAGGGAAAGTGGAGTCCAAGTATGCTTGCTGACTATTGTTAGACCCCTAAAATAATCACTCCTGAGGCAAAATATAGGAGAAAATCCTATGGTTCAACATTTTAAGTGAGATAATCGTTTGCTATGCAAGTATTGTTAATAAACATAATATTGTAAATTTTAATTGGGTGTCACTCAAAATCCTTATGTGATAGAGATATTCTAAAACAATGTTTGAATTCAATACAGAAAATACTATTAGATTCACATATATTCACTCTTGTGACAAAAGTAATACAAATTTTGTTAACCAGTGTAACATACAAAAGGAGCTTTGCATAGGCATGCACAGCACATTTCATTAGGGTGTGTACCCAGGGAAACATAAAGAAGAACACTCTGCACCGCAGCTTTCTGTCAGAGGGCGTGTTTAGACTTGCCTAGGTCCCCACACAGCAGTACCCCCAATTCATATTATGCACATATTCCTGTATTCAGACAGCTCTAGCTTACTCATGGCATAATTATTTAACAACCACTTAAAAGTAAAATAAGGTCTTTGAAAGCTCCGCTCTTGGCTCACAATGAATGTTTTGCCCATCGACAAGTGGACATAGCAGTATATTTTTCTATGGATAGCATTGCCATTCTTTTCCAGTGGAATATCACACAGCTCCGTGTGCACTTGATAGATCAACGTCTCACAACATCGGACTCGTCTCACATACAGCTCCTCCTCCCTTAGGTGAGACACTGTGTAGAATTTTCTCACACTGTTTGTATTATTGAGACGTTCAGATCACAAAGTAGACATATGGTCTGTGATTAATCCTTGAGAAAGCTGACCACAATGGCTGCAGAGGCAGTGAATTCACTTCAATTACTCAAATTTCGGACCAAAGATAAGAATAATAGTTTGACGGGTTTCATTGCCAAATAGGCGATTTGATCAGAGAAATGCAAACTGTGTGATATTCCACTTTGGTTTGTCGACAGATTTCCTACAGTCGATGTCAATAGGAGGAGGAGCCACATACATGCTGGACAGTTCCAGCAGTGTGGGACGAACACCAACTCTGTGAACTTTGCTGTGTGATATTCCAGTCTTCCCCCATTTAGGTCACTGGTAAGACCTCCGGTCATTGTGAGCGGTAGCTCCGGTAAGATCCTCCCAGCTATATTTGCGGCTCACATTGCAGCACAGCATGCTCACCATCGATTGAAAGGACTGTGATACATGATAATACCATAATCTTTCCTATCACTTTTTTCCTTGCTAGCATTTTTTCCAATCCATGGTTTGGCTACATGTGGACACAATATATTTACTTGAATATTCTACCAGCTCATTGTATTGGGAAGGTGATACAAAGTTGTTCAGTTGATTGTGAATTAAATTCCAAGCTGTTTATATCCAGATATTGAGCCTTAGAAATTAGCTGTATCTCCTTGCAGGAGTTTACTCCTACATCTTATTTGTACAAAGCCTGATATTTTGTAATTGGCTTATGTAATTTTTATTTTTGTTTTAATTTTAATTTTGTTTTTAATATGTAATTTTTAATAAATTTGTTAGTATACTACAGTACATTGATCTCTTCATTGATACCTTATACACAGTTCCAACTGTTGCTTTTCTGAGTATTATACATACTTACTTATGTGGGAGGATTAACTATTGGCCTACCTGAACTGTCTGTTTTACATGTTTCTTACACTTCATTAACAGAACATATAAATAGTATTTATACACATTCCAAATTTATGTACATGAGTCTTGTGGACCATATCCGCCGCAAATGTTGAGTAGTACCATTTACCCCAGGGTTGTGCAAGTTGAGGGTTCCAGTCCCACCATCACTGCATTTTTAGGTAACATAATGGTCCTGTCCCCTAGAAGCACAGGCACCTTGGGCTCCAAACACCACTGGCCTTCCAGGATCATCGCAAGAGGACCCATCCATTCAGGGCGTTTCAAACCAACCATACTAGGTCACATACAAAACTTGAGCTTAGCCAAAAGGATGAATATGAATTGGCATTTTACTCTCAAACTGGACATGTACTACTATAACTGGATATAAATATACATGGCATACATATCAGAGTTCTCTTGTTCGATTCACAAGGACAGCATTATGGCACAGATCTACCTAACTCGTAACATATAAGTAAAACAAGGTACTTGAAAGCTTTGTTCTTGGCGACCGATAAATGCTCTGTCCATAAAAACCGAGTCATCACTCGGTTTCACTCAGAACTACAATCTCAGATCCAAAAAGCTTCTCTCTTAAATGAATATTACTTAGTCCTGTCCATAAACAAAGCCCAGTGAAGGTGGCACTGTCTGAACTACGGATATTATTATCATTATTATCATAGATTTGTTAGGTGCCACAGTGCTCCGCAACGCCACAAGGTAGACAAAATAAACGTAGACATGAAAATAAAGGGTATGAAGGACCCTGCTCATGAGAGAGCTTACACTCTAAGTGCAAGAGGGCACAGCAGAAACAAGAGGAGCAAATGTGGCTTAGAGTGGAGATTGGGACAGTTGTGAGGGTGCATTAGTGTGAATAGTGTTATCGCGGATAAAGTTTTGTTACTATGGACAGCGTAGTTACTCAATGGTTAGCACTTCTGTGCTGGGATCATGAGTTCACTTCCTGATCAGGGCCTTATCTGTGTGGAGTTTGTTTGATCTCCTGTGTTTGTGTGGAATTCCTCCAGATGCTCCAGTTTTCTTCCACACTCCAAAGATATACTAATAGTTTAATTTGCTAACTAATAATCCTAACCAAATTTACTGACAAAATTGCTATATGTGTACTGATCATTCATATTTGATCTTTTAAGGTTTATTGAAGTATAAATATTAGTTTCATGGACATTCATGGTATTCATAGAGCACAAATTGGATTTTTTTTAATCATACCAATAGAGAAAAACTTTTCCTACACTCCAAGTTATAGATTTTGTTTTCCTGTGTAAGTATGATTCTGTGAACAGACTTCCTATGTGACCATTATATTATATGTGCAGTATAAATCTGATCCTTGTTCTTATATATTTTTGAGAATAAATTATTATATGTGATATTTATGTCAGAGATAGGAGTATACACTGGTAGATAATTAGTAATTCAAGGAAATAGCTCAGCAGTACTAAATCTAACAAAAACAACACTCCATCTTGTTTTGCTTCTTAATGGTGTTTGGACTTTATCATCTGTTATTTAATTCGTGATCAAGAATAACTGTCTAACATGAAAGATTAATACTTATCTCAAATCATCATATGCTTTAGCGGATTATAAAAATCTCTTTTTATATTGTTTTACTATTTATTTCAATAGTCGATCAGCTGATAAAATCTGGACTATTCTACTAGAACAAGCTCTGGCAGTTTTAACTTGTCATTTAAACATATGCCTGTAGCATAGAACTACAAAAGTTACAGCAGTTCTGAAAGTGCAAAATGTGCTAAATTTATTTTCTTTCAAGTAGTAAAAATATAGTTCTTTGTGCAGATGCAAAACCTGCACATGAATAGTTATGCAAATATTTTTCCTTTTTAACATAATTTAAGACTAGAAGGTATTACATGAATGATGCTTGACTCAAAGCCATGCCGCAAGCAAAAACATATATTATGGATGCAGTTTCTGTGCATTTGTGTAGATTTTATGCTTTTCTTAAAAACAAAAAAGTCATGTACAATTAAATCCCAAATGAATGTATTTAAGGAACCTGGAAAATTGAATATAGAATCTGATTAAACTAAGGAAAAAGTCTAAAAACATATAAAACTTAAGTAATATAATAGGAAAAAAACACAAGTCAATTTGCAATTGACCACCCCGTATTATTTTTCAAACAGGTAACATATAGTGAACTTTGTATAAATAATGAGATATGCACAAAAAATTAAAATGTTAACTTGAGAAAAAAATTCTAACTACTATATCCAATCCTATATTTTATTTATTTATTTATTTATCTATTATCAATTTTTATAGTGCCATCATAGGGTGGGGTACGGCACATCGATGCCGAGTACCCCGACAAGACTTACTCCGAGGACTCCAAAGAGCTCCTTTCTGACCATCAGCGATGACGACTTCTCTTCAAAGCTATTTTCACCCAATCACGATCAAGTAAGAAGTCGCTTCGAAGAGGAGTCCTCATCGCTGATGGTCGGGAAAGAGCCCTTCGGAGTCCTCATATTGGGGTAAGTATTGTCGAGGTAGTCAGCGTTGATATGCTGACTACCACCGCCATCATACTAGGCAGCGCTTACAATTGAAGCATGCGCAGCAATAAAACAAGACTGGGTATTAACAAATAGACAAAGGGGGCAATTCAATTAGCTACGGTGTTCCATAGTAGCCTTGTGTATTCAGTATCCGCATTATGTTTTGATAAGATATTCGTTCATTTTTGCTTGCACCCCTATGAGGAAAGATTTCTACTTTTATTACTATTATTTTAATACTAGCTGAAGTACCTGGCATTGCCCAGGTTTTAATCTTCAAGTTATTAAGTTATCAATGAGTTGGATGTAATTGTCAACCTTTGAAAAATAATTAGCAGCTTAGCAGCTTCCAACACACGCACGTGGTGGCTACCTAGTGTAAATTTTTTTATATTAAATGTCATCCAAATCTATTGAGTGGAAGGCTTAGAACAGGCTCCTCAGGTCGAAGTTCTGCCCAGCATACACCAATGGGAGGTCCGACCAGGACTCAAACCCCCCTAAAACCTGACCAGCATCCAACTGGACCAGTTTATGTTCATTTCATCCCAATTGGTGCAGGGGTGTCTGAATGCATAACCAGACAGACAAACAAACAGACCAATGAATTTTATATATAGGATTGAATATTTTCATAATTAATTATTTTTAATGTAAACCAATAATGATAATTACATTTTATAATTAATATTCCCTAGAGCATCGTTAGAGAATAAGCACCACTCTCCTCTCTCTCACCTTTCTAGTTTGGTCAGCGGAAGGTAAAATAGAAGGTTAAAATATTAATAACTGAGATTGATCATCTATAACAAAAAGTATAAAGTATTAGATCATTATCATCAATATTTATTTACGAAGCGCCACCAATTGGCGGGGAAGGGGCAAAATGCCCCTTCCCCGCCAAGTTCACTCCCCGAAATCGTATGCTGTAATAAGTGTACTTTGCACTCACAGGTGCACGGAACAGGTCTGTGTTCACAGACGTTTCTGATTTTGTGACCATCTACCTTTCCCTTGTATAATCTGCTGTTATACTAATGCAAAAGCAGTAAAAAAAAATATTGCATTTGTTAGCTATACAGGTGCTACACTGACATGAACTCTGCTCCATTTCGAGCGGAGCCATGCGAAGTGGGACATACCCAGGGCCGGACTGGTACTAAAAATCAGCCCTGGCATTTAAAGCACACAGGCCCACGTGTTGTGGGCTTCATGCACTATATTGTTGCACACTGATGCTGGCGTAGTGTGCGTTGCTGGTGCAGTACAACATGATGTAGTATGAGTGTATGTGAGTGGGGTGGGGTATTTATTTCTCCTAAAGACTCTCAACATTACATTGTTAGCACCCATATTACATCAATAAATACCATGACAATACATTATTTGTACCAAAATTACAGCAGTAAAAAACCCCCCACACACACTCATACTACATCAATACCCACCCACATTACAGCAACCAGCATTACCCCCCTTTCCCACATTACAGCAACCAGCATCACTCCCACATTACAGCAACCATCGTCACCCCCCACATTACAGCAACCAGCATTACCCCCCACATTACAGCAACCAGCATCACTTCCACATTACAGCAACCGTTGTCACCCCCCACATTACAGCAACCAGCATAACCCCCTTATATTACAGCAACCAGCATCACTTCCACATTACAGCAACCGTTGTCACCCCCCACATTACAGCAACCAGAATTACCCCCCCACATTACAGCAACCAGCATCACGCCCACATTACAGCAACCAGCATCACCCCCCACAATACAGCAACCAGCATTACCCCCCCCCCACATTACAGCAACCAGCATCACTCCCACATTACAGCAACCGTTGTCACCCCCCACATTACAGCAACAGCATCACCCCCACATTACAGCAACCAGCATCACTCCCACATTACAGCAACCGTCGTCACCCCCCACATTACAGCAATACTCTCTCCTACTTATTAGCAATACTAAGCCCCAAACACACTACAACATTGCCACCAATGCGTCACCCCATACTACAGCAATGCCACCAACAACAGTATACTTACACACACATATAGTTAACAGGTACCTTTTTCCCTCAATTAAATAGTAATGGAAGAATTTTCATGAATCATTCCACATGAAATAAAACTCTAACAAATATATCAGAAAAAACATAACTATTGAACGATCATTTGAACCCACACGGCCGCATTAAAAGTATTCCCATCTACAGCAAAATGTCAGAGAAAAATATTTTTTTCCTACAGTAACTGGATATGCGTCTTTTCTAGTCATTTTAAATAACACAGTATATAAATTAAGGGGGTAAAGGAGGTGGATGAGAGATAAATGGATGTGATCCATCAGTTTGATTAGATAGGAAACATTTAGATTATTTACCTGGAAACGTCTACCCCCTTGACTCCCAGGCAGGGCCGACAAGAGGAATTTTGGGCCCCGTTACAGCAACTTCTTTGGGCTCCCGTCATATTCAACAATGAGAGACTTGCCTTTGGCAGAAGTTCATATTATGCCACACCATAGTGCCCCCAGCTCATAATATGTCACATCGCAGTGCCCTCAGCTCATATTATGCCACACAATATTACCCTCAATTCATATTTGGCCATGCAGTAGTGCACACAAATCATATTATGGCATAGTAGTGCCCCCAAATCATAAACCATACAGTAGTGCCCCCAAATCATATTATGCCACAATTGTGCCCACAAATCATATTATGCCACAATAGTGGCCACAAATTACATTATGCCATACAGTAGTGCCCCCAAATAACAGTATGCCATAGTAGTGCCGCAAATCAATAGTAGTGACCAGACAAAAACTCTTTCACCCAAAAAATATACCTGAATGGAGTATAAAGGCTTGATTTTTTTTTAACACTTGTCCCCTCTGTGCATTCCCATTCTTCATTACTACTTGTGTTTTATGATGGCTGCATCCCTGTCATTCCCATTATTAAGATGTCTCTCCCTTTACACTTTCTTTTAGCTATGCCCCTGCACCATTTTATCCTTTGTCCCTCTCACCCCTCTTCCTGCACCCCTTTCCCCCTGGCTGTCACCCCTCATCCAGTGTGGTGGTCGAGACGGATGGGATTTCCTTCCCTTACCTTGTCCTCCAGACACAAGTCAGGTTCTTTTCTGTTCGTATATCCGGTGGTCAGGAGATAAATACTTCAATGAAAGGGACATGGATTGGTTAAACAACTTGGGTTTATTAAGAATTCGGTAAGGTTAATTTTGGTAAGCCACCGCGCCACTGACCCCTTCAGCTCAATGGTAATGGCAAAATATTCATTTGATCAACATAGAGCACAATAGCATTTAACATAATATACACTTGGTGAGTATAAGGCACAATAGCTATAACATCTTCAATATCAATAAATCAATTTTTAGGTAAATCACTTAACATTAACATTCATCTAAAACATTTGGTGCACCAATATTATCCCTGGTAACGTTACCATATTTTACACTCAGTCCTGGGTTGAACTGTGCACAGGATTTTTGTAGTGTTTAAATATCCTGCAGAAGTTTCCAGAAGGGTTAATAATCCCGATTAAGTCTCTGTACTTTCTCTCTAAAAGGTAGATGTTAAACTGTAGGCAGTGTTAAAGATTATAACAAAACACAGGACTGTTACTCAATTCAGTCAAGATGGCGCTGTTCTCTCATCACTCTTCCCTCTGACGCTTGGGTGTGTGCAGTACACTGCAGGCTAGGATTTTACCTTGAAAAGGTTCTGCAGTTCGTGGAGACTGTGTTGGACGGCCCACTGTGTGTCTCCAGCCGTTCTCCAGCCGTGTGTGCTGGCAATGACACCAATTCCAGCAACAGATCAGTCTCTCATGTCAGCTTTCCCTTTCTTGTTGCTATATCACACACTCCTCCTTCCTGCACATCCTCCTGGGTACGTACTTTCAGTTCAACTGTCAACTGTCATTCCCACTGTGTCTTCCTCAGCCCCTATTAACCCCTTGTAGTCCTGCATTTTAAAAGCATTTATGCACTTCCTCTGTGCTGTTTAATAGGGCTTTGGGGCACCACATTCACGCCCGCTTTTTCAGGTGCGTGTCCTCATGCATTAAGACATAAAGGTGGTTGTTCTTTATCAACTCAAATCACACATCTACAACATTTATAATAGCAAACATTTTCAATGAGAGCAGTTTTAATATACATTATATACAACAGTTTCAGTGAGAAAGATCTCTAATCCTGATACTGCCAATAGTAGCTTGAAGGGGGAAGTGGGCAGCTGAGGCAAAGTCCCTTTTCTATCATCTGGCTCTTTGTCCCAATCATCCCTTGATGTTTCTTCTTGAGGACGATGTTTCCTTCTGACAGCCGACAGGCCTGTGCATCCCAGTTATAGTCTTTCTGCTGCCGTTTGTAGAAGAACGGAGGAGGGCGCCTGCGCTGGACAGGTCTCTGCTGAGAGGACACTTCTTCTGCTCTCTCTCCCTCGCTCACTTGCTCTGTACTTACTTCCCGACCCGATTCTCCAGCATTCTCTCCTCTTGGCCGGTAGAAACGTCTGCGAAACCTTCGTCGGTAGGGTGCAAATCTGCTTCTTTTTACTGGTACACCACCAGGGCCAGTCACGTTTGCTGCCTCAACACCCTTCTCTCCCTCCACAACATCAAATTCCACAGTCTCCCCGTCTCCAACACTGCGCAGAAACTTCCGTGGGTTATTTCGCTTTATTGCTGTCTGGTGGACAAAGACATCTTCTTTTGTGTCATTTCTGTTGATGAAGCCATTTCCATTCTGCACATTAAACCACTTGACAGTGCCCAAAACCTTTACATGGGAACCAGCAAACTCTTGGCAACCTTGTAGGAGCCGGACAGTATGTTGAAAGGCCTGATGACCGGGGGAAAGCGCTTGGGTTAATTTACCCTTCAAAGTCGCCACTAGCTCATCCTGGCATCTTTGCAGCACATTCATCCCCAGGATGATGGGGGCTATGTTCCCTTCACAGGGGGTGGTGACAAGACAGCCTTGTCTTGGCAACAAGGTCGCTCCGATCTGGATGTCCGCTTCCCAATACCCTTCACATGCAATCTCGAGGCCGTTACTGGCGGTCAGCTGCAGCCAGGTTGGGGGTGGGGATAAGATAACAGCTGCTCTTTGCCCCAATTCTTGTGGAATGTAGGGAGCCGGATTGTCGTAATCTGCGACCCCGTGTCAAGCATAGCCAGGGTCTCCACTCAATTAATCGTAACGGGTAACGTGGGACATTGTCCGATGAACTGGGGCCTCCAGTTTTCTGGATCCGGATCTATTCCCGGGGCTCGCCCCGAGATTCGGCCCTCAATCTCGGGGTGTCGGAGTTTAAATGTTCGTTTTGGTCGCAGTTTCGTTCTATGTGTTCTATCCCATGGCACCGGCGGCATATTGGGCGCCCTTGACTATCGAATTGGTTGGGCGATCACCGTACATACTCGCGAGGTGGTTCCCACCTGCCTCGGGCTGGTCTTTGTCTTTCGGGCCCCCACTTTGGTTCTCCGTAGGTGGGTGCCGGTGGCCTCGCCATTTGGAGCATCTCTCGCTGGATTTATGCCATTCCGACGGCCAGCTCATCCATTTGCTTTTTGAGCATTTGCATTGGGTCTCCGGTGGGATACTGACCGCTCTGTATTACCGATTCTTGGGCCCGTGTTGATTTTTCTGTGCTGCTTGCTATGGCTCCCGTCGAGCTTGCACTTTCTCTGAAGCCCACCAATTCTGGGTATTCTTCCTCCCTTCCCCGTTGGTTACCGACAATGGTGATGGCGGTCTCTTTAAACTCTCGGGGTTAGGAACCTCAACAGCCAGCACCACAAAACCCGGAGTCTGCTCTGAAGCCTGGTGTTCGCTGGAGCCCCTAGTGGTGGGGACAGACTTGCCTGCAGACTACAGAGGGTCGTGAATTGCGTACTGACTGGGGAACCCCAGGAAAACCAAGTGAGGTCCAGAAAAGGGTAAAATAGGTCACAGGCAAACTAGCAGTGTCAGTATCCAGGCCAAAGATCAGGGATCACAAGCGAACAAACGAGGTCAAAATCAAAGCAAGGGGTCAAAAGGTCACATGCAAAAAACGTAGTCAATTCCAGGGCAAAAGGTCAGCAACAAAAATCAGATCAGAGGATATACAGAGAACGAGCAGGGTAGTATACTGGGAAGCAGGGACTATAACCGGCAGGGAGGCTTTGCCCCTTCCTGCCTTAAATACAAGCATGGCCCAATGAGAGTGTAGCAACACAGGGGGGAAATAATTAACCGACCCCTTTCTTAATTTGCGCACGCGCCCGGCTGCCCTGGATGCCGGAGCACGGCGCTACATGCAAAGAGCGTCTTGACCGTTGCCTTGGCAACGGCCGGGACAATGCGGAAGTGACGTGGAGGAAGCGAGTTGCAGTGGTGCCCGGAGCCGCCGCGGCTCGTGACACTCGGAAGGTTTTGCCTGGCATCTGTGCTTTCATCAGCCGTAGCTGAATCTTAACGCTTTCTTGGGCGACTCCTTCTACGAACTGTACGGTCAGGGCTTCATCCGCGTTTCGTACTTCCTCTTTGTCCACTGCCTGAATGGCTCTTAGCATCTCTTGTAGGCTCAGGGCATAGTCCCGCAGTGTCTCGTTCGGTTGTTGCTAGCGAGCATATAGTTTCATCTTCAACCCCGGAAGAGTTCTTGTCTCAAACGTTGTGGAATTTTTTTTTAAAACTTGTGCCGCTTCTTTCTTGTCGTCCATTGGCCGTCATGACGACGGCCGGGACGTAGAGGAAGTGAGTCGCGGCGGTGCCTGGAGCCACCGTGGCTCGTGACAGTACCCCCTCTTGAGGAGGGGTCAAGGAACCCCGACAACCCGGTTTTCCGGGAAATTTTTTAAAGAATTCGACAAGCAGTTTGTGAGAGTGTAGATTCCTTTGTGGCACCCAGGACCGCTCCTCAGGGCCATACCCCTTCCAATGAACGAGAAAATGAGTTTGGCCTTGGACTTTCTTTGAATCCAAGATTTTCTCGACTTCAAATTCTTGATGTCCATCGATGGATAGGGGCTGAGGTTTAGAAGGTCATTGTTGTCTGAACTTCCTGGAGGAAAGAACGGGTTTCAACAGGGAGCAGTGGAACATGTTGGTTATCTTTAATGATTCCGGAAGCTTCAGCTTGAAAGCTACTGGGTTTATTTGTTTCAGGATGGGAAAAGGACCAATAAACTTGGGTCCTAACTTTTTGCATGCCTGCGGAGTTTGATGTTCCGGGTTAATAACCACACGAAGTCTCCAACCTTAAAGGAACAGGCAGAACGGTGAAGATCAGCAAAAACTTTGGACTTAAAAGAGGCTCGGAGTAAGGATTGATGAACCCTCTTCCAAATTCTTCTAAGCCGGGTGGCCGTAGACCCAGGTTCACCGGACTTATCGGTAGGCAAGAAAGACAATGAGTTGGTTCTGGGGTGATAGCCGAGATTGCAGTAGAATGGAGAATGTTGGGATGACGAATGACAAGCATTGTTGTAGGCGAATTCAGCCCATGGGAGAAGGTCCACCCAGTTGTCGTGACTTTTAGAAATATATAATCGCAGGTATTGCTCTAGAGATTGGTTCACTCTCTCAGTCTGTCCGTTAGACTGCGGATGGTAGGCAGATGACAGACTAAGATTAATACCCAGCAGGGAGCAAAATGACCTCCAGGAAGGCTACAATGAACTGAGAGCCTCGATCTGATACTATATTTTCTGGAAGACCATGGATTCGGAATATGTGTTTAATGAATAATGATGCTAGGTTGCGTGCTGAAGATAGTTTACACAATGGAATGAAGTGGGCCATTTTACTGAACCTATCTACAGTAACCCATATGGTGTTGCACCCGGAGGATGGAGGTAAGTCCACAATAAAATCCATGGATAAGTGAGTCCACGGTCTGGCTGGAACGGGCAATGGTAATAATAAGCCAGTAGGAGATTTCTGAGGAACCTTGTTTTTTGAACACAGATCACAAGATAATATGTATTCTTTGATTTCCACAGACATAGATGGCCACCATATCGCCCGGGATAAGATTTCAGTGGTCTTGGCAATTCCAGGGTGTCCAGAAGACTGGTTGTCATGACATTCAGAAAAAACTGCCTTCCTGAGGTGGATAGGCACCTCAGGAAGGGGGTTTCAGGAGGTTTGTCTGTAGGGGTTTCAGGAGGTGCTTGCGATTGAGCTCGTAACAGAATTTCCCTCAAATCCTGACTCAAATCCCTCAAATCCAAATTTCGTACTTCCTCTTTGTCCACTGCCTGAATGGCTGTTAACATCTCTTGTAGGCTCAGGGCATAGTCCCGCAGTGTCTCGTTCGGTTGTTGCTTGCGAGCATATAGTTTCATCTTCAACTCCAGAAGAGTTCTTGTCTCAAACGTTGTGGAATTTTTTTTAAAAAATGGTGCCACTTCTTTCTTGTCGTCCATTGGCCATGAGATTACTTCTCTGAGCGCCGACCCTGTGAGTTGCCCTATAAAGATCTCCACTTTCTGCTGTTCATTCAACGGGTATAGCCGGAACATGGATTCCAGTTTGTTCTCGAATTCTGTGAATGAAGTCTTCTGTAGCTTGTTGTCATCCCCGCTGTACTTCGGGAGCTATGCGGCCCCGAAATAGTATGGTAGGGTTATGGGCCCATTTGGTGTTGCTGCTGGGGCGGCCTGTTCTGGGATTTGTGGCCCTGCTGGTTGCTGATCCATTTTTCACTGAGGGTACTACTCTCCTGATGCACTCGGATCCTGTTCGGTTTGACGCAAAAGTTTATGTAGTGGTCGAGACGGATGAGATTTCCTTCCCTTACCTTGTCCTCCAGACACGAGTCAGGTTCTTTTCTGTTCGGATATCCGGTGGTCAGGAGATAAATACTTCAATGAAAGGGACAAGGATTGGTTAAACAACTTAAATTTATTAAGAATGCGGTAAGGTTAATTTTAGTAAGCCACCGCGCCACTGACCCCTTCAGCTCAATGGTAATGGCAAAATAATCGTTTGATCAACATAGAGCACAATAGCATTTAACATATAATATACACTTGGTGAGTATAAGGCACAATAGCTATAACATCTTCAATATCAATAAATCAATTTTTAGGTAAATCACTTAACATTAACATTCATCTAAAACATTTGGTGCACCAATATTATCCCTGGTAACGTTACCATATTTTACACTCAGTCCTGGGTTGAACTGTGCACAGGAATTTTGTAGTGTTTAAATATCCTGCAGAAGTTTCCAGAAGGGTTAATAATCCCGATTAAGTCTCTGTACTTTCTCTCTAAAAGGTAGATGTTAAACTGTAGGCAGTGTTAAAGATTATAACAAAACACAGGACTGTTACTCAATTCAGTCACAAGATGGTGCTGTTCTCTCTTCCCTCTTCCCTCTGATGCTGGGGTGTGTGCAGTACACTGCAGGCTAGGATTTTACCTTGAAAAGCTTCTGCAGTTTGTGGAGACTGTGTTGGACGCCCCACTGTGTGTCTCCAGCCGTTCTCCAGCCGTGTGTGCTGGCAATGTCACCAATTCCAGCAGCAGATCAGTCTCTCATGTCAGCTTTCCCTTTCTTGTTGCTATATCACACACTCCTCCTTCCTGCACATTCTCCTGGGTACGTACTTTCAGTTCAACTGTCAACTGTCATTCCCACTGTGTCTTCCTCAGCCTCTAGTAACCCCTTGTAGCCCTGCATTTTAAAAGCATTTATGCACTTCCTCTGTGCTGTTTAATAGGGCTTTGGGGCAAATAACAATAGTGCCCACAAATTACATTTTGCCATACAGTAGTGCCCCCAAATAACAGTATGCCATAGTAGTGCCGCAAATCATTAGTAGTGACCAGACAAAAACTCTTTCACCCAGAAAATATACCTGAATGGAGTATAAAGGCTTGATTTTTTTTTTTAACACTTGTCCCCTCTGTGCATTACCATTCTTTATTACTACTTGTGTTTTATGATGGCTGCATCCCTGACATTCCCATTATTAAGATGTCTCTCCCTTTACACTTTCTTTTAGCTATGCCCCTGCACCATCTTATCCTTTGTCCCTCTCACCCCTCTTCCTGCACCCCTTTCCCCCTGGCTGTCACCCCTCATACAGCACCCCCTTTTCCCCCTGGCTCTGTCACCCCTCATCCAGCACTCCCTTTTCCCCCTGGCTCTGTCACCCCTCTTCCTGTACCCCTTTTCCCCCTGGCTCTGTCACCCCTCATCCAGCACCCCCTTTGCCCCTGGCTCTGTCACCACTCTTCCTGCACCCCTTTTCCCCCTGGCTCTGTCACCCCTCTTCAAGCACCCCCTTTCCCCCCTGGTTCTCTCACCCCTCTTCCAGCACCCCCTTTCCCCCTGGCTCTCTGACCTCTCTTCCAGCACCCCCTTTTCCCCTGGCTCTCTCACCCCTCATCCAGCACCCCTTTTCCCCCTGGCTCTGTCACCCCTCTTCCAGCACCCCTTTTCCCCCTGGCTCTCTCACCCTTCTTCCAGCACCTCTTTTCCACTGGCTCTCTCACCCCTCTTCCAGCAACCCCTTTCCCCCCTGGCTTTCTCACCCCTCTTCCAGCACCCTCTTTTCCCCCTGGCTCTCACCCCTCTTACAGCACCCCTTTTCTGCCTGGCTCTCACCCCTCTTCCAGCACCTATTTTCCCCCTGGCTCTGTCATCCCACTTCCAGCAACCCCTTTTCCCCCTGGCTCTGTCACTCCTCTTCCAGCACCCCTTTTCCCCCTGGCTCTCACCCCTCTTCCAGAACCCTTTTTCCCCCTGGCTCTCACCCCTCTTCCAGCACCTCTTTTCCCCCTGGCTCTCACCCCTCTTCCAGCACCCCCTTTTCCCCCTGGCTCTGTCACCCCACTTCCAGCACCCCCTTTTCCCCCTGGCTCTCTGACCTCTTCCTGGACTCATTCCACCATGGCTCTCTCACACTCCTGACAACTCCCCCCCTTGCAAAAATTGTGGCACCCCCCCAAAAAAATCCCGGCACCCCCCGCGCGATCCCCTCCCTCATTCAGAAAAATAAAAATCTGCAAACTGTGTCCACATTACAGGGCACAGTGCAGAGTGATCCAGCGCAACGGAGGTGGCTGGTTCCTGGGGAGGAGCCAGCCATCAGAAAGCCAGGGGAAGTGTCGGCCGGCCCATCTAGCCACCGGCCCTTCTGGCATTTGCCAGAAGTGCCAGATGGCCAGTCCGGCCCTGGACATACCCCTGAACTGTACTTACAGCCAGGACAAAGTCCTAACTGAGAGTTTAAGTCCCCAAAATTGGGACTGATCCACCAGAATCAGGACAGTTTGTAGACTGTCCTGCTCTCTAATACCTGTTCTTCCTGATTTTACTACTTGTACCTACATCACATGAAATACTCTTTCTACACTTATGTTAAAATTCCCCCTCCCCCACACTTATAATAAAAGCCCTTCCAAGCCTATGTTTACAGAGGAACTATGGTACTTAAGGGGTATAAGCATCAAGCATTTCTGATACTTAAAAGATGCGGAAACTACTAAGTATATTTGCTATGCATTAACTGCCTATCGGAGGAGATTTCACAGCACTTCCTCCTATCCCGAGCTGCTCCCCTGCACTGGAAAGACCTCCCTCGCTCCATCCGTCTCTCACCCAGCCTCTGCTCCTTCAAACGGACACTTAAAACTCACTGTTCCTCAAAGCCTACCAACCATCCACTTAACCCTAACCTTCTTGCTCCTTTGCTAACCTCCCTCTCTCGTTCTTCCCTCTCTCCCCTAGCCCAACCTTTCTCTACCTTACTTTAATGGCTCCCTCTTGTGCCTGTTTGTTCACCCTCACTTAGGATGTAAGCTCGTAGGAGCAGGGCCCCTCTCCCCTCCTGTTTCCATACCTGTTCTTCTACTCCGTCTTTACCCATATGTCTACCCAGAGTTCTAAAGTATTGGTACTTTGTGTTTATTGTTCTGTACTTTGTCACCTTGTATGGTCTGCTGTTTGTACTGTGTACGGCGCTGCGGAAACCTTGTGGCGCTTAACAAATAAATGATAATAATAATAATCAGGAAAAAAAGATCGCATCATAGGGTTTACTTCGCCGGGGCTCCTAGCGTAACCCCAGCATGGTGCATCTTAGCGGTACCTAAATATGCATCACTGCGGTTTGCAGCAATACATATTTAGCTGTACCGCATCTTATTGAGGAATAGAACCCTAAATTTCCCCACTTACATTAAAAGCAAACTTACAGAATACAACAAACACAAAATTGAAGAATTTACAAGTGATTCCATTAATCATGTGCAAACAAAGGAGCCTCTGTAAAGGAGAATCTAAATATATAGTTGAAGAAAATGAATCACAATTTAAATATTAAACTTTCTTGAACCAAAGTCTAGTGGCTCTCCACCAATATTTGTGTTGGTGCTGCCTAGATTAGTCAGCTATATTTACCACAAACAATTCTGTGTAGTGAAAAACAATAAAATAAGAACAGTTTAGTCTGTGTGGAAAAAATCTCTTCAGTCCATTTAAATCAATTACTGTCTTGAGTTCTGTCCAAGAAGTAGTGATAAAGATCAGTACATCAACAAAGTCTTCAGGTCAAGCAAGATTCCTCATTGTTTATCTACTTACAGACCCTGATGCTATTATTATTATTATTATCTTTAATTTATAAGACGCCACAAAGGGTCTGCAGCGCCGTACATGACATACAGAAAACAGTGAGCCATGACTAAACATGATACAGAAAAAACAAATAATGAACAAAAATATATACACAGACACAGGTAACATGGTAATGCAAATCAAATTATTACTGAGACAATGAGTAGATGGTAGAAATCAGTAAGAAGTAGACAAAGCTTAAGAAATCAGGGCTAGGGAAGAAGGCCAAGAGGTACAGAGGGTGATGGAATAGTAGAAGGAGCACATAAGGAAAGAGGGCCCTGCTCCTGAGAGCTTACATCCTAAAGGAAAGGGGGAGACACAAATAGGGTGGTACTAACTTGGGGAGAGAGCCGGGACAAGGGAGTTAGAAGGAGGACTTGAATAAAGAAATAAAGAAATGAGAATAAAGAAATGAGTCTTAAGGGCACGCTTAAAGCATTTGAGAGTAGATGCTAACCTGAGGGATCGTGGAAGATCGTTCCACAGCTGTGGAGCAACCCAGGCAAAATCCTGGAGACAGGAGTGAGAAGAGGTGATCAGTGAAGCAGTGAGGCAGCGGTCCCAGGCAGAGCAGAGGGGGCGGCTAGGAGTGTAGGTAGATATGAGTGTCAGGTGCCGTCTCCGCGCTCTCCACAGGCGCCGGAGACGGAAACCTTCTCTCCGCAATCCACGTCCTGTTGCCTGGCAGCAGAACGCTATCTCTGCTCACCTGTCTGCAGTCAGCATGTCTAAACCACCAAAATCTCCCTAATCCAATCAGGAGGCACCTTGGGGTATATAAAGCAGCCTCTGACACATGTCTAGTGCCAGAGTATTGGTTCTTCCAGCTCCAGCATTGTTGTTCCTGTGTTACTCCTGTGTATTGACTCCTTGGCTATAGTTTGAATTCTCTTCCGAATCATCCCTTGTTCTTTGCTGCCCGCACTGGTTTTGAGCCTTGGACTGTTCTTGGCTACAATTGGCCTTCTCTCCATTGTACTGCGCTCCTCTGGTTTCGCATCACACGCAGCAAATATTCCTTGTGAAAGTCATGACAATGAGATTGTAGATGTAGGGAGGGGAGGATTGATTAAGAGCTTTAAAGGTGAGGGTGAGGAGTTTAAATGTAATTCTGTAGGCCATGGGGAGCCAAACTAATAACTGTTGGAGGGAGACAGCAGAGATAGAGCGGCGGGAGAGAAAAATTAGATGGGCAGCAGGTTTGAGGATAGAAGCCACAGAGAAGGTGGTTACAGTAGTCAAGGTGAGAGATTACAAGCGAGTGAACGAGGGTTTTTGCAGCTTCCGTGGTGAGAAAAGGGCATATCTTGGATATATATTGAGAGGGACAGAATGTGAGGCTTTAAGGAGAGGGAGGAATCAAGGATGACCCCAAGGCATCGGACTTGAGGGATAGAAATGAGGGTATTCACAAAAATAGAGATGGGGATGGTGGGAGAGTCCTGGAAAGAGGGAAGACGATAAGTTCAGTCTTGGAAATATTGAATTTAAGGAAGCGTTGGGACATCCTAGATGAGATGGCCGAGACACAGCAGGAGACACGAGACAGAAGGGAAAGGGAGAGGTCAGGGGATGAAAGATAGATTTGGGTATCATCAGCATAGAGGTGGTACTGGAGGCCAAAGGAGCAGATAAGGACAACTAGGGAGGAGGTGTAGAGGGGGAAAAGCAGGGGGCCAAGAATGGAACCTTGAAGAACGCCAACAGGTAAGAGAAGAGGGATGTGGAGTAAGATGTAGAGACGAGAAGGAGCGGTTGGTGAGGAAAGAGGAAAACCAGGAGAGGACAGTGTTACAGATTCCTATAGAATTGAGATTTCTATCACTCATTTTTGGACGGGTGTGATTTACACTTTAAGACATTGTTGCATAAATTCACACTTTTGTTTATAATTATGAGTGGCTGTGTTAATACATAGGGTGGCTATAGTTGCATAAGATTGCTTTAAGCTACAATTTTGGGAAGTCCTTTTCAATAACAAATGCACCTGTTACTCTATATTTATTTGAGAGGACATATAGGGAGTGTATAGGAAGTAAATTCTCTTTGAAATGATGTATATTGCCTTTTTTATTAAAAAAAATAATTAATCCATTAATCCACATCTATATAGATATTTGAATCTGATAAATCAACTGTGAATATTAAAAAAGTTAAAAAAAATCTCTGAATACACTGGTTTAAGACTTAAAGTATAGGAAACACCTAGGATACTGAATATATCAGTTTGAGTATGACATAGGTATTATAGTATTATCTAAACAATGATTAAAATTTAATAGAATAACGGATAGTCCCTAATTTGATATTCCTTGGCAATAAACAAGGATATGTATGAATGATCACTATATAATTGCTGTGAGTGATGTGTTTTAAAAAAAGACACAAAACCATGTGAAATAATAAGTTTATTAAGACATATACACATTACTTTCATATATAGGAATAACACCCTGGATGAAAACATAGGGGATACATAATTATAATTAAATCTATGGAAACGTGAACCTACCAGACTTTATAATTCTGCTCCATTTAGGTTTTGGAGAATAGTTTTTAATAAGGCATTTTACTTTCTTTCTTTCTGCTTTCACTTTCCTGATCCATATTTTTAATATTTCATCATGATGGAACTGGTGAATGTTGTAATGTAAAAAATTTTTTTTAATTTATCATAATAAAAATGGTTATAAAGTTATAAAAAAGGATAGAATTTTTTGGACTGGAGTGCCTCCCCCCTCTTTTTTTCTTTGACTTCAGTCTTTAAGTTAATATGGTCAAAGCAAGTTGGAAGAGCATCCCCTCTTTATCATCATCATCATCATCATCAACATTTATTTTTATAGCGCCAGCAAAATCTGCAGTGCTTTACATTTGGCAACAAACAATAATAAAACAATACTAGGTAACATATACAGACAGGGGTAAGAGGGCCCTGTTGTAAGCTTACAATCTATGGGAAGGAGGTAGCATTCAACTGATATATATACTAAGGAGGCTAGTCCTTTCCTGGTATGGATCCTTTTCTTTTCTTTTCCTCTTTGAGATATTGATTACCTCATTTTATGAGAACCAGAGCTTCAAGGCTCTATGTGACTGATACCATCATGGAACTGTAAAATACACTACACACAGAGAAGTATTAGGACCAGCTCAATGACTGCTCAAGAGATGAGTACAGGAAGCAGTCGGATAAGAAAACTCCAATAAAAATAAAATACAAAAAAGCAATAACCAGCACCCCATCCTCTTGGGACCACTGTGAAAGTGCAGCCATTAGCTATACATGGTAGAAATATTCATTATGTATGATGAATTCATGTTTCAGAGTGCAACCCATCTTTTAACAAGCAAGTAGTGACATGATTAACAACCACTAATTCTAGAAAATTGATAAGTTGAATTCTCATGTATCTTTATTCAGCCCATAAATTAGGTATTATCATTATTAATTTTTATTTATAGGGCGCCACAAGGTGTCCGTAGCGCCGTATCTCTATGGTGTGTAACACTAAGGTGTTTATTAATGAAAAAGTGCATACCCTAAATATTAAATGCCTCAGAGGAATTGAAATTTGAACAAATGAAATATGTATAGCTTAAATGTAAGTTGTTCCTCAATGAAAGAGGTTTTGGTAAATACTGTAATTTTTTATATCATTGAATGGTTCATGGAAATAGGAGCATACAGATCGCTTCCAAACTGGCTGGCTGGTTAGTGTGTGTTTTGTGTCCAGGCCAACAGAACATACTGACATATGGTGATACATGCATTTAGTCAGATATGTTCAACAATGATGATGCCATGGTTTGGTGCACTTAAGATAAATGATTTGAATGAAAAATGAGTAGGCATGCAAGTCTTCCACTAGGTTTCAATGACATTGAAATGTGGTTGGAGCTGATACGTCCCAGTAGCAGTAAAGGAGAAAGCATTCCGGCTGTTGCCCTGGCTGTTAGGGCAACAGCTGGGGCACAGCCCCTTATGAAAGGAGATTAGTCACCGCAGTAGCGACTCATGACAATACCCCCCTTGAGGAATGATTAAGGAACCCTGACATCCTGGTTTACCAGGCAACTGTTTAAAAAAACTCCTTGATGCACTTGTAAGCATGTAGGTGCCTCCATGGTAACCAAGAATGTTCTGTCGGGCCATAGCCCTTCTAATGCACTAGAATATGAATTTGCTCCTGAAGTCTCTTGGAGTCAAGAGTTTTTTCCATGACAAATTCTTGGCATCCATCCACATTAAAATGCTGAGGTCTTTGTGATTTGCAGAGATTAGATTTGATTGGAGAAATAATGGGTTTCAACAAAGTGCAATGAAACATATTTAGAATTCTTAAGGAAGAAGGATGTTTCAGCGTGAAGGCATCAGAATTGACCTTTTTGATGAATGTAAATGGTCCAATGAACTTAGGCCCGAGCTTCTTATAGGGTTGCCTGAGCTTGATGTTCTGGGTGGAAAGCCAGTCTTCCTCAACCACTTTGAAGGAGCAATCTCTGCTGTGATGATACAAAAAGGATTTAGACTGGAACTAAGCCTGGAGCAAAGTAGAGTGAACCTTCTTCCCGATAATTTTGAGACAAGAAGCAGTAGAACTAATACCAGGAATGTCAGAAGAGCTGATGGAGGACAGAGAATTGGAAGCCAAAATTACAAAATAATGGAGACATGCGGGTGTAGGAATGACAGGAGTTATTATAGTCAAATTCAGCCCACGGAAGCAAACCTGTTCAATTATCATGAACTTTGGAGATAATCAAAGAAATTGTTCCAAATATTTACTAACCATTTCTGTCTGCCCGTTAGACAGCGGATGGAAGGAAAATGGTAGACTGATGTTAATCCCAAGGGGAGTACAGAAAGACCTGCAAAACTCAGTCTTGAAGTGGGAGCCACGATCGGAGTCAATATCTTTAGGAAGTCTGTGAAGATGAAAGCTATGCCGCATAAAAAATTATGCTAAAGTTTGAGCATTAGGTAGTTTTGCTAAGGAAACAAAGTGGGCCATTTTGCTAAACCGATCCACTACCACCCAGATACTTTTGTGGCCAGATGACCACGGCAGGTCTACAATAAAGTCCATCGAGAGATGTATCCAGGGTCTAATTGGAGTTGGTAAAGGCATAAACTGGCCCAAAGGACGGTTTCTGGAGGACTTTCCACTTGCACATTCCTTGCAAGAAAGCACAAAGTCCCTAACATCAGGGGACAGAGTGGGTCACAAGACAGAATGTGAGAAAATGGTTTTAAAGATCCCTGGATGTTCAGCAATTTTACTCTTGTGGAATTCAGACAGTATTGTCTTCCAAAGATGAAATGGAATGAATAATATATCTGCAGGGGTTTCTGGAGGAGCAATTTTCTGGAATTGGCAGAGAGTTGCCCCCCAAATTTTGAGTCAATCCAGCATGAATGGAGGGGGATGGAATGATGGGCAAACGTTAGCAGGTAGAGAATGACAAGAGATGGAGCTTTGGGAGAGTGCATTGGCTCTAACATTCTCGGAACTGGAGTTCAAACGTTTAGCAGACTCAATGACAATGAATAAAAGGTTCTTGTGATCAGTAATAACAGAGATCACATGATTAGCTCCCTCCAGGCAGTGACGCCACTCAGGCACCCAATTTATGGCTAAAAGCTCCCGATTGCCCACATCATAGTTAGCCTCAGTAGAAGAGAATTTTTGGGAAAAGTAAGCACAAGTATGTGATCTGTGATCACGGGAATCCTTCTGAGACAGCACAGCCCCTGCACCCACATCAAAATCATCAACTTCTACCACAAACAATTACTCCAGATTAGGGTGTCTCAGGATGGGGGTGGATATAAAGGCCAACCTAAGTACTTTGAAGGAGGCTGTAGCATCTGGAGTCCTGTTGGCAGCATCTGCCCCTTTGTGGGTTAGGGCAGTTATAGTCAACACAAAGGGGCAGAAAAGGAATGAATAAATGTTTGATAGTGATTTGCAAATCCAAAGAATCTTTGGATGGCCTTCAGATAGGTTGGATGCACCCAATCCGAGAGAGCATGGACCTTGTTGGGATCCATAGAGAATCCAGTGGAGAAGATTACAGACCCATGAAAGGAGATCTTCTGAACTTCGAACTCACACTTTTCCAGTTTAGCAAAGAGTTGATTCTACCAAAGCTTCAAGAGTACCTGTTTGACATGGAGACGGTGCTGAGCCAGGGACTGAGAGTAGATCAGAATATCATACAGGTACACCACAAAAAAAAGACCCAAAAAATAACTAAGCACATTGTTTATTAAATCCTGGAATACTGTGGATGCATAATAAAGACAAAAGGGCATGACCAGATATTCGTATTGGCCTCACTGGGTGTTAAAGGTGGCTTTCCATTCATCACCTTTTTGCTGCAGATGAGATTATATGCCCTGCGTAGATCAATCTTGGTGAACACTGTGACACCCCTGAGTTGATCGAAAAAAACTGAAATGAGCTGAAATGGCTAAGTGTTTTTACTGTGATTTTATTTAAACCACCTTGAATATTAATACAGAGTCATCGAATCCTCTCCTTCTTGGACACAAAAAAAAAATCTGGCACCCACTGGGGAAAAAAAGGGCCTGAAAAAGCCTCTTAGAAAGTTCTCCTGCACATGGTTTTACATAGCCATGGTTTCAAGTACAGAAAGAGAATATAATCTTCGCCTGGGCAGTTTGGAATCAGGGAATAGATCTATGGAACTATCACAATCTCGTTACAGGGGTAAGTTGTAGGTTGCATTTTTAGAGAAATCTTCCCAGAAGTCATGTAAGGGGAAGAAAGCTGCTCCGGCAGTGGCTGGAGAAAACGGACAGGTAAGGTCAGACATGAAGAAGAGCAGGATGTACTCCCGGGAACAATCTCACACTTGATCCAATCAATAACTGGATTGTGATGATGAAGCCAGGGATGTCCCAGGATAAGCGGTACTGAAGGACAATAATGAGGAAGAAGGACAAGGACTCAGTAGGAAGAGATCCCACAGTGAGCTGCAGAAGAGGTGCTTGGGAGAGGATCTTGTCCCTAGGCAAAGGACCTCCATAAAGACCACAGACTGGGATGGATGGATCAATTTTCATAGAAGAAATTCCTAAGGAGCTGACAAATCCGATGTCCAGGAAGTTATTTGCAGCACAACTGTCTAGAAAGGAAGAGATTTAGGTAGAACATGAAATCATGGAAATGAGAGTGGGATCCAAAACAGCATTTTCAGAAGATATCACTTGCAGACCTAGATGGACCTCTTCCTCATCCTCTAGGCTTACTCTTTTCCTGACTTTTTAGGACAGGAGCAGAAAATATGAATATTTGTTGCCACAGTAGAGACAGAGGCCTAGAGTACATCTTCTTGTTCTCTCTACCGGTTATGGTAGAGAGAACATACTCTATGGTATGACGCTAACTGCATAGGTTTAAATCTTTCTATAGAAGGAAAGAAGAGACCAAAGATATACAAGAAGGCACTTTTTTGTCTGCTTTTCTCTCTTTGATTTGTCTATCAATTTTAATGGCCAATTCCAACAGACCTGCCAGTGACGGATATTGCACCAGAGAGTCCTTGATCTGGTTGGACAAACCTAAGCAGAACTGACTACAAAGTGCAGGATCATTACACTTGTTGTCAGTGGACCACAACCTAAACTGGGCAGAATATTTGTTGACAGAACATTGACCCTGTTTTAACGATCTCAGATTATTCTCAGCAGAGGCCACCCGGTGCGGATCATCATACAGAAGACCTAGAACGTTAAAAAACGTATCCACAGATTGTAGAGTGGGACAACCATGAGTCAATCCAAAGGGCCCAGGTCTGGGGATCCCTCTGGAGCAAATAAATTACAATTCCCACCTTCTGTTGTTTGGAGTAGAAGTTCAGGGTCTCAAGCGAATGTACAGCTTGCAACTTTCTTTAAAAGTTTCAGATAATGTCTGCAGTCCCCAGAAAATTAATCCAGAAGGTTAAGTTTGGGCTCTACAGATGACACCAGGGTGGCTTGCGAGGATTTAGCAGCTTCCTCTTGTAGTGACAGATGGCGAGACACTTCCTGGATTACTTGAGACAAAGTTTGGATTTGTCTTTCCAAGACCTGCACAGGACTGGGTATAGTCTGGCTGGGGTCTATGAAAATGAAGTCATTCAGTAATTTCCTTTTTTGCCTGTTCTAATGTTAGGGCTAATGGCTACCTAGATACATTTTTAGAATAGATCACCTCTAGCAGCCACCTTTCCCATAGAGCTAGTATTGCTCACTGGTACTCAGATGCCCCCAGAACTTCACTCTAGTGGAGTAAAAGTTTATTACTGTTGACCGTAGCACAGAAGTACAATCAAGAAACAGGAGACAAATACCAGAAACAGTCCAAAGGTCGTGGGTTGGCAGCAAACAGGATAATTAGGGACAGAACAAAGGTCGGGGCTGGCAGCTAGCAAGGTATAATCCAAAAGACAGGCAGAGGTCAGGGACAATCATAAATCACACAGGGTCAAGAGTAAATTCAAAGGTCACAATGGGTAACAAATAGAAGTTGGCAGAGTATCCACAAACAGAGCAGGTCATCAATATGAGGCACAGCACACAGGACACTGTAAGTGACATGGAGGCTAAGCCCTCCCTGCCTTAAATACATAGGGCCTGAGTCATTAAGGCAGGCATACTGAGCACATCATGCAGTTGTTCGCAATGGCACGTAAAACGGTTCTGCATACTCCCAGAATCAGCAAGGAGAAGATCTCAAGATATGTGTGGTGTTGACTAGTTGACTATGGATGTAGGTTCACTCTGCTGTACTAGACCAGACACTGTGAGAGGCGTACAATACGTATTTGGAATATGAAATCTCAAAAGAACGCACAGAAAAAATAAATTAATCAATTAATGTTACCTGTCAATAATATAGTCATTTATGTTTAGAAATGGAAACTGTATAAAAACAAATATATATAATTTTTTTTCCAGTTGGAAAACATTTATTAGGCTGTCCTTAATGTCTACTATGCATAAAATGCATTTCTACAGTTGCTCCTAATTGCAGACACATGTTATAGCATGCATACGATACTGACCCAGGACTTAGAGTAGACCCTTAGCTGGTGCAAGAGATACGGCAGAAAAACAGGAAACTTTCACATATGCAGTGCTTCATTCCAACATGGCTGCATTCGCTTGAGCTTGGCACACCCACATTGTGCATCGAGTACGGACACATACCCTTCCCTGCCCTGTTCACTCCCCAAAATCGTAGGCCGTAATGACTGGCATTTGCATTGACATACGCAGCGGACCTGCTTTCATTTCCAAGTGTCCTTGTTCTGGACATATGCAGAAGGGAATTGTTTAAGATACGCACAAAAAAACAGAGATACTTCCCTTAATGTCTCAGGCCCATAGATGGGCCATAAGAATAGGGGAGCACAGGGGAGGTAATTAGCCTCTTGAATGTTAAAGAATTAAGCAGCTGTATGCCTGGCTGTCAGATTAGCTGGTCAACGGTGTTGAAGGAGAGAGTGCCCTGGCTGATGCCCTGGTGACAGCCAGGATGAGCAATCCAGAAGTTACCTCCTGGCCGCAAGGGCAACATCTGTGACGAGTTGAAAGGAGAAGAGTTTTAGTTACGCCTTTAATACAAGATCGTGTGCAAGGGGGACTGCTTGCAAATATAAGCATGCATATTCCAATTGCAGGGGTCCTGCCACTGAGTGCTCCAGGAAAGTACCAGTTGCAAGCAGGGAAAGCCATTCTGCAGGGGTTCC
Source organism: Mixophyes fleayi (assembly GCF_038048845.1). NCBI lineage: Eukaryota > Metazoa > Chordata > Amphibia > Anura > Limnodynastidae > Mixophyes > Mixophyes fleayi. The sequence goes on from NC_134404.1 coordinate 199,135,592, forward strand.
TGCACATTGAAAATTTTAAACCAATTAATATACAGATGTTTTTCCTGATGTGCCTAGGCCAACTTTTAAGACAAGGTTTTGCAAACAGTTTCAGAATCCCTATCCAGTTTGTCTTACCTCCCCCGGAATTTATGACCTGCATACGTTTTTCTGGACACATTAGCAAAAAAGGTGTAAAAAGAACTATGTGTTGGTCGCATGTTGGGCCCCTTTAATGCCCCCCTTTTCCAGACCTAGAAGTTTCTCCTGTTGGTGTTGTGCCAAAGTAAGTGGGCAAATGCCTTCTGATCCAACACCTGTCGTACTCGGCCACGGGTTCAGTGAACAACGTGATGGATCCCTGCGACAGTTCAGTCAATTATCAGTGGTTGAGTCTACTCTAGCTTTAGTTCAAGAGTTTGGACAAGGCATCCTCTTGTTCCAGCTGGACATTGAATCTGCATTACGTATGCTGCCTCCCTGATTCATTTTGATATATAGGCTTTAAGCTCTATGATGGTTTTCACATTGACCATTGTCTAACAATGGGTTGTTTCATTTCATGTGCATACTTTAAGGGGTTTAATTAATTCCTCCATTGGTGCATCCAAGCAGGGACTGGCATCACGGGATAGCTCATTACCTGGATGACATTTTGATAGTGGGATCTGCAACTTCCTTTAAATGTGTGGACACCTTACTTATGGCAAAATCTTTGTTTTCCATTTTAGGAATTCCTATTGCTCATGACAAAATGGAAGGTCCTACATCCTGCCTGTCTTTTTTGTAGATCGAAATCGACACGCAGATGGGCTCTTATTGTCTCCCCCTCGATAAGGTGCACAAAATGTAAGATTACATTTTCTGCATCCAGGGTGCCCCTTCTGTTCCCTTGCGTAAATTGCAACCCCTGTTAGATTCATTTAAATTTGCACATAGGTTTATTCCCATGTACTGTTTTTTTTGTTGAAAACTACAATGGTCACAACAGGCCTTACAGGCCCCCATGTCCCTGCTAAGTTATCAGAGGAAATCAGTTCTGATCTCCAGGTGTGGACAATATTCCAGAAAGTCTTTAATGGGGCACGTATTTGGCACTGCCCGCTTGCAGCTGGACTTGCATAAAGATGACTCGAGGTCCCAAGGTTTTGGGCACTACCTGAACAGAGAGTGGTGCGCCACTTATTGGCGGACTCATGGTGGCATTGCGGCCTGGTGACCAATTTACTAGTTTTAGAGCTCTTACCCATAATTGTGGCTATTGAGCTCTTGGCCTCATCATTAAGTGGGCACAAAATTGTATTTTGGTGCAATAATCTGGGTTTTATCCAATCAATCAACAGAGTGTACTATTTTTGCCTGCTATTGCCCTGTTACGACATCTGGTTTTACACTGCCTGGAAAACGACATCTCCTTTAGTGCGCAAAAAGAATCGCGGGTAGATAAAGACATAGTTTTCACGGTTCTTACGAGGAGACTCGGTAGATGTAGCGAAACCAGGAGATTCGAACAGTTTGGCACTACTCCAACAGGGCGCGGAGTCTAACGAGGAGACGGTGTTCACCAGGAACCGCCGCAAAGCGGTATGGGCTTAGCGGCGTCACCTCGCAGGTCGCGGTCCCTACTAGAGTACTGTACGGAAGTCCCAGGGAAGACTACAGGCAGTAGTACCGTAGGAAGGATGATCGATACACTAAGTAATGGTAATGAAGATAATGCAGATCGGTGTAACTCTGTAAACCACTGTGTGGTGTAAAGTTCAGGAGAATGAGCGTCAGCTCTGAAGACAAATGTAGTGAAGATGTCCGAAGATGAGCGTCAGCTCTGCAGGCCACTATGTGGTAAAAGTTCAGGAGGATGAGCGTCAGCTCTGAAGACAAACGTAGTGAAGATGTCCGAAGATGAGCGTCAGCTCTGCAGGCCACTATGTGGTAAAAGTTCAGGAGGATGAGCGTCAGCTCTGAAGACAAACGTATTGAAGATGTCCGAAGAGGCACTGAAGATAGAGAGGAGGTGCCTTTTAAACTTGCCAACAGTGAGAAGGACCAATCAGCAGGGAGCATGAGAATTGGAGTCATCGCCGGGTCTGCGCATGTGCAGACCCGAATCCAAGATGGCGGCGCCCAGCGGGGAGCGGAGTGCCGATGAGAGGTGAGTTTTGCCGGGTGTCAGGTGCGCTGCCTGAACACCCAGCGCGTGATAGTACCCCCCCTTTAAAGACGGGCACTGCACGTCTACTGCAAGGTTTCAGAGGAAACTTCTTGTGGAATTTATCCAGCAGGTAGGGAGCGTGGATGTCAGAGGCACGAACCCAAGAGCGCTCTTCGGGGCCGAAGCCCTTCCAATCAACGAGGTATTTAAAGCCGCCTTTACAATTTTTTGAGTCCAAGATTTGTTTGAGTTCGAGCTCTTCCTCTTGATGGACTCCAGGAGTGGTGGAAGGAGCTACCGAAGTAAATCGATTAATCATCAGAGGTTTTAATAAAAACACATGGAAAGAGTTAACAATACGAAGAGATGCTGGTAATCGTAATTTACAGCAGACTGGGTTAATAACTTCAGAGATGCTGTATGGGCCAATAAATCGCGGAGCCAATTTCATGCAGGGGACTCTGAGGCGTATATTCTTGGTGGAGAGCCACACTCTATCACCAACCTTGAAGATGGGAAGAAATCGTCGTTTTTTATCCGCGGCCAGTTTGTAGCGTGTAGAAGTTTTCTTAAGGCAAAACCTTACTTGTCTCCAAATGGTGAGGAATTTGTTATATAGAGAATTGGCTGCAGGCACCTGGGTGGGTGGGAGGGACACAAATTCAGGAAGGGACGGATGATGTCCATAGACCACTAAGAAAGGAGATTTGGAAGACGACTCGTGGAAGGCATTATTGTGGGCACACTCCGCCCATGGTAGAAGATCAACCCAGTTGTCCTGGTTGGCAGAAGAGAACATCCTAAGGTAAGTCTCCAGATCCTGGTTCACCCTTTCGGTCTGTCCATTGGATTGAGGATGATATCCAGATGATAAACTCAGTTTGATACCCAATAATTTGCAGAGAGCTCTCCAAAACTTTGAAACGAATTGGACACCTCGATCGGAAACTATGTTGAGCGGACAACCATGTAGGCGAAATATCTCCTTAACAAAGTGGACCGCCAGGACTGGAGAGGATGGAAGCCCCAGAAGTGCCGTGAAATGGGCCATTTTAGAAAATCGATCCACTACCACCCATATAACAGTACAATTTTTACTAGGTGGGAGATCTGTAATAAAATCCATGCTTATATGGGTCCATGGTTCACGAGGTATGGGTAATGGAAGTAATAAGCCCGCAGGAGACTGATGTGTGGATTTGTTCTGAGAACAAACGTTACAGGAGGAGACGAAGTATTTAACGTCCATATGAAGACTGGGCCACCAATAGTTCCTGGAGATTAATTCAATGGTTTTGCGGGAACCGGTATGTCCAGCGAAGACGGTGGAGTGATAATGTTTCAGCAGCTTGTGGCGAGGACTAGGAGAGACAAAACTTTTCCCAGGTGGAGGTTTAGCGGATTTGAGCTGAGTTGCTAAGACTAGGCATTTAGGGTCTAAAATGGGATGAACAGAATCCTTCTCTGTGCCTTCATGAGTGGAAAATGCACGAGAAAGGGCATCAGCTCTTTTATTCTTAATGCCAGGTTTGAAAGTAATGCGGAGTTCGAAGCGAGAAAAGAATAATGACCAGCGTGCTTGTCTGGGATTCAAGCACTGAGCGGTTTGGAGGTAGAGTAAGTTTTTGTGATCCGTGAAGATAGTCACTGGATGCAGGGCTCCCTCGAGAAGATATCGCCATTCAGCTAGTGCCGCTTTGATTGCCAATAACTCTTTATCTCCTATGGTGTAATTTTTCTCAGCCGGGAGGAATTTCCTAGAAAAAAAGGCACACGGATGGAATTGGGCCAGAGGAGATTTCTGTGAGAGAACAGCCCGATGCCCACATTGGAGGCATCAATCTCTAGAAAGAACGGAGAGGAGACGTCCAGTTGTTGGAGAATAGGTGCAGAGACAAAAGCTTGTTTCAAGAAGTCAAAGGCCTCGAGAGGGGCTGAAGACCATGATTTAGGGTTGGAACCCTTTCGAGTTAGAGCCACAATAGGTGCCACGATGGTAGAGTAGCCCTGGATGAAGCGCCTATAGTAGTTGGCGAATCCGAGGAATCGCTGAATAGGTTTCAGCCCAAGGGGAAGAGGCCATTCTAAAATTGCTTTGACTTTGTCTGGGTCCATTTGTAGCCCGGATCCAGATACGATGTATCCCAGGAATGGCATCTGAGGGAGCTCGAAGACACACTTCTCCAGTTTGCAAAAGAGTCAATAGTGTCGTAATCTGGAAAGAACCTCCTTCACATGCCTACAGTGCGAGGTGATGTCAGGAGAGAACACCAAGATATCATCTAGATATACCACGACACAGAGGTATAGTAAATCTCTAATAATCTCATTGATAAAACTCTGAAAAACGGCGGGGGCGTTGCACAGACCAAAGGGCATTACCAGATATTCGTAATGCCCATCGCGGGTATTAAAAGCCGTCTTCCATTCGTCTCCTGCTCTGATCCTGATGAGATTATATGCGTCCCGTAGATCGAGTTTGGTGAAGATCCTCGCTCCTTTGATACGATCAAACAGTTCGGTGATAAGCGGAATCGGGTATCGGTTTTTGACCGTAATTGCGTTTAAACCACGGTAATCGATGCAAGGTCTTAACGATCCATCTTTTTTTTTAACAAAGAAAAACCCCGCTCCCGCAGGTGATGAGGAGGGTCTGATAAAGCCTCGGGATAGGTTCTCTTTAACATATTCAGACATGGAAGAGGTCTCGGGTATGAAGAGGGGGTACACTCGACCCCGAGGAGGTATTTTACCCGGCTGCAGTTCGATAGGACAGTCCCATGAGCGATGGGGTGGCAGATGCTCCGAGCGGACTTTGTCAAATACGTCTAAAAAGGAGTAATACTGTTTGGGCAGAACGGTGACCTTGGTATTGGAGGAAGTGGAAATGGAGCCAAGGGGTTGGACTCGCGTCAAACATTTCAGTAGACAAGTAGGACCCCAGGACAGAATCTGCGAGGTAGACCAGTCAAGTTGAGGAGAGTGCTGCTGGAGCCATGGTAGAGCTAGGATGATGGGGTAGTGGTAGCTGGTAGCATGTGGAAGGTAATCACTTCACGATGTAAGGCTCCTACTTGGAGGATGATGGGTTCATTCCGGGTTTTTACTGTACCATTGGCTATACGGGAGCCGTAATAGAGACAGGAATTTCCAGCGGTACAGTTGGTATAGAAACCTGCGAAATTAAAGAAAAAGAGATAACATTTCCGGCTGCTCCAGAGTCCAACATAGCAGAAGTGTGAACGGGACCACGTGGACCGTGAAGGGTAAAAGGGAGCAGATATTAGAAATTCCAAATGAGGGAGAGGTTTTAGAAAGCCCTAATCTGACCTCTCCGGAGCAGGTTAGGGTCTGGCATTTCCCGACCTCTTGGGACAAACATTCAATAGATGATCCGGATCCGCACAGTAAAGGCACAACTTATTCCTTAGTCTTCTGTCACGTTCTTCTGGAGTTAATCGAGAGCGCCCAATTTGCATGGGTTCCTCCATTGTCACCGGGTGGGTGAAGCGAGGCGCGAGTCTGGGGGTGCTGCGCCGGGAGGAGTCCTTCTCTGAAGATCGTTCGCGGAAATGTAGATCCACGCGATTGCATAGTGAGATCATGGCATCTAACGCAGTGGGGAGTTCTTGAGAAGCTAAAGCATCCTTGATCTTGTCAGACAGACCCTGCCAGAACGTTGCTACCAAAGCTTCGTTGTTCCAGCGTAATTCTGATGACAACATTTGAAACCAAATAACATACTGAGCCACGGAGTGGGAACCTTGGCGCAGGCGGAGAATGCTAGACGCTGCTGAGGTCACCCTTCCTGGTTCGTCAAAAATTCTGCGAAAAGCGGCAATGAAGGCAGCACTGTCGGCCAGGATTGGGTCATCAAGTTCCCAGAGAGGTGAGGCCCAGGCTAAGGCTTGACCAGAAAGTAAGGATATTAGGTATGCCACCTTAGAGCGCTGGGTTGGGAAATTCTGTGGTTGGAGTTCAAATTGTATAGAACACTGGTTCAAGAAACCCCGGCAGGTTGCAGGATCTCCATCCAATTTAGAAGGTGTTGGAATCCGAAGAGTCGAATTGGAAGCAGCTGCAGGAGCAGGTGCCGGCGGACTAGCCGCTTGAACCGGTGGAGTTGCTTGCAGTGAGTCAAAGCTGGCCGCCAGACTTTGGAAGCCCTGTAATAGCTGTCGTCGGATCACATCTTGTTGCTCTACACGGTTGAGCAAGTGCTGAAACATGTCCTTAGCAGATGGTTCCACGTTAGATTCCGACATGTTAATGACAATGTTTTTTGGCCTGTTCTTACTGTCACGGTTCTTACGAGGAGACTCGGTAGATGCAGCGAAACCAGGAGATTCGAACAGTTTGGCACTACTCCAACAGGGCGCAGAATCTAACGAGGAGACGGTGTTCACCAGGAACCGCCGCAAAGCGGTATGGGCTTAGCGGCATCACCTCGCAGGTCGCGGTCCCTACTAGAGTACTGTACGGAAGTCCCAGGGAAGACTACAGGCAGTAGTACCGTAGGAAGGATGATCGATACACTAAGTAATGGTAATGAAGATAATGCAGATCGGTGTAACTCTGTAAACCACTGTGTGGTGTAAAGTTCAGGAGAATGAGCGTCAGCTCTGAAGACAACTTTAGGGGAGATGTCCAAAGATGAGCGTCAGCTCTGCAGACCACTATGTGGTAAAAGTTCAGGAGAATGAGCGTCAGCTCTGAAGACAAATGTAGTAAAGTTGTCCGAAGATGAGCGTCAGCTCTGCAGACCACTATGTGGCGGAGAGTTCCGTAGAGTGAGCGTCAGCTCTGCAGGCCACTATATGGCGGAGAGTTCCGTAGAGTGAGCGTCAGCTCTGCAGACCACTATGTGGTAAAAGTTCAGGAGGATGAGCGTCAGCTCTGAAGACAAATGTAGTGAAGATGTCTGAAGATGAGCGTCAGCTCTGCAGGCCACTATGTGGCGGAGAGTTCCGTAAAGTGAGCGTCAGCTCTGCAGGCCACTATGTGGTAAAAGTTCAGGAGGATGAGCGTCAGCTCTGAAGACAAACGTAGTGAAGATGTCCGAAGATGAGCGTCAGATCTGCAGTCCAGAAAGGAGGTAGATAACTGGAAAGTATCAGGAAGCCACTTCAATCACCCGGAGGTAACACAAAGAACAGGCACTGAATATAGAGAGGAGGTGCCTTTTAAACTTGCCGCCAGTAAGAAGGACCAATCAGCAGGGAGCATGAGAATTGGAGTCATCGCCGGGTCTGCGCATGCGCAGACCCGAATCCAAGATGGCGGCGCCCAGCGGGGAGCGGAGCCCCGATGAGAGGTGAGTTCTGCCGGGTGTCAGGTGCGCTGCCTGAACACCCGGCGCGTGATAATAGTAGACCCCCTTTCGCACTTTCTTTGGCGACAATTTTGAGCTCCTGCACCTCATGCTAATCCTACGGGCCCTCCCTGTCCTACTTATGTTTGGCAGATCATCATGCTGGTATATTGGGACTCCTTGAATTCTTGGGTTCTCGAGGACATCGGGATGCGGTTCAGAGCAATAATATGTTGGCTTTTATGTGTCACCATTATCAGGCCAGTGCCTCTAAGATGTTTATATCTGCTATGCTGGCAGGTATTTCATTTATGGCTCATTTGTACAGAGCAGAGGACCTTAGGATCTTCCTGATCTCCAAGGCCCTTAGAGGTTTGGCACACAATAGACTTGTTCCCAAGGATAATAGGAGACCTGTGGACATACAATTGTTACACCAGTTAGTAGACTCTCTAAAATTTGTTACATCTGATATCTACGAGTCACTGCTATTTTGCACTGCATTTCTGCTAGTCTTCTTTGGCACTTTTAGAATACTTGAGTTAGTTCAACAGTCGAAGTGGAGCACAGATTTGGATTTGCTGGCTCGACATATACGGATTCATGATATCAAAATAACTTGTAAACCAGGAAAAGTTTGCTGAGTCGACATACCGTCTCACGGGATATAAAAATTTGAGCGCTGGCTTTGTCCAAGCAGTTATCAGGGTTAAGCTGGGTCTGCACTTCTTGCGAGGACAATATCTTTTACTGAACAAATTCGTGCTCTGATGACCGCTCAGAAGGAATGGTTACATTGCCTGACTGATTTGTAGCCGGATTATAATCTAGGTTGCACACGATCGGGACTAACCTATATCCGACTGGACATTTTGAGGACCTACTGACATTGCCGAACGAATGCTCCATTTTCTGGATTCCTCCGGAGGTTATAGCTGATACTGGTAAGCAATTGTTTGATTTGATCTAGGAGTATATCATGGGATTCTTACTAGGAGCAAAACTAAAGAGGCACACGGCGGGGAATTGTGAAACGCCGGATCATCATAACTTGTATTAAGTTGAGCCTCGGTGGCCTGTGGATTCCGTTTGGACTGTTTACTTCTTTATATATGTCATCAGTTTGATTGATCATTTCCTTTAGGAGAAGGACTTAAGGGTTATTCCCTTTATTATACTCTTATCGGTCATATTCTAATTAGAGCACGGATACATTTAAAGATCATATGATTATTATTTAGAATATATGTTATAGTGCTCGCTCTACTACTATATTGGTAAATAGCATGTTTTTTATACTCATTTTTTATGCGATTATGTATTTTATTCTAAGTGATTATTAAATGTTTGCATTTTGATTTATCCTTTTTACCTATTTTCATTTATTTGAGAAGTTTTCCAGGAACAAAACCTGGGTGCGTCTTATACAGGGGTAGCGATACAGGGGTAGCGTTACAGGGGCAGCGGGGACAGTAATCCAGGAGGAGGGGGACAGGCAGCGTGTCAGCGGGGATGCAGCAGGCAGAGTGTCAGCGGGGATCCAGCAGGCGGGGACAGGCAGCATGTCAGCGGGGATGCAGTAGCCAGCAGGCAGAGTGTCAGCAGGGATCCAGCAGGCGGAGACAGGCAGCGTGTCAGCGGGGATGCAGTAGCCAGCAGGCAGAGTGTCAGCGGGGATCCAGCAGGCGGAGACAGGCAGCGTGTCAGCGGGGATGCAGTAGCCAGCAGGCAGAGAGTCAGCGGGGATCCAGCAGATGGAGACATGCAGCGTGTCAGCGGGGATGCAGTAGCCAGCAGGCAGAGTGTCAGCGGGGATCCAGGAGGAGGGGGACAGAGGCACAGTGGCAGCAATTGCAGGGAGAGTGTGCTGCCCGGCTGCTCTGATCACTATCAAAGCAGCCGGCCATTACACTCTCCCTGCCTTTTTTGACAGCTACCGTAATATTTTTTTTCAAAATTTCGGGGCCAAAACTAAGGTGCGTCTTATACATGGGAGCGCCTTATACATGGGGAAATAGTGTATATATATGCTATTTATTTATCACCATTCCACAGCGCAGCTCCCATTTTTTTTTTCTTAAACCCCCTTCGAGGACAGTAATCCAGGAGGAGGGGGACAGGCAGCGTGTCAGCGGGGATGCAGCAGGCAGAGTGTCAGCGGGGATCCAGCAGGCGGGGACAGGCAGCATGTCAGCGGGGATGCAGTAGCCAGCAGGCAGAGTGTCAGCAGGGATCCAGCAGGCGGAGACAGGCAGCGTGTCAGCGGGGATGCAGTAGCCAGCAGGCAGAGTGTCAGCGGGGATCCAGCAGGCGGAGACAGGCAGCGTGTCAGCGGGGATGCAGTAGCCAGCCGGCAAAGTGTCAGCGGGGATCCAGCAGGCGGAGACAGGCAGCGTGTCAGTGGGGATGCAGTAGCCAGCAGGCAGAGAGTCAGCGGGGATCCAGCAGATGGAGACATGCAGCGTGTCAGCGGGGATGCAGTAGCCAGCAGGCAGAGTGTCAGCGGGGATCCAGGAGGAGGGGGACAGAGGCACAGTGGCAGCAATTGCAGGGAGAGTGTGCTGCCCGGCTGCTCTGATCACTATCAAAGCAGCCGGCCATTACACTCTCCCTGCCTTTTTTGACAGCTACCGTAATATTTTTTTTCAAAATTTCGGGGCCAAAACTAAGGTGCGTCTTATACATGGGAGCGCCTTATACATGGGGAAATAGTGTATATATATGCTATTTATTTATCACCATTCCACAGCGCAGCTCCCATTTTTTTTTTCTTAAACCCCCTTCGAGGACAGTAATCCAGGAGGAGGGGGACAGGCAGCGTGTCAGCGGGGATGCAGCAGGCAGAGTGTCAGCGGGGATCCAGCAGGCGGGGACAGGCAGCATGTCAGCGGGGATGCAGTAGCCAGCAGGCGGAGTGTCAGCAGGGATCCAGCAGGCGGAGACAGGCAGCGTGTCAGCGGGGATGCAGTAGCCAGCAGGCAGAGTGTCAGCGGGGATCCAGCAGGCGGAGACAGGCAGCGTGTCAGCGGGGATGCAGTAGCCAGCCGGCAAAGTGTCAGCGGGGATCCAGCAGGCGGAGACAGGCAGCATGTCAGTGGGGATGCAGTAGCCAGCAGGCAGAGAGTCAGCGGGGATCCAGCAGATGGAGACATGCAGCGTGTCAGCGGGGATGCAGTAGCCAGCAGGCAGAGTGTCAGCGGGGATCCAGGAGGAGGGGGACAGAGGCACAGTGGCAGCAATTGCAGGGAGAGTGTGCTGCCCGGCTGCTCTGATCACTATCAAAGCAGCCGGCCATTACACTCTCCCTGCCTTTTTTGACAGCTACCGTAATATTTTTTTTCAAAATTTCGGGGCCAAAACTAAGGTGCGTCTTATACATGGGAGCGCCTTATACATGGGGAAATAGTGTATATATATGCTATTTATTTATCACCATTCCACAGCGCAGCTCCCATTTTTTTTTTCTTAAACCCCCTTCGAGGACAGTAATCCAGGAGGAGGGGGACAGGCAGCGTGTCAGCGGGGATGCAGCAGGCAGAGTGTCAGCAGGGATCCAGCAGGCGGGGACAGGCAGCATGTCAGCGGGGATGCAGTAGCCAGCAGGCAGAGTGTCAGCAGGGATCCAGCAGGCGGAGACAGGCAGCGTGTCAGCGGGGATGCAGTAGCCAGCAGGCAGAGTGTCAGCGGGGATCCAGCAGGCGGAGACAGGCAGCGTGTCAGCGGGGATGCAGTAGCCAGCCGGCAAAGTGTCAGCGGGGATCCAGCAGGCGGAGACAGGCAGCGTGTCAGTGGGGATGCAGTAGCCAGCAGGCAGAGAGTCAGCGGGGATCCAGCAGATGGAGACATGCAGCGTGTCAGCGGGGATGCAGTAGCCAGCAGGCAGAGTGTCAGCGGGGATCCAGGAGGAGGGGGACAGAGGCATAGTGGCAGCAATTGCAGGGAGAGTGTGCTGCCCGGCTGCTCTGATCACTATCAAAGCAGCCGGCCATTACACTCTCCCTGCCTTTTTTGACAGCTACCGTAATATTTTTTTTCAAAATTTCGGGGCCAAAACTAAGGTGCGTCTTATACATGGGAGCGCCTTATACATGGGGAAATAGTGTATATATATGCTATTTATTTATCACCATTCCACAGCGCAGCTCCCATTTTTTTTTTCTTAAACCCCCTTCGAGGACAGTAATCCAGGAGGAGGGGGACAGGCAGCGTGTCAGCGGGGATGCAGCAGGCAGAGTGTCAGCGGGGATCCAGCAGGCGGGGACAGGCAGCATGTCAGCGGGGATGCAGTAGCCAGCAGGCAGAGTGTCAGCAGGGATCCAGCAGGCGGAGACAGGCAGCGTGTCAGCGGGGATGCAGTAGCCAGCAGGCAGAGTGTCAGCGGGGATCCAGCAGGCGGAGACAGGCAGCGTGTCAGCGGGGATGCAGTAGCCAGCCGGCAAAGTGTCAGCGGGGATCCAGCAGGCGGAGACAGGCAGCGTGTCAGTGGGGATGCAGTAGCCAGCAGGCAGAGAGTCAGCGGGGATCCAGCAGATGGAGACATGCAGCGTGTCAGCGGGGATGCAGTAGCCAGCAGGCAGAGTGTCAGCGGGGATCCAGGAGGAGGGGGACAGAGGCACAGTGGCAGCAATTGCAGGGAGAGTGTGCTGCCCGGCTGCTCTGATCACTATCAAAGCAGCCGGCCATTACACTCTCCCTGCCTTTTTTGACAGCTACCGTAATATTTTTTTTCAAAATTTCGGGGCCAAAACTAAGGTGCGTCTTATACATGGGAGCGCCTTATACATGGGGAAATAGTGTATATATATGCTATTTATTTATCACCATTCCACAGCGCAGCTCCCATTTTTTTTTTCTTAAACCCCCTTCGAGGACAGTAATCCAGGAGGAGGGGGACAGGCAGCGTGTCAGCGGGGATGCAGCAGGCAGAGTGTCAGCGGGGATCCAGCAGGCGGGGACAGGCAGCATGTCAGCGGGGATGCAGTAGCCAGCAGGCGGAGTGTCAGCAGGGATCCAGCAGGCGGAGACAGGCAGCGTGTCAGCGGGGATGCAGTAGCCAGCAGGCAGAGTGTCAGCGGGGATCCAGCAGGCGGAGACAGGCAGCGTGTCAGCGGGGATGCAGTAGCCAGCCGGCAAAGTGTCAGCGGGGATCCAGCAGGCGGAGACAGGCAGCATGTCAGTGGGGATGCAGTAGCCAGCAGGCAGAGAGTCAGCGGGGATCCAGCAGATGGAGACATGCAGCGTGTCAGCGGGGATGCAGTAGCCAGCAGGCAGAGTGTCAGCGGGGATCCAGGAGGAGGGGGACAGAGGCACAGTGGCAGCAATTGCAGGGAGAGTGTGCTGCCCGGCTGCTCTGATCACTATCAAAGCAGCCGGCCATTACACTCTCCCTGCCTTTTTTGACAGCTACCGTAATATTTTTTTTCAAAATTTCGGGGCCAAAACTAAGGTGCGTCTTATACATGGGAGCGCCTTATACATGGGGAAATAGTGTATATATATGCTATTTATTTATCACCATTCCACAGCGCAGCTCCCATTTTTTTTTTCTTAAACCCCCTTCGAGTGACTTATTCCTTGTGCACATGAATGGTTCCGTCTCTCAGCAAATACCAATTCAATGCACGGTTCACAAGAGCTTTAGAGGTTATAGGTCTAGATATGGCTCTCTACGGCACCCACTCCTTTAGGCTATGTGAGCTGTCTTGGCTGGCTCTTCCCTTGCCAGTATTAAATCCCTTGGCAGATGGAAATCCAAAGCCTGAAAAAAGTATATTAGACCGAATAAATGATTGGCCAAATGAACTGTTTCGGCAACCCATGGCTTTGCTGCTTGTTGTGTTTAGCTCAAGCATGAAGGGATTTTTCCTGGTTTTTTCTTTGGATCAAAGCCTGATTAGCTACATGCTTCTTGTTTTTTGGGGGATTTTTACCTTCATATGGGTTACCATTTTCCTCTCCTGTCACCCCCTATGCCGCACTCCAGACTCAGCATAGTCGGAAGCCTAATCTGCTGTATATTAGTGTATTTCCCTATGTGTAAGCTTACGTTCAATAATCTTTATCGCAGGTATTCCGAAGTGGAAGAGGCAAATATGAGTTGTGGGACACTCATATGTGTTCTGGGCGTTCAGACACAGGATTGCCTCAAATTGGTCCTCCTTCTTATTCCCTGTAGAAGTGCATTGGTTGGCGGATGGGTTCTTTGCTATCCAGCCTTTATTCTCCTGCTGACCCAGGAGATAACAAAATGGGGGCCACCAGACATAATTGTAGTACACCTGGGATGGACTAATTTGGGTAAATAATTAGGTCTCATTATTAGCATTCAGGAGAATTTGAGGACATTAAAATCCAGATGGCCGGCCATTATTTTGTTCTGGTTGGAAGTGGTTTCATGACTCTGTTGGCACGGTGATAATTCCTTGACAGTTATGCAGAGGCTTGTTAAAAAGCATAATCACTCTACAGGATATGAGATCCGGTCCCTTAGGGGAGTTTGTTATTGACCACCCGTTAATCTCGGTGGATCAGGTCCAATTGTATAGAAGGGATGGGGAAGGTCTATGGCTGTTCATAGAAAAGATGTATTGGAAGGTGGGGGCTGGCTTATGTAATTTGGTGGCTGTCTGTCGGTCTGTTAAAGGATGACAGCGGTGGTGGGAAAGCACTGTGATCAGCGACTGATACATATGGCGCTTTGTGTGGGCATGTCATTGTGAGTCTAGAGGGAGTGAAGTCACTCTCACACCTGATTTTGCACAAACCATTCAGTAAGAGATGTTATCCTTAGTTAGTGGATTCAGGGCCATTTTTCCATCCTTGCTTCAGTATTCAGTTGTTCTAGTTGTCCCACATTTTGCTTTATCCGCCACCAATTTACTTGAATAAACTGTGACCTATTTTGTCAAGTGATCTACGTGTCAGAGTCTGTATTTTATTACAGTATTTTAAGTCTTAATATTGGAGGGCAATTGTGCAGTGGAAAGATGCTATCAAGGATATGTAGTTTATGACTGAATTAAAGGTTGCAATATAAATATATATTATATTCTTTTGTCTTTCTTTTAATATTAACTTATCTGAAGTATTTAAAAAGATACCCACAGTTTTTTAAAAATTTTGCTGAGTTAATTAGCTTTCATTTTAAAGCTTCAAGTCCTCTCTAATGGTACCATATAATACTTATTTTGCAATTTTTTTTAACTGTGTCTATAAGGAGTGTTGGGAGTTTCCATTTGTTTGTTGTCATCACAAACTCTGTGGAGGTCCTATAAAGTGACATTGAAAACATTTCCTTGAAGTTTTCCAATGCAAATTTCAACAGGAAATATTCAGAATAATGTATCTGACCTTTAAAAAGTAATAGGATTATATTTGAAGATCTTCAAAAGATGAATTTCAGATTAATATATAAAGTGGCTTAACATATGCAATGTAACAAGTAGGTTTTATAGTAACTGTTACATAAACTATGACTCCTTAGATCTGATCATTTCCTTGCCTCTGCTTGATGCATTATTTATTTTTGCCTTTTGAAAATGACTGTTTCTTCAATGAAATATACTGAATCTGGAAGGGCAGCAGAATCACAAGAGAAATTGTTTTAATTTGTTCCTCCAAAATATAATGCATATATATGAAATCAATTTTCAAGTTAAATATGTGTAAGCAGCCTATGAAAAGTGGACATTGCAGTTATTAAAAAAAGATTAACAGTTGATGTTTTCACATGTTAAAAGGCCCATCTTTACCATTCCTCTTACCACTCTACTAATAATAAATGACACTACACATTGCTTTGGCAAATAAAGAAGTTTATTAATACAGAACATTGCATGGTGGAGGAGAAAACAAAACGCAGTTTGGCTAGGACCAATGCTCCTAATATGACAGAGAGGGCCATTTACCTTCTCAGCGGTGTCTGTACCGAAATAAAATTAAAGTGTGTCCATCTAAATGCTTTCTGGCTATGCCTGGTTCACTGGTTCACTCAGGAACCAAGGAATGCCACGATACCTAAACCTTGCAAAACTTTTTTAAATATGCTCGATGAACAAACCCATACCCTCTTCCATCAAGTGAACTCCATTTGACCTATAAAGGAGAGCACAATGGAATTAAATTAAAGGATGCTCGATTTGCAAGCCACCAAGAGAGTATTCTAACCTGACCACCACAGGAGTTACTTTCCTATGCGCTGTCTCAACCACCATCTCATCGTGAAAAGACATCCATACACTTGAGGAACTATACTGGACTAATTGAGGGCCAAGTCAGGTCATAAGGAATGTATCCACGCCAGGTCAGATTGTTTGTGTAGAATTAGAATGATGGACTTAATATGATCCAAATCCACCTCCCAACAGGCATTCTCCCCACAGACTGTGGTCTAAAACCAAGCCAGCGAGATCCCCTCTGACCCAACCAGGAAACCAATAGAGGCCCGAGAAAGGAGGAAGTGTCTGCTGCTGCCCTTTATAAAGCGGGTCAGTGTAGTGCTATAAACTGTAAGCCATGGTAGAAAATCCCAACATCAATCAAAAAAAGGGAGGCACTCAGGCATGTGATAATGGCGGAGCCCAACAAGTGAGGCAGCAAAGACACAAAGGATGTTGTCCCATAATACAGCCAGACTGTTGCAGTATGAGCAGGAGGCAGAGCCTGAAGCAAGCAGTAAAGAAGAACGGGCAGCAAAAAGGAAAAAAGGGGAAGAAGTAACCCAAAGATGAAGCACCGAAGACACAAGCGAAGGAAAAACCATAAAAAAAACCTTGTGACTCCAACTCCACATATAGAGGAAAAAATAGGCAAATCCCTTTGCACCATTGCTCCCAAAGGCAACAAGGACCAAAGTACTGCTTCACTGAAAGAGAAAAAGAGCGGAAAAGAAAAAAGTAAAGAGCTGAAAAGAAGGAAAGAAAGTCAGGACAGCAGAGGATGGCTCACATACCTCTTGTAAGCATTCAACTTCCACCTGCCCAATTGCTGGATGCATTGAATTGACGTGCCATCTACAGCAGTGGGCTTGGTCTCTTAAATCCTAAAGGAATGCACACCAAATAGCATGCCATGTAGACCCATCATGATAACCTTTTGCATTCTTAGCCAAAATGCATGAGGATGGAACTAACTGAGAAGATTCCAACATTTCACCCACCCTGAAAGCTAAAAATAATATTACACAAGTGGCGCTAACCAATGAACTTTCAAACGCGCCATGCGCCACCCCTTCAAACGCCCGCAGCATGTCCCTCAACATAGTGGGGCGAATTGGCCTCCTCTGGTCAGGGAGGACAGTGACATATCACGACACAATCGCTCCGCTGCATCTGTGAATAGCTTCAACTTTCTACTGGACACAGAGGACTCAGGTCATAAGCGCACCCTGATGAAATCCCCCAAAAAAATGTCCTAGACCAACAAATCGTCCCTGATCTCATCAGACAGGGGGATATTGCAGTGAGGCCTGGTGAAACCCGAGGGTTGCCCGTTTGAACTTACAGCAAAAAATCCAACCAATAGGGATCACCCTACAGGCCAAATTGAACAGGCCCAAAATGGATAGTGCCTTCCTCAACATCACTTTTGGGGACCCACGGATATCAGCGATCATTGCTTGCAGTTTATTGACTGTATAAGATGATACCTGACATAGCACTAAAACCGTTCAATCTCTATTCTTAAATAGACATAGATATTGACACAGATGCTTAGTGGGACCCTCCATCTTATCTGGAGCAATAGGACCCCAGGGGAAAAGAAGCAAAACAAAACTCTAGGACTGACCCATCCCCACCACCAAGAAATCATCCAAGTAATGACCATTTGGGGAATGACCAGTCCCTGCTTTAACAAACCAATGCAGGAAGGAACTGAAGCATTGAAAAATGAGTAGGAAATGACACATCCCATAACACAGTGGATAGGATCTGGTACTAATCTAGGTTAGCGCTCGCCTGCCAGAGGTGTGAAGTCTAATGAGCTCTCTGGTGTTCACCAAGAACCACCGCAAGCCAGGGTGGACTTAGCTGCTGAGAGCTCACAGGTTGAGGTCCATTGGCCTGCCCCAAGATGTAGCACTTATGGAAAGAAAACCCCAGTATGTAGGAGGAGGATAGGAGTGGTAGTCAGACAGCAGAGTAGGAATTTCGTAGTCAGGGTAAGCCGGATCTGGTACACAATTGGTAGGCAAAGTACAGTATCAGCAGGTGGTCTCAGAGTGAGGGCGATCAGGGTTCGGTATACAATCGGGCGGCGAAGTGCAAAATCAGAAAGTGGAGCGCAGAGTCAGAGCTGGGTCTGGTGTACAAGGATTCAGCAGCGAATTGTCAACAAGCCGGGTCGGTACCCAAAAGTGCAGGAGAGACAAGAATGGTCAGAAAGGCAGCACTGGTACACAGGAGTCAGTCAATGAAGCATGTAGCACACTAAATCCACGAAAATAATGGAGACAGGAAGCCTACAAATTTTTCTGACACTAACCAAGTGTCAGAGTGAGGTTTAAATAAACTTTGCAGTTTTAAATTCCCTGCCCCGGGTTGCAGTCATGTGACCGCTGATACCCGGAAGTGTGGCTTGGACAGCAGAGAGAACGGCACTGTAGCGTGAAGCGATAAACTTTGTAACAGGGAGGCACTTATCCACTTAGAAGCCATAGCTTAAAACCCATGGAAAGAAACAATTTAGGGTGCAGAGGAAGAAAAGCAGATTCAATACCGACCTTAGCCAGCAAAGGCCCCTTTCTAAAAAAACATTAGCCATCTCCAAAACAAATTTAAATGATTGATAAGACAAACTAGAGAACCATTCTGGAATAGCATTAACTGATACACCTGTTGTAAATTACATGTGTGTATCAACCAAAAATTCCTCTCCACATTATTAGGGACCACCCCTATGGGGAAAATGACAAAATCTCGAAAAAGTGGATCCAAAATAGGGCCACATATGTGCACCAATGAGACCTCCTGGCTAACCTTATCTGCTAGCACTTCAGGAAAAAAAAAAGCCAATTTTTAATTCCCAACTCCTAATAGACCTCATGATCGGCTGGTGAAAACCGTAAGAAAAGGTAGCATTTAAGATTCTAATTTCCCTTCAATTTAGTTAATCCCTCAGATATAATATATGTGTTCAGTTAAGTTGATGAAAAAATAATATATATATATATATATATATATGTGTGTGTGTGCATACATACATATACATACATATTTACAATATCATAACAATGGAAATGTAACAGCAGCAGTCATTTTCAAAGCAAGATATAATAATGATTACTGTGTCTTGTTTTATGCATTTGTACATGGGTTATCATGCATAAATTAAAGGGCCTGAGTAAAGAAAGTGTTGTAAAGGTAATATAACTGCATATTTTCAAATACAATAAAGGGATAGCAAAATTTACTGTAAGACATGTAAATAAAATGTGCCATAAATTAATTTACTACTGCACAAGAAAATAAAATTAATATGGGACTTTTTAACTTCATACACATTACACTACATAATGAGATACTGTATATTTGCACAACATTTTACACCTTTTGTAGGGTAACACTCTGATTTAATAAGTTAGTTCTCTTGAAAAAATACCTCACACTTTTAAAGACTCATCTAGAAGTGGACGCATATACGATCCAAATGTAGGGAAAAGACGGAAATAAAAAAAGCATATTTACTTGCATATGTTGAGTTGGACACATCTCAAAAAACAGTACACCAGACGTAAGTCACGTATACATCAAGTATCATGTACCTATTATTATTATTATTGTCTTTAATTTATTAGGCGCCACAAAGGGTCTGCAGCTCCGTACATGACACAACATGATACAGAAAGAACAAAACAAGAATAAAAATATATGCACAGACACTGGTAACATGGTAATGCAAATCAAATTAGTACTGGGACAATGAGTGAAAATGATGGTAGTAATCAGCGAGAAATAGGCCAAAGCCTAAGTAAACAGGGCAGTGCCGTAACTAGACATTTTAGTGCCCTGGGCGAGACAGGGCACCGGCGCCCCCCATCTAAGTGGGAGTGGCATTTGACAAGTGGGTGTGGCCAACCTAATGTGTGGGTGTGGCTAGCACTGTACTGAAAGAATTGTTATATGTATGCAAAAAATAGATAGCAATAGGTATTGTAATATTTTATGCACTTAATACTCAAATAAGAACAGCAAAATTTAGACTGTAAGCCCAAATGTTGTAAAGTTGTTCCTGTCCAACTACACAGGTACAGTTCAGATTTTTTTATGGCCACTCCAATTCAAAGGCAAATTTAAGACTAAACATTTTTATTTTTTTTGGCAGAAAAGTGAACCCTGAAGAATGGTTTTAGCCTAGGCAGAAGGATGACCTGACATGGTTAAGGCAAAGGGTAGTTTCTGCTATGAATAGGTTAGAGATCTGGGAGATTGGCAGGTTGTAATTTGTATTTTTTTTAATATTGACCAACTGCACAATTAAATAATTATATTTCTGTCCCTTAGATGCAAATGAAATTGAATTAAAATGTGTTATTAATTGAAGATGAGGTAGATGTCTGAGATTATGCTCCTACGGGGTGTGGTGGGGGGGAGAGAGAGAGAGAGACTTTTGTTCTGATATACTGAGCTCAGAATGATTGGTTATTATGCACATACTATTAATTATTTTATATAATATACCTGCTAACAAGTATATATTAGTAGCAAAATGTGGAATCTCATAATGTGGTGTTTTGGCGTAAATGCCATTTCCTCATGTATTTGTTCTAACCTCTTTTGCTTTCTGTGTGTGGAATATTAGAACCACAGGATACTTCAGTCACTCTCAGATCATTTTGATGTCCGGAGTTATAACGTTCTTATCCTCATCTTTCTTCATCTACAATGGGAGAGAGGTGATTGAGAACTAGATATCCCCACTCACATAGCTCCTGATTAGTCTCACAGCAGCCTGCCCTTTGGCTAATCTCTTCCCCAGTATTATATCTGCCAGTGCTTGCTGCTCACCATCTAAAATAAAGAATAACATTTATTTGTGCAGTGCTTGTACATCAAACTTTCCTTACCTTTCCATCACCTTTATCTCTTCTGTTCTCTCTTCTGTGTTGCGCTGCCACTGCTCCTGTCTGCCCCAGCAGTGCTCCTCACTGAAAATGACGTCGGGCATGATGACGTCACGCCCGACATTCAGGCGCGAGGAGAATGCCGGGAGCTGCCGGGAGGTCAGGTGACCTTTTTTTTTTTATTAACACTGCCGCAAATGTTTTTTTTTTTACTATGCAGGCGGGGAGGGGTTGGTAGCGGGCTGCTGCTGCGCCCGGGGCGACGGCACTGCCCGCACCACCCTAGTTACGGCTCTGAAACAGGGCTAGGGAAGCAGGCCAAGAGGTACAGAGGGTGATGGAATATTAGAAGGAGCACATAAGGAAAGAGGGCCCTGCTCCTAAGAGCTTACATCCAAAAGGAAAGCGGGAGACACAAAGAGGGTGGTACTAACTGGGGGAGAGAGCTGGGACAAGAGATATAGGAGGAGGGCTGATAGTCATTAATAAAGAAATGAGTCTTAAGGGCACCTTGAAGCCTTTGAGAGTAGATGCTAACCTTATGGAACGTATGACCAACTTTAACTTTAGCACTACTACAAAGCTCAGATGCGAAGCGTGTGCTGCATAAATCAATAAAGACTGCTCACAGTAAATACACTATTCTCTCTTGTGTATATGTCACTTCATTACATTATGTACAAATAGGGTAAAAGTACATTTGAAGATACCAGGTTTTCTGGCCCAATTCTACCCACTTCACTCTGGCTGACCACCCAATGGTGCCTTCCTAAGCCAGGGAAGCCTACCCAGTACCTTCTAAGTTTCTTATTAGTCACTCAGGCAAATGCAGTTAGAAAAGTACAACAGTACATTTATTGTAATAAAAAAACACTAGAATATAATGTACACACAGTAAATAAATGCCAGGATAGTTTGCCATATCATCTGTCCCTTACCCCACAAGCTTAAGGAGCTACAGTCACCTGGATGTCCTGACTTGAAGACCCATGGAGTTCTTCTCTTAGCTGCAGCTGTAGTCTATTGGTAGAGAACGAAAACTCAAAACCAGCTACACTGCACCTTCCATCAATCCTCAGAATGAATATCATCCCCCCCTGGAGTGGCTCCTTACATCTAGGGTCTAAATTGCACAGTGCTTTCCCCTTCATGGGAAAACCCCTGGCTCTCTATCTCTTTAAACATTGGTGGGTCCTGGATCAAAATGTCTGGACTAGTCCTATGGAGAACAATGGATACTAATGGGCATCGCCCAACTCCAAAAATAGGGTGGCAGTCAGCCCCTCCTAAAATTAACACCTTATACTACTTTGTGATGTGACAGGGTCTCCAGCTGTTCCATGTTTTCTGCAGAGAAATAAGGGTTAGAATGAATGCAGCTCCAGCCCCCACACTTGTGTCCTGGACACCACCTGATCTTTACCCATAAACCACTTGGCTTCAATTTGAGAACAATGCATAACAGCATCAATGAATTAACAACCAACATGTTTTTACAATGGGTAACATGGAATGAAGAAGTGTCTTATCTAAGCATGACTACAGTGTCAACTTATTCACATGTAATTAGACACTGCAGTTGTACTCTGTTCATTTGGGGAAGAAAAGCAAGGGCTATAACCCACATTTTGTGAGAAACGAGGGACAGGTTGGTTAGAGTGAAATTAATACCTTGTTTCACCACAGTACATTAAAGGTGTATGCGACTTGTGTGCATTTACTGGGTCAATTAGTCACTATTTTGTTTTATGAATCTCATGCTTCATTAAATTTACAAACTTATGTAGTGTCATTCAATTCTAATCAACAATCACTTACTGTACCTACACTATTCTATGTTGTGTATCTCACATTTCATTATACTGCAAAACTTTAATTAAAATAAAAATAAATTAATACTCAAATATAATCAAAATTTTCCAGTAAATCCTCCAAAATGTTATATATACATATATATATACATACACACATATATATATATATATATATATATATATATATATATATATATATATGAAAAACAGGGATACTCTGCACTCTCCAAACACATAATTAATGCTATACCAAGTACTGTTCTATATTAAAAACTGGGAATGTTAGTTCCACATATTACAATATATGTTAAGCTGACCAACTCACGCCAAAGTCTTCCCATTCTGGTGTTTGGAGAGTGCAGAGTATCCCTGTTTTCTTGTCTATATAATGTGGGCAACCCCCTCTTGCACCTCAGTCTGTACATGGTGAGTGCAGATCTATGTCTGTTTTTGTTTTTATATATATATATATATATATATATATATATATATATATATATATATATATATATATATTGTAATACAAAGACAGGCAGGGCGCCTCTAAGTGGAATATCAAATATACAAGGTGGAAATGCGTAATAATATGCGTACCGTAAGGTAAGCAGCAATGGGTCTCCAGGAAAAAATGGAGCAGTCTCTGCTGTTCTTATAGTCCTCCAAATCTCCACCAATCAGTCATACAATATAAAAAGAGCAAACATAGTGTAACACTGAAATGTAATTGGTAAGGGCCGTTCACCAAATACCCCACAATCCTATGGAGTGTCTGAGATTATTGTCTCAGATTATCATATACAGGACACCCAAATGAGTGCAACAAATATGTAATAAAATCTGCGTACCAAAAATCATGTAGATCTCACGTCTAGGTACTTAAGACATATGCAACATCAATGACTTCACAGTCCCAGCCTCATACACGTGGCGAAAATGCATAAGGTTGAAAAAAGAAGATTATTCAATGTGTATGCAAAAATATTTTAATAAAAAGTATAAAAGCACTCACATGAGGTAATGGAACTAACGCTGGATACCGCTCAACGCGTTTCGTCTTGTAACACCCAAGACTTCATCAGGAGCAGAAGATATACATGTTTACATAAACTGCGGCTATTTTTAACAGAGCCGCGCCATATTGGCACATGCGCGGTGACCGCCACTCAGCGCATGCGCAGGATACAAAAACTAGCTTTATTGCAAAAAAGACTAAAACGAAAGTGATGTGTTAACCTAATAACTAAGTGAATAAGTAATAAAGGTTTTTTGTGAATCACGGGATGTTTCCCCATGATAATTATTAAACTAAATATACTGTGTACCCTATATTTAATTTATGTTGAATATTTGTAATAAAACACTTTTATGGATCATATTGATATGAGCTTATGTTGGTACCCAGTTTTGAGGAATTGTTGGTAGCCTTATTTGGCATACTACACCATAATAGTTTTGCTCTGAGTCCATAGTGATCTGAACTTCTGGAGCCATAAGGACTGGACATCAAGGAGTCTATATAGCATGTCGGGAATCTAATTACAGATAAGCTGTTTATTATTCGTCTTTTGGTACGAGGCCAATTCACTTGTTTGCCACATTGAGAAGACCAATTGTTGGTCATTTAATACACTATGCGTGGCGCTTCTCTCTTTTTGTCTTTTAGAATTATTTGAGCACTTGCAAATGAGTGCTTGTTTTTTGAGGAGCTGCCTGCTGCGTAAATCTGTATGTTTTTATATTTATATCGTGTATGAGGTACACACATATACATAAAAATTATTGTCACAAATTTGGTGTTTTTCTAATAATGCACTAAGCGCCTTTTGCTTATTATTTTTCTATATATCTTGTTATTTGCACATAAGTAGGGCTGCTGGTGCATGTGAATCTAATTTCTATTCAACATGTTTAGGTCAGAGAATAATGATCAACTTAGAACACAATTTTGTCACAAAATTTTCTGCCTAGATACTGATACTAATAATGATAGAGAGAATGATGTTGACTCTCAGTCTCTGGGTAATATGTTCTGGGACCTAGAAAAAATGTTAACTAAGGAGATAAGAACCTGGTGGGATATTACGGTTCTAGAGGAATATATCAAGGCAAAAAGAATACCCAGAGGTTTAAGGATTCGAAAAAATCCAACTTTTGGTTTGGATAACTTGCATTTTATGAAGGAATGGGAAAATACTCTAAATGAATGTTCAGTAAGTCTGATGAAACTAATTATTTTTGAAAAACAAAAGAATTTATTATCTATTCAGAAGGAATTAAAGGAAAGAGAGACAAAGGTTGAATCGTTAAGATCTAAGGAAAATTTTAAGATAAATGAGAAGGTATTACACAAAAAATTGGATAAAATTGAAATGGAGGTTATTGAGCGCAAACAGAATAAATTTAAAAGAGACAAAAAGGATTATGAAGAAAATAAGATATTTAATTGGAATAGATCTAGACTCCCTTCTGAAAATCCACAATCCACTCAGAGATGGAATAATAGAGGTTTTAGAGGCCAAAACCAAGACCATGATGAGTGGACAAAAGTCTGACACCATGGTAGGAATAGAGTGCCTCAGAGGTTTGAGGGCCTTCCCCAGTTCAAACTGGGTAATCGTTTTTCACCACTCCAAAAAGAGAAATTTTGGAGTGTTGATGATGATTTTTTAGTAACTACTCCAAATTCAGGAGAAGACCCCCCAGGAAAAAGATTAGGTCTAAGAGAAAATGTAAGAATTGCATCACCCATGAAACGAAGGTTTTTAGAGGGAGAGGCCGTAGGGGAGGACTTAAGAAAAAGGAGAAGAAACTACTAGGTAAATACAATGGTTCTGGTACATCTGGGATATTTAATTTATCTGATTATAAACTTACTTCGGTTGAAACTAAATTACTGAATAGAGGATTATCATTTGCTCCTACGAATAGAATGAATGACTTTCAGTTGTTTATTGATCTTAATAAATTTATTCGACGTTTGACTCTTAAGAGACATTTTTTGAAAAATGAGAATATAACAGAGAGAAATGATAGTTCAAAATCAGGCCTTAAAAGGCCGTCCAAATTCTATCCACTAGAATCGAAAGGGGGGAATATAGAAGTCTTTTTTCAGCTTGTTAAGAAAGAATTATGTGTTGAGAATAAATGTCCTAAAATTAAGAGTAATTTATCCCCACAAGAAAAGAAAGCTCTTGAGGCCCTTATGAAAAATGATTAGATTGTTATAAAGCAGGCTGACAAAGGGGGGGGGGGATTGTTATTTTAAATAGAGTAGATTATGTTCTGGAAGCTGAAAGACTGTTAGGAGATAAGGATTCATATAGGATTTTGGAGGGAGATCCAACTATTGAATTCATTCAAGAGATAATAAAGATCTTGGATAAAGCCTTGAAGGATAATATCATTAATCAGGATGAATTTAGATATCTTTTACAGGAATTCCCTACTATTCCTATTTTTTATTACCTACCTAAGGTGCATAAAAATCTAGAGAAACCCCCGGGGAGACCAATTATAGCGGGGATCAATTCACTTACATCATCTGCTTCCCAATATGTGGACTTTTTTCTAAAGAAATATGTGGGGAAACTACCGGCATTTCTAAAAGATACCACCTCTCTATTACAAATTTTTGCAACAGTGGATTGGAAACAAAGTTATAAATGGGTTACTTTAGACGTTCAAGCCCTATATACTTCCATTAATCACACTAAGGGGCTGGAAGCTATAAGATATTTTTTGGAAAATGATGTAGATCTGGATGTGGTGCATAAAACTTTTTTATGTAATCTAGTCTTGTTTATTTTGTCCCATAATTATTTTAAATTTTTGGGAGCTTTTTATTTACAATTATGCGGGACAGCCATGGGCACCACTTTTGCACCTTCTCTGGCTAACCTGTATATGGGCAAATGGGAGGAGGAATCTATCTTTGTGGAGAATGCCTTTTCGAAATCTCTCATCTTATATCGTAGATATATTGACGATATTTTAATTATTTGGGATGGGTCTTTGGATCTCTTCCAAAACTTTCTTCAATATATAAATGATAATCAATTTAATCTTGAATTCACCTCTTCCATTAATGAGACAAGTGTTGAATTCTTAGATTTGGTTCTGGAAATTAAGGAAGATAGAATAGAAACTAAAACTTTTATTAAAAATGTCAATACTAACAGCTATATACACTATGGGAGCAACCATATGAGAAAATGGAAAAATAATATTCCGTTATCTCAATTTAGTAGAATTAAACGTAACTGTTCTGACAAGAATGTATGTAAAGAACAAACTGAGGTCTATGTTGAAAGATTTAGAGAACGTAAATACCCTGAGTCTATTATCTCTGAGGCACTAAAAAGAACTAATGATATTGAGAGAAACGATCTTTTAAAATATAAAGAGAGGGAAAAGAAAGAAAATATAATCCCTTTTATTACGGAATATGGGATGGGAGAAAAAAGAGTAAGACATGTTCTTAATAAATATTGGAACCTGATTTGTGCAGACCCCGTTTTAGGTTCTACAATGCCTAAAAAACCTGAGATTGTTTTTCAGAAATCTAGGAATTTAAAAGACATGGTGGCACCTAGTAATCTGAAAAGTGTGGTTTGTGAGGATAAAATTAATAACTTTCTAAAGCATCCCAATGGTTTTTATAAATGCACTAAATGTAATGTATGTAAATTTGTGAATGGACCGAACAAGATATTTACAGACTCTGGTAATAAACAGGAGTTCAAAATCTAATCACATATGAATTGTTTGGTTTCATCTGTTATATATATGCTTGAATGCCCATGTGGCCTAAAGTATATTGGGAAAACTAAGAGGAATATCAAATTACGAATCCAGGAGCATGTGAGATCAATTAAAAATAAATTGGATATACACTCTATTCCTAGACATTTTAATAAACATCATAATGCGGATCCAAAGGGGCTTAAATTCAAGGCCATAGAACAAGTCTCCCTGGGCCCTAGAGGTGGAGATTTGGCCAATAAATTATCACGTAGAGAGATGTTTTGGATCTATAAACTGGATACACTTGCACCAAGGGGATTAAAGGAAGCCTTTGAGTTAGCTGCCTTTATATGACATAATTTGGAATACTAATTGTTGTTTTTTTCTGTCTCTTTTTTCCTCTTGTTTATTTGACAGGGGGATTATGTACCTTGCAAGTTTTATATATTAATTGATATGTGTAGGTATATTATATACTATATATAGGATGTTATACATCTTTTTTATATGTAATTTATGTATGTAATTTGATCTGTTGTTAATTCTTGGTTGGATTGTATACGAATTGATGCTAATGGATATGTGAAGATATATTTTTTATTATATATAGGATGTTATACATCTTTTATATGTAATTTATGTATGTAATTTGAACTGTTGTTAATTCTTGGTTGGATTGTATACGAATTGATGTTTATAGATATCAGTATATATTGCTATAATGCCTTATTAATAAAGAGGGGATCTATTTAAAAATGGCTTCTGTATGGTTAAGGGATATAATCCACTAGAAAATGGCGCTCTCCACTGTTCAAAAATGAGGACGAGAATATGATGTATGAATGTTTTTGTTGATAAGTATAAGGAGGCTCGTTTTTTCGAGAAAGTTATTTTTTAGTGTTGCACATCAACAAGTTATGATATAGCTATAACGTGGAAGCAATATATATTTAATAATGGAAAAAAGGTTTTTACACTGTTAAGTGATAGATCTTCAGATACCGGAAGTGATGGAGGGTCCGTTACCGGAAGTGATGTCATATCGCTCAGTCCGGCCGAATCTTTGGATAATGACATTTACAGGTGTTTGTGCTTTGTGGGACCATATAAACTGGACATTTGGACTAACATACCATACTACATACCCGGAATCCTCTTGAAAAAGTCGAGTGACAAAACGCGTTGAGGGGGATAAGGCGTTTTCTGTGTTTTTTTCCGTGGATCACCATATCTACCCCGGCCAGGTGGTTTTGAGAGATCCGTGATTACCATCAGGAAAGACTGCAGATAAGCCTATATTTGTTATATACTATGTACGGGCGCATTTTATATATATTAATGATTTTATCTTTGTAATAAAACACTTTTATGGATCATATTGATATGAGCTTATGTTGGTACCCAGTTTTGAGGAATTGTTGGTAGCCTTATTTGGCATACTACACCATAATAGTTTTGCTCTGAGTCCATAGTGATCTGAACTTCTGGAGCCATAAGGACTGGACATCAAGGAGTCTATACAGCATGTCGGGAATCTAATTACAGATAAGCTGTTTATTATTTGTCTTTTGGTACGAGGCCAATTCACTTGTTTTCCACATTGAGAAGACTAATTGTTGGTCATTTAATACACTATGCGTTGCGCTTCTCTCTTTTTGTCTTTTAGAATTATTTGAGCACTTGCAAATGAGTGCTTGTTTTTTGAGGAGCTGCCTGCTGCGTAAATCTGTATGTTTTTATATTTATATTGTGTATGAGGTACACACATATACATAAAAATTATTGTCACAAATTTGGTGTTTTTCTAATAATGCACTAAGCGCCTTTTGCTTATTATTTTTCTATATATATATATATATATATATATATATATATATATTGTAATACAAAGACAGGCAGGGCGCCTCTAAGTGGAATATCAAATATACAAGGTGGAAATGCGTAATAATATGCGCACCGTAAGGTAAGCAGCAATGGGTCTCCAGGAAAAAATGGAGCAGTCTCTGCTGTTCTTATAGTCCTCCAAATCTCCACCAATCAGTCATACAATATAAAAAGATCAAACATAGTGTAACACTGAAATGTAATTGGTAAGGGCCGTTCACCAAATACCCCACAATCCTATGGAGTGTCTGAGATTATTGTCTCAGATTATCATATACAGGACACCCAAATGAGTGCAACAAATATGTAATAAAATCTGCGTACCAAAAATCATGTAGATCTCACGTCTAGGTACTTAAGACATATGCAACATCAATGACTTCACAGTCCCAGCCTCATACACGTGGCGAAAATGCATAAGGTTGAAAAAAGAAGATTATTCAATGTGTATGCAAAACTATTTTAATAAAAAGTATAAAAGCACTCACATGAGGTAATGGAACTAACGCTGGATACCGCTCAATGCGTTTCGTCTTGTAACACCCAAGACTTCATCAGGAGCAGAAGATATACATGTTTACATAAACTGCGGCTATTTATAACAGAGCCGCGCCATATTGGCACATGCGCGGTGACCGCCACTCAGCGCGCATGCGCAGGATACAAAAACTAGCTTTATTGCAAAAAAGACTAAAACGAAAGTGATGTGTTAACCTAATAACTAAGTGAATAAGTAATAAAGGTTTTTTGTGAATCACGGGATGTTTCCCCATGATAATTATTAAACTAAATATACTGTGTACCCTATATTTAATTTATGTTGAATATTTTATATAATTCCTGAATCAAAATTCCTATGCGGGATCGATCCATATCATTCATCAAATGATGATATATCAAATAAGATCTTATAGCATAAAAATATCCCAATCATGAATTTAAATAGATAGCTATAAAAAATTAGCTGTAGAAATTAATGTATATTACATAGTATAGTGTGGTATAGAGCATACCGTAAAATATATATATATATATATATCACTGCGTATACTCGTGAACCGCAGTGTACCACCCAAGTATCAACAAGAATATACAGTACATAACATATAATAGTAAAACCAATTACCAAGATGTGTGAAACACTTATATGAAAAACATGTTTAAACTACACAAGAGATAATCTAAATACAATTAAATACAATTTAAATATAGTTATTGTTAGTATCAGTACCAATCCCATTGGATAAGGGAAGAAGTAACTCCAAAAAGAAAGAATAAAATCTAAAATGGATCATTAGGTAAAAGATAGTTACAAAAAAGGAGCTATTTCGTAATTCTCATTGAGTCCTGCAGGAATGAGAGTGCCCAGTTCGAAAATCCAAAACATTTCACGCCGTGAAAGTTTCTGTTGGAGGTCCCCTCCCCTAACAGACAAGGAGACCTTTTCTAGTGCCAAAAATCTAAGGCAACTAGGGTCCCCGTTGTGTGCCTGGGAGAAATGCCTGGAGACAGAGTGGCCCTCCATTCTATGCTTAATATTCCGAATGTGCTCCTGAATACGGATTTTTAATGGACGTTTAGTTTTACCGATGTATCCCAATTGGCATGAACATTCCAACATATATATAACAGAGAATGTTAAACAATCTATACGTTGTTTAATAACATATTTTTTACTGTTATTATAATTAACAAAATGTGTTTTCACTGAGTTTGCATATTTGCAAACATTACAGTGGTTACACTTAAAAGATCCTACATTGTCTGGGAGAAATGTAACCGGTTTCTGGGTCCCAGATGTATTGGTTAATAAACTTGGAGCTAACAATTCCTTTAGATTTCTGTTTTTCTAAAGACTAACATTGGTTTCTCCGGGAGAATCTGTGATAAAATCGGATCCCTCTTTAGAATACCCCAATGTTTATTAAAAGTCGATCTAATAAGATTCTCACTTTTATTGAACTCAGTTATGAAGGGGACCATATCATTGTTTATTTGTTTTGTTGAATACTTGAGAGTTTCAGATCGATCCTGTTCCTTAATTCTATGTGAGGCTTCATCAATTAATTTACTAGGATATCCTCTCTCCCTAAACCTATTTGAATAAATAGTAAGTTGTTCTTCAAAATCCCTATTGTCACTACAATTTTGTTTAAGTCTATTAAATTGTGAGAAAGGTATGTTATTTTTCCACTTTTTCAGATGGCAACTTTTATAGTGGAGATAACTATTAGTATCCACTTTTTTAATGAAATTCTTCGAAATTACTTTGTTGTTCTCTGACATGAGGATTAAATCCAAGTTCTCAGCCTGTATGTTGCTAATACTGGAAGTGAACTTAAGATTGTACTCATTACTACCCAGATACTCCATAAATTCTCCAAATTCTTCTAAGGTACCACTCCAGACAAGTAGGATGTCATCAATACAGCGTTTATATAGCTTGATCTTATCTGAGTAGACGCTATGCTGGTATATATACTTGTTTTCCCAACTCCCCATATGGAGGTTGGCAAAGCTCGGCGCAAATGTTGTGCTCATGGCCGTGCCACACGTCTGCAAATAAAAGGACCCAAGGAAACTAAAATAGTTATGAGATAAAATGAAATAAATAAGGTCATAAATGAAATTCTTATGTTTATCTGTAATGGATATATCATTGTCCAGAAACTCCCTACATGAACTTATACCCTTCTCATGCTGTATTGATGTATACAGGGATTGGACATCGATGGTAGCCCAAAAAAAGGAACTCTCCCATTCAAAATTTTGTAATATCTGGAGGACATTGTTCATGTCCTTAAGATATGATTCCAGAGAAATCACATATTTATTCAAAAAGAAGTCCACGTATTTAGATGGATTTGAGGTCAAAGAATCGATGCCAGATATTATAGGGCGACCCGGTGGTTTTATTAGATCCTTATGGACTTTCGGAAGGTAGTAAAAAATAGGAATCGTGGGATAAGAGGTAAACAGAAATTGAAATTCCTCTTTTTTTATTATATTATCATAGAGTCCTCTAGATAATAATACCCGTAATGAATCTACATACTCTTGAGTGGGGTCACTTGTTAGTGATAAATAGGACAAGTTATCACCCAGTAATCTATGGGCTTCTGATATATAGTCTGATCGATTCAAGATCACTGTCCCTCCTCCCTTATCTGCTGATTTGATGACTATATTCATATTGGTTTGTAAGTCTTTCAATGCTTGTTTCTCTAGTTTATTGAGATTGTCATAACTCCTATTGATGTTTTCAGAGTGACATAGATCTTGAGTAACCAGATCTTGGAAAATGTGTAAATAACTGCTCTTCGATTCTAACAGATAGAACTTAGAAGGCAACTTTAAGCCCGATTTAGAGGGTGATTCATGATTCTTCGAACAAGCCATATCATGTTTAACAAAATATATCTTGAGTGTTAGTTTACGAATATATTTTTGTACATCAATGTACATTTGAAATTTATTGAGATGTTTCGTAGGGGCAAAAGATAGCCCTTTATTAAGCACACTCATCTCAGATTTGCTTAATTCGTGATCAGACAGATTAAAAATCCCACTAGTGGGATTTATAGGAATCTTCTCCTGTGACTTTTGGATCCCTCCTCGTCTCCTACTTCGTCTACATACCGTCTTTTTAATGGGGAAGCTACCCTTATATTTTCCTTCAGATGGTGTTTGCGCTGTGGTAATCTCTCTTGATCTGAGGGGCCTGGTGATAAAAAATCCTCAGCATCACTATCAGAAACTGAGAGTGTAGAAAACCTATTCCTAAGTATAGGTTCAAAACGGACCTGTCTGGTCTTTTTGGGGCTAGAATATGTGTTACTCACTTTCTTTGTAGAGACCTTTCTCCATCTATCAGGGACACTAGGGGCTAGATTTACTAAGCTGGGGGTTTGAAAAAGTGGAGATGTTGCCTATAGCAACCAATCAGATTCTAGCTGTCATTTTGTAGAAGGTACTAAATAAATGAAAGCTAGAATCTGATTGGTTGCTATAGGCAACATACCCACTTTTTCAAACCCGCACCGTAGTAAATCTAGCCCTAGGTCCTCTTTGAGTGTGGTCATCATACATAGATCTGAAATTATTTCTAGGTTTAGACCATTTCTTAACATTTGACTGTAAATAGTCCCTTTTGTCCCTATGGAACTTCCGTTCTTTAATCTTAATCACTTCCGTCTCGATTTTATCAAGTTTTTTATTTGATACTAATTCATTCTCTTTAAAGTTAACGTCTTCCTTAAAGGGTTGTAATAAGGTTTCTTTTATCTCTAATTCTTTTTCTACCTCTTTGAAAATATTAGTTTTTTCTGTTATAATAAGTTTGATTAACTTGAGTGAACACTCATGAAGTATGGTGTCCCATTGATCGATAAAAATCTGATTATCCTGGCCAAACGTGGGTATCTTATTAAGTCTAAGACCCCTAGGAATTCTATTGACCTCCAAATATGTTTGTAAACATTTGACATCCCACCATGCCTTAGTCTCCTTTACCAATAATTTTTCCACATCCCAGAATAACTGGTCCAATTCTTCATTTTTGTCAACTTTTTCTAAGTTGTCATCAAAGATTTGTTTACTTAAATTATTTCTTGAGTTAATCCTGTTTGCTGACTTCCACATTGTGCAATATACAAACGAGAGTAACAGCAGCCAATATCTAAAAAACCAAAAATGATACAATCAAAATAAAAGATATATCTGGCGCTAATCACCACAGCATGACAACTTTGAATTAAAATAATATAGTATCAGTCCCACATATAAAAATCCATAAAAATTACTTTACTCTCGTAAGAGTGGCAGCCTTTAGTAGCCTGAAACCAGATGGTTGGTCCGGACGGATGCAATGCTGTAATACAAAGACAGGCAGGGCGCCTCTAATTGGAATATCAAATATACAAGGTGGAAAAGCGTAATAATATGCGTACCGTAAGGTAAGCATCAATAGGTCTCCAGGAAAAAATGGAGCAGTCTCTGCTGTTCTTATAGTCCTCCAAATCTCCACCAATCAGTCATACAATTTAAAAAGAGCAAACATAGTGTAACACTGAAATGTAATTGGTAAGGGCCGTTCACCAAATACCCCACAATCCTATGGAGTGTCTGAGATTATTGTCTCAGATTATCATATACAGGACACCCAAATGAGTGCAACAAATATGTAATAAAATCTGCGTACCAAAAATCATGTAGATCTCACGTCTAGGTACTTAAGACATATGCAACATCAATGACTTCACAGTCCCAGCCTCATACACGTGGCGAAAATGCATAAGGTTGAAAAAAGAAGATAATTCAATGTGTATGCAAAAATATTTTAATAAAAAGTATAAAAGCACTCACATGAGGTAATGAAACTAACGCTGGATACCGCTCAATGCGTTTCATCTTGTAACACCCAAGAATTCATCAGGAGCAGAAGATATACATGTTTACATAAACTGCGGCTATTTATAACGGGGCCGCACCATATTGGCACATGCGCGGTGACCGCCACTCAGCGCGCATGTGCAGGATATAAAAACTAGCTTTATTGCAAAAAAGACAAAAACGGAAGTGATGTGTTAACCTAATAACTAAGTGAATAAGTAATAAAGGTTTTTTGTAAATCACGGGATGTTTCCCCATGATAATTATTAAACTAAATATACTGTGTACCCTATATTTAATTTATGTTGAATATTTTATATAATTCCTGAATCAAAATTCCTATGCGGGATCGATCCATATCATTCATCAAATGATGATATATCAAATAAGATCTCATAGCATAAAAATATCCCAATCATGAATTTAAATAAATAGCTATAAAAAATTAGCTGTAGAAATTAATGTATATTACATAGTATAGTGTGGTATAGAGCATACCGTAAAAAATATATATATATCACTGCGCATACTCGTGAACCGCAGTGTACCACCCAAGTATCAACAAGAATATACAGTACATAACATATAATAGTAAAACCAATTACCAAGATGTGTGAAACACTTATATGAAAAACATGTATAAACTACACAAGAGATAATCTAAATACAATTAAATACAATTTAAATATAGTTAATATTAGTATCAGTACCAATC
The DNA here is from genome assembly GCF_038048845.1 of Mixophyes fleayi. Classification (NCBI taxonomy): domain Eukaryota; kingdom Metazoa; phylum Chordata; class Amphibia; order Anura; family Limnodynastidae; genus Mixophyes; species Mixophyes fleayi. The sequence continues at coordinate 199,170,641 of NC_134404.1, forward strand.
CCATTGGATAAGGGAAGAAGTAACTCCAAAAAGAAAGAATAATATCTAAAATGGATCATTAGTAAAAGATAGTTACAAAAAAGGAGCAATTTCGTAATTCTCATTGAGTCCTGCAGGAATGAGAGTGCCCAGTTCGAAAATCCAAAACATTTCACGCCGTGAAAGTTTCTGTTGGAGGTCCCCTCCCCTAACAGACAAGGAGACCTTTTCTAGTGCCAAAAATCTAAGGCAACTAGGGTCCCCGTTGTGTGCCTGGGAGAAATGCCTGGAGACAGAGTGGCCCTCCATTCTATGCTTAATATTCCGAATGTGCTCCTGAATACGGATTTTTAATGGGCGTTTAGTTTTACCGATGTATCCCAATTGGCATGAACATTCCAACATATATATAACAGAGAATGTTAAACAATCTATACGTTGTTTAATAACATATTTTTTACTGTTATTATAATTAACAAAATGTGTTTTCACTGAGTTTGCATATTTGCAAACATTACAGTGGTTACACTTAAAAGATCCTACATTGTCTGGGAGAAATGTAACCGGTTTCTGGGTCCCAGATGTATTGGTTAATAAACTTGGAGCTAACAATTCCTTTAGATTTCTGTTTTTCTAAAGACTAACATTGGTTTCTCCGGGAGAATCTGTGATAAAATCGGATCCCTCTTTAGAATACCCCAATGTTTATTAAAAGTCGATCTAATAAGATTCTCACTTTTATTGAACTCAGTTATGAAGGGGACCATATCATTGTTTATTTGTTTTGTTGTATACTTGAGAGTTTCAGATCGATCCCGTTCCTTAATTCTATGTGAGGCTTCATCAATTAATTTACTAGGATATCCTCTCTCCCTAAACCTATTTGAATAAATAGTAAGTTGTTCTTCAAAATCCCTATTGTCACTACAATTTTGTTTAAGTCTATTAAATTGTGAGAAAGGTATGTTATTTTTCCACTTTTTCAGATGGCAACTTTTATAGTGGAGATAACTATTAGTATCCACTTTTTTAATGAAATTCTTCGAAATTACTTTGTTGTTCTCTGACATGAGGATTAAATCCAAGTTCTCAGCCTGTATGTTGCTAATACTGGAAGTGAACTTAAGATTGTACTCATTACTACCCAGATACTCCATAAATTCTCCAAATTCTTCTAAGGTACCACTCCAGACAAGTAGGATGTCATCAATACAGCGTTTATATAGCTTGATCTTATCTGAGTAGACGCTATGCTGGTATATATACTTGTTTTCCCAACTCCCCATATGGAGGTTGGCAAAGCTCGGCGCAAATGTTGTGCTCATGGCCGTGCCACACGTCTGCAAATAAAAGGACCCAAGGAAACTAAAATAGTTATGAGATAAAATGAAATAAATAAGGTCATAAATGAAATTCTTATGTTTATCTGTAATGGATATATCATTGTCCAGAAACTCCCTACATGAACTTATACCCTTCTCATGCTGTATTGATGTATACAGGGATTGGACATCGATGGTAGCCCAAAAAAAGGAACTCTCCCATTCAAAATTTTGTAATATCTGGAGGACATTGTTCATGTCCTTAAGATATGATTCCAGAGAAATCACATATTTATTCAAAAAGAAGTCCACGTATTTAGATGGATTTGAGGTCAAAGAATCGATGCCAGATATTATAGGGCGACCCGGTGGTTTTATTAGATCCTTATGGACTTTCGGAAGGTAGTAAAAAATAGGAATCGTGGGATAAGAGGTAAACAGAAATTGAAATTCCTCTTTTTTTATTATATTATCATAGAGTCCTCTAGATAATAATACCCGTAATGAATCTACATACTCTTGAGTGGGGTCACTTGTTAGTGATAAATAGGACAAGTTATCACCCAGTAATCTATGGGCTTCTGATATATAGTCTGATCGATTCAAGATCACTGTCCCTCCTCCCTTATCTGCTGATTTGATGACTATATTCATATTGGTTTGTAAGTCTTTCAATGCTTGTTTCTCTAGTTTATTGAGATTGTCATAACTCCTATTGATGTTTTCAGAGTGACATAGATCTTGAGTAACCAGATCTTGGAAAATGTGTAAATAACTGCTCTTCGATTCTAACAGATAGAACTTAGAAGGCAACTTTAAGCCCGATTTAGAGGGTGATTCATGATTCTTCGAACAAGCCATATCATGTTTAACAAAATATATCTTGAGTGTTAGTTTACGAATATATTTTTGTACATCAATGTACATTTGAAATTTATTGAGATGTTTCGTAGGGGCAAAAGATAGCCCTTTATTAAGCACACTCATCTCAGATTTGCTTAATTCGTGATCAGACAGATTAAAAATCCCACTAGTGGGATTTATAGGAATCTTCTCCTGTGACTTTTGGATCCCTCCTCGTCTCCTACTTCGTCTACATACCGTCTTTTTAATGGGGAAGCTACCCTTATATTTTCCTTCAGATGGTGTTTGCGCTGTGGTAATCTCTCTTGATCTGAGGGGCCTGGTGATAAAAAATCCTCAGCATCACTATCAGAAACTGAGAGTGTAGAAAACCTATTCCTAAGTATAGGTTCAAAACGGACCTGTCTGGTCTTTTTGGGGCTAGAATATGTGTTACTCACTTTCTTTGTAGAGACCTTTCTCCATCTATCAGGGACACTAGGGGCTAGATTTACTAAGCTGGGGGTTTGAAAAAGTGGAGATGTTGCCTATAGCAACCAATCAGATTCTAGCTGTCATTTTGTAGAAGGTACTAAATAAATGAAAGCTAGAATCTGATTGGTTGCTATAGGCAACATACCCACTTTTTCAAACCCGCACCGTAGTAAATCTAGCCCTAGGTCCTCTTTGAGTGTGGTCATCATACATAGATCTGAAATTATTTCTAGGTTTAGACCATTTCTTAACATTTGACTGTAAATAGTCCCTTTTGTCCCTATGGAACTTCCGTTCTTTAATCTTAATCACTTCCGTCTCGATTTTATCAAGTTTTTTATTTGATACTAATTCATTCTCTTTAAAGTTAACGTCTTCCTTAAAGGGTTGTAATAAGGTTTCTTTTATCTCTAATTCTTTTTCTACCTCTTTGAAAATATTAGTTTTTTCTGTTATAATAAGTTTGATTAACTTGAGTGAACACTCATGAAGTATGGTGTCCCATTGATCGATAAAAATCTGATTATCCTGGCCAAACGTGGGTATCTTATTAAGTCTAAGACCCCTAGGAATTCTATTGACCTCCAAATATGTTTGTAAACATTTGACATCCCACCATGCCTTAGTCTCCTTTACCAATAATTTTTCCACATCCCAGAATAACTGGTCCAATTCTTCATTTTTGTCAACTTTTTCTAAGTTGTCATCAAAGATTTTTTTACTTAAATTATTTCTTGAGTTAATCCTGTTTGCTGACTTCCACATTGTGCAATATACAAACGAGAGTAACAGCAGCCAATATCTAAAAAACCAAAAATGATACAATCAAAATAAAAGATATATCTGGCGCTAATCACCACAGCATGACAACTTTGAATTAAAATAATATAGTATCAGTCCCACATATAAAAATCCATAAAAATTACTTTACTCTCGTAAGAGTGGCAGCCTTTAGTAGCCTGAAACCAGATGGTTGGTCCGGACGGATGCAATGCTGTAATACAAAGACAGGCAGGGCGCCTCTAATTGGAATATCAAATATACAAGGTGGAAAAGCGTAATAATATGCGTACCGTAAGGTAAGCATCAATAGGTCTCCAGGAAAAAATGGAGCAGTCTCTGCTGTTCTTATAGTCCTCCAAATCTCCACCAATCAGTCATACAATTTAAAAAGAGCAAACATAGTGTAACACTGAAATGTAATTGGTAAGGGCCGTTCACCAAATACCCCACAATCCTATGGAGTGTCTGAGATTATTGTCTCAGATTATCATATACAGGACACCCAAATGAGTGCAACAAATATGTAATAAAATCTGCGTACCAAAAATCATGTAGATCTCACGTCTAGGTACTTAAGACATATGCAACATCAATGACTTCACAGTCCCAGCCTCATACACGTGGCGAAAATGCATAAGGTTGAAAAAAGAAGATAATTCAATGTGTATGCAAAAATATTTTAATAAAAAGTATAAAAGCACTCACATGAGGTAATGAAACTAACGCTGGATACCGCTCAATGCGTTTCATCTTGTAACACCCAAGAATTCATCAGGAGCAGAAGATATACATGTTTACATAAACTGCGGCTATTTATAACAGGGCCGCACCATATTGGCACATGCGCGGTGACCGCCACTCAGCGCGCATGCGCAGGATATAAAAACTAGCTTTATTGCAAAAAAGACAAAAACGGAAGTGATGTGTTAACCTAATAACTAAGTGAATAAGTAATAAAGGTTTTTTGTAAATCACGGGATGTTTCCCCATGATAATTATTAAACTAAATATACTGTGTACCCTATATTTAATTTATGTTGAATATTTTATATAATTCCTGAATCAAAATTCCTATGCGGGATCGATCCATATCATTCATCAAATGATGATATATCAAATAAGATCTCATAGCATAAAAATATCCCAATCATGAATTTAAATAAATAGCTATAAAAAATTAGCTGTAGAAATTAATGTATATTACATAGTATAGTGTGGTATAGAGCATACCGTAAAAAATATATATATATCACTGCGCATACTCGTGAACCGCAGTGTACCACCCAAGTATCAACAAGAATATACAGTACATAACATATAATAGTAAAACCAATTACCAAGATGTGTGAAACACTTATATGAAAAACATGTATAAACTACACAAGAGATAATCTAAATACAATTAAATACAATTTAAATATAGTTAATATTAGTATCAGTACCAATCCCATTGGATAAGGGAAGAAGTAACTCCAAAAAGAAAGAATAATATCTAAAATGGATCATTAGTAAAAGATAGTTACAAAAAAGGAGCTATTTCGTAATTCTCATTGAGTCCTGCAGGAATGAGAGTGCCCAGTTCGAAAATCCAAAACATTTCACGCCGTGAAAGTTTCTGTTGGAGGTCCCCTCCCCTAACAGACAAGGAGACCTTTTCTAGTGCCAAAAATCTAAGGCAACTAGGGTCCCCGTTGTGTGCCTGGGAGAAATGCCTGGAGACAGAGTGGCCCTCCATTCTATGCTTAATATTCCGAATGTGCTCCTGAATACGGATTTTTAATGGGCGTTTAGTTTTACCGATGTATCCCAATTGGCATGAACATTCCAACATATATATAACAGAGAATGTTAAACAATCTATACGTTGTTTAATAACATATTTTTTACTGTTATTATAATTAACAAAATGTGTTTTCACTGAGTTTGCATATTTGCAAACATTACAGTGGTTACACTTAAAAGATCCTACATTGTCTGGGAGAAATGTAACCGGTTTCTGGGTCCCAGATGTATTGGTTAATAAACTTGGAGCTAACAATTCCTTTAGATTTCTGTTTTTCTAAAGACTAACATTGGTTTCTCCGGGAGAATCTGTGATAAAATCGGATCCCTCTTTAGAATACCCCAATGTTTATTAAAAGTCGATCTAATAAGATTCTCACTTTTATTGAACTCAGTTATGAAGGGGACCATATCATTGTTTATTTGTTTTGTTGTATACTTGAGAGTTTCAGATCGATCCCGTTCCTTAATTCTATGTGAGGCTTCATCAATTAATTTACTAGGATATCCTCTCTCCCTAAACCTATTTGAATAAATAGTAAGTTGTTCTTCAAAATCCCTATTGTCACTACAATTTTGTTTAAGTCTATTAAATTGTGAGAAAGGTATGTTATTTTTCCACTTTTTCAGATGGCAACTTTTATAGTGGAGATAACTATTAGTATCCACTTTTTTAATGAAATTCTTCGAAATTACTTTGTTGTTCTCTGACATGAGGATTAAATCCAAGTTCTCAGCCTGTATGTTGCTAATACTGGAAGTGAACTTAAGATTGTACTCATTACTACCCAGATACTCCATAAATTCTCCAAATTCTTCTAAGGTACCACTCCAGACAAGTAGGATGTCATCAATACAGCGTTTATATAGCTTGATCTTATCTGAGTAGACGCTATGCTGGTATATATACTTGTTTTCCCAACTCCCCATATGGAGGTTGGCAAAGCTCGGCGCAAATGTTGTGCTCATGGCCGTGCCACACGTCTGCAAATAAAAGGACCCAAGGAAACTAAAATAGTTATGAGATAAAATGAAATAAATAAGGTCATAAATGAAATTCTTATGTTTATCTGTAATGGATATATCATTGTCCAGAAACTCCCTACATGAACTTATACCCTTCTCATGCTGTATTGATGTATACAGGGATTGGACATCGATGGTAGCCCAAAAAAAGGAACTCTCCCATTCAAAATTTTGTAATATCTGGAGGACATTGTTCATGTCCTTAAGATATGATTCCAGAGAAATCACATATTTATTCAAAAAGAAGTCCACGGATTTAGATGGATTTGAGGTCAAAAAATCGATGCCAGATATTATAGGGCGACCCGGTGGTTTTATTAGATCCTTATGGACTTTCGGAAGGTAGTAAAAAATAGGAATCGTGGGATAAGAGGTAAACAGAAATTGAAATTCCTCTTTTTTTATTATATTATCATAGAGTCCTCTAGATAATAATACCCGTAATGAATCTACATACTCTTGAGTTGGGTCACTTGTTAGTGATAAATAGGACAAGTTATCACCCAGTAGTCTATGGGCTTCTGATATATAGTCTGATCGATTCAAGATCACTGTCCCTCCTCCCTTATCTGCTGATTTGATGACTATATTCATATTGGTTTGTAAGTCTTTCAATGCTTGTTTCTCTAGTTTATTGAGATTGTCATAACTCCTATTGATGTTTTCAGAGTGACATAGATCTTGAGTAACCAGATCTTGGAAAATGTGTAAATAACTGCTCTTCGATTCTAACAGATAGAACTTAGAAGGAAACTTTAAGCCCGATTTAGAGGGTGATTCATGATTCTTCGAACAAGCCATATCATGTTTAACAAAATATATCTTGAGTGTTAGTTTACGAATATATTTTTGTACATCAATGTACATTTGAAATTTATTGAGATGTTTCGTAGGGGCAAAAGATAGCCCTTTATTAAGCACACTCATCTCAGATTTGCTTAATTCGTGATCAGACAGATTAAAAATCCCACTAGTGGGATTTATAGGAATCTTCTCCTGTGACTTTTGGATCCCTCCTCGTCTCCTACTTCGTCTACATACCGTCTTTTTAATGGGGAAGCTACCCTTATATTTTCCTTCAGATGGTGTTTGCGCTGTGGTAATCTCTCTTGATCTGAGGGGCCTGGTGATAAAAAATCCTCAGCATCACTATCAGAAACTGAGAGTGTAGAAAACCTATTCCTAAGTATAGGTTCAAAACGGACCTGTCTGGTCTTTTTGGGGCTAGAATATGTGTTACTCACTTTCTTTGTAGAGACCTTTCTCCATCTATCAGGGACACTAGGGGCTAGATTTACTAAGCTGGGGGTTTGAAAAAGTGGAGATGTTGCCTATAGCAACCAATCAGATTCTAGCTGTCATTTTGTAGAAGATACTAAATAAATTAAAGCTAGAATCTGATTGGTTGCTATAGGCAACATACCCACTTTTTCAAACCCGCAGCGTAGTAAATCTAGCCCTAGGTCCTCTTTGAGTGTGGTCATCATACATAGATCTGAAATTATTTCTAGGTTTAGACCATTTCTTAACATTTGACTGTAAATAGTCCCTTTTGTCCCTATGGAACTTCCGTTCTTTAATCTTAATCACTTCCGTCTCGATTTTATCAAGTTTTTTATTTGATACTAATTCATTCTCTTTAAAGTTAACGTCTTCCTTAAAGGGTTGTAATAAGGTTTCTTTTATCTCTAATTCTTTTTCTACCTCTTTGAAAATATTAGTTTTTTCTGTTATAATAAGTTTGATTAACTTGAGTGAACACTCATGAAGTATGGTGTCCCATTGATCGATAAAAATCTGATTATCCTGGCCAAACGTGGGTATCTTATTAAGTCTAAGACCCCTAGGAATTCTATTGACCTCCAAATATGTTTGTAAACATTTGACATCCCACCATGCCTTAGTCTCCTTTACCAATAATTTTTCCACATCCTAGAATAACTGGTCCAATTCTTCATTTTTGTCAACTTTTTCTAAGTTGTCATCAAAGATTTTTTTACTTAAATTATTTCTTGAGTTAATCCTGTTTGCTGACTTCCACATTGTGCAATATACAAACGAGAGTAACAGCAGCCAATATCTAAAAAACCAAAAATGATACAATCAAAATAAAAGATATATCTGGCGCTAATCACCACAGCATGACAACTTTGAATTAAAATAATATAGTATCAGTCCCACATATAAAAATCCATAAAAATTACTTTACTCTCGTAAGAGTGGCAGCCTTTAGTAGCCTGAAACCAGATGGTTGGTCCGGACGGATGCAATGCTGTAATACAAAGACAGGCAGGGCGCCTCTAATTGGAATATCAAATATACAAGGTGGAAAAGCGTAATAATATGCGTACCGTAAGGTAAGCATCAATAGGTCTCCAGGAAAAAATGGAGCAGTCTCTGCTGTTCTTATAGTCCTCCAAATCTCCACCAATCAGTCATACAATTTAAAAAGAGCAAACATAGTGTAACACTGAAATGTAATTGGTAAGGGCCGTTCACCAAATACCCCACAATCCTATGGAGTGTCTGAGATTATTGTCTCAGATTATCATATACAGGACACCCAAATGAGTGCAACAAATATGTAATAAAATCTGCGTACCAAAAATCATGTAGATCTCACGTCTAGGTACTTAAGACATATGCAACATCAATGACTTCACAGTCCCAGCCTCATACACGTGGCGAAAATGCATAAGGTTGAAAAAAGAAGATAATTCAATGTGTATGCAAAAATATTTTAATAAAAAGTATAAAAGCACTCACATGAGGTAATGAAACTAACGCTGGATACCGCTCAATGCGTTTCATCTTGTAACACCCAAGAATTCATCAGGAGCAGAAGATATACATGTTTACATAAACTGCGGCTATTTATAACAGAGCCGCACCATATTGGCACATGCGCGGTGACCGCCACTCAGCGCGCATGCGCAGGATATAAAAACTAGCTTTATTGCAAAAAAGACAAAAACGGAAGTGATGTGTTAACCTAATAACTAAGTGAATAAGTAATAAAGGTTTTTTGTAAATCACGGGATGTTTCCCCATGATAATTATTAAACTAAATATACTGTGTACCCTATATTTAATTTATGTTGAATATTTTATATAATTCCTGAATCAAAATTCCTATGCGGGATCGATCCATATCATTCATCAAATGATGATATATCAAATAAGATCTCATAGCATAAAAATATCCCAATCATGAATTTAAATAAATAGCTATAAAAAATTAGCTGTAGAAATTAATGTATATTACATAGTATAGTGTGGTATAGAGCATACCGTAAAAAATATATATATATCACTGCGCATACTCGTGAACCGCAGTGTACCACCCAAGTATCAACAAGAATATACAGTACATAACATATAATAGTAAAACCAATTACCAAGATGTGTGAAACACTTATATGAAAAACATGTATAAACTACACAAGAGATAATCTAAATACAATTAAATACAATTTAAATATAGTTAATATTAGTATCAGTACCAATCCCATTGGATAAGGGAAGAAGTAACTCCAAAAAGAAAGAATAAAATCTAAAATGGATCATTAGTAAAAGATAGTTACAAAAAAGGAGCTATTTCGTAATTCTCATTGAGTCCTGCAGGAATGAGAGTGCCCAGTTCGAAAATCCAAAACATTTCACACCGTGAAAGTTTCTGTTGGAGGTCCCCTCCCCTAACAGACAAGGAGACCTTTTCTAGTGCCAAAAATCTAAGGCAACTAGGGTCCCCGTTGTGTGCCTGGGAGAAATGCCTGGAGACAGAGTGGCCCTCCATTCTATGCTTAATATTCCGAATGTGCTCCTGAATACGGATTTTTAATGGGCGTTTAGTTTTACCGATGTATCCCAATTGGCATGAACATTCCAACATATATATAACAGAGAATGTTAAACAATCTATACGTTGTTTAATAACATATTTTTTACTGTTATTATAATTAACAAAATGTGTTTTCACTGAGTTTGCATATTTGCAAACATTACAGTGGTTACACTTAAAAGATCCTACATTGTCTGGGAGAAAAGTAACCGGTTTCTGGGTCCCAGATTTATTGGTTAATAAACTTGGAGCTAACAATTCCTTTAGATTTCTGTTTTTTCTAAAGACTAACATTGGTTTCTCCGGGAGAATCTGTGATAAAATCAGATCCCTCTTTAGAATACCCCAATGTTTATTAAAAGTCGATCTAATAAGATTCTCACTTTTATATAACTCAGTTATGAAGGGGACCATATCATTGTTTATTTGTTTTGTTGTATACTTGAGAGTTTCAGATCGATCCCGTTCCTTAATTCTATGTGAGGCTTCATCAATTAATTTACTAGGATATCCTCTATCCCTAAACCTATTTGAATAAATAGTAAGTTGTTCTTCAAAATCCCTATTGTCACTACAATTTTGTTTAAGTCTATTAAATTGTGAGAAAGGTATGTTATTTTTCCACTTTTTCAGATGGCAACTTTTATAGTGGAGATAACTATTAGTATCCACTTTTTTAATGAAATTCTTCGAAATTACTTTGTTGTTCTCTGACATGAGGATTAAATCCAAGTACTCAGCCTGTATGTTGCTAATACTGGAAGTGAACTTAAGATTGTACTCATTACTACGCAGATACTCCATAAATTCTCCAAATTCTTCTAAGGTACCACTCCAGACAAGTAGGATGTCATCAATATAGCGTTTATATAGCTTGATCTTATCTGAGTAGACGCTATGCTGGTATATATACTTGTTTTCCCAACTCCCCAAATGGAGGTTGGCAAAGCTCGGCGCAAATGTTGTGCCCATGGCCGTGCCACACGTCTGCAAATAAAAGGACCCAAGGAAACTAAAATAGTTATGAGATAAAATGAAATAGATAAGGTCATAAATGAAATCCTTATGTTTATCTGTAATCTTCTTCTCTCTGACAATCTTTCGACCATTGCAACTCTCATTGTCCAGAAACTCTCTACATGAACTTATACCCTTCTCATGCTGTATTGATGTATACAGGGATTGGACATCGATGGTAGCCCAAAAAAAGGAACTCTCCCATTCAAAATTTTGTAATATCTGGAGGACATTGTTCGTGTCCTTAAGATATGATTCCAGAGAAATCACATATTTATTCAAAAAGAAGTCCACATATTTAGATGGATTTGAGGTCAAAGAATCGATGCCAGATATTATAGGGCGACCCGGTGGTTTTATTAGATCCTTATGGACTTTCGGAAGGTAGTAAAAAATAGGAATCGTGGGATAAGAGGTAAACAGAAATTGAAATTCCTCTTTTTTTATTATATTATCATAGAGTCCTCTAGATAATAATACCCGTAATGAATCTACATACTCTTGAGTGGGGTCACTTGTTAGTGATAAATAGGACAAGTTATCACCCAGTAATCTATGGGCTTCTGATATATAGTCTGATCTATTCAAGATCACTTTCCCTCCTCCCTTATCTGCTGATTTGATGACTATATTCATATTGGTTTGTAAGTCTTTCAATGCTTGTTTCTCTAGTTTATTGAGATTGTCATAACTCCTATTGATGTTTTCAGAGTGACATAGATCTTGAGTAACCAGATCTTGAAAAATGTGTAAATAACTGCTCTTCGATTCTAACAGATAGAACTTAGAAGGAAACTTTAAGCCCGATTTAGAGGGTGATTCATGATTCTTCGAACAAGCCATATCATGTTTAACAAAATATATCTTGAGTGTTAGTTTACGAATATATTTTTGTACATCAATGAACATTTGAAATTTATTGAGATGTTTCGTAGGGGCAAAAGATAGCCCTTTATTAAGCACACTCATCTCAGATTTGCTTAATTTGTGATCAGACAGATTAAAAATCCCACTAGTGGGATTTATAGGAATCTTCTCCTGTGACTTTTGGATCCCTCCTCGTCTCCCTCTTCGTCTACATACCGTCTTTTTAATAGGGAAGCTACCCTTATATTTTCCTTCAGATGGTGTTTGCGCTGTGGTACTCTTTCTTGATCTGAGGGGCCTGGTGATAAAAAATCCTCAGCATCACTATCAGAAACTGAGAGTGTAGAAAACCTATTCCTAAGTATAGGTTCAAAACGGTTCAAAAGGTTAAAAAAAAAAATTAATACCTTGTTTCACCACAGTACATTAAAGGTGTTTGCGACTTGTGTGCATTTACTGGGTCAATTAGTCACTATTTTGTTTTATGAATCTCATGCTTCATTAAATTTACAAACTTATGTAGTGTCATTCAATTCTAATCAACAATCACTTACTGTACCTACACTATTCTATGTTGTGTATCTCACATTTCATTACACTGCAAAACTTTAATTATAATAAAAATAAATTAACACTCAAATATAATCAAAATTTTCCAGTAAATCCTCCAAAATGTTATATATACATATATATATGACACCCAAAAAGTTCTTTAAGCTAACCAGCGCTTAGTAAAAGTGACCACAGTGAATCATATAGAAAATTTAGACTCAATGTAATAGGCAGCTCCCCAGTCAATCAACACCTGTCTGCAAGTGTTAGACCTAAGAGATAAAATACAAAAAGACAGGGGGCGCCACACATAGTGTATTATCAGTGATATACAATGTAGAAGTGACTCCAACGATAAGAAAATCTCGTACCAAATATGTGATGAAATTAGGCAGATATAATAATCAGGCTGACCGTACTAGGGATCCACCTCAGGTCAGGAGAACAGGAATCCACGATCACAGACCAAGTAATAGAAGACAATCTGCGGACTCAAATAAATCCACAATAGTGTGACACAGTATAAAAGGAGACCAAACTAGTCTCAAAATACCACAATTTAATGGTACCACATAAAAAATAATAATGCCCGTACATGGAGCACAGTAAAACAAGCTTTTCTGTCCGCTGGCACAAACATGGAAGAGAAGGGTAGCAGCCGGCAACACCTCAGAACATCCAGTAATGAGCACAGGGACCAAGAACCTCTCCAACGTGTTTCGTCTTGTAGGTAAGACTTTATCAAGGAGTAATGAATCTAACATCATCGCGGGCTCCTAAATACTTAAATCCTTCTACATAAGAGCCAATGTGAGCATGATCTTGGCATATGGGCGGTAACCTCCAGCTCCCGATACGTCACATCCGGGACTCCACTTCCGGTATAGCGGTTTTGTATGAAGACAGATTTTATGTTTTAGATGACATCAGGAGGGGATATTCCCAACAACTCCAGCTCCCGATATGTCACATCCGGAACTCCGCTTCCGGTATAGCGATTTTATATAAAGACAAACTTTTATTTACATAACATCAAAGGGGGACAATCCCAACATCTATCAAAATATCTGTGATAGGAACTATGTCCCAATACATCACATCCAATTCGTCATCAGCAGTACATATATAAGAAAAGCTAGATCTTAATCAAATGCCTTAACATTCCATACAATTTATAAGCCTTGGGACTATGCAGCATAAAAATGGAAACAATAATAATACATACACAAATAAAATATAGCGTCACACTATCTAATACAAAATTCAGCTAACTAGTCAGCATTATCACAAGATATACATAAAAATTCTAAATATATCTTTACATATTCCCAGATCATTACAATCTAGTATTTGGCAGCATATAGACCGCCCCTTAAAGAGACAGGCAAATAATCAACACCCAACAATTGGGCTAAAAGAGGGACAATAGACCCTATCCAATACACTTATTTTTGTATATCTTGTGATAATGCTGACTAGTTAGCTGAATTTTGTATTAGATAGTGTGACGCTATATTTTATTTGTGTATGTATTATTATTGTTTCCATTTTTATGCTGCATAGTACCAAGGCTTATAAATTGTATGGAATGTTAAGGCATTTGATTAAGATCTAGCTTTTCTTATATATGTACTGCTGATGACGAATTGGATGTGATGTATTGGGACATAGTTCCTATCACAGATATTTTGATAGATGTTGGGATTGTCCCCCTTTGATGTTATGTAAATAAAAGTTTGTCTTTATATAAAATCGCTATACCGGAAGCGGAGTTCCGGATGTGACATATCGGGAGCTGGAGTTGTTGGGAATATCCCCTCCTGATGTCATCTAAAACATAAAATCTGTCTTCATACAAAACCTCTATACCGGAAGTGGAGTCCCGGATGTGACGTATCGGGAGCTGGAGGTTACCGCCCATATGCCAAGATCATGCTCGCATTGGCTCTCATGTAGAAGGATTTAAGTATTTAGGAGCCCGCGATGATGTTAGATTCATTACTCCTTGATAAAGTCTTACCTACAAGACGAAACGCGTTGGAGAGGTTCTTGGTCCCTGTGCTCATTACTGGATGTTCTGAGGTGTTGCCGGCTGCTACCCTTCTCTTCCATGTTTGTGCCAGCGGACAGATAAGCTTGTTTTACTGTGCTCCATGTACGGGCATTGTTATTTTTTATGTGGTGCCATTAAATTGTGGTATTTTGAGACTAGTTTGGTCTCCTTTTATACTGTGTCACACTATTGTGGATTTATTTGAGTCCGCAGATTGTCTTCTATTACTTGGTCTGTGATCGTGGATTCCTGTTCTCCTGACCTGATCTGGATCCCTAGTACGGTCAGCCTGATTATTATATCTGCCTAATTTCATCACATATTTGGTACGGGATTTTCTTATCGTTGGAGTCACTTCTACATTGTATATCACTGATAATACACTATGTGTGGCGCCCCCTGTCTTTTTTTATTTTATACATATATATATACATACACATATATATATATATATATATATATATATATATATATATGAAAAACAGGGATACTCTGCACTCTCCAAACACATAATTAATGGCATACCAAGTACTGTTCTATATTAAAAACTGGGAATGTTAGTTCCACATATTACAATATATGTTAAGCTGACCAACTCACGCCAAAGTCTTTCCATTCTGGTGTTTGGAGAGTGCAGAGTATCCCTGTTTTCTTGTCTATATAATTTGGGCAACCCCCTCTTGCACCTCAGTCTGTACATGGTGAGTGCAGATCTATGTCTGTTTTTGTTTTTATATATATATATATATATATATATATATATATATATATATATATAATCTATTCATAGCGTATGCACCTCTGTACAGAGAATATGTGTCATTTACATCAGTTCCTGCCCTTTTGGAGTTTGCAGTCTAAATTACCTAGCACACACAGACAGACACACACACACAAACTAGAGTTCATTTGTTCAGTAGCCTATTAAATTACCAGTATGTTTTTGAAGTCTGGAAGGAAACCAGAGCACCCACATCAAACCCCACAAACAAGGGGAGAACATACACACTTCACACAGAAATTGAACTCATAACCCCATGGCTGTGATGCAGAAGTGCTAGCCACATATATTTTGCACATATTTTCCCGGCAGTGACTCAAATACACTTATATTATTTTTTGCATATATTGCCTTAAAATGCATACAGCAACATGCCATTTTCATTATTTTGCTTTGGAAATATAGGGGGGGAGGATTAAATTCCCCGCAGAATACCACAGTCCTAAGTCTATTACCATTAATACGGTGCTTTTAACACAGATTTCTACTGGGAGCAAAAAGCCGGCGTTGAAATTACCACATTAACGGCAATTATGCACACTATTACCGCAATATCGATAATAATGTGCAGGACTCGTTACCTTTTACAGTAGCGCAGCCAATTGAATTTTCCCCGTAGAATAATTGCCACTTCCATGACCTCCACATTAGAAATTTATTTGGCCAGCTCCACCTTTTCCACTTCCTCCACCTTCTTTCTCCTCCTCTGCAGCAGCTGCTATTTCAATTTTTTAGACAATCATCAATTTATAATCCTTCTCTTCTGTAGCTGAAGCCTCCTTATCCACGTCATCAACCCCCTCATTGTTAGGAACCCCTCCAGCCAGTACAACAAAACCCAGGGCCTGCTCTGAAAGTCTGGTGTTCACTGTTGCCCCTAGTGGTGGGGACAGACTTCGCCGCAGACTAAGAGAGGGTCGTGAAATGTGTACCGGCTGGGGAGAACCCAGGAAAGCAGAGTGAAGTCCAGGCAAGGGTCGAGGGCCGGCAGCAGACATCGTATCCAATAAACAAGCCGAGGTCAGAGGTCACAGGCACGGTAGCAAGGTCCAAGGTACAGGGAAGAAAGGTCAGGGTCACGAGCAAAACAGGCAGGGTCCAAATCCAAGCAAGGGGTCATACACGAGAAATCCGACAGTGTATCCACAGGACAGGAACAAGGAGCAAGCAGGTCAGCAGAACTGTGACAGAAAAGCTATAACCGGCAGTGAGGCTGCAGACCTCACTGCCTTAAATACACAGATGGACCAATCAGAGCTTGTCCCTGGAATATGCACACTTGCAAGCTAATTGCCTGCTATACATATAAACCAGTCAGGGCTTGCCCCTGGAGTGCACACTTGCAGGCTAATGCCTGCTAATTCAGCCCACAGGCTGAATCTAATAAATAATCTAGTGAAGGCGCGTGCGGGCGTGGCTCTCTATACTGCCGGGACGCCATGCTGAGGGAGCGTCCGACCGTTGCCTTAGCAGGAAGGGGGAGCAGGAAGCGAGCCGCAGCGGCTGTGAGTACCGCCGCGGCTCATGACACTCCTCCACAGCTGCCGCCACCTTCTCCTCCTCCTCAGTCATCAACAACTTCCTGCTCAGATAGCAGTTACTGCTCCTCCTCCATGGCCATCTCCTTCTCTCCCTACAGCCTTTTATCTGACTAGCTATTCTGTGAAAATTAAAACATGAACAATTTAATTTTTCATGCCATATGTGTTGTCTTTTCCAAAATGAGTTACATCCTGTATATGCACGAGTTCAATTTAGATCTTAAAGAGATACTAATCACTGTAAGATGCATTTACATCTTAAACTTTGGAATATGGATATACAATTTTTCTTTAAAAAATCATGAGATTCTTTATTGACCAAACTGCAAATGGTCGACCATGAAAAGGTACACACATTCAGATGGATATCTACACTTACGATTAATTTTTATTACAATGTTAGTGTAGTTACTCATCTGAATGCTGTCATCTTGTTCTGGTATATGGTCATCTAAAATGTTAAGCAAAATGGGCACTAAAACCTTATGTTTATTGCAGATATGATATAGCAATATTACACATATGTATTTTAAATTATTCATTTTTCTTTAGTGATGAAAGAGTTAAGTTGGTTTGTTCAGAAAAATATTGTTCAGGGTTCAGGCCTACAGCTTTGCAATGCTTTAGTTTTATTAACAAGTTTCAAGGACATGCAAAACTGTAACTATGATTTGTAACAGTTATGTCCAGTTTCACAGGACATGTATATCTTTCTTTGTTCTTTGTAATATTTGCTGATGTTGGAATGTTTTTCACGCTTTGTGTTTCACGCTTGCACAGTGCTAAAATGCCTATGTGGCTAAAACATTATATATAGATTATGATTTGTTTTGATAAACTCAAAGCACATATTACACTCCACCTGTGCATATAATTATTGTCTCTCTGGCCATTATCATATATCATATCGAATCACTGACCACTTAAAAAATATCGCTATCAGTGACTAAAGTGTGTTCCTTTCAAAAGTCATATACTTTAATATACATTTTTAAAAATGTTTATTGTGTCTTCTGTATATGAAATCATTTTTTATTCAATATTTCCTATCTGTATTTTGTGAAAACTAGCATCAATACTATAAAATGCATAGTGTTGATTCCTCCTTTCATGTACCCAAACCACTTCACCTTATACTCTACATAACTTAAACTTTAAACCAATGAATAATGACACAGACATCAACTTAAGATTGGAAGAAGGTCACAGTTTATTTATAGTTATCAGCAAACCAAGTGAGGTGGCGGCGAGAGCAGGGCAGTCAGCTAAAATTGGAAGAACCAATAAGGGGGAAAATCCCATTTCTACCAACCCAGGTTATACCTTATCTATCTGCTGGTACTTTTATGAGGCAAAAAGTGACTATACCCTTTCTGGACTCAACAATGTTATGTGCTTACTAGGCAGCCCAGGGCCCACCTTACTAGAGAACAAAAGAGTCTGATAACTTTGAAGGGGACAGTGACTAGTGACCAAACCGAGTAAGTACCATGCCAACTGAAAGCTGACTGCGATGCTCTCCTACCAACAGCCAGGATCCTTTAACAAACTCATGGCCCATCACCAATGGAACTCACTATATTCCTCAATCCCGAATAAAACTGCTCTATAAATAACTTAATCCCTTCTGCTGGTAAATGGACCCTGTCTACTCTAAAAAAGGTGCCCTTTATTAATTGTTATTGAGGGACAATAAATGACTGTCCCCTGTAGAGCTCTAATATTCTGTCTCGCATACCAGTTTTTTTCACCATACGTTTTTTCACCATCCATCAGATCTCCACAACAAACGTGTATAATAATGGACAAGCAGATCTTGATGATTGGCCATTGTGACTGAATATACTTTAAGCCGTCCCGAATACGGATAATTAGATCAAGGGATTTACCTCTACCTACATCATTACCACCCAAGTGAAAGTCTGCTATGTCGGAAATGCCTTTAATGCTCACCTCCCAGGTTTAAAGGGGGATGAGTGCTGACCATTCCATACCTTGTTTTCCTAAGCACTGGATGTACACTGGATGGAAAAAACGTAACCATTTTCGTGCCAAAGTATGTTTCTCTACCTATAATATAAATGAGTGGCCTATGATCCATATTTGTATCTTCTTGCCAGCTGAACCTAGGACAAAAATATGTAAAACTAAATAATCACAGGCATTCAAAGGTTAATACACGACCGGCTTTAAAACAGAATACAGACAAAGCAAATTCACTTAGAAAGCAAGAAACACAATCTAAGCTGCTGCAACTTTAAACAAACCCTTTATTATAGAGGGCACAACCAACCGTAAAGGAGACTGACCCCAGATCTCCATAAACCACCCGGCACAACCTCTGTACATCAAAGGGCCATAGGGGTAAATTCTGGAAACTCCAATGCTTAGCAATGGGGCACCTGGGCAGGAACAGAAAAAGAGGAAAGAGAGGCTGGTAACCCAAATGAAGGTAAAAACCCATAAAACCCTGGAGGCGCACCACTAATCAAGCCTTTATCCAGGGAAAAAAATATGAAAAATCCCTTCATGCCCCCGTTTACCACAGCATGCAGAATAGCCTTGGGTCACTAACCAACAGAGGAGAGAAACAAGACAGTAAAGGAAGAGGAGGGGAGGTTTGGGTGAATTAACCTTATGCATCAGGCCATATATACCTCTTAAAAATATGTGATTTCCATCTCCCTAGCTC
The DNA here is from genome assembly GCF_038048845.1 of Mixophyes fleayi. Lineage (NCBI taxonomy): Eukaryota > Metazoa > Chordata > Amphibia > Anura > Limnodynastidae > Mixophyes > Mixophyes fleayi. Next base: position 199,190,215 of record NC_134404.1, read on the forward strand.
TTGAAACTTGGAGATGGATGTGCCTCTGGCTGCTGCAGCAGTAGCTGCCCCAATCCAAAAGGAATGGGAGGCTAAGGCTCCTGTCTGATTTTTCCTATTAGGGGGTTCCTGAGAATTCATACAAGAAGGAGCAGGAACATTGTGAAAAGAAGGTCTGGGATAGGAGTGTATGTATTTCCATAAAGGCGTTGGGTAGGGGGGGGGGATCACGTATGGTCCTCATGGGGCACAATCCTGTGTCCTATGGGGGGGTATGGTAGTGACCAAGAAGAAACTGTAGGGCTTGAACTTGACTGTTGTAACACAGCGGGGGGGGGAAAGGCCAGCTCCCCGCTCGGCCTGAACCACTAAATGTTTGTATATGCGACAGAGGAGGGGGGAGATCTTGCTGCTTGAGCACTTCAAAATGGTTTTCAGTTAACGGTACAGGGCTTGAAATCGTGGAAAAAAAAAGCGGGGAAGTGGAAGGTGGGAGCTGTCCCGAAGCAGGGTCAACTGAGAGGGCCACTGCATGTTAGCAAACATTGCAGAGCATAATGGCCTCAAGGGGAGGGATTGCGCCGGGCCGTAAGCTGGAATTGTTTTGGTGTCTGGGTCCCAGCAGATTGATGTCTCCAACATAAAACCGATGTGAGGGTGGAGGTAGGCGGTCTAAAATCATTGGCCCCAGCCCCCTATATGTGATTTCTGAATTTCTGAGGGAGTGTGTCACCCACCTATTTGAGCATTGCTCACTGCTTCCAAACCATTATTAGAAATATCTGCAGAGCCTGCAGCTATGCACTCTGCGCGCATTGTGGAAGGTATGTACCCAGGAGCCGGAGAAGGGGAATAACTGTCTCGAAATACATGTGAGGGACTATGTGCTCCGGATCTGGGCGGCATTGCTGCCCGCATTGGAGCGCGTCTCTTCCTATTTTGACTCAGGGCCAGACAACTGGATTTTTTTGCTGTGCCCGAGTCATATGGTGTTCGCCTGGCGCGAGCAGTGGTTCCCTGCACCGGCCTGACAGACCTCACTGAGGGAGTGGAGAGCTGCCAGGGAGCAGACACCTGACTGCGGGCTGTGGCTGGTGACATGAGGGGGCAAATTATTCTGCTGGGAGAATGCTCAGAAGGTAGGCGGGAGGAGGGGAATCGGCTAAGCGGGCTAGAATAGTCTTGGTGCATTTGGGACGGGGCATGGCCATCTTTTGTATAGAGGGAAAACGGAAAGGGATGAGGTAAAGTAATTGCTGGAAAGAAAGGAAGGAAAAATACAAGACAATGAAATGGAAAAGGATAGGCCCTAGTCCCTGACCCCCGGATCCATAAGGACCCTTAGGGGGCAAGGGTCTTCAGACCCCCCTTCGCTGCGAGGCTAGGGGGGGTCCCTTTGGCCCTGGGATCCACCGAGGCTTCACCCAGGGCTCGACAACTAGCTCACCCCCGGGAGGGTGAGCCAACGATGGGGTTTCAGGGGGGTAGGAGCCATAAGTCCACACAACCCCCCTAAGATCTTAGGGGACGCAGAGCCCAGAAAGGGCCTACCCGCACCCCTAAAAATCCACGAAACAATCCACATAAAAGTGAAAGTGACAAACAAGGAGTGTCATAAATAAAGTGCCAAATGGTTACGGCCCCAGCCTCATGGCTGGGCTATTATAAAAAATTTCTCGCCCAGCCATAAGGCCGGGGCAAAGAATAAGAAGGCAGTGCGTATAGAAAGTGGTCTAAAGTGCTCGGTGCCAACATAATCACATTATATCTGTTTCAAGGTGCTGCTGACCTGTGATTTTTTGGCACCCCCAGATCGCCACTCTGGGGGCACAATAGTCCCGGGCTTTCAACGCAGCTCACCCAGCCCCTGGCCAGAGGACCAAGTGCAGCTCTACCACAACTGCACTTGATCTTAGCCAAAAGGCTGTATTATAATGCAAACCCTGAATGATTAGTCCCTTTAGTTAAAACAAAACACTCCATTATGGCCAGCTAAAAGTACCCCATTGGACAGGCATATATAAGCAATATCTGAATATTTGTTGTCAATCAAATACAAACCTCTACCAGCCCCATCTCACTAATATTTAGTATTCTAGTGATTGCTGAGACCACCCATGTAACCACCACACAATCATGAGATTCTGCCCCCCAAAGCTGCTCTAATTTTTAAATACCCCCTGCAGCCATTTTACTTAACCACAACACAACCCCCCACAGCCATTTTCCTTAACCCCTGCTGCAGCCATTTTCTTTACCTCCTACCCTGCATCCATCCCCCTTGCAGCTATTTTCTTTAACTCCACTCTGTAGCTATCCCCCCCCGTCACATCAAAACTCCCCCAGTCACATATATCAGCCCCCCACCTCTGCCCTCCTTCATACATATCAACCTCTCTCCCTCCCTATAGATTTTCATGGCAGCCCCCCCCCTCCCACCCTATAGATTTGTATGACAGTCCCCATCTCCCTCCCTATACATATGCATGACAGTCCCCCCTCTCCCTCCCTATAGATATGCAGGGTAGTTCCCCCCCTCCCTATAGATATGCAGGGTATTTCCCCCCCCCTCCCTATAGATATGCAGGGTAGTTCCCCCCCTCCCTATAGATAGGCAGGGCAGTTCCCCCCCTCCCTATAGATATGCAGGGCAGTTCCCCCCTCTCTATAGATAGGCAGGGCAGTTCCCCCCCCCCTCCCTATAGATATGCAGGGCAGTTCCCTCCCCCTCCCTATAGATATGCAGGGCAGTTCCCCCCCTCCCTATAGATATGCAGGGCAGTTCCCCCCTCCCCATAGATATGCAGGGCAGTTCCCCCCTCCCTATAGATATGCAGGACAGTTCCCCCCACTCCCTATAGATATGCAGGGCAGTTCTCCCCCTCCCTATAGATATGCAGGGCAGTTCCTCCTCTCCCTATAGATATGCAGGGCAGTTCCCCCCCTCCCTATAGATATGCAGGGCAGTTCCCCCCCTCCCTATAGATATGCAGGGCAGTTCCCCCCCCTCCCTATAGATATGCAGGGCAGTTCCCCCCTCCCTATAGATATGCAGGGCAGTTCCCCCCCTCCCTATAGATATGCAGGGCAGTTCCCCCCTCCCTATAGATATGCAGGGCAGTTCCCCTCTTCACTTACCTGTAGTTGTGCCAGCGTCGCTCCTCTCCTCAGATCAGCAGATAGGAAGTGAAGACGTCCTGCTTCCTGTCTGCTGCACAGCAACAGGCAGCCTGGTGATTGGCTGTGTGTTGCTAACCACTGACCACCAATGCTTTTGATCGTCGAGCCCTCCACCCCCCTGCGGCGACCCCCTCCCTCCCCCACCCCGAAAAAAAAAAATGAATGAAGAAAAAAAAAAGAATGAAAAAAATAAATAAATACCCGCAGTGCCGCGCCCCCCGGGACTCAGCGCCCCAGGCTGCAGCCTGGTCAGCCTAGTGGTTGATCAGACCCTGGCAGTTCCCCCTCCCTATAGATATGCAGGGCAGTTTTTCCCCTCCCTATAGATATGCAGGGCAGTTCCCCCCCTCCCTATAGATATGCAGGGCAGTTCCCCCCCCCTCCGTATTGATATGCAGGACAGTTCCCCCCCTCCCTATAGATATGCAGGGCAGTTCCCCCCTCCCTATAGATATGCAGGGCAGTTCCCCCCTCCCTATAGATATGCAGGGCAGTCCCCCCCTCCCTATAGATATGTAGGGCAGTTCCCCCCTCCCTATAGATATGCAGGGCAGTTCCCCCCCTTCCTATAGATATGCAGGGCAGTTCCCCCCCTCCCTATAGATATGCAGGGCAGTTCCCCCCCTCGCTATAGATATGCAGGGCAGTTCCCCCCCTCCCTATAGATATGCAGGGCAGTTCCCCCCCTCCCTATAGATATGCAGGGCAGTTCCCCCTTCACTTACCTGTAGTTGTGCCAGCATCGCTCCTCTCCTCAGATCAGCAGATAGGAAGTGAAGACGTCCTGCTTCCTGTCTGCTGCACAGCAAAAGGCAGCCTGGCGATTGGCTGTGTGTTGCTAACCACTGACCACCAATGCTTTTGATCATCGAGCCCTCCACCCCCCTGCGGCGACCGTGGCGACCCCCCCCCCATGGCGACCCTTCCTCCCCCTCCCCCACCCCGGAAAAAAAAATGAATGAAGAAAAGAAAGAAAAAAGAATGAAAAAGATAAATAAATACCCGCAGCGCCGCGCCCCCCGGGACCCAGTGCACCAGGCTGCAGCCTGGTCAGCCTAGTGGTTGATCAGGCCCTGTACAAATTGATAAGGTATAAGATTGAAGTGGAAGAGTAATAAACAATCGTTATTAAACATATGACAGAGTTTTTACTTGTGTGTTGTGTACAGAAATAAAGTAATGGATTTTGATGGGATTGGAGGATCTGACGGTGGGTGGATGTTTGGGATGCAGATGGGACGGATGGTGGGCGGGATGTGGATTGGAGTGTCCTTATGTATTTAGAAACACGGGTGTAATGAATGGAGCAGAACATACAAGTTGATGAGGTATGAGTACGAGATTGAAGCGGAAGAGTAATAAACAATCGTTATTCAACATATGACAGAGTTTTTACTTTTGCGTGGTGTACACAAACAAAGTAATGGATGTTGTTAAACGGCAAACAATGTGTGTTTGAATCAGGACGGGTGGAAGTGGCAATGAAATTTATTAGAAATTATGTTGAAGGGGGTCTGATTTTGAGCAAGGGTGTTTTAACGTGCTGTACAGTCCCCTGACTGTGCACGTAGATTGTTGTCATGAAACAAGGGGATGAGGTAAAACACAGTGAAGACATAATAATATGATTTGTTATGAATCTTGAGAGAGGAGTGTGTCTTAACTGTGTTTTGACAATGGGAGTGAAGGTTATATATGAGTTTATTTAAAGTTCATTTTAAGAGGATGGAGATGGGTCTATCTAGGTGGGGAGCTGTGATGGAAATAGCGATTTATATTATTGTTGCGGACAATGAGATGAAGGAGTGGATAACGTCTATCTCTACGGTTGCAGATCTGCGGGTTAACCATTGTTGTTGGCTGGAAGGTGTCATGGGTCCATAATGGACTTTATATCAAAATCTATATTTTAACCTGCTTGATGGCCACAAATCTTAGGCCTTCAGGGTTGCATTGGTGGGTTTTGTGGAAATGATCGGATACACTGTGGAGTGGATATCCTTTTTTAATGTTGCGTGTGTGTTCTGAAACTCTGACTTTCAGTGTTCTTATTGTACGTCCAATGTATTGCAACTTGCACGTGCACTATAGAAGGTAGATGATGTGACTACTGTTGCAGGATAAGAATTGGTCTATGTGGTATTCTTTCTTGGTAGTTTGTGAGAGAAAAGTGGTTGTGGGTTTCGTGGTTCTACTGTTCATGTTCTTGCAGCCTATGCATAGGCCACAGTAGTAAAACCCCTTTGGTTTGGATGACAAGATGGATGTTTTTTGTAGTTTCGGCGGGGGGATGTGGTTGCGTACTAGTTTTCTGTTGAGACTGGGTGCCTTCTTAAAGATGACCTTGGGGTTTGGCGGTAGTACGTGGTGTAAAATGGGGTCTTTGAGTAGGATGTTCCAATGTTTCTTAATGACTTTATGTATTTGATTAGCTGCAGTGGAGTACTGGGTTATGAAATATATCTCTTGTTCTAGTTTTTCGGTAGGTAGTTTCTCTTTGTATGTTATGAGCGTGTTTCTATCTGTGGCCCTTACTTCTGTGAATGTGTGTTGCACCAGATCTTCATTGTAGGCATTTTCGAGGAACTGTGATTTTAAGGTCCTGCCCTGTGTGTCGTAGTCCTCAGTATGGGTACAGTTCCTGCATATCCTTTTGAACTGTCCTAAAGGAATGTTTGACAACCAGTTGGGGTGGTGATGACTGGAGGCTAAAATATAGCTGCTAACATCTACTTTTTTGTGGAACGTCTTGGTGATGATGGATTGGTTCTGTATATGTATTTCCAGATCAAGGAATTCTATCTTTTCTTTACTCGTTTGTGAGGTAAATATGATGTTTCTGTCATTGTTGTTAATGTAAATGAGGAATTGGTTGAGGGAATGAATGTCACCTTTCCAGATAAAGAGAACATCATCTATGTATCTCTTCCACAGCACCAAGTTTGCACCGAGGTCCCGCCTGCTCCAGATGTAATCCTCCTCCCACTTGGCCATAAACAGGTTCGCATAGCTCGGTGTGAACTTGGTGCCCATGGCGGTGCCTCTGCGTTGTAGGTAGAACTGGTTGTCAAACCATGTATAATTATGGGTGAGTATGAATTGGATGCCTTCGGTTATGAAATCAATTTGTTTTGGATGTAGTGTACCGTTCTTCTCTAGGAAGTGTTGTACACCGGTTAGGCCCATGTTCTGATATTTTTGTTTCACAAATGTCAAATATAACACTGTCTGTCACAAATATATTATATATTCTTAAAAAGGATCTGTGGACCAATGAATGAAACATAAATTATTTTTCTATGGGATTCAAAAGTCTCCAAGCGTCTACCAGTCCATGGTTGAAGTAGGTTTTCTAAGTTATTAATAGTGCGCTTCCTGGCTACATTACCCCTTCCAATGGATAATTGGTACGCAGTGCATGTATCCAAAAATGCAGGTAGATAAACTGGAATCACTGGTGCAAGACTGCAGGTATGTATGTTGAAGTCTGAGGAGCCAAAAGGTATCTAAATAGCAGTTCAATATAAACTAATAGATCTGGCACAATAAAGGTGCACTATGCAAAATCTGTATCAGACTAGAAGGGTGAGTTAAAGTCAGGACTTGTTCCTGTAACCAGTTTAAAAGATTTGATTATTTGTGTACCCATAAGCAATGGTGGCCATATCAGTATGTATACCTAGCAACACACGGGAGCAGGCTGCCCAGTGCACCAGCGAAGAGGCTCCAGACAATGTGCCAGACCCCAGTAAGTATACCGGAAGGTTTTCTGTGCAACACGTACATTATTACCAATAATGTAATATTATAAAAAACAAGATGTATGCCTATATATGTGAGGATATATACCAATCACAACAATGTTAGTATCCCATTTTTTGTTTGTTGAACTAGTGTATGTGGTTGGTGACCCTGTAAGTGAAGTAATAGTCTATGCAGAAGCTCAGCTTCTGCAGGATCCTCAAAAAAAAAATCAACAACCCTAATCTTTTCTGGGTATAACAATGCAAATAATTTGCCATTCTAAACTAGTTATTTTCAAATCCATTTGAATTTTTTCCCCTTTTAGGTAACGGTCACAAAAAATCTTGAAAAATGTACATTATTTTCTCACCAACCACAAGTTGTTTCATCCTTCTGTATTTGGTTACGATGGTCTCCTTAACCCTAACATTAAGGTAATTTACAATAACCAGGCATGGTCTGCTTATGGTCCCCTCCCTCTCTTGTTCCATACAATGTATTCTTTGTATTTGTGGGGTACATACTTCTCCTTGAAGGTTTAAAGCTGTTATTAAATTTTGTGCTAGATAACAGAACAGTGCAGAACCCTTAACCTACTCAAGCATGCCTTTGAAATGCCAACTTATTTCAATGATTACAATTGTTTAATCATCAACCTGATGCATAAACTGATAGATGTTTTTCTGAGCATCTATTGTAATTTGTAAGGAAAGACTTCTGTATCATTAGTTCTCTGTTCTAGCATAGTTGTCTTTTGCTTTGTTAGCTGAAAATTATGTAAGGGTTGAGACAAACAAAGCTTGGTGCATTTCCAACTTCTTGCTGGCTATGAGATCATATTTACCAAAATATATTTCCCTGTTTCATCAACTGGTGTAACATTTTCTTGACTTCCACGATGTCTCCTTGACTAGAGGTATCAGTGAAAAGTTTGTAGAGTGGGTTTGCTGTTTTCTCAACCTCTGTTTTTGCTTTCCAAGCCTAGTTCATTCAAGTTTAACTGAAAATCTATTCACTGTTGGTTTGTATACAAATTTGTCCATAACCTGGTGGAAATATCCACTATATCCAATGTTATATGGGCTCACCTGGCATTATCTCCACCACAAATCTCTGCATAACAAGGTTTATTGCAATGTGCCCTCTTCCTACAAATCTTTACAGACTAAATATTACCTATATAAGGTGTAAATGCAAATGTAGTTAAATTTGTGGATATATTAGCATTATAACAGTCTTCACTAGTGGCACTTTACTATGTCTGTATGTCTGAAACACCAGTGGATACAGCAACATCTCAAATGTATCCTTGTGTTAGTTCTAACAATTACACTATACCATTGTTGAGTTTTAGGAACTTTTTAGAACTTTTTAGAAGTTTCCAATTATTTATGAAACCCCTTAATAGTCTAGGTACAAGAAAAATAATGATTGCGGAGTTGTGAATATTATTGTTCTGTGATATCAGTTAACCTCATAATTAGGTTAAACCCAGTTGAGATTCATTGAATTAAGTATAATTATTATTATTAATTTTTATTTGCAAGGCGCCACAAAGTGTCTGAAGTGTCCGGAACAAACAATAGGACAGTACAAGGAATGACATTACAGTACAATAAACAAGCATTACAATAACTCAGGGAGCTCAGAGCACAGCTAAGGAAAGGGTGAGGGTGAGGGAAATTCCGGACAGCTGGAAAGTCAGCACAGCAGAAGACATGGTGTGCCCAGGAGTGTGAACGCAGCAACATGTAAGAGCTTTAGAAAAGAAGTAGTGAAAAGCAGGAGCAGGGTCGGTGTTCAGGAAGCTAAAGAAAAAGGTGAGAAGAGAAGCTGTAGAGCAGAGTAAAAAGTGGTCAAAACAGTAGGAGAGAGGACCCTGTTCAGAGGATCTTACAAACTAAGGGTAAAGGCGGAACAAACTAAAGACATAAGAAAGGCAAAATGGGGACAGGGTTGAACAGAGCAAGATGGAGGAAAGGGAGAGAGGGAGAGGTAGCCGACAGTTGGGTAGTTAGGCAGATGACTTAAAGACTTTTAAGAAGTGGTGGGTTTTTAATGCCTGTTTGAAACTGCTATGATTGGGGGAGGTTCTGATAGCACAAGGGAGATCGTTCCAATGGAGGGGGCAGCATGGGAGAAGTCTTGAATACGTGAGTGAAAAGAGGTAATCAGAGGGGAGGAGAGGCGACGATTGTTGGCCGATCGCAGAGGGCGGGAATAAGTGTGAATAGAGAAGAGGTTGGAGATGTAGGGAGCAGTGGAGTTGGCAAAGGCCTTGAATGTGAGGGTAAGGAGCTTGAAAAGGATTCTTTAGGGGAAGGGGAGCCAGTGAAGGGCATGGTAGAGTGTGGAGCGGCGAGAAAGGAAGATGAGTCTGACGGCGGCATTAAGTACAGAATGAAGAGGAGCGAGATGAGACTGGGGGAGGCCAGTGAGGAGAAGGCTACAGTAGTCCGACCGAGAGATGATCAGGGAGTGGATGAGAGAAGAGATTTGGTGGCGTCCTGGGAGAGGAAGGGCCGAATGCGAGCAATGTTGCGTAATTGGAAGTGTCAGGATTTGGCAAGAGAATGGATGTCGGGGCAAAGGAGAGATAGGAGTTGAAGGTTTATTTTGAGGCAGCGGGCTTGGGGAACTGATGTAATAGTGGAGTTGTCAACAATGATAGATCAGGTGGAAAGGGGGTTCTAGATGGAGGAAAGACAATAAGATCAGTTTTAGCGATGTTAAGTTTTAGAAATCTGGAGGACATGTAGGAGGAGATGGCAGAGAGGCAGGCTGACACCTTAGCGAGGAGGGATGGCGAGAGGTCAGGAGAAGAGAGGTAGAGTTGGGTGTCATTGGCATAAAGGTGGTAGTGGAGAGAAAAGGAGCTAATGAGCTCACCCAGGGAGGAGGTGTATAGTGTATAGTGAAAATAGTAGGTGGTAGGATAATAGTAGCAGGAGGTGTTTAGTGAAAATACTAAAGGGCCAAGTACAGAGCCCTTTGGGACCCCAACTGGAAGTGTGGAAGAGGGACAGGGAGGGAGTAAGAGGTGAAAACAGAGAAGGAGCAGTTGGCAAGATAATAGGTAAACCAGGAGAGGATGGTGCCGGAGAGACCAATGGACTGGAGGGCGTGAAGCAGGAGGGGGTGGTCAACAGTATTGAATGCTGGCGAGAAGTCCAGAAGGATAAGAAGGGAGAAATGACTCATGGCTTTAGCTGCGATGAGATCGTTGGTGACTTTAGCCAGGACAGTTTTAGCAGAGTGGAGGGGGTGGAAGCCAGATAGGAGAGGATCAAGAAGAGAAAAGTAGGTGGTGAGATGGTTGCAGACAAGCCTCTCAGCCTCTCAGGTATTTTGGAGGCAAAGGGAAGAAGAGAAATAGGGCGGTAGTTAGAGAGTGAAGTGGGGCCAAGATTGGGTTTTTTTAGAATGGGAGAGATGAGAGCGTGTTTAAAAGAAGAGGACAAGATGCCAGTGGAGAGGGACAGATTAAAGAGGTGAGCGATATGGAAGCAGACAGTGGGGGAGAGGGAGCGAAAGTGGTGAAAGGGGATAGGATCCAGGGGGTTAAGGTTAGGGTTTCGACCCTGATGTCCTCAATTTTAGCAGAGGACATCAGAATGGGAGGGGAGTAGGGGGGGAGCATTCGAGGCCTGTAAATAGATGATTTAAAGAAGGATTGTTTAGTGTGGGAGAGGGCAGAGATGTAAGAAGAGAGGATGAACTTGAAGTGAAGGAAATCGGTCAGGGAGCGAGATTTTCTCCAGTGGTGTTCAGCTGTACAAAACATTCTTGGAGGAAGCGGGTAAATTTGGGGTGCCACTGTTGGGATTTGGAACAACGAGGGTGGACAGAGGAGGCAGGGGAAACAACATAAAGAGCAGAGCTGAGGGCTTGGTTGTAGAGGGAGGCCACCTAGTTGGGGCAGGACAGGCAGAAAATAGATGGGAGGAGAATTTTGAGAGAAGAGGACAAAATAGCAGAATCAAGAGTGTCAAGATTACGTTGAGTTCGGGTAGTTCAAGACGTGGGGAGGGGTGCAGGAGACAAGTAGAGGGTAAATGAGAGGAGATGTTGATCAGAGAGTAGGAGGGAGAGATGGAGAAATCATAAAGACCACATAGGTGGGAGAGGACAAGGCCAAGGGAGTGACCAAGGCAGTGGGTAGGGGGAGAGGACCACTGAGAGAGGCCATGGGAGGAAGAGAGGGCAAGTAGCTTGATGGAAGCAGAGTTGGTGGGGTTGTCGATGGGGATGTTGAAGTCACCTAAGATGATGGAGGGGAGGTCAGAGGAGAGGTGGCGGGGAAGCCAGGATGCAAAATTGTTGAGAAATTGGGAAGTGGGACCAGGGAGGCAGTAGATTACAGAAATACAGAGATGGATGGGGTAGAAAAGATGGATAGAATGGACTTCAAAAGAGGAAAAGGAGAGGGAGGGTTCAGGAGGAATAACTCTAAAGGTGCAAGAGGGGCAAAGGAGGATGCACACCCCACCGCCTGGACGGTCACCAGGTCTGTCAGAGTGGGTGAAGGAGAGACCACCATAGGAGAGAGCAGCAGGAAATGCAGTGTCAGAGTTGGAGAGCCAGGTTTCAGTAATAGAAAGAAGATAAGAAGAGGTCAAGGATAGAGGGCAGTGTATTAGAAACAGATCTGGCATTTCAGAGGGTACAGGAGAAGGGAAGAGAGGAAGTGAGAATATATGAATAAAATTGACAGTCATAGCGGAGCACTTGGGTGTGCTGGGGGTAGGACGTGAGATGGGACAAGGGGACAATATGGGAATGGGACGTGAGTAGGGAGGCATGGCGGGGAGAGGAGAACAGAAGGAAAGAAACATGTAAAAATAAGGGGATAGAAGAAATGTCTAGAGATGGGGGAAGGAGGCAGAAGGGAATAAAAGAGGAGGCAAGTTAGAATATGGAGGTATGTAGGTAAACAAAGTGTTAGGGTTCAGTAGGGAGGATGGTGAGAGGTGACAGGGAAGGGAGAGAGGATAAAAGCAGTGTCAGTGTGCAATGAGGCGGCGAGCAATGAGCAAAGGAGAAATCAAAAAAATTGCAAGAGGATAATGGGAAGAATGAGAAAAAATGATTACATGACATGAGATGAAAATGAGAAAATTAAAAGTATGGCAATTAAGCATGGCAAACAATGTAATATGAGAAAAAGTTAAAAGAAGTGCAGACAATTAAGATAAAGTAGGGCATAGAATGCAATTCATACATTAAAACAGTGTGACAATGCATGTGTGACAATGCGATGCACACATTAATACAGTGTGACAGTAAGTACAATCTAGAAAGAGCAAATGGTTTCTTCATGTGCAGACATGGGTACTATACCAGTACAGGGGATGAAATTAGTCCATGAGGGAATGTCTTTGAAGTGTTATGAGATGAACGGAGAGACTGAGGGAGAAATATGGATGACTGGGGAAGGGAGACACTGGAAAGAGTCCGAATCCGAGGTTCGGGTGGCGTGGGTTGGAGAGATCCAGGACTAAGTGGAAAATTAATAAGAGTCAAGAGCCAGGGTCATCAGAGGAGGGGGCATGGTGGAGGCATAAGTATACTATTGTTATGACTGACGGTACTGACATGAACTCCCAAAACAGATGGTAGAGGTTTTCATCTTTAGCAGCTGCCTTTCGCATAGAGCTTGTTACAGTCACAGGTACTCAGGTGCCCCCAGGTCTAAAACTCTGCATAGTGGGATCTTATGTATAGAAACAGTAGTGCAGAAGATGGGAGGGGTAACCAGAATACAAGAGACTAACCAGTGACAGTGCAAGGGTTGTGGGTCCAAAGCAATCAGAATAACCAGGGACAGGCCAAAGGTCAGGAAAGGTAGCAAGCAAGTAAGCAAAATCCAATAAACAGGTAGAGGTCAGGGGCAATCAGCAAACAGCAGGGTCCAGAACAAGCCGAGGTCACAACAGGTGTCAGTCATATTTCAGACAAAGTATCCACAGGGATATGAAGCAGGTCAGGAAGCGTGTGAACAGAAGCTATAACTGGCACTGGCCCTTCCTGCCTTATATACTGCCTTATACACCCACACTGACCAATGAGGGGCCAGAGCTCCAACTAGCTTAATTGCCTCCTCAGGAGACACTAATTAATATACATAGAATGCACACGCATCCGACTATCAGTTGCTGAGACACTGGGATTAGAGAAGGGGGAAATGATGTTCCAGTCATTATAGCGCTGGCCAAAATGCAGCTGGACTCGTGGCAGTTATGAATCCAAAAAGAGACAGTAAAAATAATAAAAATAATTTTCTTTTATTTGTATTTTAAAAATAAAATATGTCTGATATCCTTAGCAAATGTCTTCTTACATTATTTGAATAGCCATGCATATTGAACATTATAAATCATATGGTGTGAAATAAATGTAGCTCATCCAATAGGTATGATGGGAAACAATTATGTTTAACTGCAGATGGTCAAATGTGTGCCCTGTCAAAATTTGAACAGTGGTGTCTTCAAAACCAATTAACCAAATAAGAAGTGAAGCACTGCTTTCATTACAACATATTCTACAAACTTCATCAGGAAGATGTATTTGGTATAAAACGGTAGTCACACCCATATTTTAAACATACTTCTTTCGATGAAATGTTGTGCACTTACAACTGAAATATTATTGGATAACGATCTCTCATCCTCTAGCCAAGTTCCATCATATAAGGATCGAGATCACTAGGGCATATTTGCCAACTCTCCCGGTGTCACTCACCGGACTGTGAGTGCTACTTCTCGTGTGTTTAGGAACCGTGGCCGTCCACCATCCTGAGGGTCTGCGCATGTGCAGCCCTTTCAAACCTTCAGTACATGTTCCTTTTAGTTAATTGGCTGATCAGGCAACACTCCCTATTTAAAGCACCTGAGGTCAATACCTCATTGCCTGATCTTGGAGTCTAATTCCCCATGAGCCTCTGAAGGTGTTCCTGTGTTTCCTCGTGTGTTCAGCTCCTGCTGATTCCTGTTGTTCGTTTGTGGTTTCCAGACCACTTCATCTTCCCTGTGTTTCATCGTGACTGCACCAGCTGATTCCTATCCGCTGCCTCTGTGCTACTTCAGTTTGCAGTCCACTTCAACTCTCCTGTGTTTCATCGTGACTGCACCAGCTGATTCCTATCCGCTGCCTCCGTGTATCAACAGTATCCTGCTCACTTCAACTCTCCTGTGTTTCATCGTGACTGCACCAGCTGATTCCTATCCGCTGCCTCCGTGTATCTACAGTATCCTGCTCACTTCAACTCTCCCGTGTTTCATCGTGACTGCACCAGCTGATTCCTATCCGCTGCCTCCGTGTATCTACAGTATCCTGCTCAATTCAACTTTCCCGTGTTTCATCGTGACTGCACCAGCTGATTCCTATCCGCTGCCTCCGTGTATCTACAGTATCCTGCTCACCTCAACTCTCCCGTGTTTCATCGTGACTGCTCCAGCTGACTCCTATCCGCTGCCTCCGTGTATCTGCAGTTCCCGGCTCATCGCAACCCTCCAGTACTCCTCGCGTCTGCAGCCAGCTGATCCGCTCTCCGTGCTTCTACAGTGTCTCCGCTTGTGTCAACTCGCCTGTCTGCATTGGATCAACGCCCCGCTGCTTTCATCTCGTCTAGATCATCTCTACTCTTCAGTGTTCTCCAGGTGTCCAGTTCTATATACTACTGCTTCCTGAGTATTTGTTTCTATCCCTGCTGGTTCACCTACCTGTGCGCTGCACCTACTAGATTCCGCTTCTACCCTCCTGGGACTTCGTATCCTGCCGGCCTCCCGCCGTCCAGGTATCTCTGCACTTCTGTCTGACAGCCTGCTCTCCTGAACCACGGTATGCATACTTCTCATTGACTGTGCTGGTGTATTGCATATCTTGCTGGACTGAGTTGTTCTCCTCTGGAGTTTACTATCCGCTGAGACTATTGCCATCATTTGACTGTGTTACCTTTTGCCTGGATAGTTCTTATGACTTTGTATTATTGTGCAGTGCTGTTCAGTCATTACTATATTGTGCATATCATCGTGGGATCAAGTTCAGTGTGCCCGTGTATACTCTGCATTGCATTTCTCTCCCCGTGCTCCTCCTCACATATATATTCAGTGGTACAACTTGCTAGAGGCAGACCACTGTTCCCTGTTTCCTGAGTCACCTGTTTCCAGTATCCTTTCACATAGCAGTGGTACAACTTGCTAACGCAGACCACTGACTTCCCGGATACCTCCACCTGGATTCCATTCCTTCACCTAGACAGCGGTACAACTTGCTAAACGCAGACCGCTGACTCTCATCACCTCCTCGTTACTTCTGGACATTCCTCCTCACTATAGCAGTGGTACAACTTGCTATCCGCAGACCACTGACTACCTTCACGTTTCCTTTGTCCATTCAGTTCCTCGTGTACTATTATTACATATTACCAGTGCTGCTAGTCATAGACTTTCCACGAGCATTCTCTACCATCTGCTGTCTCCTGTTCCGTCATCACCCCGCCACCAGAGTACCATATTACCACCTATACTGCTCTGGTAAGTCCATCATCTGGTGATCCCTGGGTAAAGACTCCTAGTGCCCGTGACACCCGGAAAGTCCGCGAGACTCCCGAAATTCGGGTCGGTCCCCCGGACTCTCGGGAGAGCTAGCATTTCTTCCGCATCCCGCAATTCCCTTGTTAAAATGACACGATTCACCAAAGAATCATGTCATTCTGGTCCCGCCCGCGCGACAAAATTTAATTTTACTCGTGGGGCCGTGGCCAAAATGATGCAATTCGATGGGCCCCGCCCACTCCCGCCCTCTATTCACGCCCCTATCCCGGACGTCGCCTACTGAAAGTAGGCAAGTTTTCCTTAGGGTGTTCATCATTTTTTCAAAGCACCCTTAAGACAAAATTGGTAGCAAGAAGTCCCCTGTCTTGCTTACCACCAGCCCTTGTCCCAACACCCCTGTGAGATCCCCGCAGCACCCCAGAGAGCTGTGGTGCACAATTTGGGAACCACTGATTTAGAAGACAAAATGATATATATGGATTACTGGGAATGCAGTATGCTGGCAGTGCAGTATGCTTCTACAGGCAGGAGGCCTTGTGCTCTGTGAGAGATGGAGGATTTTTTGAGGTTATATAGAGTTTAACTGTGCATATAATAGAGCTTATGTTTGATATGTTATAGATTATAAATTCTGAAAATGAATGTGCTAGACTGTTATATACATGAAGTTATTGTGATACAATGTGATGTGTCTGAATTGTGTTGCATAAATAGGAATTGAATGCATTTAGTATAAACATGCAGTTGTAAAATAGCACAAGTAATTAGGATTGAATGGTATAAATACTGTGCTAAATATTGCAGAATCCGTGGGTTTAGTTTGGAAAACGAGTTTGTATGCAGACAATAGACAAGATGACCGTCATTGGCCTTTGGTGCTTTGTTCACATGCTTTCAAAACGGCCGACATCATACAGAACACATTGTTCATATTGTTCACATCAACATAATGGCTTACATTCTGTCAGCTTAACATCAGTGAGCAATAACAAGTAGGCTAGCTAGCTATAATAATAGTTCCCGTTGAGCCAATCTCTAAACCTCAGCTCAATTTCCAATTCACGTATGCCCTTAGAAACCTATATAAGTTAGCAGCTAAGTAGCAGCGAAATTCTCATTTGGTTCCTGAACTAAATATACAGTCATATTGAATTTGACCAATCCTGTTTGATTAAGATACATTTAGTCATGTCTAAATATACTGTTGAAAATTCTAAATATTATTTTACAGTATGGTGGCTTTTAGCTCTGGAGGATTCTGATGTCTGTATGTGTTATACTGCATATTTTGAAGACCTTCTTATATATGGTCACTAATAGGAAAAGGTGTTTTGGCAGCAAGGCAAAGATGTTTTGGGTCCATAACTCATTCTATTTTGTAACCAATACACCTGGCCTATTTCCATGATTGTACCATAGCAATGCTGCTGGTCTTATAGCGGGTCTTTTCAAAAAAGACACAGGTAAATGTCATTTTTATGTATTGGTGAAACTATTTAACTTAATTTTATATGTTGAAGTGTACTGTATATAACTAGTTTTGACTACTTGCCATATTGAGAAAGACAAAATACACCGCAAGATATGTACAATGCATATGTTAAATACAAAGTCCAAGCAGGACACACAGAAAAAAAATATTCAATTATCCCCTGTTAACAATAGTTTTTTGCTTTTGTTTTTTTTCTATGAAATATGTTTATCAGGATGTTATTAATGTCTATTGTACATAAAATAAATTTTTTTACAGTTGCTTTTGATTGCAAAAATATGTTCTAGTATGTATATATGACCATCATCACTATCACTTGGCACTTACACCTGACTTGTAGCTGGTGCAAGTGATATGACTGAAATACACATACCTGAGAGGTGCCCTTACTGTACATTAACTACATGTATATGCCTGTTACCCTCAAACCTGAAATCTTAGGCTAATAGATGTATCCTTTGTATTAGATGCTCTGGTGTTCACTGTCATACAGGGCCGGATTAACTCGGGGGCTTTCTGGGCTAAAGCCCAGGGGCCTCGGGTAGATGGGGGGCCTCGGGTCGGGGACGCACTGTATTCAGGGCCGGAATAAGGGAAGGGAGGCCCCCAGGCTAAGGATACTGTGAGGGCCCCCCCATGAGGCCCCCCGTCAACTTACCTCCTTCTGTTGTTCCACTCCCTGTAGTCATTACGCGGTAAGTCCTACAGTGACAGCAGGCAGTTAACAACATTACATTTGCTGTTAGCTGCCTACCATTGTCCTTGAACAAGTGACAGTCAGAGACCCGATAAATGTCGGCGGGCCCCCCAGCTGCCCGAGGCCCCTGGGATATAGCCCCTTTAGCCCTATTGTTAATCCGGCTCTGACTGTATTATAGGATAACCAGCGCCACCGGAGTCAACAGTCTCCTGTTGACTCGCTGGTCACGTGCGTAAATAATTCCGTGCGACTGCAAGTCAGTCATAATTTGGCGCGCTGCAAGTCGTGCAAACTTGTCTTTAGCTATTGTCGGTAGCCGGTGTCAGATTATGGGTACATCACACACTTCATCCAATAAGCAGGGGAGGCTCAGTGTCACATGACTCTGCGCAGGCGGTGGTGACTGTTTCCTCAGTGACGGTGCTTGTGGGGGGTACTGTTACGTGTTTAATTCAAAGGCTACAGAAGTTGTGGTACTATAAGTCCCAGTATGCCAACACTGAGCTGGGTATTTAACGGGCAGGCGTTGCTTGAACTTGTAGTTCTGCGGAAACTGAAAGGTCAGTTGTCAGGGTATGCTGTTACTTGTAGTTCCACAGCAGTTGCTGTGCAAACTGTTTGCTTAAGCTGCTAGAACTATACCCTGAAGCCAGCAAACTTGTTCTTAATAGATAGTTCCTTCATAGTTATATCATCCTCCCTACTCCTTTCATTGTACATATATGTCTGTGGTTATGGTGCTGTGTAGATGGTCTTTGTTTTCTCCAGGGACTAGGATATTATGTTTAGAGTGGCACTTAAGTGTTGTAAGTTAATGGTAGTTCTTTATTGCATTTTGAAAACACTGTGTAGGGATATTAAAATGAACATTTATCAAGCGACTTATGCCAAATCTGATATTACTGGGGGCTCCCAATAATATCGGAATGGGCATAAGTCACTTGACAAATGGGGGCTTCGCAGTACCCGTAGCCCAGGGGCCTACAATGTCTCAATCCGGCCCTGCTGTCATATATCTTGTTTCTGGGCATGCGCAGAGCAATTTAACACAAAATGAATGTAGCAGCATTTATGTTCCTTAATGAATCGGGCTCATATTATCAGCAATATATTTAAATGAAAACATAGGAAGAACATGGATTAAGGTATGAGCTCAGACAACTAATTTATTTATAAAGCCCTTCTGAATGCAGAGGAAGTAGTGGAAATCTTAACATGCAGCATTCTGGATTCCCACAACATAGAACAGGTAGATTTAGCCAGCATTGCCACATAGGGATATTTTAGAAAACCAAGTTTGTTAACTTTGAAATCATTAGCACTGTTTTTCTTGATAGAATTAAAATGTTATGGCTCAACAACACCACAAATTCCATGAAATAATTTTGACTGTATCACATACTTGCCTACTCTCCGGGAATTTTTGGGAGGCTCACGAATTTTGGGGAGTCCTCCCGGAAGAGTAGGCAATCCTCCTGGACCCTGTAAAATGCCAAAATTCATGGCATTTAATAGCGGGGCTTAATCTATAGCGACGTAATGATGTCATCACGCCCCCTCCTAACCTCTGTCACATGATCTGCACTCTGATCTCCCGGAGTACAGATTTAAAAAGTAGGCAAGTTTGCTGTATAAGTATGGAGTGTAGCTCAACAGATTTTTGTTTTGGGAAAGTGTTGGTTGAATCTGCATGTGTACAAACAGAATAGCGATATGAATTCTATGTTATGAATACATATTAAAAACACACATAGTAATTCTCATCAACTGCCATATTGGTTAAGAGCATTGGCTGGAAGCATATATGAATATTAGTCTTTGATGGTTCTCCTTGCATTCTGTGGAATAATCTTGTGTTGCTTACTCAAAGTGTTTATATGGTCTTTGCTGTCCCCTGACTTCTGGTAATTTTTGTTTTTTAAAATCTCATTATTTTCAAAATGTATCAGTGGTCTAATACAAAACAAAAACCTATTGACAAAATAGGGCTTCCAAAACATAAAGCATAAGCATTATGCACATAACTTATAGACAAATAAATGGGTGGGTGATAAAGGGCCTAAGTAGTTACCTTTTTTTTTTTTTTTTCAGTTCTATGAGAGCAGATGTATCTTGTTCAGACGTTACCAGGGACCGGAGACTGGTGGGAGTGAAACCGTGGCAACCAGGTTAGCTGATATTTGGGCAGGATGTTTAAGAGGGCAGTGAGATACTCGATAGAGAAATTGGACCATATGCGATTGAGCAGATCTGTTTTCGAGGGGAGAAAGATTGGCAGGGGTTATTTCGGGATCCGTGCCCCAGACGTCCGGTGGATGATATCTAAAGTGTGGATCCAGAAATCACGGATTATTGGACAATCTCACCAGAAGGAGCAAGGTACCCTGAGCCCCAATAGGGTCGATATGATGGAGTCTCTCCAGGACCATGTACCATCATGTGTAAATTTTATAGCAGTTCTTTTATGCCAGCGTTAATGGAGAACATAGCTGTTTGGGTATGAATCACAGACTATTCGTCGCTGTCCAAGGAGATCCCAAGATCACTTTCCCATGCTTCCTCGTGGGGTGCAAGCACTAGATGAAGTGAAGCCGTTATGGAACGATACTGAATTGAGATGTTTCCTCTGCAACCAACGGAGTAGATGCAGTTTCATTTAAATGGACAAAGCACAAAGTGTCTTTGTCCGAGACTGGGACTGGATAAATCTCCAAATTTGAAGATATTGGAAGTGCATGGGGGGGAGGGTGATATTTAGTGTGCAGATTCATCCATAATAGAGAGAAAGCTATCAAACTTATACAATTTCCACAGTCTTGCGACAGTGCCTGCCTGGCCTGCAGGAAATAGTTGGTGGTTCCATAGTGGTGTCAAAGGGGAGGGGTAGGGGGACAGATTGAAGCAACGGTAAGCCAGGTCCCACATTGATAAAGTGAATGAAATAGAGGGGCAGGTGTAGACTGAGGAAGGCCAAAGGATCTTAGGGAGCCAGGGGAGGTAGTCAAAGGGGGTAGGGTACCTTAATCCAATTCAAAGAAATACGATACTGCATACCCAGACAGGAACACACCGATGGTGTGTTCCCCGAAAGGCTCTTGACAGTGACTGCTTCTAATACACACTTGAAAGGATTCCGATTAATGAACATGAAGGCCGGTGTGTTCTTGTCTGGATAGCAAGTGTCAGATTTGTTTGAATCGGTATAAAGACTACAACCGATGCATGGGCATGTCTGAAGCCAAGGCATTCTCTATATCAACTCATTTTTTGTGACCCTGATTCCTATCCTCCAAATTAAATGGTTACATAAGGATTATAGGGTGGTAATAACATGTGACAGCACCTGGACTGGTAGTGTTTGCATTAAATATGAAAGACTTTGGATTACGTTCTTCTTTATAGCTTGTCCAGGAGATATATAATGGCTGCCATTTGGATAGATCTTGTTGAAGGCAGGTCAGTAGAGGGGAATAGATAGATTGGTAAAGCCAAGAGTATTGTATAGTAATGACTACTCCCAGGTATCTAATGGACTGTGGGTGCCGTTGAAATTTAAAAGAAAGCTGGAAATTTTCCCAGGTCGTATGGGGAATATGAAGTAACATGGCCTCAGACTTGGTGTTATTGATCTTATATCCCAAGAGAACTCCAAACCATGATAGATCCATCATAAGATTTGTGAGTAAAATCACAGGATTGGTAAACGACACTAGCACATCGTCTGCGAACAGGGATATGTTATATTGTTTAGCTCCGTGGAAACCATTTATATTGGGGTTGAGACAGATTTGGCCGCTAGGGGTTTGATACAAAGGGCAAAACAGAGGGGAGATAATGGGTATCCTTGGCGGGTGACATTGCGTAGTTGAATGTGTCTGAAGAGCTGTCTATTAGTCATGACCTGTGAGGTGGAGTTTTATAACAAGGCACAAATAGCCTGTAGAAAACTGCCTTGGAAGCCAAACACCTCTAGCGCAGAAAAGTGAAAAACCAGGACACCCTGTCAAACACCTTTTTTGCATCTAGAGTAAGTAGAATCAACGGGAGTTTTTAGCATTAATGTAATGGTATCTATCACTCTTCTGTGTTGTCAGAGATTTTCCTGTTAGGGATGGATCCCACCTGGTCAAGGTCGAGCAATTTGGCCCAAACTGTTCATTCTATTGGCTAGAATTTTGTCGAAAAGCTTGAGGTCAGTGTTGAGAAGTGATATAGATCTATGATATAGTTGGGTTTGGTTTTTATTGGGTTTCGGTATGACTATTATCGTAGAGGAGGTAGAATCTGGATGGATATTAGCACCCTGCAGTACAGAGTTAAAAAGCTGAGTTTGTTTGGCAGCAAAAGTTTTACTATAGTTCATGGGTAGACCATTAGGACCTGGAGCCTTGGACAGCTTATGGAAGCTGAGAGTCAGCTTAACCTTCTCCTCAGTGATGTCCTTGCACAATGTTGCCGCCTTAGTGTCACTCACCGGACTGTGAGTGCCTCTTCCCGGACATTTAGGAACCGTGGCCGTCCTCCATCCTGAGGGACTGCGCATGCGCAGCCCTTTCTAAACCTTCAGTGTATGTTCCTTTAACTTAATTGGCAGATCAGGCAACCTCCCTATATTAAGCACCTGTGGTCAACACCACGTTGCCTGATCTTGGAGTCTCATTCCCCATGAGTCTCTGAAGGTGTTCCTGTGTTTCCTCGTTTATTCAGCCCAGCTGATTCCTGTGGTTTCCAAACCACTTCTACCTCTGTGGTTTCCAAACCACTTCTACTACTGTGGTTCCCATACCACTTCTACCATCTACTGTATCATCGGGACTGTGAGCTGATTCCTATCCGCTGCCTCCGTGCACTACAGTCTTCTAACCACTTCAACTCTACCTTGTATCATTGGGACTGTTAGCTGATGCCTATCCGCTGCCTCCGTGCACTACAGTCTTTCATTCACATCCACTCACCTGTTCATGATTGTGACTGCCAGCTGATTCCTATCCGCTGCCTCCGTGCACTACAGGCTTCAACCTGCAACTCGTCTGTGTTTCATCATCGTGACTGCTAGCTGATTCCTATCCGCTGCCTCCGTGCACTACAGTCTTCAACCTGCAACCCGTCTGTGTTTCATCATCGTGACTGCTAGCTGATTCCTATCCGCTGCCTCCGTGCACTACAGTCTTCAACCTGCAACCCGTCTGTGTTTCATCGTGACTGTGTAGCTGATTCCTATCCGCCGCCTCTGTGCGCTTCAGTCTTCAGCCCTTGTCAACTCCCCCGTGTTTCCTTGAGTCTGCTGCCACTATTGCTACCCGCTACTCTCCGTGATCAACTGTTCCAGTTCAACTCTGCTCTGGTGTCTCATCGTTACTGCACCTGCTGGTTGCTATTGGCTACCTCCGTGTTCCCGCAGAGACCCGCTGCTGTTACTTCTCAGCACTACGCATCCATCTACTGCTGATCCGCTCTCCACGCCTTCCTGGGTTCCCTGCTGGTCTACCTACCTGTGCGCTGCACCTGCTAGACCACCGCTTCACCCATCCAGGGACTTTGCATCCTGCCGGCCTCCTGCCGTTCAGGTATCTCTGCACTTCTGTCTGACTGCCTTCTCCTGAACCACGGTATGCATACTTCCCATTGACTGTGCTGTGTATTGCATACCTTGCTGGACTGTGTTGGTTCTCCTCTGGAGTGTACTATCCGCTGAGTCTATTGCCATCATTGACTGTGTTATCTCATGCTGGATTACTTCAAGAGACTTTCTATATTGGCAGTGTTGTTCAGTCATTTATACATTTATATCGTGCATATTACTGTGGATCAAAGTCAAGGTGCCCGTGTATATATTGTGTTGCAGTCTCTCCCCGTGCACCTCCTCACATATATATTCAGTGGTACAACTTGCTAGTGGCAGACCACTGACCCCTGTTTCCAGTTTCACCTGCTCCAGTATCCTCTCACATAGCAGTGGTACAACTTGCTAACGCAGACCACTGACTCCCCGGATACCTCCACTTGGATTCCATTCCTTCACTCAGACAGCGGTACAACTTGCTATCCGCAGACCGCTGACTCTCATCACCTCCTCGTTTCTGTTGGACATTCCTCCTCACTATAGCAGTGGTACAACTTGCTACCGCAGACCACTGACTACCTTCACGTGTCCTTTGTCCATACAGTTCCTCTTGTATTACGACCTCCATATTGCCAGTGCTGCTAGTCATAGACTTTCCTGAGCATCTCATCATCTGCTATTTCCTGTTCCGTGATCACCCTGCTACCAGAGTACCATATTACCACCTATACTGCTCTGGTAAGCCTATCACCTGGTGATCCCTGGGTAAAGACTCCTAGTGCCCGTGACAGTAAGATCAGGCCATGACAGACCCAGATACGGAACCTACCGCTAAAGAGATGCTGCAGCATCTGGTCAGCCGTGTGGAGCAACAGGATGCTCGCCAACAGCTGTTACTTCAGTGTTACCAATCATTAACCTCCCAAGGAACATCTGGACAGACTGTTACAGCTAATATTGAAGCTCCTGTGCTTTCCTCCGTTTCCCCAGTGCCATCCCAGGTGTCTACAGCTTCTACACTTCACCTGCCTACTCCGTCAAAATATGACAGGGACCCCAAAACTTGTAGAGGTTTCCTTAACCAATGTTCAGTCCATTTTGAACTCCAACCTCAAAATTTTTCTACCCATCGTTCCAGAGTGGCCTATCTTATCTCATTGTTTTCGGGACAAGCCCTGGCTTGGGCCTCCCCCCTGTGGGAAAGAAACGATCCAATTCTACAAGATAGTGCCAAATTCATTTCCACGTTCCGAAGTGTGTTCGATGAACCAGGTCGTGTGACCTCCGCTGCTTCCAGCATTCTTCGTTTGCGACAAGGCTCCCATACAGTAGGACAGTATGTCATTCAATTTAGGATCTTAGCCTCTGAACTTCAGTGGAACACTGAAGCATTAGTTGCCGCCTTCTGGCAGGGGCTCTCCGATAAAATTAAAGATGCACTGACTACCCAAGAGCTTCCTTCGTCACTAGAAGATTTGATCTCTCTTTGCCATCGTGTAGATATGAGATTTCGTGAAAGAGAGTCTGAGAAAACAACAGCTGTCAAAGCACCTCTTCGTTTAAACCCTCAATTTCGTCCAGCTCCATCCTCTGTGATTCCCATGGAGATAGGACGTTCCAAATTATCTTCAGAGGAAAGGAAACGAAGAGTAAAGAATAGACTCTGTATCTATTGTGCTGATTCCACGCATATGCTCAGCTCTTGCCCTAAGAGATCGGGAAATGCCAGGCCCTAACTAGTTCTGGAGAGGTGAAGTTAGGGTCCCTGGAGTCCTCTCCATTGTCTATGAAATCTAAAGTCTGCGCTTTTGATGTTACGATTTCCTTTGCTACCAAATCCTTTGAGTCACAGGCATTGATTGATTCCGGAGCAGCAGGAAATTTCATTTCTAAATCACTAGTGAATCAATGCTCCCTACCAGTGATCACTTTAAAAACACCCATTACTGTGACGGCTATAGATGGATCACGCCTCATCAATGGTCTCATCACCCAGAGTACGTCTCCAGTAACCCTTCAGATTGGTGTACTACACCATGAAGAAATTTCGTTTTTAATTCTTCCAGTTACGACAAGTCCGATTGTCTTAGGCCTTCCATGGCTTCAGTGTCACTCTCCCCAGATTGACTGGCGCACCCCTCAAGTTACGTCTTGGGGGTCTGAATGTCACCATCGTTGTCTCTCTCAAGTTATTCCTCTTAAAGTACAGCGATCTTCCATCTCATCTTCCTCCCCGGGACTCCTTCCTCAGTATGCTTCATTTGCCGATGTGTTTGATAAAGCTCAGTCTGAACGTCTTCCTCCTCATCGTTCTTGGGATTGTCCGATCGACCTTCTACCTGGCAAGACTCCTCCCAGGGGTCGGGTCTATCCTCTCTCGTTACCTGAAACTCAAGCCACATCTGAGTACATACAGGAGAATCTCCAGCGTGGGTTCATTCGACCTTCCACCTCTCCCGCTGGAGCTGGGTTCTTCTTCGTCAAAAAGAAGGATGGATCATTACGCCCTTGTATAGATTTTCGTGGACTCAACGCCATTACTATCAAGAATCGGTATCCCATTCCGCTGATCACTGAGCTATTTGATCGCATCAAGGGAGCTCGGATATTTACTAAGTTGGATCTTCGTGGTGCTTACAATTTAATTAGAATCCGTTCCGGTGACGAATGGAAGACCGCGTTTAACACCAGAGATGGGCATTACGAATATTTAGTAATGCCCTTCGGGCTGTGTAATGCCCCCGCTGTTTTCCAGGGTTTCATCAATGAGATCTTTCGGGACTTATTATATGTATGTGTCGTTGTCTACCTAGACGACATATTGATCTTCTCACAGGACCTGCCTTCTCATCACCAACATGTGGCAGAGGTCCTCTCCAGACTACGGAAAAACTCGTTGTTCTGTAAATTGGAAAAATGTTCATTCGAGTTACCCCAGATTCCATTCTTGGGGTATATAGTTTCCGGAGTTGGCCTGAAGATGGATCCAGACAAAGTAAATGCTGTACTACATTGGCCTCAGCCAACTACTCTTCGTGCCATCCAGCGTTTCTTAGGTTTTGCCAATTACTATAGACGCTTCATTCAAGACTTTTCATCCATTGCATCTCCCATTGTGGCCCTAACTCGGAAAGGGGCTAATACTAAGCAATGGTCATCTGAGGCTCTCCAAGCCTTTCAAATCCTCAAAGAGGCCTTCTCGTCTGCTCCCATTCTGCGACAGCCTGATGTGACACTCCCCTTCTTCCTAGAAGTAGATGCCTCTAATGTGGGCTTAGGAGCTATTCTCTCCCAACGCTCGGAGCAACAAAAATTACATCCTTGTGCCTTCTACTCTCGGGGTCTTCTGCCCGCAGAGAAAAATTATACTATCGGGGACAAGGAGTTGCTGGCCATCAAAGCTGCATTAGAGGAATGGAGATACTTGTTGGAAGGAGCTCGCCATCCGGTGACGATCTTCACGGATCATAAGAACTTGTCATATTTGCAATCTGCTCAATGCTTGAACCCTCGTCAAGCAAGATGGTCTCTTTTCTTTTCCCGTTTTGAATTAATTATAACCTTCAAACCAGCTGCTAAGAACAAGAAAGCTGACGCTCTATCTCGAGCTTTTGTGACGTCCTCTGATGTAGAAGAGGTTCCCAACCATGCTATTCTAGACCCCAAATGTATTTCTCTGGCTGCTTCATCCACCAAAATGCTACCATTTGGGAAGACCCTTGTGCCTCCTACTCTGAGGAGGAAAATCCTTTCGTGGTTCCATGCCTCTCGTTTTTCTGGACACGCCGGTGAACACAAGACCTTTGAGATTCTCTCTCGTAGTTACTGGTGGCCTTCAATGAGGAGAGACGTCAAAGAGTTTATTGCTTCCTGTGATTTATGTTCTCAGTTCAAATCCTCCCGCAGAACTCCAGCAGGGTTGCTGCGACCACTACCCATTCCGTCCAAGCCTTGGACCCATATTAGTATGGATTTCGTTACTGATTTGCCACCAAGTAAGAATCACAATACTATTTGGGTAGTGGTAGACAGATTTTCGAAGATGGCCCATTTCGTCCCTCTGTCCGGTTTACCTTCCTCGTCTACTCTGGCTGAACATTTCATTAAAGAAATCTTCCGCATCCATGGATGTCCGTCTGAGATTGTGTCGGATAGAGGAGTACAATTCGTTTCCAGATTCTGGCGGGCCCTTTGTAAAACCTTGGGCATACGATTAGCACTCTCATCGTCTTACCATCCGCAATCTAACGGACAAACGGAACGAGTCAATCAAGATCTTGAGACTTTTATTAGGATGTTCTCTTCAGCCAACCAAGACAACTGGGTAGAATTGCTCCCTTGGGCTGAATTCGCCCATAACAACATGTACCATGAGTCATCATCCAAAACTCCATTCTTTGTGGTCTACGGTCACCATCCGTCTTTTCCGGAATTTCCTGCCCTCCCGCCCACCCAAGTTCCTGCTGTGGAGACTGCTTGTCAGACCTTCAAAAATATCTGGTCTCAGGTCAAAACCTGTTTAAAGAAGACATCTAACAAATATAAGTCTTTCGCAGATAAGAAGAGGCGGGCTATTCCACCACTAAAAATTGGAGATCGGGTCTGGTTATCTACCAAAAATATTCGTTTGAAGGTTCCATCTATGAAATTCGCCCCTCGTTTTATTGGTCCATATAGGATCATTCAAGTTATCAATCCAGTATGTGTTAAACTTCTTCTTCCTAAGAATCTTCGGATTTCCAATGCCTTCCATGTGTCCTTGCTCAAACCTCTCATCATCAACCGTTTCTCGACTCCTCCCTCAGCACCGCAGCCAGTTCAAGTTCATCAGGAGGAGGATTTCGAGATTACTGAGGTATTGGATGCAAAAATTTCGCGAGGAGTCCTCCGTTTCCTCGTTCATTGGAAGGGCTTTGGTCCTGAAGAGCGTTCATGGATCAAAGCTGAAGATCTTAATGCTCCTGCCCTTCTGAAGAAGTTTTATTCCAAAAATCCGGACAAGCCCGGTTCCAGGCGTTCTGTGCCCACCTTTAAAAGGGGGGGTACTGTCACTCACCGGACTGTGAGTGCCTCTTCCCGGACATTTAGGAACCGTGGCCGTCCTCCATCCTGAGGGACTGCGCATGCGCAGCCCTTTCTAAACCTTCAGTGTATGTTCCTTTAACTTAATTGGCAGATCAGGCAACCTCCCTATATTAAGCACCTGTGGTCAACACCACGTTGCCTGATCTTGGAGTCTCATTCCCCATGAGTCTCTGAAGGTGTTCCTGTGTTTCCTCGTTTATTCAGCCCAGCTGATTCCTGTGGTTTCCAAACCACTTCTACCTCTGTGGTTTCCAAACCACTTCTACTACTGTGGTTCCCATACCACTTCTACCATCTACTGTATCATCGGGACTGTGAGCTGATTCCTATCCGCTGCCTCCGTGCACTACAGTCTTCTAACCACTTCAACTCTACCTTGTATCATTGGGACTGTTAGCTGATGCCTATCCGCTGCCTCCGTGCACTACAGTCTTTCATTCACATCCACTCACCTGTTCATGATTGTGACTGCCAGCTGATTCCTATCCGCTGCCTCCGTGCACTACAGGCTTCAACCTGCAACTCGTCTGTGTTTCATCATCGTGACTGCTAGCTGATTCCTATCCGCTGCCTCCGTGCACTACAGTCTTCAACCTGCAACCCGTCTGTGTTTCATCATCGTGACTGCTAGCTGATTCCTATCCGCTGCCTCCGTGCACTACAGTCTTCAACCTGCAACCCGTCTGTGTTTCATCGTGACTGTGTAGCTGATTCCTATCCGCCGCCTCTGTGCGCTTCAGTCTTCAGCCCTTGTCAACTCCCCCGTGTTTCCTTGAGTCTGCTGCCACTATTGCTACCCGCTACTCTCCGTGATCAACTGTTCCAGTTCAACTCTGCTCTGGTGTCTCATCGTTACTGCACCTGCTGGTTGCTATTGGCTACCTCCGTGTTCCCGCAGAGACCCGCTGCTGTTACTTCTCAGCACTACGCATCCATCTACTGCTGATCCGCTCTCCACGCCTTCCTGGGTTCCCTGCTGGTCTACCTACCTGTGCGCTGCACCTGCTAGACCACCGCTTCACCCATCCAGGGACTTTGCATCCTGCCGGCCTCCTGCCGTTCAGGTATCTCTGCACTTCTGTCTGACTGCCTTCTCCTGAACCACGGTATGCATACTTCCCATTGACTGTGCTGTGTATTGCATACCTTGCTGGACTGTGTTGGTTCTCCTCTGGAGTGTACTATCCGCTGAGTCTATTGCCATCATTGACTGTGTTATCTCATGCTGGATTACTTCAAGAGACTTTCTATATTGGCAGTGTTGTTCAGTCATTTATACATTTATATCGTGCATATTACTGTGGATCAAAGTCAAGGTGCCCGTGTATATATTGTGTTGCAGTCTCTCCCCGTGCACCTCCTCACATATATATTCAGTGGTACAACTTGCTAGTGGCAGACCACTGACCCCTGTTTCCAGTTTCACCTGCTCCAGTATCCTCTCACATAGCAGTGGTACAACTTGCTAACGCAGACCACTGACTCCCCGGATACCTCCACTTGGATTCCATTCCTTCACTCAGACAGCGGTACAACTTGCTATCCGCAGACCGCTGACTCTCATCACCTCCTCGTTTCTGTTGGACATTCCTCCTCACTATAGCAGTGGTACAACTTGCTACCGCAGACCACTGACTACCTTCACGTGTCCTTTGTCCATACAGTTCCTCTTGTATTACGACCTCCATATTGCCAGTGCTGCTAGTCATAGACTTTCCTGAGCATCTCATCATCTGCTATTTCCTGTTCCGTGATCACCCTGCTACCAGAGTACCATATTACCACCTATACTGCTCTGGTAAGCCTATCACCTGGTGATCCCTGGGTAAAGACTCCTAGTGCCCGTGACACTTAGACAACTAAAGCAAGGTAAATCATAGGCTTTCAAATAAGTGGCGGTATTGAGATGCTGCAATGTGACTTCCTCCATAAGTGAGATAAAGAGCCTCATAAAAAGAGAAAAAAATGTTGTTGATGACCCGAGGTTCAAAGAGCAAAGAGCCCTTGGGATTGCATTAAACATTTGTGGGGCCCGTTTAGCCTTAAGACTATTGGTCAAGAGGCTATCGGGCCTTACTGCCCTTCTCATAGAATCTGACACAATCAGTAAAGGCTCTTTTCTGTTTTTCGGCCAGGAGGTGGCTTAGCTCATCCCTGAGATGAAAAAACGAGAATGAAAAAATGGAGGTGGAGAGTGTGCATTTGTGCTGTAGTACCAGGGATTGGATTTAAGAGGTGAGCAAAATGATCTGCTCCATTCGCTGCCTCTTACGATTGGAAACATATTTGAGTACCGCTTTGTGCGTTTCCCACGTAGTGGGTTAGACAATGTGTTCAGTAGTGTTAAGCTCAAAGTATTCAGATTAATTCTAAAGGTCACAAAAGTGGGGGATATTGAGGAGGTGTGACAGGATGGACCGCCTATGCCACCCTGTCTGTTGTTGCTGGGAACCGGCTGGGCTTACTTTGCTACTGTTCCCTTTTGTTATCCCAAATGCACCCTCTTGTCGCAGTAGGAGGGGCTTACAATGCTGCCATCATTGAGCTACTTTATGGCACTCAGTACCACGTTCCTTCTGTGTATCTGTCACTGTTAGTGCACTCCTGTGCTGGTACACTTGAGCTGGTAACTTACTATGGATCAGGGTTGCTGTGGATGGATCCCCCCTGGTCTATCGCAGAGCGGTGGTACTGGAGAGCTGGGTCCAACCTCAGAAACAGCCGGTGAACAAATTAGATTTAGGGTCTAATCTGCAGTTCACAGGATAACAGCAATATTGAAGAAATTGTCAAGCAGGGTCTTGAAGTAAAGCGTGATATTTTATTTCACTCCGGTGCCCTGACAAGGACAGTTCCACTGAATAAAGGTATCAGTGGTCTGGTCAGATGGAACATCAGAATGATATATTTCAGTGTACAGGACAGTGCTTCTTCTAAAGATTTGGACACAGGCTATTTTTAGAATCAGGATGTAGCCTGTTTACCAAAACATGAATTTACATGCATTGCAAAGCTAACAATATTTACACTTATCTGTTGTCAAAGATATTTTTGGATAAAGACAATTTATTTTAGCATGAAAATATTTACATTGTTTTATCTTATTTTAGTATATCATTTATATTTTATGTGGTTTTATTATGTCATATGTTATATTATTTAACCCTTTCGTGTGAGCTGATGAGGGATGTGAACAGGAATGAAGGAGTTAATTCAACATCCAAACAGATGTTTCCAATCAAGAGATTTTGAACAAAGACTTCTTCAATTTCTCCATTGCATCCTGGAGAGCCATGAGGATCAGGATACGCCTATATACTTTCTCAGCCAATTGTAATATGATATTTGTAAATTGAAGTACAGCCTACTTTTTGTTGAAACAAAAACTACTGTCTGGTCCGTTGAAGATCAGAGAGTTTTCAATTTTGAAAAAGAGCGCTTGCATATCCTTTTGTAAATAAACAATGATATAATTTTATTCTTAAAGTCTCTTTTGCTGAATGAATTATTTTATTACTTTATTACCGTGATATCTGACAAATTCAGTGATGTCCTGTATCTTGTTTTTAGACACAGGAAATCTAGTAGCAATGTCTTAATTAACCCTTCCTGTCTTCAAAAGGCCTCACACATCAAAAGGCCTGATTAGCATGAGACCTTGTTCCAACAGTTGCAGAATACACATTCCCAAAGAAAGGTATAAACCTCTAACACGTCATTTCCCCACATCACAATACACAGCAGACTTTTTAAACAAATGCTCATTGTATCAGATTTATACATCAGAAATAAAGAATTTCCTTTAGCAAGGGTAAAACATGAAAAGCAAATTTTCTACCCTGGCCTCAGAAATAACGATTTACTATCTCATATACACAATATCAAAAGTAAATGTATAGGAAATTTTATAAATAAGCGCCCTGCGCTATTTCCTTGAAATAAATTTATACTATAAGTTATTTATACGTCACAGGGAGGGTTTCATTCAATCTCCATGAAGATCGACCGCCGGCATTGACAATGAAG
Organism: Mixophyes fleayi; assembly: GCF_038048845.1. Lineage (NCBI taxonomy): Eukaryota > Metazoa > Chordata > Amphibia > Anura > Limnodynastidae > Mixophyes > Mixophyes fleayi. The sequence continues at coordinate 199,222,539 of NC_134404.1, forward strand.
TCAAAGGTAGCCTCGATGGCCGAATGGTCAGACCAGGGGTTGGAATGGATGTCGGCAGATGTGAGGGAGGACATCAATGAGGGGCAGTAGAGGAGAAGATCATTCCTGTAATGATTAATTAAAATCCAGACTCTTACAACCTGGGCCCTGTAATGAGTCCTGGGGGTGGGAGTAAAAAGTATAACCTCTCATGGAGGAGTACAAAGCTCACCGTGTGTCAAATAGACCTGCAATGGTCACGTGTTTGGTGAGTGGTCTGGAGCCTGGAGTATGGTCACATGTAGAAGGCATACTAGAGCGATCTAGGGATTAGGAAAGAAATGTGTTAAAGTCCTCTCCCTGTATAACCCTGCCAATGCGGTGGGTCTGTAACTCATGTAAAAAATTATTAAAAAAAGAGGAATGGTTTGTGTTGGGTTTGCAGACAGTCCTCAATGTAAGTGAAAAAGAGCCTTCCTGCCCCTGAAGGATGATAAAATGGCCATCTACATCAATACTTGTCTTGGAGATTGTTAACAAGACTGTGCTACAAACCAGAACAGCAACCCTATGGCGCTTAGAAGCCTGCTTAGAATAGAAACATGAATATCTTGGAGGACAGCAGATGATGGTGGCCCTTTTTTAGGTGAGTCTCTTGCAAAATGACAAGGTTAGCATGATGTGTATTAATAAGGAAGTGAAGGAGAGAATGCTTCTGGGGGAGTTGAGCCCTTTAATATTTACCAACAGAGTGGTAAGAGGCATAGTGAGAGCTGTAGATTGTATGTAAGAACAGGTTCCTGGAGAGGTTTGGAAGGTGGGGGTGGTAGTGGAAGACACCTCGGTTTGGGTAGGTCACTACTAAGTGAAAGCCCAGGGGTGGAGGGGCTCATGGTTGGGACTGAAAACCACACACAAAGCAGGAGAAAGAGCTAAGGTGCAAAAAGAGGAGATGACAGCGGTAGTCCGTAGTGATGAGGGTGTGGAGAGTTATGACTGCTGGTGGGAGTAGCCATTGCCCAGGCAATTGAGGAGTATTGGACGACAGTGCATTGAGGCAAGATTTTAAAGAGTGTGACATCCTGATAGTGTACATCACATGCTCTCCTGGAAGGGAGTCAGAGTTCAGAGATGTAGGGTGTGAAGAGTAAACAAAAGAAGATGTAACATTGTGTGCTGAGACTGGGTAAGGTAAACCAATTTGAAAAGCACAATGAGAGAAATATGCACTAATCAACCTACATGAAAATGTGACCGGAAAGCAGTAAAAAAATTACCTAAATAGAAAAACATATCCAAAAAAATCACAAACATTCGAATACCATCAATCTGTGCTGTGCCTATAATTTCAGACAGAGACCACAATAAGGAAAATCACGTTCTCAGAGCAGTGCAAGAGGGGGTCAGGGTGGCGCAAATGTAGGGAGGTCAGATCAATTGGCTGAAATGGAATATTGCATGGGAAAAATAGCAAGTAGCATATATAAAGGCACTGCTTAATTGATTATAAAGCATGCTTGTGTGTGCAACACCTGTGACCCTGAATAAGAATCAGACAGTGGTAAATATATTGTGATATATCAACAGTGAGGTCAGTGCAGTGCACACAGAAGCATCTCAGGATAACGAACATGAAAAGCATACTAAAATAGTAAATCAGGGATCAACCTGTAGAATAAACAACAAGAAAACTTTTTTGTATTTTTGTAGACCTACACCTGAGAGAATATGTCACCACTCTGCCTTCTTATGTTAAGGACACGACCGATATGCAAAAAATTCCTGAGTGGTTAACACTTCTGCCTTACAGCACTGGGGTCATGAGTTCAATTCCCGACCATGGCCTTATCTGTGAGGAGTTTGTATGTTCTGCCCGTATTTGCGTGGGTTACCTCCGGGTGCTCCGGTTTCCACCCATACTCCAAAAATATACTGGTAGGTTAATTGGCTGCTAACAAATTGTACCTAGTCTGTGTGTATGTCTGTGTGTGTGTTAGGGAATTTAGACTTTAAGTCCCAATGGGGCAGGGACTGATATGAATGAGTTCTCTGTACAGTGCTGCGGAATCAGTGGTGCTATATAAATAAATGGTGATGATGATGATGATGATGGCATCACACTTGAGCAAGACATCTTGATAATAACATGTGACGTCGAGACACTATACACTAGCATCCAACACCAAGTAGGAATTGAAGCAGTCAGGTTTTTCCTGCAAGCAAATGACAACCCAATATTTAATTAATTCTTGATTGATCTCCTGGAATTCATTTTGAAAAATAACTTTCTTGTTTTTGAAAACAAATTTTATTTGCAAGTAGGTGGCACGGCAATGGGGGCAGCTTGCGGCAACTTTTGCCAACCTATACTTGGGCAGGTGAAAGAGGTAAAGCGTATTCAGAGATGATTTGAAGAAATACACTGATAATATTATCATTTGGTTACATTATTTAGATGATATCCTGATCATTTGAAAAAGTGATCAGGAGTCATTTGGAGAATTTATTAACATTTTCAATGACAATCCGAATAATTTGCATCTGACATATGAGATGGACAAAGAGAGTGTTAACTTCCTAGATCTGACCATCAAAAAGGGAAATTATGGTAGAGTAATAACAGATCTGTTCCATAAGAAAACAGCTACAAACAATATTCTTCATTCTGAAAGCTCCCATTTCCCACTAAGTAATTGAAAACATTCCAAAAGGTGAATTCCTAAGACTCAAATGAAATTGGTCGGATCCATCAGATTATGTTAAGAGAGCAGAAGAATTAAAATCCAGTCACTTACAACGTGGGTACAGTAAGAGACTAATTAAAAAATCCTACAAACAACTATAAGTGAGAAATAGGAATGATTTTATCTATGGCAAGAAGGAGACTCGCAGTGACAATAAAAATAGTTTTGCTGATGACTTTTGTCAGGAGTGGAAGGAGATTCAAAATGTAAAACAACGCTACTGGCCAATTTTAAGATCAGACACACAGGGCCTGATTAAGGGTCACAGCCGCCCTAGGCTACTACACCGGTTACCGCCCCCCCGCCTGCACCATTGTGCGTATACATGTACACACACACACACACACACACACACACACATATATATATATATATATATATATATAAATAAAATTGTAAAATATTAATTAATACATAAAACACACTTCATTATGCACGTCCTCTCTTACCTGATCTTGCAGCGTAGACTACCTGGTGTTCTCTTTTGCTTGTTCTTGGAGCGTTGTCAGTTGTCTGGCTTCTGGAAACTTGGGAGTCCTGCATTTAAAATGTTCAAAAATTGTATTATAGTGCAAAATTTTAACAACCCCTGAATGATACAAAACAACCCCTAGTACAGTCAGACAATAAAATATATAAAAATTATTTACACTCATATAGTAACATCTACCAGCCCTGTGTATCTAGTATTTAGTATTCTAGTGACCGCTGAAACCACAGTCAGCACCCACATCACCGCCACACAATACAGAGATCCTGCCCCCCGCAAGCTATTTCATCACCTCCCCCACCAGCCAATTCACCCCCCTTAATTTTTATCAACCCACACCAGACAGTTTATGACCCCCCCTATCCAATTACACCAGACAGTTTATGACCCCCCCTATCCAATCTATTAACCCCCCCTCTAGCCAGTTCATTACCTCCCTATTGCCATTTCATTAATCCCCCTATCCAATTCATTAACCCCCCACTCTAGCCAGTTCATTACCTCCCCATTTTCACTTCATTAACCCCCCCCTGTAGCCAGTTCATTAGCTCCCCATTGCCATTTCATTAATCCCCCCTCTCCAATTCATTAACCCCCCCTGTAGCCAGTTCATTAGCTCCCCATTTTCACTTCATTAATCCCCCCTCTAGCCATTTCATTAAACCCACCATCCAATTCATAAGCCCCCCCTATCCAATTCATAACCCCCCATCCAATTCAAAAGCCCCACCTCTAGCCAGTTAATTACCTCCCCATTTTCACTACATTAATCCCCCCTATCCAATCCATACTAACCAGTTCATTAATCCCCCCCATATCCAATTTATAAGCCTCCCCCCCCATTAGCCAGTTCATTAATCCCCCCAGTCATCTCTCCCCCCCCTGATATTTAACAAGCTGCACTTACCTTGCTGACTTCTATTCCTCCTCTCTCCAGATGCCGTAACTTGTCATCTTCACATGCAGCTAAAAGCATCCGACGCTGTTAGCTGCACTGTCATTGCGGGCGCGCTCTGTTTGATTAGTGTGGTCACGTGAGATGTGAGATCTCACGTGACCACACTAAGCAATAAACTGCAGCCACACTGACAGAGCAGCTAACAGCGTTGGATGCTGTTAGCTGCGTGATTGGGTACAGGAGCATGCGGGACCGCCCCCTTGAGGACAGGGACGGCCCCATTAGAGGAGAAAGAAGCCGATCGCCGGCATTTGAAGGAAAAAAAACCCCAGCTTGCAATTCTGCCACGCTGCGCCCCCCAGGACTCAGCGCCCCAGGCTGCAGCCTGATCAGCCTAGTGGTTGATCAGGCCCTGCAGACACAGTACTTGCAAACGCTTTGGATAGCAGAGCCTCCTTCAGTTGGAGAAGAACCCCTAATTTAAGTGATAAACTTGTTAGGAGTCTTTTCTGTTACAATAGAAGGGTTGAATTAACAAAAAACTCTTTTCAATGCGGACATTGCAAAGCTTGCTCATATATGACTAAAATGGTAGAAGTTACTGACAGATATGGTCAAAAACATACAATCGATTGTTTTATCAATTATAATACCAAATGTGTCATACATGCCCATGTGACAAAATATACGTGGCCACGACTAGTAGGATGTTAAAACTAAGAATATTAAAACACACCACTGTAATAAAAAACTGCATCAGATAAGAGTAAATTTAAAAAACTAACTTCTATGCCACGTCACTTCCTACATAGGCATGTGAGCAATCCCAGATATATGAAGGCCAAAGGCCAATTAAAGTTTCCCATGTACAGCACAGGACAACAACTAGCACAGTTGTATTCAGAACAGACACACAGGATAGGGTATTTCATAGATATTGCTCAATACTAAAGTATTGAAGAATTGACAAACTCCTCTTTAAATAGTGTACCAATACTGACCATAAAATATATAGTGATGTTTTCTCTGCGCGGTCTATCTACAAAGCTGCCTTTCCTCTTAAAATGCACAATCCCCAATTTGTGCAGAAATAGTGGTTAAAATAAAAGGTATATATTAAGAGAAATGGGCGCTACCAGATATCACATAAGAGAACACAATAAAATCAAAGCTGTCCTGCTTTAGACTATGGAATAATCTTACGATGTCTAAAATATAAAATTCAAAACACATGAAGCAATAAACCAATTCCAATTGTGATGCTCAAAAAAGTCTATAAAGTTCAACTACTGTGTATATTCATTCTTCTTTGTTGCTCCAAGTCTTTTATGGTCGTAGAACCAATCTCAAAGAGAGCATATAAATAAACAGCCACCTCGTGTATCCAATCTTCTTTACCCCTTATGGATATGTACTCACTAGAATCAGCTAGAAATCAAGCATATCACTGAACAGATATCTTCTTGTTCACTTTGTATCCGGAACACCAGATTCCACTCCACCGTTATATAAACATGGGAGAAAAACAGTACTCCATAGTGTAAAATCCTTTTTCAATTTATTTCAAACATATAAAAAGCTAAAAGACGTTTCTTATACATGAAAAACTTCATGCATACATTCTTGACATAAAATACTCCTACACCGAGGGTGGGTGGCCTCTTACCCTTTAGCTGAAAACGATAAGCATGATGTTAAAATATAGCTCAGCACGGAGTATCCCGGGTAGAACTCCCGCAATTATCGCTTCCTAAAAGGGGACAGGGTCCTCGCACCAACAGAGTCCCGGTCGGAGCGTCTGACGTCACTTACTGCCGACGCGTTTCGATTCAATAATCTTTATCCAGGCATAGTAAGTGAACAAACGGACAATCCCTTTATACATTTCTTCAACCAATCAGGTCTTTCTGTTGGTTTCTCCACGTAAAGGTACAACATTACATATAATGCAACATTTTCACCTAGATCTAAACTTCATATTTATCTGAGACACAGTAAATCTCCACATAGTAATCTTTATATAGGCATAATAGGTGAATAAAACGGACAATCCTTCTTTTGCCTGATTCCAACTAGTCAAATCTTTTCCACATGAGAATACTATGTTAGAACCTCAACCTAAACCTCATTAAAAGACACAGTGGGGTTCTACATAAAGATCCACCCTAATATATATTGGGGGGAATAACATAGTATTCTCATGTGGAAAAGATTTGACTAGTTGGAATCAGGCAAAAGAAGGATTGTCCGTTTTATTCACCTATTATGCCTATATAAAGATTACTATGTGGAGATTTACTGTGTCTCAGATAAATATGAAGTTTAGATCTAGGTGAAAATGTTGCATTATATGTAATGTTGTACCTTTACGTGGAGAAACCAACAGAAAGACCTGATTGGTTGAAGAAATGTATAAAGGGATTGTCCGTTTGTTCACTTACTATGCCTGGATAAAGATTATTGAATCGAAACGCGTCGGCAGTAAGTGACGTCAGACGCTCCGACCGGGACTCTGTTGGTGCGAGGACCCTGTCCCCTTTTAGGAAGCGATAATTGCGGGAGTTCTACCCGGGATACTCCGTGCTGAGCTATATTTTAACATCATGCTTATCGTTTTCAGCTAAAGGGTAAGAGGCCACCCACCCTCGGTGTAGGAGTATTTTATGTCAAGAATGTATGCATGAAGTTTTTCATGTATAAGAAACGTCTTTTAGCTTTTTATATGTTTGAAATAAATTGAAAAAGGATTTTACACTATGGAGTACTGTTTTTCTCCCATGTTTATATAACGGTGGAGTGGAATCTGGTGTTCCGGATACAAAGTGAACAAGAAGATATCTGTTCAGTGATATGCTTGATTTCTAGCTGATTCTAGTGAGTACATATCCATAAGGGGTAAAGAAGATTGGATACACGAGGTGGCTGTTTATTTATATGCTCTCTTTGAGATTGGTTCTACGACCATAAAAGACTTGGAGCAACAAAGAAGAATGAATATACACAGTAGTTGAACTTTATAGACTTTTTTGAGCATCACAATTGGAATTGGTTTATTGCTTCATGTGTTTTGAATTTTATATTTTAGACATCGTAAGATTATTCCATAGTCTAAAGCAGGACAGCTTTGATTTTATTGTGTTCTCTTATGTGATATCTGGTAGCGCCCATTTCTCTTAATATATACCTTTTAGTGTACCAATACTGTAAGTGTTTGTTGTCTCCATGGTAATAGCATTAAATTGGTGCAATGCTTACGCAACTCAATAATATATTAATTAAACAGGTCTAGCCAAGTTGTTACCACAACCTTTAAGTACAAATTACAACAACTTTTGGAAACATTATGTATGAATAATAGATTAAACATTACTATGGGAATTAAAAACAAAATACATTTTATTAAACATTTAAGATGCCATTGGGTTTTGAAGCTATATAGTGGTTTCATTACAACTAGATCATTTTCAGCTTTTACTCAAGCACTCAATGTCCTTTATTATTATTGCTGGTATTATTTATTTAATGCCATTTTATGCAGCAAGATTTATAAAATTAGACTGCCAAATCCAGCTGCAGGGAATCATTATGCGATTCACTTTGCATGACCAGGGATAACAAGTTAACATTTTAGAGAAGGCATGAAGAATTTAGCCTTGAGTAAATGCATTTGCAAAGGGTGAAGACACATTTTGAAATGCTTCATTAAAAAAGGTTGAACTTCTACTTGAGAAATAAATATGCACAAATTATGTCTGAAAAATACTCAGAAAGGTAAAATGTTGATCTGTACACTGTTTTATTTGACATAGTTAATCTATTTTCAGATTGTTAAATCTACGATAAATTATTAATTGATATAGAATTTGCTGTACCTTGTGCTATGTTTTATGGTAGTAGACATGGTCATTACGCTCCATAGGTTAAAGGAAAATGATATTGTTAAAGAAGATATGAATTGAGAGGACTTTCAACTTTGTGCCAAATATGGATACATTAAAAGTAAACTATGCTCTGTAACAGTGGTATAAATCAAGTACTGTAACTTGAAAGTGTTTTCAAGTATATGCTGTGAGATAAACAAATATGAGCAAAGGCATACCTCCCAACCGTCCCGATTTAGGCGAGACTGTCCCAATTTGTGGGCTCTGCCCAGCCCCCTGACCGAAATAACTTTGTCCCAAATTGGTGGGAAAGTTGGGAGGTATTCCGGTGAAGGGGTGCTGTGCGTATAGCAATGAAGGGGTTTGGAAGGGAGGAGAGAACGGGGGAGCCTAGCATTTCAAAAGCACAGGTGTGTGGCCAAGTCCCCATTAAGGCATTGCCATGCCTCCATTGTGCTATGGTCATGCCCCTGTCCCAATGCTGCCTACCCAAATGTTGGAAGGTATGGTATAAGTCTTGTCATATTACTACTTATAGAGAGTTAAGTCACAGTCAGGGGTACACACTGTAATTAAATATGTATATATTTCTATCAAATAAGGTTATAATACATTTCTAGGATCTATAATAAATTTAAGGAAATAAACTTGGTACTGTTTTGATTGATCATACTTCAGTCCTAATTCTGGGAAAATTTCATATGGTTGCAGATCTCACAAAGCTCCTCATTCCCTCAGTGTCCTTTCCCATTTCACGGCAGATTGCTAATAGTGAAGCATTGTGTTATATATCTAGGTAGTGATAGTGAACTAACAAATACAATTGCCTTCTGTGGTTTAGAGTGTCATTGAATGGAGGTGAACCCTAAAATCTCAGGGTGGGGTATAAGGAGACAGGGTCACACTAATTTAAATTCTGTAGTCCTTGGCTCAAAATTAATAGAGGGGAAAAGTTTAGCAGTTACTGATATTAGCCACATCCTTTTGACTAAGTTACCTGGCGAAATGCGTATTAGTGCTATTGCTTCATCTTCAATACTTATTTACACTTTTAGTGGTGTAGGGTCATCTTGCCTCTCTCTTGCTACCTCCTAAATGATTTTTCATTGACAAGGAGGATTCACAGCTAGTATCCCAAGGAGTGGACCATTACAAATTAACAGATAAATTGTTTGATATTTATTTTGATGCACATATTTTAATATGCTTTGTAATAAATACTGTATCATTTAAAAAAAATACTGCACTAAAATGGCCTATTGGTATGTCCTTCATGTACATAAGGTTTGCGTATACACATTCAGAGAAAAATATCTAGGTCCTACACTAACATATATGCTTCAAACACCAAAAATGCAGTTAAAATCAGATGCACTAATCTCCCAGGTATAGAGGCTTACATCTAGCAAGGGCTGGCTTGTTAAGGACAATTGTTGTGCACAACTATCTTTTTGTTTGAAACATATAGGTCAGTGTAGGACCTGCATACAGTGAGGTACCCTTGATACTGAGATGAAATCTTAAGGTATTAGTTCATATATTGATTATAACATTTATGTTTTGGATATACATGTTCAAATGATGGATCATCCCATATCTGTACTTCTAAAAGTGTATCCAACCTGTAAAGCTACCTTCTATACCCTACCTCCTATAAGAAAATCCTACTTCCTTCAGGGATATATACTGTATTGTATGCATTGCAAAAACTATACCACACCCGACATTTTACATTTCAGGAAGGTTTTTGATGCCTGAGTCCCCAATAAATGTTAGTAACAAGTCACTATATTAATTATTAGGACTTCTCATCATGAGAATATCAAATGTTACAGAAAAAAATTATGTGTGTGTATCTTGCTACTATCATCATGTCCTGCTTCTTTTATTCTTTTTATTTTTTTACTTTCATGTCTACCTCTTTTACACTGGCACTGCCAGCGCTTTTCTTCCTTTTACAGTCCCAGTACCCACCCCCTATCTTTCTCTTTCATAACCTCCTTGCAATTAGGGCTGCCAAGAGGAATTCAGGGCCCTAGTACAACAACTTCATGGGGCCCCCCTTATAGGTGAGAATGAAAAACTTGAGGGCATGGCTATGAATCACTTGGCGTGCCCAGGAAACCCTCTTACAGAAAAAAAACTTGCATTGTTGTGTACACCATTGAACGTCAGCAAAAATTGGGATTGTCCCACTAGAACAACAACATTTCACACACTCTCCTGCTCTCTCCTACCTGTTTTTCTCACTTTCACCACCTGTGGCTGCAGGTTTACTAAGTTGCGGCTTGTCTGGATCCTGGAACGTTGGGGGCCCTATTTGGGGAAAAAATGGGTACATTTAGAAAATTACAGCCAGCCCTGGCATTAAATCAATAGCACCCACAATTAATAATTAGGCCCTCCTGAAGCCCCAAGATTAAAATAATAGTATTCACATTTAATAAACCTATTTCCCTCCCTACAAACATCCCAAGCAATAAATTAATAGTATTTACATTTCAGATATATACCCATTTCCGGCAACCATTATTGGCATTAAATAATTCATAGTCACATTTAATAAAGAGACCTCATTCTCCCCCACATTCAGTAGCCCCCAAACCACCCCATCTTAAATTAATAGCCCGTACTATAAAATTGCCCAACCATTACCCCACAAACAAAATTGCACCCATTAATTAGCCACCACCCACCTCACACTACATTGCCACAAGCCCCCTTTGCCATCACACACATTACTGTGCACATTTATCACTATGTTGTGCCCCCTTATGATCCCACTGCGCCCTCCATGCTGCTTTTCCCCCTTCACCTGGTCCCCCATCATCATACTGTGCCATCCTGCCACCCTCTCCTTCATCACTGTGCCATGCTGCCCCCGCTCTCCATCACTGTGCCATGCTGCCCCCGCTCTCCATCACTGTGCCATCCTGCCCCCTTCTCCATCACTGTGCCATCCTGCCCCCCTTCTCCATCACTGTGCCATCCTGTCCCCCCCACTCCATCACTGTGCCATCCTTCCCCCCATCCATCACTGTGCCATGCTGCCCCCGCTCTCCATCACTGTGCCATCCTGTCCCCCTTCTCCATCACTCGATGCCTTTCTGCTGCCCCCTTTTTTCCTCATACTGTGCCTCTCTTTCCCCCTTTTTCCTCATACTGTGCCTCACTATCCCCCCTTTTTCTTTATACTGTACATCTCTCTCCCCATGGTGTGCCTCTCTCTCCCCCCTTTTTCCTCATTGTGTGCTTTTCTCCCCCCATTGTTCCTCCCACTGCTTTTCTCCCTTTTTTTACTTACATTTGTATTAGCTGTTTTCCTCTCTTCTCTTCTCTTCTGTCTTCTCTCTTCTTGCTTCTTTTTTGGTCCTCTCTGCGTTGCTCCTCACTAACTGTCGGGCGTGACTTGATGACATCATGCCCAGCAGTCAGTGTAAACAGAACAAAGAGGAAGGAGGAGGGACGCCGGCACCGCGATCTTGTGAGTATCCATTTCTTTTTTTTTTTTTTTAATAGTGTAAAATTACCCGGGGTGAGTGAAAGACAAATCTGGATGTTACTTTGAGATAGACCACCGACCTAAACATTGTTGCAGACCAAGTACACCCCTTCATTACAATGGTATTCCCTAATGGCAGTGGCCTCTTTCAGCAGGATAATGCGCTCTGCCATACTGCAAAAATTGATCAGGAAAAGCTTGAGGAACATGACAAAGTGTTTAAGGAGTTGCCTTGGCTTCCAAAATCTCCAATCTGATCTAGCATCTGTGAACATGACAACTTACAGGACTTAAAGAAGAATCTACAGCTAAAGTCTTGGTGCTATGTACCACAGGACACCTTCCAAACTCTTGTGGAGTACAGGCACATTTCTGGTGATGCATACACAAACTCCTTCTTTCTTTTTACTTTTCTTTTATTGACAGGAGGCAAAGTAATTAACAACAAAAAGTTTGACAATCTTTCTTGTGACCATAATGCTAAATTAACAGAGACCAGTTTTCTATATGCAGGCGAACTTATTCAGCATAGGTCACTCTGAACAATGAAAACAGACATGTTTAAATACTTAACACTTCTCCTTTCTACTGTACAAATGTGTAACTCTGTCTGTGTCACGGGCACTAGGAGTCTTTACCCAGGTATCACCAAATGATGGACTTACCAGAGCAGTATAGGTGGTAATATGGTACTCTGGTAGCGGGGTGATAACGGAACAGGAGACAGCAGATGGTAAGAGAATGCTCGTGGAAAGTCTATGACTAGCAGCACTGGTAATATATAGCTAATTGTACACGAGGAACTGGATGGACAAGGAAACGTGAGGGTAGTCAGTGGTCTGCGGATAGCAAGTTGTACCACTGCTATAGTGAGGAGGAATGTCCAGAAGTAACGAGGAGGTGATGAGAGTCAGCGGTCTGCGTATAGCAAGTGGTACCGCTATCTAGGTCAGGGAATGGAATGCAGGTGAAGGTATCCGGGAAGTCAGTGGTCTGCGTTAGCAAGTTGTACCACTGCTATGTGAAAGGATACAGGAAACTGGTGACTCAGGAAACAGGGAACAGTGGTCTGCCACTAGCAAGTTGTACCACTGAAATATATCTGTGATGCAATGCAGAGAATACACGGGCACACTGAACTTGATCCCACAATGATATGCACAAAATAGTAATAACTGAACAGCACTGCACAATTATACAAAGTCACAAGAACTATCCAGGCTAAAGGTAACACAGTCAAATGATGGCAATAGTCTCAGCGGATAGGAAACTCCAGAGGAGAACAACTCAGTCCAGCAAGATATGCAATACACCAGCACAGTCAATGAGAAGTATGCATACCGTGGTTCAGGAGAGCAGGCTGTCAGACAGAAGTGCAGGGATACCTGAACGGCTGAAGGCCGGCAGGATACGAAGTCCCAGGAGGGTGGAAGCGATAATCAAGTAGGTGCAGCGCACAGGTAGGTAGACCAGCAGGGATGGAAACAATACTCAGGAAGCAGTAGTATATAGAACTGGACACCTGGAGAACACTGAAGAGTAGAGATGGTCTAGCCGAGATGAAAGCAGCGGAGCGTTGATCCAATGCAGACAGTCGAGTTGACACAAGCGGAGACACTGTAGAAGCACGGAGAGTGGATCAGCTGGCTGCAGACACGAGGAGTACTGGAGGGTTGCGATGAGCAGGGCACTGCAGATACACGCAGGCAACGGATAGGAATCAGCTGGAGCAGTCACGATGAAACACGGGAGAGTTGAAGTGAGCAGGATACTGTAGATACACGGAGGCAGCGGATAGGAATCAGCTGGTGCAGTAACGATGAAACACAGGAGAGTAGAAGTGGTCTGGAAACTGTAGAAGCACGGAGGCAGCGGATAGGAATCAGCTGGTGCAGTAACGATGAAACACAGGAGAGTTGAAGTGGTCTGGAAACCACAAACAAACAACAGGAATCAGCAGGAGCTGAAAACACGAGGAAACACAGGAACACCTTCAGAGGCTCATGGGGAATGAGACTCCAAGATCAGGCAACGAGGTATTGACCTCAGGTGCTTTAAATAGGGAGTGTTGCCTGATCAGCCAATTAACTAAAAGGAACATGTACTGAAGGTTTGAAAGGGCTGCACATGCGCAGACCCTTAGGATGGTGGACGGCCACGGTTCCTAAACACACGAGAAGTAGCACTCACAGTCCGGTGAGTGACAGTCTGCAGTCTTGCTCTGCAGATTGCCAGCTAAATACCTAACGCCTCTCTTAGAAACCTGTGGTAAAGCAATCCTTTTATCACATATCTTTGCTCCTTGCCTCACTAGGTAGGGGGCGCAGACTTTGACAGGAGGGAAATTTTTCGTTACAATGCATCTGCATTTTTGTGCAGAATCCCGGGTCTATGTTCTACTCTGAACCTGAAAGGTTGCAGTGCCAAGAACCAGTGGGTTACATTGGCATTTACCTCCTGGTGGTTCTGCATCCACTGCAATGGTGTATGATCTGTTATTAATGAGAATTCTTTGCCTAGGAGATAATAGTGTGGAGCTTCTGTAGCCCATTTTAATTCCTTCTACACGGTTTCATATTTTTGTCCCCTTGGAAGTAACTTCCAACTCAGATATAGTACAGGATTTTCTGTTTCATTCTTCTCCTGCGACAAGACTACACCTAAACCAACACCAGAGGCATCAGTTTGGAGGAAAAACCTCTGGTTAAAGTCAGGCTAAACTGTCAGGTGGCTGCATATGTTGTATGGGGTCATAGCAATTTATTCATGGCCCTTTGGCAGGTGGCAGGTGTACCATGGAACCCAAAGGCTGGGGACTTTATATTGGAAGATGCATCAGGGATAGAAAATGCAGTCTTTTGCTTGGCTGAAGAAGTAAGGGTAACTTGCCAATTCCCCTTTGTTAAGTCAAGAGTAGTCAGATAGTGTCACGAACTTTCCTGCTCCCCGCCGCTCCGTCCGGATGCCGCACTTCCGGGTTCGGCGGTCACATGACCGCAACCCAGAGGCGGGGATTTTGAATCCCTGTCAGCATAAAAACATCACTCTGACACTCGCTGAGTGTCAGAGCAACACTTACCTGTTCCTGGCTCCTGTGCTTCGTGGATTGCTGTGTCTTCCTGTCTCCTGTGTCTTCCTGTGTGCCGATCTCAGCCTGTTAGACTTTCCTGGCTCTCCAACCCCTGTGTACCAACCCAGCTTGCTGACCATCCCTCTGTTCTTGTGACCCGTGTACCAATCCCGACTTGTTTGACTCTGAGTTGCCTCCTGATTCTGCCTGACTCCATTCCTGTGCACCGAACCGGCTTGTCTGACTCCGTATCTTCCGCTACACTACATCTTGGGGCGAACCTGAGAACCGCGACCTGCGACTCCTGGCAGCGAAGCCCACCCCGCCTTGCAGCGGTTCTTGGTGAACACCGTGGAGATTGTTAGACTCTGCACCTCAGGTAAGCCAGCGCTATCAAGATTAGTAGTAGTAGTATCCAGAATCTGTTACAGATAGTTACTACAAGCTAGATTTTCGACCTGTTTGTCCACATGTTGGCATCAGATAGACATCAAACTGGTATATGCTGTTTAGCCACCTAAAGTCATTGCAGAACCTAATACTCCCACTGGGCTTCAGAACTAGAAAAATAGGGATGTTCCACTCACTAGTGAATTCCTCATTTATGCCCAGCTGGTCCATATTCTAAATTTCCTTTTTCACGTTAGCCTGTCTGGCTTCTGGAATACAGTACAGCTTCTGCTTTACAATATCTCCTGGCGGGTTGACAATGTTGTGTCCAATTAAGGCAGTGAACCCAGGGATAGAAGAGAAGACATCCCTGTTCCAGCGCATCATTTCCTCACTCTGTTGTTTCTGTTTAATAGTTAAAGCTAGCTCTATGGGCAATACAATGACAGTACTCACTACCCGAGGAGAGCTTTCCTCATCATACCAAGGTTTAAGGAGTTTTGACATGGTATATTTGTTCCTGCCATCTCCTCCTCAATTGACTGACAGCCTCTAGAACTTCATAAGGACCTTGCCAGTGGGCAAAATGTTTGCTTTACTGGGTTGACACCAGGACCAGGATTGAAGGATCGAACTACAGCAGTTTTATCACAACATCTCTTTTGCTGTTCGCCTCTTTTACATGTTGTTGTACAAGGGCCCTATATTTCCCAAACTCTCATATATTTGGGCCACAAATTGTAAAAAAATTGACTCTCTGGGTGCTTGCTGCTCCCACCCATCTCTCAACATATCCAGGATACACATTTGCTGTCTCCCGAACAATAACTCAAAGGACCTCTTTAAACACTGGGATGTCTTGCCCCAGAATAAACTGATACATCAGCATTTTGGAAACCTCCACCATAGCTGTTTAGTTTTTAAGTGTGACTGGCAGAATTGTTCTATCATAATCCTCAGTTGTCCCATGTATACAAAGGACCTTGTACTTAGGCAAAGCAAACAAGTAGTTATGGTTTCGGGCAAGGCACAGCTGGAAATCAAAGTAAGCACACTCTCAGTCAACCAAAGCTAGGACAAGAGTTTGGTTAATAAGCACAGTCACTCAGAACAAACTAGGATTCTTGATGTGGCACTCATAATATAACAGCTTGGATAAGCAGGTCCAATATGTGCAACAGAACAGTCCGTGGGTTCTGGTAGTTTAGGACACTCAGCCCTGAATTTGCCTTGCTCACTACATTCAAAGTACTTCTGATTAGACACCTTTGTAACCGTCCCTCTGTCAGTAGCAGTTTTATCATTGTACCTCTCTACCACTGTTCCAGCTCTTCGGCATCAGATCACCGCTCCCCCCCCAAAAAACATGTCCACCACCCATCTCAGATTTTAATGACATTTTTTTTAGTTGAGAGGATGTACAAAAAACTATTTCTGCCAAATATCTCGACTGCCTAACCATTAGTTTCCGAAATGTTGATTTTTCAATGTATTATACTATTTGCTAATAGCGGCTTATTTATTCCACTTTATTTGAAGTATCACGGGTGTTTATTAAGGAATCACAACAAAATTTGGACCCCATAGATAACTTTCCCTCCCGAATCCAAAAATCCAAACCACATTACTGTATCTCCCTTATGTTTCGAGTTACATGAAAAATGCAAGTTTTTAAAACAGAATTAAAAACGCTAGGTTAAATCAACTTTAGAGATCCCAATTTTTTTAGGTGCTTAAGAAAGGTATATATATCCTATATGGGCTAAGGTCAGGATCGACAGATAAAAAGTGAAGTGACAAGCTGATGGTCAAAATTCATCTCCTGCAAAAGGTAACCTTGTCATGCATCTCTTTTGCATAACAAGGTTACCTTTTGTATAGGTAAGGCTGGGAGAACCTCAAAGGATTAAATAGGCAGGTGATTACTGGCCACAAGAGAGCTAAGAGGGAAAGACACACATATAGTCAATGACAAAATCATTTTTCATAAAGGAACTTAGAAAATAACCATACAGATCAGACATTTCCTGCATTCAATGCTATGTAGTTTTCCCAAGAACAGAGACACTATGGATCAAACCACTTAAAAAACACATACTCAATGGTGAGCAAAAAATGTGTACACCCAATTGCACACAATGGAGCATGCCGACAGTTAATAAGAATTTGTCAGAAACCGCATTCATATATTAACATATATGATGGCTCTTCAACTTCTCCAATGAAACTAAAAATGGTAAGCTATTAGAAAGTTTTCAGTGGACAGTAATCACAATTGGGCAATTCATGTAAAGCTCTACCATACCCACTAAGTGATGAGTTGATGTGTCCTCTTTCTTTTTGAATTGTAAGTATAGATCATTAGACTCAGAAGAGACTATTTCAGGTTCACAAAATTGCTAGAGATATTAAACTGTCTAGAGATGTCTCTTTTTTATTACAATATGCCTCCAAATTTGTCACCATGAGCTTCCTGGCAGCAAGTATTAAAACTATCACTTTGAGGTCACTTGTAACTATGTAACCACCTGTTTGTCATGGGAACCATGAGACATTTTACTTCATACTGCTCTACTGCTGCAGACCTTGTCATTGAATTTTTCAGCATAAAGGGGATAGGAAGAAATTTGCTGATTGGCTTCATCAAAGTTTTTCAGAGTACAGCACAGGTCAGCAATAGGTTGTCTCTAATTACTGCATGTTTTATTTATATATAGACAATTTAATTTAGCTTTGAAAAAAATATATAAAGTTTTTACAGCTTGTGTAGCCTTTTCTGTAACTGCAGCATGAAACTTCAAATATTAGGGGGTAAATGTATGAACCTCCGGATTCTTCATCTCCGGCGAGTTCAGCGTGTTCAGCGCTAAAATTTAAAGCGGCGCTGTCTTGTAAAGGGAAGTTTCCCTTTACAAGGCAGCGCCGCTTTACATTTAAGCGATGAACACGCTGAACTCGCCGGAGATGAAGAATCCGAAGGTTCATACATTTACCCCTAGGACTTGAATTGATGTAAGGGGGATTCAAATTTTGAATAGGTAAGAATGTCTGAAGTGAGTACATATTTTCTGATATTTCAACCTAGCTGTCAACATTTGGTGCTGTTTTACAATTTTTTTACACAATTAAATTTATCATGGGTGCTAAACATGAAAAATGTTTATTGGCAACTGACATCATTGCTGTATCATTGTGATTAATTTTTACATCAAGGTAATTAATTTTTTACAATTTTGGAAATGTGTAACAGAATGGTTTTCTTTTCCAGCTGCCCCAAATATTAGCAGCAAATTGTGGCTTTCTGTAAGCTCAGAAGTCTTATGGTGGCATGGAGCAATGAATTTGCTTTTTGACTTTTATATTTTGAAATGACAGCACAGGCAAACAAAATGAAAATGTTCAAAAGAGAAAAATGATTTTCTACCATTAAGAATATAAATTAGAAAGCTATTCTTATTGAGTCATTGCCACGAATATTTTAAACTTACATAGATGGGTAGGGTTATTAAGGAAGGGAGAATGAGGATACAGTGCGGTGTAATTACTTAATCAAGTCATCAATAGAAAGGAACATAGTAATTATGAAATAGGAATGTTTTTCCTGCAATGTAATTTTCTCCAAAGAATCAATAAACCAAATTGTATTATGTATATGCTGGAGGGGAGGTAGACATAAATTTTTCCAATATTTATCTATATTTAAAATATGGCAGTCAAGTTTATTAGATTAGACTCCAAAATCAGGATTTGGAAGGCATAAAAGAGTGGGTTTATTTCCAAATCTGTCCGAGAATTGTATGTATTTTGGAACTGCATATGAATAAAATTTCCACATCTCCGCCACCAAAGAGGAGAGGCAGATATAAAAATTTCATGCAATGTTGTGGAAAAAATGTACCACTTAGTATACATTTTATATTATGCCTTTTTTTTCTTTTATCAGAGTCGAGATGGAAGTCTTGGCTACTCAATTTAAAAACACACATGTATGGCCCAAATATATGGGACTCTCATTGTTTAGAGTTAGGACCACCCTATTAGCAAAAGCGCCGTGAAGTGGCGGGTGGCTTTAACATACATTTGCAAATGTGTGCAACTAAGACTTTTGCATTTTTATCTACAGTAAAAATGGCAGATATGTTGCTGGCTATAGCAGTGTGCTGGGGGATCTCTCTTAAGGTGTGGTTATAACCTGAGACTCCATGTTCCTTCAATAAAATTTGCACCCCGTTCATCGGTCCTTTCTGTATTTCCCATGTTACTAGCCCAGTTTTCTACAAGCTCCAGCTGCATCCCTCTCTTGAAATTCATAATTCCTTCCAATTTTTTTTAAAACCACTTGTTCTCTACTAATTTTCCAAGAGACATACCACCCTTTCTCCTATCAAAACTGTTAAAAGTGATGAGTTTAAGTTGGAACGCATTCTAAAATCTCGAACTCTCTGTAGCAAGACCCAGTTTCTGGTTCACTGCAAGGGCAATGGCCCAGCAGAAAGACAATGGGTTGATAAGAAGGATTTGCATGCACTGCACCTTTTGACGCAATTTCCAAAGAAACATTATTATAATTCCCTTCCTCCAGGGAGAAGGGGGGGGGACTGTCTGGGGCCGCAATGGCACATTCCCCATGTGTTGGGGCCAGTCAACTGCCTCTTCCTGTCGGGCGCGTGCCATTTGGGAATGGGCCACTTCTCTTCTTTTTGACCTGGCACATAACGCGTGCTGGCATAGCAGACACTCCCATTCACTAGGCAACTGGAGGCTTCTTTCTTCCTATGTCAGCGGTCTGTGACGTACTGACCACCCAAATGCGCCCCTGGCCAATCAGGACTCTCTCCACCCTATAAATACGAGGTATTGATGATATGAGGCTTACATGCAGCTGCACGATGATGGAAAACCATTTCATTAAGCTCCCGCCACACAGTTTTTGTGCTTACATAAATGAAATTGGAAGTTCAGACCTCTTCAGCTATGGAATCAGCAGAGAGTTGGGGACTTTTATGCAACATGCGCCTTAGCAGTCATCATCCCCACTCTATGATTTTAGGTGAAATTCCGTTTTGTGGCTGAGTTGCTGTTGTTCCTAAACGCTTCCACTTTCTAATAATATCACTTACGGTTGACTGTGGACTATCCAGCAGGGATGACATTTCACGAACTGTCTTATTGCAAAGGTGGCATTCTATCATAGTACCATGCTTGAAGTCACTGAGCTCTACAGAACAAACCATTTTGTATCAAAAATATTTGCAAATGGAGACTGCATGGTTAGGTGCTTGATTTTATACACCTCTGGCAACGAGTGTGATTGAAACACCTCAATTTCATATTTAACAGGTGTGGCCAAATACTTTTGTTCATGTAGGGCCTGAGTCACTAACGAAGGCAAGGCAAAAAAAAAGAATAAATGTTCTCTGGGACAAACCATGTTACAATGCAAGGGGGTGCAAATTAGTTTAATTTTTTGCACATAAGTTAAATACTGGCAGTTTTTTCCTCTAGCACACAAATACTTTCTTTATTTTTATACTGAAATTTAAAGTTGATCTAGAACATGCAGTACTCCAACTATAAATCTGTCCTCACATTTTAAATTTACCTCCCCCTCCAATGCACATGGTTTTTCTCAGGTGCAAAGTTACTCCATTTTTGTGCTTTAATCTTGCTTGACTCAGCCCATGGTGTATTTAACAGTAGAGGAGATATATTATGTATTAACTATTTTTTAACCAAAACATCAACAACACATTATGCTTACCAGAAATTGTGGTCAACTGCAATCTGAGAAATAATTTAACACCTGCCTTTTCATTTGTAGCAATCTGCTGGGTTGTCTCTTGTGGAAATAATTGGAATGTGTGCTTCATCTATGGCTCCAGCACACTGCGGCTATCCACATTGTTTGAAACCTTTAAATGGTGCAACTAGGTGCTGTTCATGTGGCATGCAGATAAAACGATGAATAGACCTGCAGTCCCTTCATGCACCAGAGAGCAAACAGGGTTTGCATACCACCACAATACAATGCCTAGTCTCCTACTTGGTTAAGTGGGTTTTCAGTAGTTTGTCATTTGTTTTTCTAGAGCTGGGGTAATGAGTTCTGGCAAATAGTCAAATGTAACACGCGGCATGCGAAAGCGTGCTATATTCTGCTCGTCATCAGAACCTTCTACAGTACATCAGAAAGCTTGTCTATGACGTCATTCTCTGGGCCAAATTCTTCCATTTGTCGCAGTGGTGAATTTGACTATGATACCAATTGTGGACAACATAAAGGCTCTCCTAGTGTGAAAGTATTGGCATCAAGTTTTAGTCCTCTCAGCCCAAAATTCCACCCTTCTCCTCTGGAAATAACACTGAGCCACATTACAGACTGTTAACAGCTGCATTACGCTACCGTTTGCATCCAGAAACATAAGGAATTCAATAATACAGGAACTCCATACTGCACAGTAGCTGCTTATATCTCTCGTCAGCCATGATGAAAGCAATGCAGTCACTGTCCTCATCTTATGATTCATTTAGAAGAGTCTCTGCCACATCATGTATATGAGCCTCTACTGTCCTCTTTTAATAGCTCAATTTGATAATGCAGGGCAGACACTGGCCCAGTGTGAAAGTCGAGGAACCGGGATATACCCTGGGCAAAAGTGCAGTGTGAAGAGATGAAATGTGGTGGTCGAGTACTGATGGGAATCCTTCCCTTACCTTGTCCTCCAGACACGAGTCAGGATCTTTTCTGTTCGGATATCCGGTGGTCAGGAGTTAAATACTTCAATGAAAGGGACAAGGATTGGTCAAACAACTCGGGTTTATTGAGAATGCAGTAAGGATAGTTTCGGTAAGACACCGCGCCACTGACCCCTTCAGCTCAATAGTAATGACAAAATAATGCGTCTGATCAGCATCGAGCACAATAGCATTTAATATATGACATACACCTGGTGAGTATAAGGCAGAATAACGATAACATCTTCAATGCACATTGTCTAATAAGGCACACTGGTAATCACAGTTACTACTTTCACGTTAACAATATCTGACTGGTGATGATGCAAAAACCATCAATAATAACCCATCAAGACTCTTACGGTCACTACCGCGCCCACTAGAGGGCTACTTCTTATTCAGGTGTTTGGGGTACCGTGGAATTCCCTATGGGTCAGGCGCCCCACTTTTAGCATCTACTGCTGAGTTAACTTGAATTGCAGCGGTACCGCTAACACTGAATGTCACACCTTTAATATTAATAAATCAATTCTTAGGTAAATCACATAGCATTAACATCCATCTCAACATTTGGTGCGCCAATATTATCCCTGGTAACATTACCATATTTTCCACTCAGTCCTGGGCTGACCTGTGCACAGGAATTTGGTAGTGTTCCAATGTCCTGCAGAGGTTTCCATCAAGGGTTAAGTATTATAGTAGAAAGCAGGGCTGTTGCTCATTTCAGCCACAAGATGGCGCTTTTCTCTCAACAGTCAATGAATCCCTATCAGCACATATGCTCTGCAACAGGGTATGGTGTCCAGATATCAGCACACACACAATTTATAGCTGAAACGACCATCTTAATTGTTCCCTGCAGCATGTGTAAAGGTATGATCTGAGGGAAAAGCTCTCACAATCCTTCCTTGTACAAGAATGCAATGTCAGTTTTGGATAGATTCTCTCATCACTCTTCCCTCTGACACTAGGGTGTGTGCAGTACACTGCAGGCTAGGGTTTTACCTTGAGACGGTTCTGCAGTTAGTGGAGACTGTTTTTGGCGCCCACTGCGTGTCCCCAGCTGTTCTCCATCCGCTTTGCTGGCAATGTCACAGTTCTGGCAGCAGCTCACTCTTGTCTCTGCTCGGCTGCACGTTCTCCCCCTTGTTCCTTCTACCATGCTGCTCTCTCTCCTCCTTCCTGCACATCCTCTTCCTGTTACTCCCCCAGCCAATGAGGGCCTTCATCCTCCTCCTGTCAATCACTCCTTTTCAGGAGCACAATTAACCCTTTGTAGCCCTGCATTTTAAAAGCATTTATGCACTTCCTCTGTACTGTTCAACAGAGCTTTGGGGTACTACAGAAACACAGGTTGAAACCGTATTCATTATCTCGTGTCTGACCCGGCATTTTGTTGAGAAAGGGGTATAGGTGTACTATGCATTTCCAGCCTTTTAAAAATTAAATACATGACCAGCTAATTTTTTAATGGTTAATTTTATTGACTTTTGTAAAATAAGTCTTATTTATTATAGCACTATACAAAAAGGGAACTATATTCAAGCACTGCATGTTGAAAAACATTTTGAGCTAAATGTTTAATATTATGCACAGCAGGCTGTTTTGCTTTCATTTTGCGCATACATCATTTTAGACAGCTGTTCCCTGATATGCAAACAGTCATGATGACTACTGTGGAGGGAGTTGATTGTAACATTTACAGACAATGGCAATGTAATAACAAAAACACATGATGGCACTGAAGTATATTTTGCATAACATTTCACACTATTGATAACAAGAACAAATAAGACAATAATATTTATAAGGCATTTTAAACAGCAAAATATTATTTTTCTGCATTTCATTTTTTTTGTTTCCTGAGTTTCCATATTACTGCTTGAGACCAGCTAAGCACAGATATGTATTATAGATTGCTAAAGAAAAGGAAGCTAATGTGTTGTCCAATTACTTGAACATTTCCAACAGGATAGCCTCATTTAGATCATAGACAGCATTGTGTACTGTCAGGGAACAGAAGCTTTTACATATTCATTGCAGTAGCTCTTATTTGCAATTCATTATTGTGGCTTCTTGTTCTAATTCACACTTCTGTTTTATGAACTGGAAATTGTACTTTAGCGGAGGCAGCTAATCCTCAACATGTGCTTGAATAAGTTTATGGCTTGTTATTCCACATTCTCTATTACAAATGTGAATGTGCCGGAATTTATAGAAACCTTTCTTCATATATTAATATGTGAAAATAGTTAAAGTCACCAAAGACTAAAAAATGTGGAGCCTGATGCAGAGTTGGATGCATATTGAGTATAATTTACACTGAACAAACATGTAGTAAAAATAGTGGATTTACACAAGATGGGCCAGATTCACTAAGGAACGCAAAGTGAACCCAGTTTTCGTTTTTTTAACTAGACGGAAATTGCGTGCAAGTATATGTGTATTCAAGTACAAGCAGATCTGAAGGAATATTTCTAGATGAATATGGGCCTAAGTATGCTCAGTTTATATGGCACATGCTGCATATGCAGACAGACACACTGCTGGATACGCACAATGCACATGTATATATAAGTACCATCAGAATGCACAGATTAAGAAATATATATTAAAGACATTAACACATGTTAATAATATAATCATTAATAAAAATGCATTGAAGAAAAGGGTTTATTTTCATTTTTTATATGAAATACATTTGGCAGGTTTTTTTTCCTACTGTATATAAAATTTATTTTTACAGTTATTTTTACTTGCAAACACATGTTCTGGCATGCATGCATGACCAACATCACTATCAATTGGCACTTACACCTATCCTGTAGTTGGTGCAAGTGATAGACTACAAAAAAACGTACCTAGA
Organism: Mixophyes fleayi; assembly: GCF_038048845.1. Classification (NCBI taxonomy): domain Eukaryota; kingdom Metazoa; phylum Chordata; class Amphibia; order Anura; family Limnodynastidae; genus Mixophyes; species Mixophyes fleayi. The sequence goes on from NC_134404.1 coordinate 199,247,091, forward strand.
GCTTGAATTAGATTAATGTGCATGTGCTCGTCCTTGGCACATCCTACTGTACATTGCCTATGTCTATACACCCCTCCCTCTGCTATTCCACCTTTGAAACTGTTGTAGGCAATTGGAAGTGTCATTTCCATTAGAAGATGAATTGCATGCACTTGCATTCACTGATGTATAGTCGGTTTCTGAGCATGAGCAGAACAATTTTAGACAAAATACAGCACATATCAGAATTTGCATTCCTTTATAACTCAGACCCGATGCGTCTAACTCTGCACATGTAGCATAAGTGCCAGGTTTACTACAGGCATACTGTACATACACCCACATATGCATACACAAAAGCAGGTCATATTCACAAGAAAAGTTTCAATGAACGTACCAAAAAATATATATATATTCTTTTTTTTATTTAAATATGCCCACAAAATCCTATACACGACCAATGAAAAAAAGCACCTATCATGTTTAGAGGAGAATTTGAAATTTGCATGAACAACCTCACTGTACTCAGTCTATATTAGATTGCTCCTTCCTTCCCATATTTAGGTCTCTCCAGTCATAAGGAAGAGCAAGTGTCAGATGTCAGGAACTCTGCAAGCATGCATGTTTGTGTGCTCCCTTTGTGGGCATACACAGTGCAAATTTATGCTAGGCGAATAGATGTACATACAACTCAGCAATAGGTTCGTTATATGTAACTGTAGATAGATTTGCCAATTTGTGTTTTTGTGTGTTTCTTTTTTTATGTGGTCTTACTTACAGTGATATAAGCAAAATATTGATCCCTGACAGGGTTTGTTGAAGGCTACAATTCTAATTGTTGGTTAATGCCTGAAGCACAAAACCAAATACATTTTCAAACTTTTCTTATATTTGCTAACATATATCACTTTAAATGAATGCATATCAAGTAGCATGTTACCTCTTTAAATATAAAATATATCAAACACAGTAACCTGGAATGAGCAAATAAGTTTGGCTTTGTTTTGGGATTTCAGGGCTTTTGAACCAATAGGAATGCAGAGAAACATAACAAGGTTGCAAATCTCCATGGAGTCCTCCGACAACAAGTCACTTTTGCTATTGTATCTTGGCTGACTGACTGTTTTTTCATGTAGCACACAAATACTTGATAGCTTATTTGTACACTGAAATTTAAACTTGATATTTGTGTGCTACATGAAAAAACAGTCAGTATTTAACTTATGTGCAAAATAGAAAACTAGTTTGCACCCCTTGCTTTGTAACATGGTTTTGTCCAGGAGACTGAAATAAGATACCTCATTTAAGATCCTTAATGAATAAGGCCCCATGTCCTTATCTGTGTGGAGTTTGTATGCTCTCCCCTTGTGGGTTTCCTCCGGGTGCTTCGGTTTCCATCTACACTCCTAAAACATAATGGTAGATTAATTGGCTGCAATTGAATAAGTCTCTCTTGGTCTGCATGTGTGTGTATGTTAGGAAGTTTAGACTGTAAGCTCCAATGGGGCAGGGACAAATGTGAATGTGTTCTCTATACAGCACTGCAGAATTAGTGGCACTATATAAATAGTTGATGATGATGATAAGAAGATGCAGCTGTTTTAAAGACACAGGTTTATCTGATGCACTTAATTATATCATTAATGATTATTGTTTATTCATAATTGAAGGCTCTGGGAAACAAACAGATCAATGTTTTTAAACATATAAATAGATATAGCATAACATGTGAAGTTATTAAATGTGAAAATTGTAAGATGGATACAAATTACCATACTCAATTTAAAACACATTAGCTATAAAAAGATTTGAAAGTGGCTGCCTTCCTTTGCATGGACTGTGCTTGAAATGCTTGTTTTTAATAAAACACACACACACACACACACACACACACACACACACACACACACACACACACACACACACACACACACATCATACATCCTGGAACAGAGGTTCTCAAAAGCTGAGACACTCTACCTACTCAAAGAAACTAGGTCCATTTTGAGGACTCCTTTCCACAGAGGGAAGCCCTGGAAAAAAGGGTTGACATGCTGTTGGCATCCCAGGAACCAGACACTGAGGATGTGATGGAGGTAGAGATGGTTGAGGTCCTGGAGTTGCCAAATATCTGCCTATTTGACCTGCTAGAAGACGATGCATGCTTAAGACCCAGCAGACCAGATAATGGTCCACTCGGCAGGAGTGGCAACTAAATGTCCTATTTGTCCTAACCTATTTACTCTCAACTAATGCCCTCTTTTTACTTATTCACTATTAATGGAAGGAACATTAAGGACCTGTTTAGGTGACAGTCATTTTTTGCTTTCCTTAAAACCTAGAAAGCAACTATGATACAGGAATGTTCTCAGCCTTTCTCTATGTCCTACAGGCATCTGGTCAGACGTGGCCTCTCTGTCACAATTATATTGCGTACCTGCTATTGTTGGTGCAACTCAGAGGAAGGTGCAGAATCTAACGTGCCCCTGGTATTCACCAGGAACCCCCGCAAGGAAGTATGGACTCCGCTGCAGGGACACGCAGGTCGTGGTCCTTCCACGAGTCAACATTGACATGCAAAGAGATTTCAGACAGGCCGGGTCGGTAACGTTTTGGTAGTAAGAGGTACACAAGGATATCCAGAAGAATGTTGAGGCAAGCCGGGTCGATAACGTTCAGGTAGTGCAGTACAAAGGGAGAATCCAAATAGGGGTGGTAATAATGGTCCGGGTCAAAAGGCAGAACAAGGATAGTCAGGAACAAATGCAGAAGACTGGTAACACACACTAACGCTGGAGGCAGGAAGACCTGATACTCTGGCACTGGTGAGGTAACAGGAAGTGCCTTAAAAAGTATCAGGGTTCAATAGGAAACTTTGTGGATGGCAGCGCTATTCCTGGCTGCCACTGAGACTTATGAGTAGCGTCCCGTTGCCTAGCAATGCTCCTTTACTTGTTCCTGATGGGATTTCAAATCTTTAGAAAATATTAAAATATCGTATAAGTACACCACCACAGAAGTGTATAACAGGTCATGAAAGAAGGGCATCACCAGGTACTCGAAGCGCACATCTCTGGTGTTAAAGGCTGTCTTCCATTCATCCCCTTTCTTGATGCGAATCAAATTGTAGGCCCCACGGAGGTCAAATTTGGAAAAAAATTGACATCCACTGAGTCTGTCAAAGAGGTCAGAGATGAGAGGTAGTGGATATCGATTTTTGATGGTGATGCGATTGAGAGGACGATAATCGATACAAGGCCGAAGAGACCCATATTTCTTCTTGACAAAGAAAAAGCCTGCACCAGCTGGGGAAGTGGATTAGCGAATAAATCCCCGTTTTAGGTTCTCTGTGATGTATTGGGACATGGCTAACGTTTCTGGACAAGATAACGGATAGATCCGCCCTTTGGGGATCGGTTGGTCAGGAGACAGAACAATAGCGCAATCCCAGGGATGATGAGGAGGCAGGGTTTCTGCTTCAATCTTGCTGAATACATCCTGGAATTCCATATAAGCAGCATGAAGACTGGTTAACTTGGAATGAGCCATAACTTGGGATTTTGGAGGCAAGACTTTGGACAAACATTTAAGATGACATCCTGAACCCCATGCAATAACTTGAGCGCGGCCCCAATCCATTTGGGGAGAATGCATCCTTAACCACGGTAGCCCCAAGATGAGGGGATTAATGGACTTAGGTAAAACTAAAAGTTGGATCATCTCGCTATGAAGTGCTCCTACCATCAACCAGACAGGAGAAGTCACAGAGGAGATGGAGCCGTGAGTGACACGACTACCGTCAACTGCCATCAGAGATAACGGTTGAGGCAAGGGTTTTAAGGGTATTTGGAGCTGCGAGGCAAGATCCGCCAAAATGTTCCCGGAGGAGCCGGAGTCCACAAAGGCCGTGGTGGAGAAGGCACCTTTAGGGGTGCTCAGGATGACAACCATAAGAAATTCTGGGGAATTTGTAGAGTAGGGAGCAACAGTGGACTCTCCTAAAGCGGCCTCCCTGCCACCGTTTAGGAGGAAGAGTTTCGCGGTCTCTTGGGGATGTCCCGGGTCTCCACAATAAAGACACAGACGTTGCTTGAAGCGTCTCTCTCTTTCCTCCGGCCACAATTTAGAACGTCCTACTTGCATAGGTTCATCTACTGGCAAGATGGGGTTTTGAAACTGAGGCGCTAGCCGTGGTATGAACCGTTTGCCAGAGGGGTGTTCTTGCGTGCGCTTCTGTTAGCGTAAGTACACCTTGATGCACATTGAGATGAGGGAATCTAGATCAGCCGGGAGTTCTCTGGAAATTAACTCACCTTTAATCCGATCAACCAGACCCTGCCAGAAGGTTGCCACCAGTGCTTCGTTGTTCCATTTTAACTCGGAAGCCAGAGGGAGATAAGATATGCCACTTTGGTGCGTTCTGATGGAAAGGCCCCTGGGTTACACTCAAATTGAATGGCACATTGGTTCAGAAAACCCCTGCACATTTTTGAGATCTCCGTGAAATTTTTCGGGTGTCGGGATGCGTAGACAGGAGGCCGCTGTAAAGACCCTAGCCACACTGGATGATGCAGACGTAGAAGAGGTTATGGCTGGTGTAATAGGTAAGGAACCCGGTAATACATCTAAATGGGTTGCAATACCTTGAACACATTGCAGGAGATGCACCTGGGCTGCTCCCTGTTGTTCCACTCGTTGAGCCAGGTGCAGGAGTAAATCTCGAGCCGACGGTTCACCAGACCCCTCAGTTGTCATGACCAGAGTATACTGTCACAACTATATTGCATACCTGCTGTTGTTGACGCAACTCAGAGGAAGGTGCGGAATCTAACGTGCTCTTGGTATTCACCAGGAACCCCCGCAAGGAAGTATGGACTCCGCTGCAGGGACACGCAGGTCGCGGTCCTTCCACGAGTCAACAGCGACATACAAAGAGATGTCAGACAAGCCGGGTCGATAACGTTCAGGTAGTGCAGTACAAAGAGAGAATCCAAATAGGGGTGGTAAAATGGTCCGAGTCAAAAGGTCACAGGCAGAACAAGGATAGTCAGGAACAAATGTAGAAGACTGGTAACACACACTAACGCTGGAGGCAGGAAGACCTGATACTCTGGCACTGGTGAGGTAACAGGAAGTGCCTTATAGGGGCCAATAGGATACTTTGTGGGCGGCAGCTGAGACTTATGAGTAGCGTCCCGTTGCCTAGCGATGGGACACACATGCGCAGAAGGCCGCGCCGAGCGGCCGGAACTTCCGCGTTTGGTTGCTAGGCAACCGGGCATGCTGGGCACGGATACAGGCGGCCGTCCCGGGGAGACAGCGGGACGGCGCCTGACACTCTCCTACTGATCTGGTGGGTGTCACTGTAAGTCTTCAGGGGTTGCCAATCTTAACAGGGGAAGCCCCTTAACACTAGATTCTGTTTAGTTGTTTGTCTATGACAGATTGCTTAATGTAGATGCCTATTCGGCAAGTTTGCCTATAAGGCTAATCTGTGTGTGTGTATCCCTGGGCAAGAATGAGCATTTGAAGCTTTTCAAGACCCTGTGGGATTAATTATTAACCCCTCTGGCAGTAGTGATGCCAGAAGATTTCAACTTCCCCATAGAGGAGGATGGGTGCAGCTTCAGAAGCACTCTTTAGCTGGATGTCACATACAGACTGCTCAAGGAGATGTTAGCCAAAGCATCCTTGTGAGATCCATGGGGGCTGGCTCTGTAATTATACATGTGCAATGATTATCTCATTGTCTGAAAGCAGAGATCCCTGGAGAAATGGATACACGTGTTAGCCTGCTTTAGCTCTGGCCGAACAGAGGCGCGGAGTCTACCAGGTTCCCTGGTCTTCATCAAGAACCACCGCAAGGCAGGATGGACTTTAGCGGCCAGGAAAATGCAGGTCACGGCCCTCTGAACAGTCACTTGGGGCTAGATTTAATAAGCTGCGGGTTTGAAATAGTGGGGATGTTGCCTATAGCAACCAATCAGATTCTAGCTGTCATTTTGTAGAAGGTACTAAATAAATGAAAGCTAAAATCTGATTGGTTGCTATAGGCAACATCCCCACTTTTTCAAACCCGCAGCTTAGTAAATCTAGCCCTTGGTGTAACACAGCAGAGAGAAATGAAAATCCGAAAGCAGGTCAGCTAGTATGCAGAAGGAAAGTCTAACAACAGTCTGGAATCTGTTACACTGGCAGTAGCACAGTACAGAATCAGGACACAAGGAAGAGAGGTCAAAACAAGCAAGGACTGGTACACAAGGTGTTAACATGCAGAAGTATTTTCCAAGAAGGATTCACAAGGAAAACTAAGGACAGCAGCAATACAGCATAACAGGGAGTCAGTCTGGGTATGGAAACCTGATGCTCTGACACTGTTAGAGTGTGAGAGTGAGCTTTATATACACTGCAGAATATGCAACCTCCCAGCCACAATCATGTCACTGCCTAAACCAGGAAGTGCTGATCTAACACAGAGACATAGGGAATCAGAAGCACAGGTGTGTGAGCAGGGAGGTTTGTGACAACATGGAGCTGTCCTCATGACTCAGTGCATTCCCAGATTGACTTTATGTTCACATCTATGGCAGTGAAGCAGAATAGACATGTCATGTTTCCTTGCTTCATCTCAAGCCATTCACATTCAGGTTTCCTGGGCAATAGCCCAGAATCCGGGGAGTTGAACTGTACTATATTGGGAAAGGAAGGAAGTCTTGAAGGAGGGTGCCTAGATCACATAGAAAAATTATAAATGTTATTTTAATTGCATGACTGACTGCTGGGAATATGAAAAAGTCAAAAATCAGCTTATTTCAATCTAATGTTAGTCATTAGCCATGAGAAAGAAAAAATAAATTCAGGAGGCTACAAAGATAATTGAAAGCCCTGCAAGACCTTCAACTGTGCAGCTAGGATTTGAGAGATGATCTGGAGGAGATCAACGTGAACATGAAAATTCACTTGAGGAGGAATCCAGATGCATCAACTTCCATTTCAAGATGAAGAACCTGGAGATGGGTGAGAAATGTAATTCATTCTTTTTCAGGAAACTCCACTCTGGCCGCATTGCCCCTGTTTCAGCTGTGAGATGAGATCGGTATTCCTGTCAGGTATCATTAACATGATTGATCCTGCTGGAATAGCAGCCATGGGTGCTCCCCTGACATTTAAGGAGCTGCATTCTGCTGCTATATCCTTTCCTAGCAGAGCTCTATGTATTACTGTGGGACCTCATTGGAACAGAACTGCTAGAGCTGCACAAGGAAATGGTGCTGGAAAACACAAAATGTCCCCAACATTGAGGGAGAGAATGATCTCCATCTTGTATATGCTGAAGGGGGAGAGATGTGATCTTAAAAACTGGCTTCCCATCTCTCTCCTGAACATGGATTACAAGATCCTCACCAACGTACTAGCTAATTGCCTAAAGGCTGTCAATGGACAAATATTTCAGCTGGACCAAGTCTTTGCCCGACCCCCCCCCCCCCCCCAGCTGCATGATTGCAGATAATCTTGCCCTACTTGGTTCACTAAATCAAGGCCCTTGTTCCTGGCCACCCTTGATCAGGAGAAGTCCTTGATAGTGTCCCACATGAATTTATGCACAGGGCACTGCAGAGATTTGTATAGAAAATTTCCTGCTCCACGCTCCGGCTCCCGATCACGGCACCCACTTTGTTTACATCCGGCATGACTCCCTGCACTCATGTGACTCTGGGTGGGAAGTTTGAAATTCCCCTGCCCTATATAAGATTTGCTCTGACACAGATGGTGTGTTAGAGCAACAGGTTGCTAACCACTGCTTCTAGCACCAAATGTGCTTTACTGGTTACTCGGCTCCTTGTGAATTTCTCCTGACTACAATTTCTGCTTTACCCTTGTATCACACTTTGAATGTATCTGACACAGCTTGTTCATTAACCACGACTCCTTGCTTACCCCAAGTACTGCACTACCTCCGTATTCCAGAGCTAGCTTGTTCACTGACCTCGCTTCCTGAATTATCTTTTGTACTGCATACCTCAGTGTTTATCCAACCCAGTTTCTTAAATTGACCTTGCCTCCTGTATCTCCCTGTGTTTATACTACCTGCGTATAAGAACTGGCTTTTCTCCTGACCTCTTTCTGGAAGATTCCCGCTAGCCATATACCTTTGGTAAAGTCTCTTTTATCTTTGCGGATCTTTTGGGACACCATTCATCTACCCTCTATCACATCAGGGGGAAATGTTTTACTCATATGTACCTAATGTTACTTAACAAATAGCGGTGGTAGTCAGCTTAACGATACTGACTACCCCGACAGTGATTAGAACGACATATGAAATCCGAACACTCATACCCCGACCTGAAAGAAAGATTTACTTTCCATTACCCAGATGCTGTCATTCCACAACCCGATGTGCTGGTGGAAATGACGTCACTTCAAAGCGTGACTCCTCTTCAAGCGGCGATGCACGGACCCGGCTGACTGTCACTCAGCGGACGGTTAGTGCCTCTGGTCTGGTACGTGGCTCTCTCTCATTCCTGCCGGCGCCTGTCCTAAGCCGCGGCCGCCCGCCATCTTGACTGGATTGCGCATGTGCAGGACTCTTGAACTTAAAACCTTGCTTTTAATCCTATTGGTGAATCAATCACCACTCACTATTTAAGGCACCTGTGTCCTTAGTATCGTTGCCTGTTCTTGGTTCTCATTCCCTTGAGACTCCTAGGTGTTTCCTGTGTTCTGCTCGTGTGATCGGTTTTGCTGTGGACAAGTCCTCTCTGCTCATCCGTGGTAAACTTGCCCACTACAGACTACCTCTACTCCGCTGCATGCCTACACCTGGACAAGCCTTATCTGCTCTTCTGTGGTAAACGTACCCGCTATAGACTGCTTGCCATTTCGCTGCATACCTGCACCTGGACAAGCCTGCTCTGCTCATCAGTGGTAACGTACCCGCCACAGACTATTTGCTATTCAGCTGCTTGCCTGCATTTGGACAAGTCTCCCTTGCTCATCAGTGGTATACTTGCCGCTACAGACTACCCGCTATTCCGCCACCTACCTGCACCTGGACAACTCTTCCCATCACAGCAGTGGTACAACTTGCTATCCGCAGACCACTGACGCTCCCGCTCCTACCTGCACCTGGACAACTCTTCTCATCACAGCAGTGGTACAACTTGCTATCTGCAGACCACTGACTCTCCCCGCTACCCACCTGCACTGGCACCAGTCTTCACTGCACATCAGTTGTTATACCTACCTCCGCATTATAGTTGCAAGTCGCTGACTCTCCTGCTGCATATCTGCAAGTCGCTGACTCTCCTGCTACATAGCTGCAAGTCGCTGACTCTCCATTGACATTCCTTATCCTAAGTTGTTGTACTGTTCCAACCATTCACCATACTGCCCAGAGGATCGCTGTGATAAACTCTGCCCCTCTGGTAAGCATAATCACACTTGGTGAATCCTGGGTAGAAACTCCTAGTGCCCGTGACACTGACATTCATCTCATGTAAGTATTATGTTAGGGTTAGGGTTGGAGTTAGGGGTTAGGGTTAACCCCTAACCCTAACTCTAACATAATACTTACATGAGATGAATGTTAGCCGGGTCCGTGCATCGCCGCTTTAAGAGGAGTCGAGCTTTGAAGTGACGTCATTTTCAACAGTCGCCATCACATCGGGTCATAAAATAACAGCATCTGGGTAATGGTAAGTTTATCTTTCTTTCAGGTCAGGGTATCAGTGTTCAGATTTCATACGTCTTTCTAATCACTGTCGAGGTAGTCAGTTTCATTATACCGTAATACACCCAACATATAGAGAGCTAGGTATTGTTGAACAGCTGGAAGACTGACCCTTCCCAGTCCTGCCTGGGCTTAGATAAGGAGGCTCTCTTTCACTTTAATACTATTGCCTAACTAATTGAATCAGGTTTAATTAAAGTGTTCGGCAAATTAGTAGAATGACAAATATAAAAATTATTTTTGTTAACACCAAAGCCAATTTAAATTAACCAATCAATGCAATAGATGACAAATTTATATTCAATATTAATATGGACTTATCCTTTCCTATAATAAGACAACAGTATGCTGACTCTCTTATGTAGCAACTATTTTTGAGTTTACAATGTAACCAAATAAATAATCTAACGGTTACTAGATACAACAATAAAATGAGTATTCAAATATTCTGGTGGAAATGGTGATGATGATGTTACTGTACATGCTTATGTATAACGTGAACCAAACACTGCTGATAATGCAAATACAGTTCCTAACTTGTTTATGATAAAAACCAATATGTTAGAACTCGATTTACACATGATTATGGCAGATGAGGAGATTGTTTATCAATATATGATGGTGATGAAATAACAATAATTTGAATGAAGATCTAGCGTTGTTAAAGTTAAACATAATTAGCACAATACCTCCAATACAATGATTTATGATGGTAGAATCAAGATCTACTGAAAGATCTAACACTACTTCACCAAAACTAATAGATTAATTCATAATATACTACATACCAGTAATAAGACCAAAGAGAACTGGACAGTATTTCAGATGTAATTTGACTTATTTTCAAGAGCAAGAATACGCTGTATGGCCATCTAGAATTAGATGAGACAGTGATGTTTGTGTGTCTTGATTAAAACAGCGGTACTTGTGAATTTAGGTCGATGTGAACATATAATTATGTCCACTGATTTGGACACTGCACGTTAATTGCAATACACCGTGATGTTTGGAATGAATAGGATATTATGATGTTAAGTGTAAAACGATCGGGTGTATAGCCCAATATGAAGTAAACACTGCATTTATCTACCAGGGATGGGAATTGAGATCATTCTCACCACCCTTGTTATAGAAAATAATCTGTGACACTTTATGTCAGAAATAACAAAGTTTTATTTAAAGTTATAATGTTACACCTCAAATACAGCGATATATGCTGTTCAATATAATATTACAGGAATGATGGAGACATTGGAAGAAATAATGTAACCTCCCTAAATGTAATAGTTTCAGTAATAACATAAAATACATTAATAATAACATTACAATTAATTAGAAGAATACTCCAACATGATGATATGTGGGGTTAAAGCAAGCATTATGCCATCAGATCATTATGGACTAGAGGAGACAACGATGTAAACAAACAATGGTATTTGTAGATAAAGTGTCAGACAAGGATACATGACTATGTGCATTGATTTGGATACCAATGATAAATATACCCTGATAATTGACAATGATAAAGTATTGTGATAGGCTATTATGAATATGATTGGATAAATGACCTGATATAAAATAAAGGCTGTATATTTATTCTGGATGTAAACTAACGTCATCCTTGCTACTCTGGCTATATAAAATATGATCAGTGACACTCCATCCTAGAAATCAATAAATTTAAATTTGAACGTTGTAAAATGGTAGATTGTTAATTAGTTCATGATAAAGATGTAACAGCATTAATACATTTTAAGGTTCATTTATCGATGGTAATGTTAGGGTTAATCAAGGTATTCACCTTTTATGCAATGATATGTATAATTTAATATATTAACATGCTAATGATCTTGATAGATTAAACTCGGACAACCGCATAGTTGCGGATTGCAGTGTCTCGTAGGAGAAGAAATGGAAGTTTCAATTAGTGCAAACTAACACTTGGATCATATAAAAACTGGGAGTCTACCAGTAACAGTGTAATATCTAAATTAGATTACCTTACAAGGATAGTAATTAAGAACAAACATGTACACAGAAGAATTTTTGAAATGGATAAGAATTTTAGCCTGTGTATTGAGAATTAAATCCCATTCAAATCGTAGCAAATATTTAAGTACCAGCAAATATAAGGATTAATACTGGCAATGTCCATATCCAATTAAATAGTCTTATAACACGCATACTGATTGATCATTTAGAGTTTAAATATTCTGCTTCTATAACCTAACGACTTGCCTGGAGGAAGCTACTACTGTAGCGAAAAGCTGTCTGTGACCACTCATTATTTTATGATAACAGGAATCATTGTCTAAGATGGAAATATCAGCATATAAACTAGAAATTTGCCCAACCCCAAATTAAGATTCAATATTCAATAAGATTCAAGATGCAATATATCAAGCAATCACCTAATGATTATAGATAATGTAGTAGTAGAGAGTTTCATGCCTATCATTAGGGGATATCTACAGGCTGAATAATCAGACTGATTCCAATCCTTACACGGACGAGAAAAATATACGGCAATATAGTACAAAATTAATCAATCTTTTTGTGTTTTACCTATATAACATAGTACAATGTGAGTGCAGATTTAGAAGACCAAGCCTGCCAGACCTAATATTTCTATTTCAGCAATGACAATTAGCAATGGAGCAATGGAGCTCTCCTGAATGTCACTGGAGATTTTGAAGAACACTGCTACCCCTCCTCTTTCTATTCTACCTATGACGCTGCCCAACTGCACTAGAGACTGCCAAGAACTGTGCTACCTCTTCTGTGTCCCTTTGTGAAATGGTGCTGGATCGCCATGGAGGGTGGTACTTATAGAATCCAAAGCTCGGGAGATCCGAGATCCGACAACGTAACAATGATGTTTTGCCTCATTTTCAATTCCGAGGGCGCACGAAAGTACCAAACCAAGCCGGATCTGCTTAGTTCGGGTGTGTTTGGTTCTCAGAGAACCAAGCCTGAGCATCTCTAGTTCTAATGGATTCAATGTACTTGTAGGTGGCACCTCTAGTCCAAAGGAAGTGCAAAGATTTTGATGTTATACCTGCAACAAACTAATATTTAATTGAAACAGAGTATATACAGTCATGATTATTTTACTAGTGCGACAAAATGCTCCTTTGTACACTCCCTGATTTTACCTGAATGTGGCTAAATTAGTGAGGGAGCCACATCTAGAGGTAGCTAATACAGACCTGTTGAAACCAATGGCAGTCCATAAATTCATTAGAGCAAATGACACAATGGAGTATATCTCAGGTCTTCCTGCTGCTACAGCAAACTTTGTCTAGCTGAATGTGCCTCCAAGGGGCTCACTACCAGACACAAAGATTGACATATATGTTTATCCAAAGGAGACTGTCTCTCAGGACCTTCATCCACTCCTGGAACCTTGCAAATGTAGACACTGTGTGCCTGATTCATGTCCAGTCACAACTTGCATGTAAGTTGTGTTATTGAAAAGAACTTGTAGCGTAATTCCGTCCGTCCGTCCTGGAAGCTTGCAAATGTCGACACAAAATGTGTTTTTGCATTATTTACATAAATAAACATGTTATCAATGCATTCTTTACATACAATGCGTATATATAGTATTCTTGATTACATATAGTTGCTCTGTATTAGCTATTGGCATGCATATGTGTACTTTAATTCAAAGACTATATACTGTAGTGGGTGCAAAAGATACGGGTGAAAACAAGTGTACTTACGACAAACACAGAATTTGATTTGGCTGCAGCTGCATTAGAACTCCCTTAATGTACATAGCCTAAGTTAATCTACCCCTTCCCTCCCCCAATTCGCCTCTCAAGACATAAACATTCATAAACATTCATAAGTATCAGTTACAAGCAGATATGAATTGCATGCAATTGCGTTTATTGGCATAATGTCCGTTTCTAGGCATGCTCAGAGTTATTTCACTCTCGATACGCTGGGCAAATAGATGTACGTCCAAACATGAATCAGGGCCTGTGCTTCATGCCCTATCAATGAGGAAACATCCAAGCACCTCAGTAATTCAGTAAAGCCTTAGGCCTGTGACTGATGGCCTATTTATGCCTCTTTCTCTTATATGTGTCTATAAATAAAGCTTCCGACATCTGATTTCCGTCCCTCACCCACAATTCCTACCGTCCCACTCATACCCAATGTTCCTTGTGGAAATAGTTATATTGTTTAAGTGATGAATGAATAGTGCAGTACTTGATATACAGTGTAGGATGTCATAATGTATGTTTTGTTTTCTACAATATACATTGGCCCAAACACAGTTGAACAGTGATAAAAGGTACAATGATGGCTACCACTACAAATTTTCAATTCACCTGGGCAACATTGTTTCCTGATCACATTGGACATATAGATTTTTGGCTAATTACTCAATTGAAATTCAAATCTGCTTTGTTTCAAAAGAAGTTGGTATTTACTTACTGTGGGATATACAGATGTGCAATGTGGTTAATTTTGCAGAATTGTACTTTTTTTTAATCAAATTATGCATTACAAGGTGCATGTCCACATTCCCAATTGGAAAGTTCCTCAGTGAAAATGCTTTGCACTACTATTTGCAGAATATGTGGACCCAGATGGGAATGTTCATGTAAGAATACATTAAAAAAAGTCATGCAGGAAGGAACTTCTGCACGACTGCAGGAGTGAGTCTGGCTTAATTTTAGTATTTGCAATAGAATACTTTAGAACTGCTTGCAATATCTCCTCTTATTCTGGCACTTACTGCTGGGACCGTTCAACATTCGCTGCTAGCCTATTTTGAGACTTGTCCACGCAGTTATTTGAAATATTATACCAAGCAGCACTATGTGACAGACTTGAGAGACTGCAGTCTTTATACTATTGTTGTTTAGTGACACAGAATTTGCATCCAAGACACTTATGTGCTACCTATGCCATGTATCATTGCTTATTATAGCCATTGTTTTTCCCTGCACCATGTATGTTTACATGATTTGATATTCATGGTCTGGACCTTATATTGAGGTTGTCCATCTTTATTTTATCAATGCTGTGAATAAATATTGTTTTTGATACATTTTTGTATATAACACATTACACTGACCCCTGCAACCTATACATCTTCTGCACCAGGAAGAACACCTTTTTGTACTAGCTAGGGCCCACCTCCACACACTCTCCTCCCAAAGGCAGCACAACACACATTCATACTCAAGGGAAGCGCAGATTTCTCCAACTCTCTATTCTTTATTAAAAAAGTCAATACAAAGTAAGTGCCCTTCATTATTTTCAGTGTTTAATTTTATTCTAAAATATTGATAAGCAGTATTTTAGATATGTTATCAGAGCTAGAGTATAGTGGGACTTACTCCATTTCATGTGTCTTATTTGTACAATCTAATCATTTTAAGCCATTGCCAGTACTGTACCTATAGGTGCACTTTCCAAACAAAATGTGATGGTTGGTGAAAATGGTGAATCATTTAAATTGTGTGCTAACACAGGCTTAACAACACCTATGCGGATGTATAAACTTAAAGTTGCTTCACGTGGTAAAATAGGATAATGGCCACTCTCTAAACTAATAGTGCCACAGAAATGCACACTCTCAGTGTATGGGGTAGGCTATTCTGTCACTTTTAAGATCAAAAATGAGGATATAGACAAAACAATTCAGATTACAATAAGATAGACATTGTTTAAATGCAGACTTACTTTAAAATAGACAGAGGACATTTTCGAACACACTGTAATGCAGGCTGGTATGAATTGCGAACATACTGAAAGGCGGCACTTAACGTTAACGTGACTAAAGAGAGCGACGTTGAGATTTCGGAATTTAAAGGCTGCAATGGCAGGACCCGGCACCTAACCCTAATCCTAATCCTAACCCCAATCCTAACAATAACCCTTCGAATAAATTTTCCAGTTGCCGGGTGCTGACATCGCTGCTTTAAATTACGAAATCTTTATGTTGCTCTTTTTAGTGACATCAAAGTTAAGTCCCTCCTTTCAGTATGTTTGCAATTTATACCAGTGAGCATTACATTGTGTTCGGAATCCTCTATCTATGTTAATGTAAATCTGCTTTTAAACCATCTCTATGTTATTGTAATATGAATTGTTTTGTCTGTATCCTCGTTGCCTGTCTTAAAAGCGTCGGAATAGCGAGTACAACCAGTCTCAGCCCTGGAAAGGGGAGAGCCCAATAGAAGTATGTACATGATTGTTATGTGCCAATTCAGTCCAGCATAGGAGATCAGTCCAGGAAGATTCAAGTTCAGATAAATAATAGCGTAAAAAGGCCTCTAAATGTTGGTCTACCCATTCAGTTTGTCCTTTGGTATGGGGATGATATCCAGATAAAAATGTAAGATTTTCCAGATATTCTTACAAAAATACCTCCAGAATCTTGAAGCAAACTGTGCTCCAAGTTCCGATATTATCTCGCATGGACAACCGTGGAGATGGAAGATGTTGTTTATGAATAAATGGGAGAGTTCAAAGGAGGAAGGTAACCCTTTAGAAGGGATGAAATGGGCTATATTTGAAAATCAGTCCACCACATGACTGAGGTAATTCCGTTATAAAGTCCATGGTGATGCTGGACAAGGGGAATCTGGAATGGGAAGAGGTTGCAAAAGTCCGGAGGGTGGTTGTTTGGAGACCTTATGTCGGCAACAAATATTGCAGGCTTGTACAGATTTCCGGACATCAGAGTGAGATAGGGCCACTAGTAATGTCTGGAAAGGAGAATTATGGTTTTCTTGGCGTCGGAATGGCCAGCAAATATTGTGTTCTGAGCCCATTTCAAGACATTGGGGTGGAGGTGAGGGCTTACAAAGGAACGCCCAATAGGAGCAGTTTTCATTGAAGAGCTTATGAAGGCCACAACTTGGGCTTAAAACCGGTTAGCAAGAAGGAGGAAAGAGAAAATCAGAACTATCAAAGTATCTGGAAAGGGCATCAGCTTTGCAGTTCTTAGTACCAGGACAATAGATCAAGATTAAATTAAAGCATGACATAAATAAGATTCAATGGTCCTGACGAGGGTTGAGACATTGGGCCTTCTGTAAGTAAGTCATGATTGTAACTGAATGCTGAGCCCACTCCAAGAGACAATGCCACTCTTCTATCACAACCTTGATAGCCAAAACTCCTTTGTCCCCAGTGCCATATTTTTTCACAGGAAGAAAACTTCTTAGAGAGGAATCCACAGGATCTTTGGAGTCCAGAGGAAGATTTTTGTGAAAAGACTGGATCAATGCTAAGCAAAGAAGCATTGACCTTAAAGAAAAATAGTTTGTCTTGGTCGAGTTGTTTGAGTACCAGGGCACAAATTAAGGCCTCCTTTAAAGATTTAAAAGCAGATACTGTGTCCTGACGTCAAACTTTACAGCAACCCCCTTTCCTGGTAAGAGAGATTGTGACGATGATGTATTATATCTAACAACTGATTGTTATTTTTCCTTGAAATTTCATGTATGACAATGTGTATATTGTATGTAACCTTTCCAAAATGTGGTTTGCTGAATGACATGAGTCTGACCTAGGCAAGTGTCAATAGTCTTTTGAAATTAGCCAGGCTCAAAGACACATAAGCATCTCTGAGGAGTTTTGTGTATGCAGAGGATATGGATCTGACCGGCCAAGCAGAACTAGCAAAGTTGGAATCATGCCCTCTGAGTTGCCAGACATATCTCTCAGGGATATGTAACTCACTTTGAAAGCCCTGTGTCATTCTGGGAATCAACCTGCCTGACATTAACAAATTAGGCTAAGTTCCAAAGGTGGGGATGAGAGCTATCTGAAAAAGGTTCAAAATCTTCTGCCTTATATACCAATAACATGTGCATTTTCATGAGGGGTCTATCTAAATTGAAATGTGCCATTGCTCCGAAAGTGTACTCCTCACACGCTAAGTTTAGTAAGTAGTGACTCTGTTTTAATTTTCTATTTTATTTCTGAAACTTATTTGTGCAACTTATCTTGTATGTCTTGTTAGTAACTGTTTTGTAATTAAGCCTTGGAAATATTTTTCAGATTAAATAAATTTAATCTAGCATATTCTCTGTGATTCTTTGTGAATTTACGAAGTCAAGTGAGGCTCATGCTACATGTGTATGTGATTTAAGTGTTAAACATTAATAAGTGGTAAATCCTTTGTGGTGGCAGAAAAGGTGTATTCATTGGTAAGTGACTAAGGTGACTCCAGTAACAGCCAGCTGTTCAGATTTCTATATCTGAGACAGACCGGGCGATTGTGACAGAGGTAATGGGGGCAATCAAGGTAGAGAATCCTTTAATAAACTGGCGATAGTAGTTTGCAGAACCAATAAAGTGTTGGGTGACTTTGAGACCACTGGGTTAAGGCCAGTTGAGAATAGACTCAACCTTCATAGGGTCCATTTGGAGGCCAGACCCAGAGACAAGATACCCAAGAAAAGGAACTTTGGTGGGTTTAAAAAGATTTTTTTTGAGCTTACAGAAGAGGTGGTTGGATTGTAGCATTGAAAGGACCTCCTTGACTTGTTTGTGATATTTGGAGATGTCTGGTGAACAAATGAGAATATGTTCAAGATAAACTAACACCGAGTGATACAGAAGATCTCAAAAAATCTCATTTACAAATTATTGGAATACCGCAGGAGTATTGCAAAGCCCAAAGGGCATCACAAGGTACTAGTAATGCCCGTCATGAGTATTGAAGGCAGTCTTCCATTCATCGCATTTGTGAATGCATATTAAGTTGCAGGTTCCCCTGAGATCTAATATAGAGAAGATTTGAGCTCCACGAGTACGGTCAAATTATTCTTGAATCAGCGGAAGAGGATAATGGTTTTTAACCATAATAGCATTTAGGTGACAACAGTCTATACAGGATCTCAATGAGCTATCATTTTAATTTTTATGTATAAGAAACCCACTAATGTCGGAGAAGAAGATATTCATATAAAACTCAGCTGAAGGCTCTCGGATATATATTCAGACATGGCTCTGATCTTGGGTAAACAATGGGTAGACCTGGCCTCTAGGGGCCTGATTCAGTAAGGATCTTAACTTAAGAAACGTCTTATTTTAGTCTCCTGGACAAAACCATGTTACAAGGCAAGGGGTGCAAATTAGTTTTCTGTTTTGCACATAAGTTAAATACTGACTGTTTTTTCCTTTAGCACACAAATATTAACTTTAAATTTCAGTGTACAAATAAGTTATCAAGTATTTGTGTGCTACATGAAAAAACAGTATTTAACGTATGTGCAAAATAGAAAACTAATTTGCACCCCTTGCATTGTAACATGGTTTTGTCCAGGAGACTGAAATAAGAAGTTTCTCAAGTTAAGATCCTTAATGAATCAGGCCCTAGGACTGGTTTTACCAGGAATAAGGTTGATATGGAGGTACATTTTCACATGCTAATTTGTTAAAAACATCCAGGAACTCCATATAGGTTTCAAGGAGAACCATTTGGGAAGAACGAGTGAGACACGGGATCCGTGCATCACAAGAAAAGACCTTGGGAAGGCAATGTTCCTTGCAGAAGGAACCCTAGGAAGTAATTTGAGCTCATCCCAAATGAAATTGCAGAGAATGCATCCTTAACCAAGGTAAACCCAGGATGATAGAACTGATGGATTGAGGAAGAATTTGGAACTTGATCCACTCTGTATGGAGAACTCCTACCTGCAACCTTACTGGACAAGTAATACAGGAGATAGAGCCGTTGGTAACATGATTACCATATACTGCAGTTAGAACCAGGGGTTGCGGCAAAAAAATTAAGGATAAATGGAGTTTAGAAACTAGCGCGGTGTATATGACTTCCCTGTGGATTCAGAAATCATGAAGGCAGAACATGAGAAGGGACCATCCGAAGAACTGAGGATGATAGGCATCAGAAAATCAGCATTCTTTAGTGAAAAGAGAGTGTAAAAACTGAATCCTAGGACCCCCCTTTAATTGCCTAGGAGGTGGCGCTTCCTAGCCTCTTTGCGCAGGAAGTAAACAGGTGTCCAAACTCCCCACAGTAAAGGCATAAATTACATTTAATACGACGCTCATGTTCTTCACAAAAAAGTTTGGAGCAGGCAATCTGCATGGATTCTTCTATAGGGGAATCAGGATTTTAAAAGGGAGGAGCCAGGCATGGAGAAATCTGATGGGCTTGGTCTTTCTCTAGGGAGCATTCCAGGTGGCGTATATCCACCTTGATACTAAGGGAAACGAGATCATTGAGGTTGACATGTAGGACACAAGAAGCCAAATCGTCTTTCATTTGGTTGTATAAGCCCTGCCAAAAAGTGGCTACTAGAGCCTCATTATTCCACTTCGGCTCTGTAGCTAAGGTCCAGGACTGTACTGCATACAGTCTAGCAGAAAGGGAACCTTGACGGAGTGCTAGAAGAATAGAGGCAGGTGATGAAACTCAATCTGGTTCATCAAATACTTTTCTGAAGTTCAAGGAATTGTGTAAGGATATGTTATCCAGATCCCATAGCGAAGCAGACCAGGTAAGGAGCAAAATAATATAGGCCACCTTAGTTCTCTCGGAAGAAAAAATTCCTGGAGACAATTCAAATTGTATGTAACGTTCAGTGAGGAAAGCTCTGCAGCCTTTAGGAACACCGTCATATTTTTCTGGGGTAGGAATATGCAGACCCCTGAAAACAATGGTGTTGACGGTGGCGGTAGAGGTTTAGGAAAAAGCAGTGATAGTTGTAACAGAGGATTGTGTGGCTAAAGGACCCTGGAGAGAATCCAGGCGAGAAATCACTCCCTGGATACATTGAAGCAGTTGTGACTGATTAGAGTCCTGTATCTCCACTCGCTGAGCTAAATGAAGTAGGAGATCTCATGCTGATTGTTCACTCTGTCCATCCATGGTGCCAGGATAACGTATATATGATGGAGCTAGTAATTGGTATTGACGCAACTGAACAAGGAGGTGTGGAGTCTAACGCACCCCTGATATTCATCCCCCATAAGGAAGTTTGGGCTTCGCTGCTAGAGGTGCGCAGGTCGCGGTTCTCCAGGACAGTTACCAGTGTAGTACTGGTGAGACAGTCAAGCCAATCGGGAAATGCGGTAGCAAGAGCGATCCAAAAGGAAGGTAAGGAGCGCCAAGGTCAAATCAGGAGAGCAAATATACCAAATCCAGATCCAGGAGAATGGTCACAATCCATGTCAAACAGGAGATCAATAGAAAACAGGTAGCACATGGAACGCTGGAGGCAGGAAAAGACCTGATACGCTGGCATCCTAATGATGTCAGAGTCAGGTTTAAATAGGGTGCCTGTGAAGCTGAAAGGCCGATAGAATCCAGAAACTAGTATTCTATTGCCTAGCAATGGAGCGCACTATTGCGCATGCTCCTGGGAGCGTTCAGACGGCTGGGGGAAGCTGTATCTCTGTTGCTTAGCAACAGGGCTTCCAGGACTGGAAATGACAGGCACCTGTTACTGCTCTATGGAAGCGATGTGAAGACGGTGCCTGACAGATGTTTAATATGGTTAAAATATATGCAACCTTTAAATTAATAAATATGCCCCTAAGTGAAAACATACATGAAAAGCCCCTGAGGAATTCATTCTGCACAATGAAATGCATAGGGATACCAGGGTAACATTAGCAGAACAAGCGGGTCTGAGAAACTGGTGACTCAAACTCCGGGAAAAGATGAACTTGTCCTGGGAGCATCGCCACCAGCGGTGACAACAGTCTTCACCATTTTGCTAGTAAAATTGGACACTGATGTAAGTGCATTCTTTTAAACTTGTAAATACATTTCTAAATGTTACATCACTAGCGCTGATCTGTTTCATGCCCCATTATGTGAGACAATTGACCTCCAGGGAAACAGGAAGAGGTATGGTCCTCTAAGAGGTAAAGGAAGAAAAAAGCATACCAAATCATCACATTCATGGACTCCAGATCACATCCACAGACTGTTTTTACATCAAAAACCACAAGGAACGAACTTTACGGATTTTTTTATACCCTAACACTTATACATTGGAACTGTTCAATGTAATGTATAACATTAACAGAGAGATACCATAGACATCACATCCTTAGAGACTAATTTATAGTAACAGAATTTATAGACCATTTAAAACATGTCTTTATTAAAACATTGTTGCAATCACTTAATACAAAATATACATGTAAAAGCTATTTAGTTACATTTGCTACAATACAAAGTGATGCAAATTTAATCAGCATACAAAACAAAACATGTCACGTAAAGAGATGTAGGCAGTGCTAGACTCATAACTTTACAAAATGTATAAAAGTCCTTTAATGTGAGGTTGGACATCACAAAAAGTATCTACAGGCAGCAGCCAAAAACCCCTCAATTCCTCTGAGCACTAATCCTACTTCCATATTCCTAGTCCACATCAAGAATTAGGATTTAAGTATAGGATTTAAGTTGATGCATTTTCGATCCGCCAGACATCATCATCAACCTCATCATCAAGCTTGAATTTTAATACGGTATTGGTGTGCGTATTTCTTAGCACTTAAATATGGGGCACAACAGGTCTCAGTTGGACCAGGATGCAAAGGCATTCTTGTGCTTTTAGTCCTAAAAATGCAAGTATGGTTTGGCAGTCATGTTTTTGTGTGCACACATAACTTCACTTGACTTGCACATGTACACCTTATGTCCGTTTCTCCAGATGGAGGGGGACGCAAGTTCACCTTAAAAAAGAACTCAAAATTCCACATTCTTTTACTATGCATTTGTGCTTAAAAGTCTTGCTTATGTCCTACTCTCAATGAGTCCCATGTTTTGTTTTTAAATGTTTTTCCAATTTGCAAGGGGTCCGCTTATAATTTTCATATACACAAAGTGGCCCCATGTTTACAATACCTTTTGAGGTGACAGTAATCAGTTTTTGATCATTTAATTAAGTTCACATTATTTAGAAGTGCTTTAAAGCATCCATAAGGTACCCTACAAACTGTGGGATTCAGTGAAATTAACTAATTGTTGCAAAAATAGGATTTAGTGCTTTTCTGCATGGCTAACAATATACCTGATCATGGAAATTTGATTGTTCTCCTATGTTTCTGAGTTTGTATTTTAATATACAGAAATAGCTAGGCGCTCATTGACTATGAATCCCTATCTACCTGAAGATATAGTGTGGTATTTTGAATGCAAAATTGACGTTGGGGTATGTTAAAACATTTTAATACAGATAAAAAGGTGCAGACAAGGTAAGTAACATAAATACCTGTATGTCACAAAATGTTAAAAACATCAATCTGAACAACAATCCGAATGCCAATAAACAGATACCATATGCATTCTATACAGTAAAAACCAATGTGTCCATATACAATATACAATAATAACAATGGCAATAGCCTCCAGCCAATATTGCTAGGTAAATGTTCCTATGCCAGACTGCAAGGGAGTTGCAGACTTAGAGGTACTGAAAAGCATATGATTAAGAGAAAAGATCTTTTTAAGGCGTGAGTCTGTGAATTGTTACCATCCATGATCTATGTCCATCCGGGCTTGGGAGCATAACAATAGTCCAGTCACGGAACCAAAAGTGGTAGTTTGAGAAAAAGTATGGTACTTGCTGTTATTGTCCCTCAGAACCGGCAGCGCAGCGGGGCGGAAGTGAACACTGTGGGCTCCTGTGTAGTTGGACTGCACAGATGTGACGTCTGTGAGGAATCTCTAAGGTGAATGTCGAAGGGGCGTTACGTAAAGTGGGCGTGACCCAACGCGTTTCGTCCCATACAGGACTTTCTCAAGGGTTCGACGTATTCAATTTGTGAGTTTGTATTTTGAATTTTGAAACTAGTGTACAGATACATGCAGCACAAAAATATGACCATCATCATCTGCAATATAGAAGCTTGCACCAGGCCTATGGGACATGCAATAATAAACCTCATAGAAGGCATATCTTACAGTTACATTTACAAAAAACCCAGATTCATATCTAAGTGGTTTTGATGACTGCATCTTCCTGCCCACACTTATAGAACGTACATGTGAATTTTTCTGTTCTGACTCTCTAAGATAAAGTCATAAGTTGTGCTCATGCGCAGTGCACAATTTTACATGGAGCAATTGGACTAAACATAAACTCTAAATCAGGCACAGTGTTTATCTATTTTATTTCTTCAATTTACATAGTTGTGGAAAATGCTGGTATCTTATAAATAAAAGATAATAGTATTTTGGTTTAATTGGGTAATTAATTCTACCTATATGGCTGAAAAAGTAATATCATTGAATTGGCTGGATTGGTTATTTTTATGGTAGATTTTTGTTCTTTAGGTAAATTGTTAGTGCTTAAGAAAGAAAATGTCGAATAAGTTTACATAAGAAATAGAGATGTCAGCATAAACAAATAACCTGTTCTGAAATGTTGCCAACAAAGGGGTTTTAAATTCTTTGTAAAAAAACATAATCTTTTATGACACTTTATTGCCAGTGGACACTAGAAATTGTACTCTAACATAACCTGCCCTGTTTACATAAGAATAATGTCATAATAAATTTGACAATACTGTTTCACCAGTCAGCTCTGTTTTCGCTGATTTTTTTCTAACTTGCTTCTTTGCTTGTCTGGATTATTCGAACTGAAAACATCATGCATGCCATGTCCAGACTGAATACTCATGAATCCAGTCCAAGTTCTTTGTCTAAAAAAGCGTAAATGTCAAAAGTTGCTTTTATTTAAAAAAAATGTTTGTTAAGGTTTTGCCAAAATCGGAAGGGCGACCTGTCAAAGCCAATATTATTTTACCATTAAAATTGTACATTTATTTATTGCTTTGTATATCTTAAAATCAAGTACTGTATTTATTGTTACTAAGTTTTAATGGAGGAATAACCATCATCAAAAAATGACGCAAAAGTTGATTTTTGTTACTTTGAGAATAAGTAAATGTTGTTACACTAATGATAAACTACTCTCCCTATGAAAAGAAATGGCCTATATATGATCTGTCTAAGAATTTTCGAATCTTCACTTTAAATAATAATTGAGATGAGCAGGTTTCCAAAATATAATCATGATCATCATCACCATTTATTTATATTGCGCCGCTGATTCCGCAGCGCTGTACAGAGAACTCATTCACATCAGACCCTGCCCCATAGGAGTTTACAGTCTAAATTCCCTAACATACAGAGACAGACAGAGAGAATTATATTCCTTATTTAAAAGATATTATGCATAGATACAGCCATACTGGACGAACCAGACATTTGCCCAGGGTCTCAAATGCCAATTGGCAATCTATATTGGATTAAGTCATTCTTTTATAAAAAAATGTTACTCATCATTACTTAAAACACCCCTTCCCAGCTTACATCACTGCTGGCACTCTAAGTCACTATCATTAATCTTCATTAAAGTGGCATGTTCTTGGAGTGGCCTTTTGGAAAGGTCTTCTTGACCATATTTAAGCAACAATGTCCTTTGTCTTGTCCGGCCATTGTGAAATAATAAACATTTACTAAAATCCTGTTTCTTGTTGTCTTCTGTATTGTGTAATATGTAGATTAAAGGTCAGTACTTTCCTTCTTAAAAGTACAGGCACTATGCTTAGATTAGTACTCTATATTAATAATTTATTAGCTTATATGTATTTTTGTTAATTTTGTTAATTATTACTTCGACAGATCTTCCATAAGTGACTGACAAAGGACTGCAAACTCAGACAGCTGAGTACTGATCAATCATCTAAATGCACACTAACAAATTATTTTGCTACTGCCATTAGAATGATTTCTCACTATCATCAAGGTCAAATCAAGGACACATACTGGTACTCTTGACCCAGAAATAACATGTGAACTATATTCCTGGTTGTTAGCACATTTCCCCCTCAAATCTAGTGCTATCAAATTGTGATGAAATGTCAGTGAAAAAATCAATTAAATAGTGGTGTATGTTAGGATCTGCCTCACTTCTTCTGCAGCATTGTCATAGGATGCTGTTTCATCTTGGCAGCTCCAGCCCCTGGGACTATATCGGACTCTATTATTTATGTTTACCCTGCAGTACCTGCGAACCACCCAAGGTGCGACTATTTTTTCTTTCTCTTCCCACTTCCAGGGTTTAACTAGCTGCACTAAGCTAATCATTCGCACCTGATTGTCTCCTATATATCCCTGCCTCCCCCAATTACCTTTTCTGATCATTAATGTTTCTGTGCCTGTTAATGTTTGTTTACCCTTGGACTAACTACCTTGCTTTTCTCTGTTCCTGTGGAAATCCTTGCTTAGCCAATTCCTGCTTCTCTGTAAGCATTTACCATTCACCTGTACCATGTAACCTGGAAGCAAACCTGATATCTGCTTAATACCTGTTATTCTGCAATATCTGGAAGTCTGTTTATTCATTGACCTGGTCTGTGTTACCTTGCATCACCTGAACTGTGTTTTCACTGCAATAAACAGTTTAATGCTTTCAACATATTTCTGGCTCCATGACTGTATTTACAATGACATAGTTTGTGGAACAGAATTGTAACAGTGTATACTAAAAATGGCACAGTTCTCCACACAAATAATTTAGGCATACAGTCACCTACTCTTGGTCTCAAGATGGCAGTACTTTCTTACATACACCTGCTCTTAGCAGGTGCTAAATCTTCAAATTAATAGCACAAGAGAAAGGTCCCTTTATAGTGTAGTAAATGTGTTTGAATTTAAAATTCCAGTGGATAAAGGTGGCTGTGTATCAAATGAAAATAAAATGAATGCTTATTTGTTAAATGTCTGCAGGTTTTCAATGTACATCCCTATCTCTGGGTGGTCGGTCAGAATATGCAATTTATCAAAGCAGAGCTACCAGAGAAAATAACTTATAGTAGGTAAAATAGCCTTTATATATAATAAAACATGCCCAAACATAAACATAAAGGCATAAAAGGCTTATTTGGTACAAATATTGCAGAGTCCAAGTCTATATATTCAGAGGTATGTGTCCACATGCCTCTGAATAAATGGACTTCTGTTTAAAAAGGTATGTTATTTAGCTACCATCTTTTTTGCACTTCAAACATAAAAAGGATTAAATATTTTTTAGAACATGACCCTAATCTAAATAAAGGACACACTAAATATACCTATAATTTTATTTTATTTATGTTAACACATAATTAATTTCAATTCTTAGATATGTTTTTTTGTTATTTACATTTTGTGTGCCCAGATTCACAAATCTTTTTATTGGAAACAAGAAGTCACAATATATCTAAAAAATAAATTCATTTTTAAAATAAATAGTTTTTTATATAAAATATATATTGATGACATCTTATTTATCTGGAACGACTCAGTGGAAGTATATTATTAATTCTTACAGTTTATAGGGAATACTTATAAAAAAATAAAATGACTTTCCCCTCCCAGCGTCAACAAGTAGGGAGATACAGACTTCGCGAGGAGCACAAATTTTGTGACAATGCATCTACATTTTTATGCAGAATCCCAGGTCTATGTTCTATTGAGAACCTGATAGTTTGCAGTGCCAAGAACCAGCAGGTAACCTTGGCATTTAAATCCTGATTGTTCTGCATCCACCACAATGATCTGTTAATAATGAGAATGCTCTGCCTAGATGATAATAGCACAGAGCTTCTGTAGCCCATTTTATGGTGAGATATTCCTTCTCCCAGTGGTAGTCATTATCACGAAGATGAAATCACCAACATCAGATCCCACTGAAAGGATGACACCGAAGGTGTCATGGATGACAGAGTGGGAATACTGACATCTTGAAAAACAGACGTGCAACAATTCAGATGAATGAAGATCCCAGCAGCCTCCAATGACATCACTTTGAAGGGGCACAGTCTGATTTGCACTGTTAAGCTGCTAATTTAAGGATGCACCGGCTGCACAATGTACAAAGCCTAGAACATTGTACAGCCCGCGCATTCTTAAATTAGCAGCTTAACAGCTGCTCTTGAGTTTTAGATACTATACTTTTAATATCTCTGCACATAATCCACAATGGTAAAAATCTTTAGATTTAATCTGATTAATTTCTTTAGATCTAGAAATATTACTCTTTACCAGATGATTTGTTAAATTAGCTGCCCTTCTATAAATAAAGTGGGGAGTCTTAGGTATAATATCTCGTAGTACTGGATCCCTTAATAACAATGCCCAATGATGCTTAATAACCCTTTCTACTGATTTATAATGCAAACTATATTGTGTAATAAAAGAGACCTTCATATTTTCAATTCCATTTTCTTTTTAACTTTTGTGGATAATAAAGATTTCCTATCTTGATCATTAATCATTTTAACGGTTTCATTTAATTGAGTTTCATAATATTTTTGCATTAAAAATTGTGTTTTCATAATTTTTGCTTGCTCTACAAACATTTGTGATTCTGTACAATTTCCCTCTAATTCATTGAAACTGACTGGTTGGAACATTCTTCAACCATTTGAAATGATGATTACTTTCCATTGAGATATAAGAGCTATAGTCTGTCGGTTTATAATAAATATATGTAAACAACTTCTTTTCCTTTATATAGATCCTTAAATCTAAGAAATGGACCTCCCTTTTACTTCTTTCAAATGATAACTTTATGTTAAGGGAATTGATGTTTAGGCCCTCACAAAAAAACATCTAAAGATGTTTTATCCCCTTCCCATATAAAAAATATGTCATCCATATACTGTTGCCAGGAAACTAGGTTCGCCCCCACTTTGGGTTTGTTCCATATGAGCAGGTCTTCCCACCAGACCATAAACATATTAGCATAGCTAGGGGCAAACCTGGTTCCCCTGGCCGTGCCTTGTTTCTGTACATAAAATGTGTCTTCATACCAAAAGAAGTTATTGTTTAAAATGAAGCATATACATTTTTGAATAACATTTTTTAAACTCTATTCCATATTTGTTTGATCTAAAAAATAATTCTACTGCTTTAAGACTATCCACATGATCAGTAATGGTGTATAATGAATTCACATTTGCTGTAACTAATATGTAAGTACTGTTCCATTCTATTTCCTGTAATTTATTCAACATATGCATAGCATCTTTCAAATGCAATTGGATCTTATACATTAATGGTTACACATCTACATCAATACAATCAATAAAATGGGATAAATGTGCTTTAATCGATTCTACACCTGCCACATTAGGACTTCCCGGGGGATGTGCAGCATTTTTATGTATTTTAGGCAACATATAAAAAAACAGGTATAGATGGATTGGGTATCTCTATATATTCTCTTTGTTATTTAGTAATTACCCCCTTAAAAAATCTGCAAAATTCCAGAATATACTCTTTCTAGGATCTCCTTTTAATATTTGATAGACTTTTGCATAATTTAATTGTCTCATTATTTCTAAATCTTACATTTCTTTATCTTTTAGGACGACCCCCCTCCACCCTTGTCCGCTGGTTTAGATATAAGATTTTTATAACTACGTAACAATTTCAAAGAAGTTCTTTCTTTTTTAGTCATATTAACTTTTCTATTCTTATATTTAATATTTTGCTAATTTTCTCTAACCAGTTTAGCATATGTTTCAATGATGAGTCGCTTACAATGAGTTTGAATTTTTTTACTCTAAATGTTTCTTGTGCATCCTCTAACTCATTTGTTTCCTGTTTATTTACATCAAATTTATTAAAAAACTTTTTTAAGGTAACTTTCCTAGTGATTTTTTTTTAAAAATCCACAAAAACATTAAAATCATTGGCTTTACTTGTTGGGGCAAATTTTAAACCCTTCTCAATTATGAGATTTCTCCTTTTGATAATTGTTTACCTAAATTAATAAATTCTTTATTAATTTTCTCACTTTCATCAGCATCCTGCATTCCCTCTACTTTATTGACAATAGGATTTGCCTTCATCTTTTTAGTTCCTTTTGTTTCTATTAATCCTAGCTCTATTCACTCTCTTCTGCCCCTTTTTTACAGTGAATGAGTTTTATCTTCCTAAAAAACTTTTTACTATTTTCCTATTCATACCTATTTTAAGTAGTCAGAGGAGATAGTGGTTCTTGTTCTCTAGACTTATTTCTATTTCTCCATGTTCCTTGATTGGAAGATTTATATTGTCGTTTTGTCTCCCACGTCCTATATCTAATCACATTTTTCTCCTCTCTATCTCTATCAATCCTATTGAATCATTTCCTCTGTTGAAGCGGTGACCAGTTGTATTGTCTTAACTGATATTTGATCCAGTGTTTTGTTTAATCTCCCCCTACCTATAGAGTCTGATTCTTCTTTCTTTCCTGTCTCCATTTTTTCTCATTATTCTTTTCTTTTTTTTTATCTCTCTTTGTTTCTTAGTTCTAATATAAATTGTGTACGTTGTAAAACCCTTCTTGCCCCTTTTGTATTTTTTAATCTTTTTGTCCATAATAATTTTTTCCTGTTTATTTGGTCTGTATAGAATCTCATCCTCCATTCCCTTGAAAACTTCCAATTCTGTGAATGGTGAAACAAGTGTCTCTAGTGCATCAATTTCATGATTAATGTGTTTTAATTAGTTTTTTCTTTTATTTAAAATTAATCCCATAAGCAAAAAAGAACAGCGGTTTAAAATTATATATCAACTATCTTCAAATTCCTTAGAGTCTATATTAAAAGATGGTGTTTTTGTCATCCTAAGACCTATTATAATTAATTGTTCTGCTAAATATTTTTCAAAGACTGCCACATCCCACCACAATTTACTTTCTTTTAGCAATTTCTTCTCTAATATTAAAATCATCCCTTCTAAGTCACTATCACATATTACCTTCTCTGAAAAGTTCTTCTAATTTAGCTCAATGACTATCCCTACATTTAAACATGATATCACAGCACAAAATACTTCAGTAATGGATAGATAATAAAATAACAAGCAAGAACTGAAATAGGAGCAATAATAACCATTCAGCAGCCCTTCTCATCCAAAGACCCTATCCACATAAGGTCTCATAGAAAGTCACAAAAACACAAAAAAATAAATGGAAGATGGCGCTAAAAATAATATGTCCTTAAATATCAATTAATAAGTTAGTACTGTTCATTAATTTTTTCACTATTTTGCAGTACGGCGCTCTTCATACATATTTTTTTTCATATTTGAAGTGTAAACCCTCATTGTGCTATTCCACGTGTCATATGTAAAAAAATAGAAAAAAAAATCATTGTGCAGTATTTCTTAGTAAAACTAATATATATATATATATATATATATATATATATATATATATGATTAATATCAAGTGATTATCTCTCCAATGTAATAATGAAGATGAAATACCATACTTACCATACAGAGAAATAAAAATTGGAGGATATAAAATCACAAGCACAGCTTTATTACCAGCAAAATCACTGGATAAAAATACATGCAGAAAAGTACATTCCTTAACAAACAATCCTGGACTAAGGTACATATGGGTTCTTACCACATTATGATGGTAAAACAGTGTATAATCAAACGCACAAATCCCCACCAACTTCTATGTCTGAGAATGTCTGTGTGGTAAATAATCGTTGATCTTGACATCCGCTCCACCACCAATGCATTTCAATTGTCAAAATCTTTTTCAGTTTGTCACTAACACCCAGCCTGTCTCAGAGACAGCAATCTGAACTGGCTGTGACTGGAGTCATCTTAGTCACTTACCAATGAATACACATTTTTTGCTACCACAAAGGATTTACTAAGGCTTCCTTGCATTCACCAAAACCACTTATTAATGTTTCACACATAAATCACATACACATGTACCATTAACCTCACTTGGCTTCATAAATTCACAAATAATCGCGGAGAATATGCTAGATTGAATTTATTTAATCCGAAAAATATTTCCAAGGCTTAATTACAAAACAGTTAATAACAAGACACACAAGATAAGTTGCACAAATAAGTTTCAGAAATTATAAAGGAAATAAAACCAGAGTCTAACTTACTAGTGCTTGACTGGGCGTGATAGGAGTACACTTTGAGAAAGATGGCACATTTCTGACCTAGGCACAGGTCTCCTCTTGCACACTTTTACTATTTAAACCTTTCTAACAAAGCTCTCAACCCCACCTTTGGAGGTTAGCTGCCAGTCCCTGAAATATGTCTGGCATCTCAGTGGGCATGCTTTTCACCTCTGTTCATTCTGCCTGGCTGGTCAGGTCCACATCCTCTGTATACACAAACTCTTCAGAGATGATTATCTGTCCGTGGGCCTGGCTAATTTCAAAAGATTATTTGTCAATTGCACATGTCACTAAGGTCATTCAGCAAAGCACAATTTTAAAGGTTACATACAATATACACATTGTACTAAATGAATATTAAGGGAAAATAAAAATAATACACTCGCTTGCAGGGGTCCCTAGTGAAAACCAGGGGTACATCAGACTCCGCGCCTCCCTGTTCAGTTGCACATATATCGGTTAGTGGCCACCTCTGCTAGTTCTGTGACACTGTTTTAACATCATTTCTATAATTATTTTAACCTTTTAACACATTTTTCCCTAAAATAAAACTCTGGAGGTTCTAACAATGAACAAGTGGTGTCTGTGTTCCTTAATTAACTATAATATTCACCACATGTGTGTGTCACGGGCACTAGGAGTTCTGCCCAGGATTCACCAGTTGATAATGCTTACCAGAGGGACGGGGTTTACACAGCGGTCCTCTGGGCAGTAGGGTGAATAGTAGGAACGTATATAACAGCAGATGGAGAGAGAATGCCAATGGAATAGATGAGAGTCAGTGACTTGCAGCTATACTGGTAGGAGAGTCAGCGACTTGCAGCTGTACTGGTAGAAGAGTAGAGTGGACGTGAACAGGTGAAGGAAGGTAACGGGAGAGTCAGTGGTCTGCGGATAGCAAGTTGTACCACTGCTGTGAAGGGAAGACTTGTCCAGGTGCAAGAAGGTAGCGGGAGAGTCAATGGTCTGCGTATAGCAAGTTGTACCACTGCTGTGATGAGAAGACTTGTCCAGGTGCAGGTAGGTAGCGGGAGAGTCAGTGGTCTGCGTATAGCAAGTTGTACCACTGCTGTAAAGGGAAGACTTGTCCAGGTGTAGGTAGGTAGCGGGAGAGTCAGTGGTCTGCGTATAGCAAGTTGTACCACTGCTGTGATGAGGTGAGGACTTGTCCAGGTGTGGATAAGTGGAGGAGTGATAAGAGTCTATTACTGTATAAATACAATTGGAGAGCAGAGGAGCTAGTCCCAAACAGATATGCAGCGTCACAGCTAATAGTCTATAGTGGGTATGTATACCGCTGCTGAGTAGAGAGGCTTGTCCAAAGCGGATATGCAGTATAACAGCTGATAGTCAATAACAAGTATGCATACTGTCGAAGTCAGCAAATTGGATAAAGTCATTTCAATTAAAGTCTAGCAAACTTGGTTGTCTTTGTCTGAAAAGATGCGTACGGTACGCTATGTCGTACAAGGGCACGCTACGGCGTGAAAGGGCGTACGCATCCACTACACGTGGCAGCAACAGTAATTGGTCTTTTACCATACATTTGCACAAACACGCATACTTATAAAATAGTACACATTATTGGTAGTTGCAACACATAGTCAGTTATGTCGAAATATAGTAGTATTTATATGTTATATCAGAGTTACATGCATATTAGTGAAATACACAGAACGGGTTAAAGGAATAACATCATGAGTGGTATCATAATGAACCTTGTTACATATCCTACTGTTTGGTGCGCTCTGCGAGGGAATCGCAGAGTGCATACGCAAGTTATGAATGATAGGGAATTATGAACTACTTAAGAGTAAGGAATTCTGGCGGGAAGAGCAGAGCATACCCCCTGCAGAGATGACCCCCTCCTTTGGATTCTTTAGGATGAACCAGCCAATGATTGACGACCCCTTGGACATTCCTGAGACCCGGACCAATAGATGCAAGCCATACCATCTTCATTGTATTACTGTACTTGATTGTGTATATAAGCAGCAGCTTGTGATCCAGAGGGCAGACTTCTTGTCCCCAGACTTCAGGATTGAATGACTGCACTGGATCCAGAGCGCCTGCGTTAAGTAACGGCTGTATTTACTATTACATCGCTTGAGCATATTTTTTTTCAACTTATTGCGAATAAATATTTGTGCGTTGGAAACACAAATCGAGGTTCGACAATCGTTATTGGTTAGCGACAATACGCACATAACAATTTTGGGGGCTCGTGAGCTTTGGAGGTTTCGTTGCCGATGATACGCAAGACCAACGGATTTCGGTTCCTCAACAAAGGGTGGAGACGCGTCATAAACGGGTAAGAACGCATGGTGTTCAAAACCTGAATTTTACTCTGTGTTGCGAAACCGAATGTCCGTTTTGCATTATCTAGGGCACGCTAACTAGAACCTAGGGACAAAAGAGAAAACTGTTTCTTTTTTCTGTCATTGTGCGTTTTAACTGTATTGCATTGTTTAGCGTATGTGTACTTCCTGCTGTGCGTACGCGAACTTCCGGTAAACTTGCCACGTGGTTAAACAATCGTGTTGATAGTTATTATACATGCATAGTATAATTACTTGTGAAAGCCTCTGAGACATTATTACTATTGTTGGGAACTTTTGATTTTCTGCGCAGAAAAGGTGTATAGTGTGTGATGTTGTAACGTAGATACACTGTTTTATTGTTGAGGTGCTCAGTTGCTGTCTGACGAGGCGGATTGCCCAACTGAAGGACGGTATACAGGGCAGGTATACCGAATGCGAAAACTGGGTTTTCGCAAAGCGCTACCAATAGATCGCAAGGTTTGCTAATAATTAGTATTGGTAGGCAGTGCGATCCGGTCGCACCGTTAGTGCGAATTGGTGAAGCAGCTAGGAGGAATTATACTGGAAAGGCAGGTTGATTGTATCGACTTTGCGCTCCCAGCGATAATAAACTCAGCAGATTTTGTGGTTTAGCCAGGGTATCGAGGAGCTGATAGCCCTTGGGGCCCACAGTGATATTTCTGTATTAGGGAAAAGCGAGTGAACGCGGCTAAAGGAAATACGTTCACCGAGGATTATAGATCTCTAGCGGTGAGTATAGCAACAGAGTTGAAATTATTAGGTGAAAAGAACAGAGCATTGCGGTGTGTCTGTATTTCACATTTGGCCGGAAGGAACAGAGCATTGCGGTGTGTCTGTGTTCCGGGTAGAAGGTATATTGTTCAACATGGGTGCTAAGCATACGCTAGAGATGGTCAGTGTACTGCCTAAGGAAGGCCCTATTGGTTCAGCGAGGTTTCTCATGTGTAAGAAGTATGGTGCATATGCAACTGTGTATTGTGACACGTGGGTCGGGATGACCAAAGCTTGTGATAGGCCTTTCCCAACAATAGGGAGTTTTAATGCAGAGGTACTGAATACTGTAAAAGATAGAATATGGTTGATCAAGTCAACGAAAAAGAGAAATAGACATAATGATTGTTTAAAATTGTGGCAAATGGAAGGTAACACGTGGCAGAGCAGCGAATGCAAACCGGAAATAGGCGTGGCGAAAAGCGCGCGCAAGGCGGATGTAACCATTGAGAAGCGTGACGAACTCAGCGCAAGCGCGCCCCCGCCACCTTATGTGGCGGGAGGGGTAAGTACAGCCGTTGTTAAAACTGAAAATAGAAAAATTACTAAGTTGTACCCTGTTTTAAATCAGTTTCAATCAAGTGTATCTGAAAACGAAGATGAACCCACTGTGATTTCGGCCATTGCCCATGCTGTTAATGTACTAGAGGCTCAGCGCAAGTATGAGAAAATGGCTGAGATAGGTGAGAGTAGCGTGATCACTAGGAGTGAAAGTGTTCTAAATCTAGGGCCTGTAAATCCTGTAGCGTCCCCTGAAGTTAGTGTACCAGAGGGTGTGTTCCCGGTCCGCACAATATCAGTTCCCAATGGGAAACCAGATAAGGATGGTATAGTTCCTTTAAGAAATGTTACAATGCATTGTCCCTGGACTAGATCAGAATTACGTTCCATTATGACTGAATTCCCAGATCCTAGAAAAGAGTTAGCTAAATGTCAGAAATTTGTTAAAGACTTAGGGAATGCTCATGAACCAACCAGTAAGGATTGGCGGGTAGTGTTGAGGGCGTGTCTTCCTCCCAATACTAACATACAAAAATTTATTGGAGATTGTTTGTTGGAGGAAGATGACACCCTGACTGATGAGATTAACCAACGGAATATAGAACAAATTGTCAAACACTTAGCCATCTGTTTTCCAGTAGTAGTAAATTGGAGTAAGATTTTCACCATTAAACAAAAGGATAGTGAAACTGCCTCAGATTACTTTGCTAGAGCTATAACAGCGATTGCACGATTTACTGGGATATCCAACATAAGTGAGGACCCACATCACAGAGAGGTAGCTGTAGGGGTACTGATGGATGGCCTTAGGGAAAATTTAAAGACGAGAGTACAAACCACATTACCTAATTGGAGAGGCGTCACGGTAGACTTCCTTAGGGAGTCTGCTGTGGAGCATGACAAGAACCTTTTTAGAAAAAGGGAAGAGAAAAGTGATAGGTTAATGACGGTAAGTATACAGGCTCTAGAAGGGGTGCATACACGACCACCAGCATACAACCCATATAACAGGAAACCTAAAGTGATCAGGTGTTTCAACTGTAACGAGGAAGGACATTACAGGAGAGATTGTAATAAAGAAAGACTCAATACACATAGGGGTGGGTCACATAGATATCCTCCAAGAAAGGATTCACATAGACTAGAAGACTCACATCTACCCGCGCATATTACGGCAGCAAATGCTGCGCGGGAAATCAATAGTCAGCGCTAGGGGTCAGGTCATACCTGTAGTCTACAGCCAGTGAGGTTAACTGAGAGTCAGAGTGAAGAACCAACAATGATAGTTGACATAGCTGGCAGGAAACAAACTTTTCTTGTAGATACAGGGGCGGCCCGATCTGTGATAACCTCTCCTTTCAATCTACAGGTGACCAGCAAAACTATTCCAGCTATGGGGGTGACGGGAAAAGTGTTACATTATCCTCTAACTAAACCCGCCGAAGTTACTATCGGGCCTCTGCATACTAAGCATTCGTTTCTCTTGGCTGCAGCGGCTCCTACTAACTTGCTAGGGAGAGACTTGTTATGTAAAATGGGATGTGTCATATACTGTACTTCAGATGGTGTGTTCCTAGATATACCCGAGAAGGTTGCACATGAGGTACAGGACATATTGGACACCCCTCCAAGGTTAATGTTACACTCTCCTGTTATAGAACAAAGTCCATCTCAAGTAAAGGGGATGTTGCTGGAAATACCAGGTTCCCTATGGACCAGAGATGGACAGGACACTGGACTGATGGCAAACGTAGCCCCTGTCATGGTCAATCTAAAAAGTGGTAGGATAGCCCCAAAAATCCCACAGTATCCATTAAAACCGGAGGTGGAACTAGGGGTATATCCTGTTATTGAGAGGCTGTTACAACAAGAGATTTTAATTCGTACAGCCAGTACAGCAAATAGTCCCATTTTCCCTGTGAAGAAGAGTGGGGGGAGGGGCTATAGATTAGTCCAGGACTTAAGGGGAATTAACAAAGTTGTTGAGAGCCAATTCCCCGTAGTGCCGAATCCAGCTGTCATCCTCATGCAGATTCCACCGTCTGCCAGTCATTTTACTGTCATTGATCTATGTTCTGCTTTCTTTTCAGTCCCTCTTCACCCTGACTGCCAATACCTTTTTGCATTCTCCTACAGGGGAGTGCAATACACATGGACCAGACTACCCCAGGGGTTCATTGACAGCCCCAGTATTTTCTCCCAAGCCTTACATGACTGTTTGCAATCCTTTCAACCCCACAATGGGTCTGTTCTAATTCAATATGTGGACGATTTGTTGTTGTGCTCTGATTCTTTTATGTCATGTTTACATGATACTAAATTGTTGTTGCTTCATCTTTCACAAACAGGGCACAAGGTGGCAAAGGATAAATTACAGCCATGTCAGACTAAGGTCAAATACTTAGGACACTGCCTCACTAAGGGGCTAAGACACCTGACAACCGACAGAATTGAGGCCATACAACACATGACCCTGCCGCAGAGCCAGAAGCAGATTCGTACTTTCTTGGGGATGTGTGGATACTGTAGGTCCTGGATCCCAGGTTTTTCTATTCTGGCATTACCATTGCAGGAGCTAGTCTCTTCCTCAAAACCAGAACGTGTCATACACACAGAAGAGTCGGAGCAAGCGTTCTTTAATCTTAAAGATAGTCTGACAAGAGCACCTGCATTGGGAATACCTGATTATGAAAAGCCTTTTGAGCTATTTTGTACAGAAGCTGATGGCTGTGCAGCAGGTGTCCTCACACAGAAACATGGTGACGCTAGCAGACCGGTAGCATACTACAGTGCACAATTAGACAATGTGGCAAGGTCACTCCCAACATGTCTCAGAAGTGTAGCAGCAACGGCCCTTCTAGTAAGTAAGAGCGAGGATGTAGTATTAGGACATAATTCAACCATCTATACACCCCATGCTGTATCAGCTCTGTTAAATTCAGCCCAAACCAGACATGTTTCTTCAGCTAGATTCACAAAGTGGGAACTAGCCCTGATGTCACCCTCAAACATCACCATCAAACAATGTAGCACCCTAAATCCAGCTACATACCTTCCGTATGTGTCTCAAGAGACACAAAGGGTGGGAGGTGAGGAGACCCTGGTTGATGAGTTAGGCAAGAATACTGACACGCATGACTGTATGGAACACCTGAATCAGACCTTTACTGCAAGGCCCGACATATGTGACACCCCCTTAGAAAATGTAGATTTTACGTTTTATACAGACGGAAGTTGCCATAGACAGACAGAGACAGGAGAGCTATGTACTGGTTACGCTGTTGTAGACGATCAGGATGTGGTAGAAGCTGAACCCCTTGGTCCACCTCACTCAGCCCAGGTGGCGGAACTAGTAGCACTAAGGAGAGCGTGTGAATTGGCAGAGGGTAAATCAGCCAACATATATACTGACTCTAGGTACGCCTTCGGGGTAGTGCATGATTTTGGGGCCCTTTGGCGTCTTAGAAACTTTACGACAGCAGCAGGTACACCAGTGGCACACTCACAACACATAAAAGGACTTCTGACAGCGATACAGTTACCCAGAACAGTAGCCGTCATAAAGTGCAAAGCCCATACCTTTGAAGAAGACCCAGTGTCATTGGGCAACAACAGGGCAGACGAAGCTGCTAAATGGGCAGCAGGGCAACCTATGACTGTATCGACCGAGACTATGATGGTTTTTCAGACATAAGACACGCAGAAATTAATTGAAATGCAAGATTTGTGTTCCCTGCAGGAGAAGGCGGTCTGGAAGGCGAAGGGATGTGGTCAAGAGTCCTCAGGACTCTGGAGGGATGGACAAGGTAAGCCTGTAGCTCCCCGAACATACTATCCAAGCCTGGCTGAAGCAGCACACGGCCTGACTCACCTGGGTAAAGAAGGTATGTGCAAACTGGTGAGAGCATACTGGTGTGCTCCCGGATTTTCCTCTCAAGCTGGTAAGAAAGCAATGTCATGTCTTACTTGTTTGAGGAAAAATGTTGGGAAAACTATTCCAACTGAGCCATCCCACATCCCTCCTACAGACGGACCTTTTCAGGTAATACAAATTGACTATATCCAACTACCACCGTGCAGGAATCTGAAGTATGTGTTAGTGTGTATTGATGTGTTTTCCGGTTGGGTAGAAGCATATCCGGCAGCCACTAATACTGCTGTGTTCACTGCAAAGAAAATTGTACAAGACTTTGTGTGTAGGTTCGGTATCCCTAGAATCATTGAAAGTGATAGGGGTACCCATTTTACTGGTGATGTCTTCCAAAATATGTGTAAACTCATGGGAATCAGTAGCAGACTTCACACCCCTTACCGACCACAAGCCAGTGGTAAGGTGGAGAGAGTAAACGGTACTATCAAGAACAAACTAGGTAAGATAATGGCTGAAACTGGGTTGGCATGGCCTGAGGCTTTGCCGTTGGTCCTCCACAGCATTCGAACCACTCCTAGACCTCCTCTTAATCTGTCCCCCTTTGAGATACTGTTCGGACGACAACCTCATTTGATCGTGAGTCCACAAGACGACTTAAAGTGTAATAATGAAGTGACTGTACAATATCTTATAAGAATGAGTAGACAGCTGAAACAACAACAACAAAAACTAAAAATGCTGTCACCTGGTATGCCAGAAACGAACTGTCATGATGTTGAACCTGGAGACTATGTTATGATCCGCAATTTCTTACGTTCAGGTTGTTTAACAGACCGTTGGGAAGGCCCGTACCAAGTGCTGCTGACCAGTACTACATCACTGAAGGTTGCAGAGAGAGACACTTGGGTCCATTCCACCCACTGCAGGAGAGTCCATAATCCGGAGAAAGTGCAAGACAAGACTCAGACCGACGACATAGAGCTGTCACTTGTGAGCCTGTTCCGGGAGACCTAAAGCCTGCAGTTAAGACACCTGAACCAGAGACGTTGCCTCAGAACTATCTTTCCAGCGATGGAGTGGCGGTTTTTGTTTTTCTTTTGTTCCAGGATTTTCCTTGTTTTTACTTTTTCTAGGACATTCTATTTTTGTGAAGGAGAATGGAGGATGGAGGAGAGTTCTGGGAGTGATACGGATGAAATGGAGGCCGAAGAAAAGTTAATAGGATATCCTGAGCAGCCCATTATCAAACTTGGTCCAGGGGTTATGAAAAGGTCTGCTAGCTCAGGAACTCGGAGGCAGTGTGAGGGGCTATTGTCTGATGAGTATTGTATCTGCAAGTTCTGCAACTCCCTAGTTGACGAGAGATGCATCCAACGATGCCAGTCCCCCAGTACTCTGAATATAGGCGGGCATCCATTGGAGGATTATCACTCCCTGGTGGGTAAGGTGCTAAACCAAACTGAGTGTTGGGTGTGCTCTCACGTGCCTCAAGGGCAGCATAACATAGGACTAGTGCCATTCCCGCTAAACATATCCGAAGTACTCGAATTAAGGGGTGGGAGGCCCATAGAAGGGAGGTACAATAACACTAGGTCCCCTAGTCTGACGCTTCGACAATACTCCATAGGCAGGTCGTTGCTGTGCCTAAACATATCTCATGCAAAGCGCCTGAAGAATTGGGAGGCTGACCTATCAGATCAGACAATGGCTCGCCACACTCATTTTAGAGAGAGACTCACAAGGTCACTACTAGGCAGGAATGCTGATGGAAGTCACAAGTTAGGGCGCATAACCAAACATAAGAAGGTATCTATTGGAAAAGTCTCTACAGATAAATGTGAAAATATCATTAATGCCGACACGTGTCTAGAGCAGATGGAGACACTAGGCATGGGTAGTTTTATCAAAACTCTGTGTGATATAATTCATGGGCATACTGTTCCTTATGTTCTCCCTGATGATGTGTATTTTGTTTGTGGGAGGAAAGCTTATTCCTGGGTGACTCCGAGTTCCAAGGGCTTGTGTTTCTTAGCTAAACTGGTTCCTGAAATCATGACTATTACTCATGAAGAAATGGTAGATATTCACAAGACTACATCACCACCATACATACA
Source organism: Mixophyes fleayi (assembly GCF_038048845.1). Classification (NCBI taxonomy): domain Eukaryota; kingdom Metazoa; phylum Chordata; class Amphibia; order Anura; family Limnodynastidae; genus Mixophyes; species Mixophyes fleayi. Next base: position 199,288,347 of record NC_134404.1, read on the forward strand.
CACACAGTATGAACACCGTGGCAAGAGAAATATGATTCCTGGTGAGGAACCCATAGCTACAAAATTGATTAGTGAAACTGCTGGTTTCCAAGTTATGGTTGCTCTAGATCTCACCAGGACCGCTCGGGGAACATTAAACTTTAAGTATATCCAAGACCTAGCTAAATTAATAGATAATATCACCGAGATGTATGATGACACTTTCAGGTATACTGGAAGGGAGCTACAAGCGTACAAGAAGGAGTTGGTGCAACATAGACTGGTACTAAATTATCTCACCTCTATTACTGGTGGGTACTGTGTGACACTGGCCACCCAGTTCGGTGTCAAATGTTGCACGTACATTACTAATAATACGGAAGACCCTAAAGAGGTTATAGACCGGAAGATGGATGAAATTTTGCAGCTGAAATGGGAATTTCGAAAGAGCCATAATTCTTCGTTATATGAGGTCGGGGAAAAGGTGGCGGGTTGGTTCTCATGGTTGAACCCAGCAAAATGGTTCTCTGGTCTGGGGGAGTGGGTACAGGAAATGATTGCGAGTGTAGGTAAGCTCCTTCTCCTTATACTGGGTGTCATCTTAGCAATTGGTTTAGTTGTCAAATGTGTTCCTACTGTGTTGAAGTGTGGAAAACGGTCTCATAAGAGTAACACTGAGAAAAAGACTGAAAGGGTGGTACCAGATACCGAGATCATGGTCTGTGAAGAAGTATTGTATAATCCTGAACTTGAAACGGTGATTGGGTGATAGTTTATTACACTATCAAAGGGTGGAACTGTCGAAGTCAGCAAATTGGATAAAGTCATTTCAATTAAAGTCTAGCAAACTTGGTTGTCTTTGTCTGAAAAGATGCGTACGGTACGCTATGTCGTACAAGGGCACGCTACGGCGTGAAAGGGCGTACGCATCCACTACACGTGGCAGCAACAGTAATTGGTCTTTTACCATACATTTGCACAAACACGCATACTTATAAAATAGTACACATTATTGGTAGTTGCAACACATAGTCAGTTATGTCGAAATATAGTAGTATTTATATGTTATATCAGAGTTACATGCATATTAGTGAAATACACAGAACGGGTTAAAGGAATAACATCATGAGTGGTATCATAATGAACCTTGTTACATATCCTACTGTTTGGTGCGCTCTGCAAGGGAATCGCAGAGTGCATACGCAAGTTATGAATGATAGGGAATTATGAACTACTTAAGAGTAAGGAATTCTGGCGGGAAGAGCAGAGCATACCCCCTGCAGAGATGACCCCCTCCTTTGGATTCCTTAGGATGAACCAGCCAATGATTGACGACCCCTTGGACATTCCTGAGACCCGGACCAATAGATGCAAGCCATACCATCTTCATTGTATTACTGTACTTGATTGTGTATATAAGCAGCAGCTTGTGATCCAGAGGGCAGACTTCTTGTCCCCAGACTTCAGGATTGAATGACTGCACTGGATCCAGAGCGCCTGCGTTAAGTAACGGCTGTGTTTACTATTACATCGCTTGAGCATATTTTTTTTCAACTTATTGCGAATAAATATTTGTGCGTTGGAAACACAAATCGAGGTTCGACAATCGTTATTGGTTAGCGACAATACGCACATTACAATACCGCTGCTGAGTAAAGAAGCTTGTCCAACGAGGATATGCAGGCACAGCAGGAGAGCTGAGAGACTGTAGCGGGTATGGGAACCGCAGGTGAGCAGAGCAGGTAATCCAGCAGACAGCTGAAGACACGAGCAGGACACAGGAGTCAGTAGCGGGTATGGGAACCGCAGATGAGCAGAGCAGGTTATCCAGCAGACAGCTGAAGACACGAGCAGGACACAGGAGTCAGTAGCGGGTATGGGAACCGCCGATGAGCAGAGCAGGTAATCCAGCAGGAAACTGAAGATACGAGCAGGACACAGGAGACACCTTCAGAGACTCACAGGGAATGAGACTCAAGATCAGGCAACGATCCCATGGCCACAGGTGCCTTAAATAGGGAGAGGTGAATGATCCACCAATTAGGTTAAAAGCAAAGTCATAAGAGTTCATGCATGCTGCGCATGCACAGTCCATCAAGATGGCAGACGGCCGCGGCTCAGGACAGACGCCGGCAGGAAGGATAGAGAACCACGCACCAGCGCAGAGGCACTCACGGTCCGGTGAGTGACAGTGTGTTTAGAGCGAGGTCAGCACTGACTTTGATATTGAAGCAATCTCCTATCCATATTTATATCCAGCAAATATACATTTCAAAACATCCAGCTACAATGGCTTTGCATTAGTATACAACCACAATAGTTATAATATAAATGGAATTATATCTTGCAATCACTAACCCAATTAATAGTAGTTATTCATTACTATAGGAAAACTTAGCAGCACTAAATACCAATGCATAACTACAATCTTAAAGAGTATACATCGCTAAAAGAATTCTCTTTCTATATACCTATATATTGTCATATACTATACAATAAAATCCTAATAATCAAAGAAAAAGTGAGGGAATAGACATTATAAAAAACATTTAATTTCAAAATCATTATTTAATCCAATTGGGGCTAATGTGCATATTAAAAATATACACTTCATTTCTGTTTGGGCTAAATTTGTATCTATATTATTTTTCCTGCAACTTTTTTAATAGCACAAAATGACTTGGAGTTCAAATAACAATTATCCATCTTTTTACAGTGTGCAGAAATTTTATGCCATTCATATCCTTTTTTAATATTTCTCAAATGTTCACTCCATCAGTCTTTTAAACTCCATGATGTACTGTTTTTTACATTCACATTCCACTATATAGATGTAATTGCCCAAAACCATTACCAGGTAGTAATGGTTATGGGTAAGGTAGAGCTGGAAACTAATGTAAGCTCACTCCAAGAGTCAACCAAAACTAGGACAAAATTTTGGCTGATAAGCACAGTCACATGGAATAAACAAACACTTCCTCATGTGTGACTCAAAGTATATCAGCTTGGATAAGCGGGTCCAACATACGTAACAGAGTAGTGTGGTAGTTTAGTACACTTGGAACAGAAGTGTCCTGGCTCACCACATTCAAAGAACTTCGGATTAAATAGCTTTGTAGGTGGCCCTCTGTCAGTAGCAGATTTACCATTAGGTCCTGTAGCAAGGATTGTCAAACCTGGCTTTTGATGTGGCATCAGCTTTGGCACTAACACAGGTGCTTTGGTCATTTTCTGTAAAACACACAAATTTCATAAGTCTGTGTGTCTGATTGCAGCACCAACCTTTGCAGACCGCGGTCCAGTCAAAACTTCAATAATCCGAGTAGGTGAATTCTCCTCTGGCTGCAGACAATTTTTAAAAAATATTTGGAAAGCTCAGCCAAGTGTACTCTGATCAGTTTGTCTTTGTCATAGCGCCACTCGTGATAGCGCTGGGCTTGCCCTGCCCCCAAAATACCAATGCGAGCCAATATCTCAAACTTTTAGCATGGATAATCAGAGGCCCGGTCCTCATCTAGATCCATATAAACTCGCTTCACCAGTTAGATATGGTACCAGTCTCTTAGCTCAAACTTCGGAAGGCCAAGTTGCCCTTTTTGCAGCTCTCTCAAGGGCCAACAGATACACTTTGATTTCATCAGCTATTGACATTTTCTGTAGTGCAGGAACAGGTGGTACATTTCTGTCATGCCTCACCTGTACTAACTCTTCTCTTAAGAGCTTGGTGTTTTCCTCCTGTGCATCTGCAATTCATAGCACCTAAGCTTGCTGCTCTTGCTGTGCAGCAGTCACATTCACAAGGACTCTCAAAACTTCTTCTATGTTAATGTCTATGCTGGTTGGGTAGTGCACACTTGCTTACCTGAGCATTGGCACTTCTGAAACTGCTTGTGACATGGGCATACTTCATGCTTTTTATTGTCACACATATATCCTCCACCTGTATCTCTTTAACTTAGGTTCACTACTGTACAAATGTGTAACTCTTTCTCTGCAGACTGCCAGCTAAATATCGAACTCTTCATTTAGAAGACTGTGGAGAACCACTCCCTTTGTCACATTACATATACTTCTCTATATTACTTTGCTTTATGCTTTTTATTGCTGCAGTGATCAATTGTGAAGCTGTTCCTGGTAGCTGTGAAGAGCAGAATTAATGTAGATAAGCCAGTTTCTTTTCTTTACTTGTTATATACCTTAATATAATTCTCTGGGATATTATTTTTATTTAATAAAGTTTATTAAACTTTATTTGCTTTATTCTACATTTATTTGGAGGTACTTTCTTTCATCTAAAGTTGGGTTTACTGAAGATCTTTTTATCAATGATCTCTTGTTCAGATAAGCACATCTAATATTTATCAAGGGTACACAGTTACCATATCACTGTGTTTTTGGATAAATTTTTATTTTCTCTTATGGTTTGTTATAGATACTGTACCTAACAAACAGATGCATGTTAACTGAGTCTGCCATGCTCTATGTATTAAAAATGTTATTGTTTATAACTGTAATTCAGTTTTCATGGATTTGCATTATGCCACTAAGTGCCATAAGGTTTTTTCTCTTTTCACATTTGTTTTCTGTTCTATGTTTGGCAAAAATGTTGCATTAAAGACACTCCATACATTTCTAAACAGTCAAAATGTATTTTCCTTTGTTCACTGTCCATTATTGGAGAAAACAAAGGACAGTTTAATAATTTATCAAAATTTAAAAAAAGGACTTGAGTGAAACTGTAAAAGAGATAAAACATATTTTTGGCAATTAACCAATATAACAAACATGTTTAATATAAAGATCTTTATCTCCTTGTCTGTTAAGTAGACCTGTTTGAATTATGGTGAAAACAGTTAACTGTCTAGATTATCTAATCTGCACAAAAGTTTAAAAATTGCAAGCTTGAAAGATTTAGCCTTGTTCCGAGCCTGTTTAACACTTTCAGAGACTCAAGGCTGCTTAAAAAGTCTCAAACGTGGGAATCTGAGAGCACATTTCAAGTTCAACAAACGTGTTTGCCATATGTCTAGCACAATCAACAAATCTAGTCAACTAACAATATTCAGTTCCAGGAGATTGTTCAAGCCACAAACAAACTGGCCCCAAATCATAAATGAACTACGTATAAAATTGAAAACATTGAACAAAACTGGCTTGATTAAATTTCAAACTTGCTCAGAAATGGCGAACATCTCTACTGTTAAATATGTAATGGGTAGGAGTATCACAGCGCAAACAAGAGTATTCACATATATGTGTGTGTCATCTACTCATACAACAGCACATGAAAAACAATAATACATAAAAACAATGAATGAAAAATATACTTAAATTTTCTGATGATACAATTCTTCGGTAATGTGTTCAGATTTTTTTCTCCAATTTATCACATGAATGGTGCATAATATAAAAAACAAACAAATGCAACATAGTGTGATACAGTTTAACCATTCAACAAAAAATTAAACATTAAACTTGAATTTTCTTCTTAAAGTGTTTTCAACTGGTAAAGTCCATGTGTTTTTTCTTATGTGATTGCATTTACTAGAGAGCAAAATAATGTTCGCCTGTAGTGTTAATAATACATTGTTGTATTATAATATTGAATTCATCACCACAAAAATCCTTCTGTGAGAACACTTAAAAGATATATAATATTAAAGAGTTTGATATCAAGTTGTCTTTAAATCCTCAATACTCTCTTCTAATTCTCCTGGATCTTTCTGCTGCATTTGGCACTGTTGACCACTCTGTACCCATACAAACGCTACAATCCCTAGGTCTTGAAGGCACTGTCCTATTCTGGTTCTCATCCTATCTATCTAATCGCTCTTTCAGTGTTAATTTCTCTGGATCCACCTCTGCTCTGCTTCCTTTATCAGTTGGAGTTCCACAAGGCTCAGTCCTAGGTCCTCTGCTATTCTCTATCTACACCACTTCTCTTGGAAAACTAATAAGCTCCATTGGATTTCAGTATCATCTCTATGTGGATGATACACAAATTTATCTATCCTCTCCTGATCTTTCACCATCTGTGTTGTCTCGCGTTACTGACTGTCTTTCTGCCATTTCATCTTGGATGTCTTTTCGCCAACTCAAGCTCAATCTTTTAAAAACTGAATTAATAATATTCCCACCCAAAAACAGAAGCTTCCTGCCTGACATTTCTATTTCTGTTGATAACATGACCATAAATCCCACCCCGCAAGCTCGTTGCCTAGGTGTAATCCTTGATTCACAACTGTCGTTAATTCCCCACATCAACTCTATACCTAAATCATGTTACATACACCTAAAGAACATTTCCAGAATACGCACATATCTGACACAAGACACTACAAAAACATTAATTCATGCACTCATCATCTCCCTGTTAGGAACTCCCAAGTCAGTACAGTGACACTCGGGAACTACTCTGAAGGCCAGGTGTTTGCTGGAGCTCCTAGTGGTGGGGACAGACTGGGCTGCGGGCCGACCGAGGGTCGAGTGACGTATACTGACTTAAAGGAGTTCCCAGAAGTGGAGTGATTGGCGGACTGTAGTTAAGTAGAATCCTAGGTCAAAGGGTCACAGGCACAGATGCAATATCCAAAGACAAGCAAAGTGTCAAACACACAGGCAGAGAAGCAAAATCCAAAGTCCAGGCAAAAGGTCGAGGTCAGAAGAGAAGGGTCACAGGTCCAATAACAAGCAGGGGTCAAAACACGGGTAGTCAAATCCAAGGTAGCAGGAACCAAAACAGATAGCACAAGCAGGCAGCAGGACTGAGGACAGAACGCTATAACCGGCAGTGAGGCTGCAGACCTCACTGCCTTAAATACACAGAGAGACCAATCAGGGTTTGCCCCTGAAGTATACCCACTTGCAGGCTAATGCCTGCTAATTCAGCCCACAGGCTGAATTCAATTATAATTTACAAAATGCAACGGTCGGGTGCTGGGCGGATATGACGTCCCGGTCGTCAAGGTGACGGCCGGGATGCTAGAGGAACCAGGAAGCGAGCTGCGGCGGCTCGTAACACTCCCGCATCGACTATTGCAATTCCCTCCTTTCTGGTCTTCCCAAAGTCAGACTTGAACCCCTACAATCTATTTTGCACGCAGCGGCTAGATTGATTTTCTTACAAACCGTTATTCCTCTGCTGAGCCACTCTGTCAGTCTCTACATTGGCTGCCTGTATTTCAACGAATCTAATATAAAATTCTTCTACTAACATAAAAGGCCATCAACAAAATTGCACCGACATACATCTCCTCACTTGTCTCGAAATATCTCCCTACTCGACACCTCCGTTCTGCACAAGAACTACTTCTCTCCTCCACTCTCATCACATCCTTCAATTCTCGGTTACAGGATTTTTTCCGCGCTGCACCCACTTTGTGGAATTCCCTCCCACGCACAGTAAGACTTTCCTCTAGTCTTCAAACCTTCAAGCGTTCACTGAAAACCCACTTCTTCAGACAAGGTTATGATATTCCTCAACTATCATCTTAATTTCTCTAGATTACCCTAGATTACCCTATTACCATCCTCTACACTGCTAACGCAAAACAACAACCTTCTGACCAACATTGCAACACACATAGCCCACTCAGTACTTTTACCTTTGCAGTCTGGCTGGTCCATTGTGCAATATGATGTAGCACATGCCCTTGTGTTTCTAACTCCCATTGTCCTATAGATTGTAAGCTCTCAAGCAGGGTTCTCTTACCTCTCTGTCTGTATGTATTACCCAGTATTGTCTTATTAATGTTTGTTCCCAATTGTAAAGCGCTACAGAATTTGCTGGCGCTATATAAATAAATGTTGATGATGATGTTGATGATGTATAGATGACTTTTCTTGAGTGAGAATATGCATAAAAAATGGTTTCTGATGCATAACCATTAACTATAAAAATATTTATTGCACATCATAGTATTAAAAAATATAAAAGGAAGCACTGGAACAACAGAGTGATTGGATTCCTACCAGATAGGAGATAAATGTAGACTTAGTATGTTACAAGCCCCCGGGGTTCAGCTCACATCTCTCTCCACTGGAACTATAGATGGTATATCAGGAATCCAAATAACTGTCAGTCTGGTAACCCTTTTCTATCCAACGTGTTTCTACCCTCCAAAAGTAGGTCTTTCTCAAGGATCTCTACTATTAAGACTGACTCATAAAAAGTTGAAAGAATGTCTATGAAATATGCTTTTTTTTACATATCTATCCGGATGATTTTGGTTTTGCGCACTGATTTTTCAATTCTGATATACTTATCATCATTGGCCGTATCGGCAGCATTGATTACCAATTTCATAGTGCTAGACAATCATTGTACAGATTTGACATATATGAATAAAATAAACATAAGAAAAGATACATGAATACAATTAAGCATCAGAACGAAAACATTGAAGGTCATGGGCTGACAATTATAGCCAGCACAGATAAAGGTACGAATTCCATGCGTGTAAGTAAACAAAGAGCAAAACATTCAACATAAGACATAACATCAGGGACATACAAGGTAGATGGACATGATTGATAAACTGTATAAATGAATAGAGCAAGGTTAATAAAAGCAAATATCTGATTGGTTGCTATTTATTATACCAAATCCCTGCTCTTTGCCCCATATTAAAAAATATATCTTGGTGTTTAAATGTTGACTGAATTAGCTTCTATAAAAATGCATTCCTCATCAAAATACTATTTTTTTTATCATGTTAAAGAGAAGTTCATGGGACTACTACAAAAACTGGTAGACTGTCAGGTGGAAAAAAAACACAGGTTTTCAAGCGATGAGGAATAGAATTACGACTGATTTAAATGACTAAATATAGGTGGAACCCTGCAAAATATGACTAATGAGATCCATGAGTTGTTCTCACATGAAAAATTATACCTCCAGCTGCAAAGCTACCAGTCATGTATTGCTGTCATATGAACAAATGAGATAAACTGTAACCATTAATCAAGTAATCGAGTGACTATTTTCATGTATCATAAGGGCAGACTGCTGTGTCGCTGCCGCTTATAACAGTTTAATTACACACTAAATTTATAGCTAGTAAACTATAATATATAAATGTGTACTTCATATCAAAGCATACAAACATTAGTTGGCATTGTACTGTGTGTGTGTGTGTGTGTGTGGATAGATATATATATATATATATATATATATATATATAGTGTCTATGTATTAGAGATGTGCGCTGATCCTGGTATTTTGGTTTTGGATGCGGTTTTAGTTCTAAAACATCTTTGTGTTTTGGTTTTGTTACAGGTTTTGCCCCCAAATCATGAAAGATTTTGCTTTTGGTTTTTGAAAATTATATGATTTTTAGCTGTTTTTGCTCTTATACTACCATTTATAACATTCATTTAAGTCCATTTCCTAAGAATTGCTTCACCACTGTCCAAATTTTCACAAATTTTGGCCAAATTGATGCAGACATCTTTGGTGAGGTTGATGATAACATTGTCATTTATCACCAATAAGAAAGATGATCAGTAACCGCTGTTATCCAAATGCCCCTGATTCATTTGTTAACATTCCTATTTATTCTCCAGTTCAACAATCAAAATGTTGTTTTTTTGTGTGGGCCCAAACAAATTAAGCACTTCAGCCACAAAAGTGGCAGTCACTGAACTGCCTATTTTACATATTACACTTCACTAATATAATATATAATCTATACATTCCATATTTATATACATTCCATTGTTATATACATGAGTCTCGGGCAGTCTCCCTAACCCTGGGCTTGTGAAAGGAGAGGGGACCAGTCCCACCACCACTGAATTTTCAGATCACCTATGGGTCCTGTCTCTCAGAGGCACACGCACCTCAGACTCCAAACACCACCGGCCTGCCAACATCAGATTAGGGATACCTGTCCATTCAAAGTGTCCCGAAGCAACCGTACTAGGTCAGATAGTAGACTTGAGCTTAGCAAGAAGGATAATCGAGATTGACATTTTAATCTAAAATTGGACATTAGTATGTAGGTATGCATGATAACTGAATGTAGATATACATGGTAACTAGCATATATATCACAGTCCCCTTGTTTGATTTACAAGGGCAGTATTACAGCCAACATCTACCGTAATCGTAGTAAAAACAACCAGTTAAGCAAAACAAGTTAATTGAAAACTTTGCTCTTGGCTAATGACGAATGCTCTGCTCAACGAAAAGTGCATAGTATTAGTCTTTGAAGCTTTTAGCATGAGTGCAGGCAACCTTTGTCTATCATCATCAACATTTATTTATATTGCGACAGCAAATTACGTAGCGCTTTACAATTGGGAATTTACTTGTATGAGTATCTAATTATTTGTTGAATGACAAATAATTGTTACCGCCCCTTTACGCTCAATGATGCATGTTGTCTAACATTACAAATTTAGTGTGTGCACAGCATTTCAACATTTTACCTCTTGCACCTTACACTCCATACACTAAATTTTCTTTGCTGTTTAATTTAGATAATTAGATTAATTTGCTATCCTTACACACCCTATACACATTTACAAGGTCAGGATTACGGCCCACATCTACCGTAATCATAGCATAAACAACCACTTAAGGTAAACAAGGCAATTGCAAGCTCAGGGCTTGAATGCTCATTGTTAGCCAATCATATGCATGAGAAGTGCATAGTATTAGTCTTTGAAGATTTTAGTATGAGCGCAGGACACCTTTGTCTATCATCATCAACATTTATTAATATACCGACAGCAAATTAAGTAGCGCTTTACAATTTGGTAACTACTTATCTCAATATCTACTCTTGCCTCTGTCCATCTAATGACATATTTTTGTTACTGCATCTTCAATCTTCATGATGCTCCAAATTTAATGTGTACTTAGTGTTTCCACATTTTTATCTCTTGGACCTTGCACAATTTTTTTTTTTGCTTAATATATCTAATGGTCTTGCTTCAGTTGGTGGCATAGCAGATGACATTTATTTTGCAGCCACTGCAATGTAGCTGAATTTCAAAAATGCCCAAATAAAACTTTCACACACAAACACCTTTTTTTCCCACTTAATACATATGTCACTGCCCCACACAAGATTACTTTCACTAGAAAAACTTAAAAATAAATAAATGTAATTGTTTTTTGGGTTCTGCTGCTAGTAATCATGCAGCAAAAGCACACTGTTTTTCTCCCCTAAATATACTAGTTAGTTTAGAATGTAGCTAACTAATCTAACTCATTCTATATACTTGCACTATATATATATATATATATATATATATATATATATATATATATATATATATATATATATACACACATTAATAATAACCAGTAGCCACTACTTTGTCTAAACGGTCAGATTGAAATTAAAAACCAATTGTTCAGCAAACTATTCTAGCTGACTGATTCCTACAGAACTGCTTTACAATAATCATAACTAGTCTATTGTTTTTTATGTCCCTCTTTCATCCTGAAAGCCATTTTCAGAGCAGAGCACTGCAGCTAGCATCCTCCCCACACGCCACCTGTTCTAAAATGGCACATGAGAAAATGAGGGAGGGCTATATATAGAAGATAGAAACTCTCATGAGTTTTGCATCAATAATTTGCCGTAAATTATTTTGTACCTTGTTTTGAGTTCGGAAATTGGCGTGTAAAACCTACTTATGACTCAGTTTCACTTGGATCACCAAATTGAGAATATTTCAAATATACTGTACAGTAGCAGAGAGTTACCACATTGACCGCTGTCAAATCACGGCTACCCAGGTCCCTCCTGGTCGCCTGCAGTATTCCTATCCATCACATCTTCATTTGCAAACAAACACATACTGTTTGTTCTGCTGCATGGTAATCTTAGAGGCAGTACGGTCATCTTTCCAGACCAACCAGATTCAGCAGGTGTCTTCACATGAACTGTGCAGCCAAGAGTTGTTTGGAACACTCCATTTAAACACCCTATTAAAACCTTATACATAGAGATTAGCGGGCTCAGATATCTGAAATCCGAGCCCACCCGAACGTTGCCGATCCGAGCCGGATCCGAGACAGATCCGGGTATTCCCGCCAATTGCAAAACTGAAACCGAGGCTCTGAGTCATAATCCCGCTGTCGGAACTCGCGATACTCGGATCCTATAAATTCCCCGCTAGTCGCCGCCATCTTCACTCGGGCATTGATCAGGGTAGAGGGAGGTTGTGTTAGGTGGTCCTCTGTCCTGCTATATCTCGTGCTGTGCTGTGTCCTGTTCAGTCCAGTGGTGCTGTGTCCTGTGCTTTGTCCTTCTAAGCGCATTTTTATTTCCCCATTATTCTCAAATTATAAAAAATTTCAAAAAAAGTAATTATAAAAAAATAAATAAATATCCCAAAACAATCCTGCAGTATAAGTCCATTGGTACTGCTATATTACAAAGTTCACTGATTCTGCATTATAAGTCCAGTGGTACTGCTATTACAAAGTTCACTGATTCAGCAGTATAAGTCAAGTGGTACTGCTATATTACAAAGTTCACTGATTCAGCAGTGTATAAGTCCAGTTGTACTGCTATTACAAAGTTCACTGATTCAGCAGTATAAGTCAAGTGGTACTGCTATATTCCAAAGTTCACTGATTCTGCAGTATAAGTCCAGTAATATCCGATGTCTATTGTGTAGTACCAGTGGCTTTACCAGTATCACCAGTTCTGTTGCTCTAGGGTTTATTTACAGTTTTGTGTATATGTCTGTGGGTTCCAAGTCTGTGGCTGTTGTGCAGTCCTGAGTTCGCCATTCTGTGTCATGATTCTGAGTTCCGAGTCCCTGTCTTTAGTTCCAGCTCATTCTGTTTTGAGTTTTCGTGTTTTTTATCTGAGTTCTTATTAGTGGGTTCCAGTTCTGTGTGCCTGCGCTGGGATTGAGTTCCCACAAACAGTTCCAGTCTGTCATTATGCTGGATTACAGTTCAGTAGTCAGGCGGGAGCCATATCACCACTTCCAAGATTCCTTTATTTCTTTACGATGAAAATAGTTCTTAATGACATTGGCTATATGTTTGGGGTCTTTGTCCTGCTGAAGAATACATTTGAAGCCAATCAGACACCTCCCGGATGGTACTGCATGATGGATAAGTACCTGCCTATATTTCTCAGCATTGAGGACACCATTAATCGTGACCAAATCTCCAACTCTATTTGCTGTTACCTCCACCGTGCTTCATTGGAGCTATTAGAATGCCTATGTCTCCCCCATTGTAGCTTCAATAAACTCAGGGGTATGCCCATTTAATGTAATAGGTTGTCTAAGTTTCAAAATGGTATGCTTTGTTAGGCTAGCTATATGGGGCCTGATTCGTTAAGGAAAGTTAAGCAAAAAATTTAGTAAGTTTTCTTACTCAAGTTTTCTGGACAAAGCTATGCTGCAATGTAAGGGGTACAAATTAGTTTATTATTTTGCACATAAGGAAAATATTGGCTGTTTTTTCATGTAGCACACATGTAGCTTATTTGTACACTGACATTTAAAGTTGATCTAGGACATGCTCTACTCCAATTATAAATCTACCATCGCATTTTATATTTACCTCCACCTTCAGTGCAACATGGTTTGGTCTTGCTTAATTACTTTTGATTAACTTTCCTTAATGAATCGGGCCCATTGATATTGGAATGAGACTAATGTGAAAAAAATGAGATCGCGGTTTCAGGTCAGACGATTTTGATTAATGCACTTTGATATTCAGCAGGCCTTTAGTAAATTGTGTGCTTCAAAAACTGCACATGAAAGCACATATAGTAAGTAATATACCAATGTATACCAATGTATTTAATACTGATGCTTTAACAAAAAGACACACCCTTTCTGAATTAATTGGAGCCTTAATGAGATAACATCATGCAAGCAGCTAATTTGGAGTCATGTTAAAATAAATGAGAGATATATATAAAAGTAGGAAAGGATTTAAACAGAAAGTTCATTTGTGTTTTCGTTTCAGGGGCTCATTCAGCAAGGCACGTATACTGAGTGCAATGTGCGTTTGTTTTGAAACGCACGTAAAACGGGTATATGTATGCCCGAATTCAACTAGTAACATGTCTGAAGATACATGCGTAAATAAATACGGATGTAGGTCTGCTCTGCTCCACTAGGCTATACACTGCAGGATATAAGTAAAGGGATTAGCGCCCTAATCCAATAATCACAAACAACCTGTTACAAGCAGCATGCAGGGAGGCTCTCTCAAAACCTCAATATTGCATCTAAATAGGTCAATCCTACAGCGCTCAGCACCAGGATAGAAACAACATGACATTTGAACATAAATATAAAAACAAATACAAAAATGAATAAAATGGCAATAAAAACAATAAATTCAAAGCAAAAAATAAACAGTTGTATCGTGTACAACAATGCCGTGTGGGATCATGCGCACAAACACAGCATGAATAAAGAATATATATATATATATATATATATATATATATATATATATATATATGCACTTGTCCTACATCAACACATATAAAAATAACTTTGTAAACGGTAAGCGCGGTAATTTGAATGCACATACATAAGGTCATTTCTGTTCCTTCTCAAGGATTGGTGAATCAAATGGCCGGGCAGATGTAAGTCACCTATATATACCGTTATGGTCCCGAAGTTGTATTGCGGCGTCAGTTCAGATGTCGAGGTCTGGTCTCCAAAAACGCTGGATCTTGCATATGTCCAGAAAGGCACTGGATGATATAAATTGTGTCCCCAATATAGGCGATGAACCGCCCGATAGTAGCCGCTAATCAGGATCTCAGTCCCCGGTGAAATCTTCCAATCCGTATGATAAAACCCAAAAGGAGGCCAGAAGGAATGGTTAGTGTCAAAAACTTTATTGTGCCGTAACAAAGTACATCAGTACTTACACTTAGGTAAAAGTCGATATGCTCGTATTTAACTCCTCAACGCGTTTTGTTCCTATCTGAAACTTTATCAAGAGTGTGTAATTACAAGTTTGAATGCCTTAAATACACGTTACACTGTTTCTTTTGGTCACCTGCAGCCATCCTTAGGTAATACAATTTACCTCCTTGTCTTCTCAATCGATGCCATAATCCATTGTTATGGTATATACCCAACATCTATATATGCACACTGCAGGATACATCCAATACCTACGAGGAATATAAAATCTCAAAAGAACATACAGAAAAAAAAATATTCAATTTATGTCACCTGTTAATAATATAGGCATTAATGAGAAAGGTGGGGTTTTTATTATTTTATTTCCATGAAATACATGTATTATTAGTATGTTATGAATGTTTGCTGTACATAAAATCATTTTTTTACAGTTGCTCCTGATTGTAAACACATTTTCTAGCATGCATATTCAGTCATCATCACTAGTAATCAGCTCTTAGACTAGACCTGTAGCTGGAGCAAGAGATACAGCTGAAAAAGTACTTTTGAAATGCCCAGAGCTTGTATTATACGCTGCTACATGCACTTGAGATTGGCACTCCTTTACTGTACATTGACTATGGGGAAACAATCCTTCCCCACCCCATTCACTCCCTGAAATCGTAGACTGTAGTAAGTGTCCTTTGAGCTTAAAATTGATTTGAACGCTGCAGCGTTCTGTGTTGTGTGAGACAGTTCTGGACATGTGCAGAACGATTTTGCGGATTGTACACACAAAATCACTGTTTACGTTCCTTGATGAATCAGGCCCTCAATCTTTAACAAATCCAGTTCTAGGTGAGCTCTAACATAGTTTTTGTATCTCTCTGCTGAAGCACAGATGTATTCATTACTGACTGCCACAGGTTAGTGTTTTAGTAGTACTAATTATTTACTAATCCGTCTGACCTGGCAAACTGTTAGGCGTTTTGAGGACTGGATTTGGAAAACACTGGATTAATTGATACATTTTGTGCCCTTGAGTAAGAAAAAGTAGAAATCTATAAATATACTTCTTTTTGTCACTGCAAAATAACATACAAATAGCATATGTACATAAAACTTTCAATACACATATGGTTTTAATTCATGGTCCACATTGTTATTTATATCTTAACACTAGAATAAATGATTATTTCTTTTTTACATCTTCAGGGTGCGCACCCAGGGATCACGTGACCGCTGCTTACTAGGATTATCGTCATTACATATCCAGCGGAGAGTCCGTGAGTTATTTAGTTTCTAAGAACTATGCCACTGTTTATCATCTGTTAACATCTCTGGAGGTTTCTCGTGGACACCTTTATATTGGGATAAGTCCCTTAAGTCCCGCACATGGTTATTTGTGGCTCACAAGTCGGAAACATTACTATGCTAGTTTACTAGTGTGCAAATTTGAGAAACAAAAGAGCTTTCAGTAGCATGATATTCTGACATTCGTAAAACATTCAAAGTAGACAAGTAATGCAGACATAAAAACAACAGGTAAGGACAGCACTGCTTACATTCTAACTGGAAGAGGGCACAGCTGAAACAAAAGAAGCTAATGGCACACTGTGCAGATTGGGACAGTTGAAAGGGTGCATTAGTGTGGGTTGTATCGGTGGTAGTAAGGTAAGCTCCAATAAAGGAAGAGGAGTTTAGAGAGCTTTTAAAGATTTGAAGACTTTAGGAAAGTCTGTTCAGGCATGGTAGGGAATAAGAACTGAGATCTGCATAGGACCGAAGGATAATAAAAGCTTTGCTGTATCTTTAACTGAGCTATTCTCTGGAGTGTTAACAGTTAATCTTTGGGTACGCCCATCTGGTGTCATAGGGGAGGGGTTTAGGACTATAAGTTGGATGGGCGGAGTTTGCTCAGTCCTTGGCAGTTTGGAAGTTGCAGCGTGCAGACGTGGATCCTGATAAGTATCTGATTCCTCCTCTCTGTCTCCTGTTTTTTCCTGCTTGTACTCCCCTTTTTTTTCTCTTGCTTTTCCCACTAGCGTGTGTGTCATTCTCAGCTAATTTTCTCAACCCTCTGTTTTTTTTTCTTTTACTAAATTCAACCCTCTCCTTTTCCTCCCTTCTCTGCTAGCCCCCCCCTTACCCCCCCCTCTCCCGCTAATCCCCCCACCCCCCCCCCCTCCCGTTTTTGGTGGGGTTGCATTTTGGCCCAATTTTCCCTTCCAATTCCCCGGGTGCATCCCCCAGCGGTAATGGCGGGTGTTGGTCCCCTTCCTTCCTCCGCTAGGCCCAGCGGTTCCCCTCCCTCACCTGCACGGAGATTCAGTGGCAGGCTGAGGGTTCCTCCTGCCCGGGCATCCGCCGAGGGTTATGGTGGCGTTAGCGGGGGTCGCAGAACCGGAAGTGACGGCCGTCACTTCCGGTCGAGGTCAGCTCACGCGGCGGTTTCTCCGGTGGCTGGCGGGCTTGTTATTCCCGGGCAGAGAGCATCCAGAAGAGACAGGTGGTCCTCGGGGGGTAGCATAGCGGCGGGGGGCCCTCCACCCGCTGCTGGTAGAGTTCAGCAGTCCCGCGGGCAGCGGGTTCATGGTGGCCATGTTAGGGCGGGCGGGCATCCTGGTCCTGAGGTGGGGCGACCCCCTCCTCTCCAATTATCCCGGGTTCCAGCGGCAGATAGCTCCTCAACGGGCATAGTGGGAGCCAGTTCAGTCATCAGGGGTAGCAGGAGTAGTTTGGGCCCGATAAGGGTGCAGAATGCAGAGGCAGATTGTGCCTCAGCAGGTTCAGCGGCACATAGGGTTCATAGCAGGGGCAGCAGTGTGGTTCGGGGGGAGGCATCAGTGGCCCCTGTGGGTTCTGGTGTTAGGGGCATCCCGGTGGGAAGAGGGGGGTCCTGTCACTCAGTCTCCGGGGAGCATAGGGGTCAGGTGCGGGGTTCTTCGGGGTCTCAGGTCATGGGTAGGAGCCCAGGGCAACGGTCCTGGTCTGGGCATAGGAGAGGCACGCACGGCTCGGACGAGCGGCGCGAGTCACACGATGGGGGTGTTCCGGTGAGTGAGTCCCTGGGGGCGGAGAATTATAGGGAAGTGTCGGGCTGGGAGCTGGGTCAGGGGGTGAGTTCAGATCATGACAGAGAGCATAGAGCAACGTCCCGTGGTTCCCAGTCTCAAGCTTCTGGTAGTAACATTTCTTTCTCAGCAGTGGCCGGTGAGTATGAGGAGGAGCGTTTCGTTGGAGCGGAGCAAGTCGGCCGTCACCAGGCATGGTCCGGGGACGAAGGCTGGACGCAGGGTTCTGAGACTGGTTCGGCGTTGGCAGGTGAGCGTGATTTGTCTGATGTACCTGATGTGCAATCCGTGTGGTCCGATTGTTATAGCTCTAGTACGGGTTCAGATTTGTCTGGGTCTTCCTCCAAGAAACTGATTAAGAAATTGCGCAAGCATTTTGTACCGCGCGCTGGAGCTAGGCCGGCTGACGGGCGTTTTAGGCAGGCAAGAGGTTCCCGTCTTACAGGTGACGAGGAGCTGCGCTGTGCTAGTACCGGGATACTGCAGGGGGTTAGAATGGTAGTCAGAGACAGAATTCGTAAAGGCCGACTCATTGACATGTTCGCTATGACCAATAAGGGGAAAAAAGCGGTAGCCCAAGCCCTCACACGGGGTGGCGCTGGGGAGACGAGTTATAGGTCATACAAGAACTGGCTTATGGGGGCCTACCTTTTTGCGGCGTGTTATTTAGAAACGCGCCCTACAGAGTGGATGGACATGTTGAAATATTTACACATGATCCATGAGATGTATGCATCATCACGCCCCGGGGTATGGCTGGCCTATGATGAAGCTTTTCGGGAGAAATATGATGGACATGCGAGCCTCATGTTGGGATTCAAGGATGTGGAGGTATGGTTACAGGTGTCCCAAGATGGCGGGGGAGAGTCTTCACAGGGTTCAGGTTGGCGGCGGCCGTCGGGGCGCGGCAGGGGTGCCGTGCCCTTTGAGGGTAGGGGCCGCTGTTTCCCTTTTAACAAGTCCGGTTGCCTGCGCGGAGCGGCGTGTAGGTTCTCACACACCTGCACCCGCTGCGGTGGAGGTCACCCAGCTAAGACTTGTGACAGGCAGAGTCGAGGAGGGGGTGGCGACGGAATCGAACGGCTTCCGGACCTGCGGAAAGCCGCGTCGCCAATTAACGTGGTCAATCTCGGCCGCTGGCTGGACCGCTACCCAATAAGATGGGCTGCGGAATTTTTACGGGAGGGTTTTAGGCATGGTTTTTGGTTACCTATCGAGGGGTCTGTCGAGACCGCCTCGATGGTTAACCTAAAATCTGCGACGGTGTTCCCCGAAATCTTGGCGGAGAAGGTGCGTAAAGAGGTGGCGCTCGGGCGGATGGTTGGGCCTTTTGCGAACCCTCCTTATCGGAGCCTGGTAGTGTCACCGGTAACGGTGGTTCCTAAAAAGGCTGCGGGGAAGTTTCGCCTAATTCAGCACCTCTCTTTTCCAAAGGGTGCATCGGTTAATGATGCCATCCCTGAAAAATTCTGCAGGGTAGTGTATCAGTCTTTTGAGGAGGCGCTGGAGATGGTGAGATCTTTTGGGCCCGGGGCTTTGATGGCGAAGGTTGACATCGAGTCGGCCTTTCGGCTTCTTCCATTGCACCCGGACTCGTTCCCTTTCATGGGTTTCCATCTGAGCGATGGTTACTATGTGGATAAATGCCTCCCTATGGGGTGCGCAGTTTCATGCTCCTTCTTCGAGTGTTTTAGCACGTTTTTACACTGGTGCGTTTGTGCCGGAACCGGTCACCAGGGCGTGGCACACTACCTGGATGACTTCCTTGTAGTGGGCCCAAGCCAGGGACCCACCTGTGGGGATGTTTTGTTTTCACTTAGGGCTCTTTTTCAGTCACTTGGTGTCCCGGTCGCGCATGATAAAACTGAGGGTCCTACTACCCGTTTAGCGTATTTAGGCATCGAGATCGATACGGTCTTGGGTCTTTGTAGGCTTCCAATAGAGAAGGTAGTGAAACTGCGGGAGCTTATAGGGGTGGCGCTTGGGTCTGAAGGGATGTCATTGAAAAGGACTCAGTCTATACTGGGACTTTTTAACTTCGCCTGTCGGGTAATTCCAATGGGTCGTGTGTTCTGTCGGAAGCTGGAAAGGGCAACGTCAGGGCGTAAGGGACCTCACTGTCGAGTACTGCTATCTGCCGAAATCCGGACGGATTTGGCAGTTTGGGATCTTTTCCTGTGGGATTTTAACGGGGTTAGGTTGTGGCCTTCTCTCCCTGTGTCTAGTAAGGAGCTGGAGCTACATACTGATGCGGCAGGGGGTGTGGGCTTCGGGGCATATTTCGCAGGTGACTGGTGCGCTGAGCGGTGGCCAGAAGAATGGGTGCAGGCCGGCTGGACTGCTAACCTGTTGCTGTTAGAAATCTTCCCGATCATAGTCGCCCTTGAATTGTGGGCCCCCAGATTAGTAGGGAAACAGATAGTTTTCTGGTGTGACAATTTGGGTGTCGTGCAAGTAATCAACCGGCAGAAGGCCACCTCTCAGCCGGTCATCACACTTTTGAGGAGATTAGTATGGAGGTGTTTAGTCGATGACATTAGCTTCAGGGCGCAACATGTTCCTGGGGTGGATAATGCGCTGGCAGATTCATTATCTAGGGGGGAATGGGAGAAATTTCGAGCCTTGGCACCTCAGGCATCCCTGTCGGGTTCACCTTGTCCCACTTATATCTGGCAGATTGTCAAGCCGGAGTAGAGGGTCTGGCTGAATCATCATTGGCACCCGCTACCAGGGAGAAGTATCGGTCGGCTTGGCATGACTGGTGTGCGTTCCGGGACCAGGGGCGCGAGTCAGTGGCCTCAGGGCATCAGCTAATGCTAGCGTATATTTGGGCAGGTTTCAAGTCCGGTAAGTCCAAAGCGGCAGTGTCAGGGGCTTTGGCCGGGATATCCTTTTTTACCAGGCTTAGGAATGAGGTCGATTACACGAAAAGTTTTATTATAGCCAAAGCATTAAAGGGTTGGGCGAGGGAGCGCCCTGCGCTTCCGGATGGAAGACGGCCCATCGGTGAGGCTTTGTTGACGGAATTGCTGGGGGCTATTAAGGAAGTAGCACGTGATGCATTTGAGACAGCCTTATTTCGCGCAGCATTTGTCATGCTTTATTTTGGAGCGTTTAGAGTAAGTGAGGTAGTGGCCTCTTCTAAGTCTTGTCCTTTGTCAGGAATGTTGGCGCAGCATGTTATTATTTCCCCTTCCTCAGTATGTTGTAAAATCAGGAGATCAAAGTCTGACCAGTTAGGTAGAGGGCAGTGGGTTACATTGGCCCCAAAGGTGGGTTTCTTAGTTTGCCCTGTTGTTATTATGAACGAATTTGCTGTTATTCGTCCTGTGTCTGCAATTCCGTGGCTGGTGCATGGTGATGGTACCCCCCTCACCCGGTACCAGTTTACGGCAGTGTTTAAGCGTACATTGTCTAAGCTGGGCTTGGACGGATCCCAGTTCGGCACTCATTCATTCAGAATTGGTGCTGCCACGTCTGCAGCTTTGGCTGGGGCATCAGAACGGGCCATACAGGGTGTTGGCAGGTGGAAAACCAAGGTATATAAGCGTTATGTTCGTCCTGCTCTCCTTACCTAAATCTTCCTATCTTTTACATATCTATCTCCTGCGGTGGTGGCACAGGTCTTAGACTTGCTCGGGCCTTTGGAGGTCGGGCTCGAAGGGCTTTCTCCATTTTTTTTCCCACTGGGTTTTATGGTTTCACCTTCGTCTGTGCCTCCGCCCAAAACCTTTTTCCTTCTTTTGTCGGTGTGGGCGTGTTCTTGGGTGTTTGTGTCTGGTGTGCTGAGCATTTGTTAGCTCTTGTGCTTTCTGTGTTTTGTCAAGTTCAAATTTTCAACATCATAGGGGCTCTCTGAGTTCCGTTTCCTGGATGTATGAGCACGTATGGTTGCTGTTGACTAATGTTTGGTTTTCTCCACCCTACAGACCATCGGACCCCGCTGCGCATCTGGGTGCTGGGACACTCTTATATTCACTGGGCTCGATTGCACAGGGCAGCTAAGGATACTTCTCTGTTTAAGGGGGCAATGGTAGTGCAGTGGATAGGTCGTAGAGGTCTTAGATGGTCTGGTTTTCGGCATCTCCTGAGTAGTTATGTTGTCGTTCAAGGGGTACCTCAGGTCTTAGTTATTCATCTGGGTGGTAATGACATAGGAGGGTGCAAGTCGGTGGATTTGATTTTGCGTATCCAGGAGGACTTGGCTTGGGTGCAAGCATCTTGGCCTTCCCTTGTCATTTGCTGGTCGGATATTGTGCCAAGGATGGCTTGGCGTGCGTTTCCTGAAGGGCGTGTTGCTGATGGAGTACGGAGGAAAATTAATTCGGTGGTTTCACGGTTTTTACGTTCCATGGGTGGTTGGCGGATTGTACACCCGAGTATTCGTTATCAGAGCCCCTCGCTATATAGGGGGGACGGAGTTCATTT
The DNA here is from genome assembly GCF_038048845.1 of Mixophyes fleayi. Lineage (NCBI taxonomy): Eukaryota > Metazoa > Chordata > Amphibia > Anura > Limnodynastidae > Mixophyes > Mixophyes fleayi. The sequence goes on from NC_134404.1 coordinate 199,310,681, forward strand.
GAGCGATGAAGGCATGGTTATTTTTGTTCGGGATATCTATGTGTTTTTAGCATCAGAAGGTTTTTAGTATGGTGGCGGGCCGCGGATCCTAGGGATCCGGGCGTGGCCGGAAAAGCAGTACAGTCGACGGCCAGTGGTTTGGGCCCACATTACGGTATTGGGCATGGTGAACCCGCCTCCCTTCGAGTGAATCGGCTATTAGTCTCGGTTTCAGGCACCGCCCTTGTGGGCTGCCCTGTGGTTGCTTCCAGTATAGCCCAGAGGAGGGGCGGGTTCGGTAGATTCAGGACGTGGTGCCCTGTCCAGGTAGATATGTGCGCCCAGGGTTTGATTGGTTGGTCCCCCACTTGAACCCAGGGGTTTGGTTGTTCCCCAGTTTGTAGTCCTAAGGATATGCTAGGACAGTTGGGTTTTGCCTGGCACACGTCGGACTGACTGCTTATTTCACCTCCACCATGTTTATGAATAAATCATTTATTTGTGCCCTATTTCAGGTCTCGTGTCATTAATTCAGGTTATAAGTGCTAAGATGAAGGAGGTAAAGAGGTTAAGGTATCTGACATAAGACTTTTATAAGAACTGAGATCTGCATAGGACCGAAAGATAATAAAAGCTTTGCTGTATCTTTAACTGAGCTATTCTCTGGAGTGTTAACAGTTAATCTTTGGGTACGCCCATCTGGTGTCATAGGGGAGGGGTTTAGGACTATAAGTTGGATGGGCGGAGTTTGCTCAGTCCTTGGCAGTTTGGAAGTTGCCCACCCACCCTCCCTGGTTACGTTTGATGAGAAGAGGACGCGACTGGATGCTCTGTTGATGGATATCAGCGTTGGCAACAGCATACCTCTCGGTGAAGACGGATGGAGTTGTGGCCGGAAAAGCAGTACAGTCGACGGCCAGTGGTTTGGGCCCACATTACGGTATTGGGCATGGTGAACCCGCCTCCCTTCGAGTGAATCGGCTATTAGTCTCGGTTTCAGGCACCGCCCTTGTGGGCTGCCCTGTGGTTGCTTCCAGTATAGCCCAGAGGAGGGGCGGGTTCGGTAGATTCAGGACGTGGTGCCCCGTCCAGGTAGATATGTGCGCCCGGGGTTTGATTGGTTGGTCCCCCACTTGAACCCAGGGGTTTGGTTGTTCCCCAGTTTGTAGTCCTAAGGATATGCTAGGACAGTTGGGTTTTGCCTGGCACACGTCGGACTGACTGCTTATTTCACCTCCACCATGTTTATGAATAAATCATTTATTTGTGCCCTATTTCAGGTCTCGTGTCATTAATTCAGGTTATAAGTGCTAAGATGAAGGAGGTAAAGAGGTTAAGGTATCTGACATAAGACTTTTATTGCAACATTGGGTAGCAGCACAGAAGAAGTTTTGTAGTGGGAGCGAGTTGATGGTTACCAGAGGTGAGGCATAGGTCAGAAGTAGACCTAAGAGAGTGAGAAGGAAAGTATTTTGAGATGAGATTTGAGATGAAGTGGTGGTATTGTTAAGAGCTCCCTAGGTAAGGGTGAGTAATTTGACTTGGATTCTAAAGGTCACAGTGAGCTAGTGTAGGAACCAGCTTCTAATCAATATAGAGCACCTATGCTCTGATTGGTTAGAAGGTGGAAAGCTACTCTGGTTAGTAGTAGATGCAATGCATTTCAATGCTTGGGGTCTCACCAATACTAATCAATATAGTGCAGTGTTCCCAAACTAATGACTAATGTTCCCACACATGACTAATCAAAGCAAAGCCTCTTGCATTGGTTGGAAACTGACAGGCCACCCATTCTGTCAGTTGTATCAAAGTTTCGCAAGGAGAATGTTTCATCGATACACAGGGATTTTTTTCATTTATCCCTAATGGATTACAAGCTTCAAACAAGAAGAGGATCCACCCCAGGAATTAGGTGGGAAATGGAGTGAAGAACTACAGTGTGGTGAAGTTTTATTTTTAATAAAGTATTTTTTACAAGTGTATGTTACAGTATTTTGTACAGGTGATCTACAGGTCCCAGTGGCCCATGGATGCCAGGGTATGCTGGCACTTGAAGTTCTTTGTTAAAGTCTAAAAAAACATTAATCATAATGTATGATGTGAGATGCAATCGCAATGCACCTGGATTAGTGGTTGCATAAAACCACTTCATAACGATGTACTGTAATCGTGTTATGTATTGATTCCATTTTACTATTTGCACTATTCTCTGTCTGGGGCACAGCAGACGGGGAAATTCCACAAACAGATTGTCAGTTTCAAGTAGGGATGAGCGGACTCGGATTCTCGCAATCCGAGCCCACCCTAACATTGCGGATCCGAGGCCGATCCGAGCACTGTTCGGGAACTTCCAGGCGGCAAACGGAGCCAAACCGAGGCTATGACATCCAAGTCTCGCGTCGGATCTCGCCTTGCTGGCGCCATCTTCATTCTGGCTGTGATCACTCGTGAGGGAGGTTGTAGTTAGGGAGCTCCTGATCAGTTTAGTTGTTCTTTGTGCTTTGTCCAGTGCTCTGTCCTGCTGAGTCAAGTGGTGCTTTGTCCAGTGCTCTGTCCTGCTGAGTCCAGTGGTGCTGTGTCCTGTGCTCTGTCCTGCTGAGTCAAGTGGTGCTTTGTCCAGTGCTCTGTCCTGCTGAGTCCAGTGGTGCTGTGTCCTGTGCTCTGTCCTGCTGAGTCCAGTGGTGCTGCCTGTGTCCTGTGCTCTGTTCTGCTAAGGGCATAGTTATTTCAAATTTATTCCAAAATTATAAAACAATAAAAAAATAATTATAAAAAACTTATACAAAAATTTTTTAAAAAAAATTATACAAAAATAATTGAAAAAAATAAATAAAAAAATTAGTTTAAAAATACTAGGTACTGATATTTCAAAGTCAAACTACGTTCACTGTTGCTGCTGTATCAAAAAATAATAGATACTGCTATTTAAAAGTCAAACTACGTTCTCTGTTGCTGTTGTACCCAAAAATAATAGGTACTGCTATTTAAAAGTTAAACTACGTTGTCTGTTGCTGCTGTGTACCCAAAAATAATAGGTACTGCTATTTAAAAGTCAAACTACGTTCACTGTTGCTGCTGTACCAAAAAAAACTAGGTACTGCTATTTAAAAGTCAAACTACGTTCTCTGTTGCTGCTGTACCCAAAAATACTAGGTACTGCTATTTAAAAGTCAAACTACGTTCTCTGTTGCTGCTGTACCCAAAATTAATAGGTACTGCTATTTAAAAGTCAAACTACGTTCACTGTTGCTGCTGTATCAAAAAATAATAGATACTGCTATTTAAAAGTCAAACTACGTTCTCTGTTGCTGTTTTACCCAAAAATAATAGGTACTGCTATTTAAAAGTCAAACTACGTTGTCTGTTGCTGCTGTGTACCCAAAAATAATAGGTACTGCTATTTAAAAGTCAAACTACGTTCACTGTTGCTGCTGTACCAAAAAAAACTAGGTACTGCTATTTAAAAGTCAAACTACGTTCTCTGTTGCTGCTGTACCCAAAAATACTAGGTACTGCTATTTAAAAGTCAAACTACGTTCTCTGTTGCTGCTGTACCCAAAATTAATAGGTACTGTTATTTAAAAGTCAAACTACGTTCACTGTTGCTGCTGTACCAAAAAAAACTAGGTACTGCTATTTAAAAGTCAAACTACGTTCACTGTTGCTGCTGTACCAAAAAAAACTAGGTACTGCTATTTAAAAGTCAAACTACGTTTACTGTTGCTGCTGTATCAAAAAATAATAGATACTGCTATTTAAAAGTCAAACTACGTTCTCTGTTGCTGCTGTACCCAAAAATAATAGGTACTGCTATTTAAAAGTCAAACTACGTTCCCTGTTGCTGCTGTACCCAAAAATAATAGGTACTGCTATTTAAAAGTCAAACTACGTTCTCTGTTGCTGCTGTACCCAAAAATAATAGGTACTGCTATTTAAAAGTCAAACTACATTCACTGTTGCTGCTGTACCAAAAAAAAACTAGGTACTGCTATTTAAAAGTCAAACTACGTTCACTGTTGCTGCTGTACCAAAAAATACTAGGTACTGCTATTTAAAAGTCAAACTACGTTCACTGTTGCTGCTGTACCAAAAAATACTAGGTACTGCTATTTAAAAGTCAAACTACGTTCACTGTTGCTGCTGTACCCAAAAATAACAGCGGCCTTAACAGCTATGTTGGTGCTAGACGTGCATCCGGTGTCCGCCATCTGTGCAGTGGAATTCAGACCAGTTGGAGGAGGTAGGAGCAGACATCTGTGCAGTGGAATTCAGACCAATTGGAGGAGGTATTGTGGCCCCCGTACCAAATTGGGTACCGGGGCCACTCCACTACGCAGTCCAGATAGCTGCGTCTCAGATATTATACTACATTCAGTGTTGGGACCAAATCCAAAAATAATTAAAATGCACTGTCATGATCGAAAACAAGAGGTATTGACGCGCTCGAACTCCACCCTCTATATGCTGCAGAGGATGGAGGAGCAGCCATATGTGCAGTGGAATTTAGATCAGTTGAGGGAGGTATTGGGGCCCCGGTACCAAATTGGGTACCGGGGCCACTCCACTACGCAGTCCAGATAGATGCGTATCAGATATTAAAAAACGTTGACTGTTGCTGCTAAATCCAAAAATAATTAAAATGCACTGTCATGATCGAAAACAAGAGGTATTGACGCACTCGAACTACACCCTGTATATGCTGTAGAGGATGTAGGAAAAGCCGTATGTGCAGTGGAATTGAGACCATTTGGAGGAGGTATTGTGGCCCCGGTACCAAATTGGGTACCGGGCCCACTCCACTACGCAGTCCAGAAAGCTACCTCGGTGCAACGTTTTGGACTAAAAACAATATTGTGAGGTGTGAGGTGTTCAGAATAGACTGGAAATTAGTGGAAATGATTGTTATTGAATGTTATTGAGGTTAATAATAGCGTAGGAGTGAAAAGAAACCAAAAAACTGGATTTTAGCACTTTTTATGCTTTTTTAAAAATAAATCAGAACCCAAAACCTTTCATCAGGTGTTTTGGCAAAACAAATCAGAACCCAAAACCTCAAGCTAATCAGAACCCAAAACACAAAACACAAAACACTAAAAGTGGCCGGTGCACACCCCTTGTTTCAAGCCACATACTCATCCAGGAGGGTAAACTTTCAAACCAAGAAAGGCTCAATCCACCTATTAGGTGTCGTGATCTTGGAGGGTCCTGACCTATGAGAGACTGACTTGTTTCCCTGTAGCATGAGTTCTCCTGTGATGTAATTTATGATCCTTTTGTGTGTGTAAATGTCTTTTCCTTCACCAAAGCATTAGAGTATCCTGTGAGAAGCTCAGCTGGCTGGCACGTGCATGCTGCTTTGGTGAAGTTTTGTCTTGATCATATTATTTTCTCCTTTTTGTCTTTGCATCGGTTAATGTTTAATTATGTGTGCACTTTGCATTTAGTTGCAGTGTTAATATATTTTGTCATTGTGGGTACATTTTAATGTTTCCGCATGCACTGCTAATAAATTATTTTGTAAACTTTGAAACCACAGCAATTGTCACGGACAATCAATTTTTTACAAATCCAATATCTCAAACACCAGCATACCCAAACAGTTAAGTAATGCCAGGAGAATCTGGGAGAAGTTGTGCATTAGTTCATTTTCACAGGGAGACCTCATGCTGCGGGTCACTAGTCCAGCCTGTCATAGCCTAGTGCTGGTAGAGACTTTTTTGGGGGAATACACACTGTGGTCCGATTTTGGAACTGCCTGCTCAGGCTATGAGTGCTGTTTTTTTTAATTTTTTTGATAACTACATTTAAAACAAGTCTTCATAGAAACATGATGATGATAATGACTGGAGAATAAAAAGCCTGATTATACACCTAATAATGTATCGGCAAGCTTTATGCATATACACAAAATTAATCACAAAATATTAAGATCCATGCAACACAGCATATATTCATAATTGTATGTTTTGTGTGAACACAATTTGCGCCTGTATTTTTAGACACAAATGTGTCCAACTTAGCATCAGTCCCTTTATATGGTCGCTGAAGCTGCATAGTCTAGGGCTAATTTAAATGTTTTGTTGTAGAAAGAGGCATCCTGACAGAGTTATCATTGGAGCTTGCAATTGTTTTAATCATAATGAGAAGTGGATTGGGTAGAGAGTATTTTGGTATCGCTGGGTGCATGAGGATTTGGTTGGAGGTGAAGAGTATGAGATATTTTAGGATTAAGTTTGGTTGTAGAGAGAGTGTGGCAAGGCCAATTTAGAGAAAATAGAGAAGGAGCAGAAATGGGAGAAGACAAGGTCAAGGGTTTGTCCATCACAGTGGGTTGGAGTTTAAGGGGGAGATTTATTAAACCTTCTAAAAAGGAAAAGTGGAGGTGTTGCCCATAACAACCAATCAGATTCTAGCTATCTAATATCTTCATGAAAATTGAAGGTAACAAATTTTGACCTCTGCGCACTAACTCTATTTACTTATAAAGGAATTGGCGTGCAGCTGCAGTAGGAGATCCCACCCTCCTAAATACATATTATTTGGTAGACACTGCAGCGCTCAGCCAATCTCCAACACACCTCCCACAATAAGTCAACTCTCTTAAACTTGTATATTATCCCACATTTACATTGCCAAAGTCCACATATGGAATAGTCCTCAGTAGTCCTCAATAGTGTTCTGCTCTACTCTGTATCAATTCTTGCAGCCTTTCATATGTTCACTCCTCTCCGATATCACTCTCGTTCCATAAAATTCAAAGAAACACACTATAAGCTCTCAAGAAAAATAGATCAGAAACTGCAACATCCGTTACTTACATGTAAGTTTCTGTAGATCCCGTCACTGTAGAGACTCAGTCTCCGCAGGATATTATATCCAATGTCCACAATCCCTTAAACAATAACGTCCAGTGCTCTAAACAATGTGAGTCTGCAGACTTCCGATAATCTCCTTGTAATTCCCCCTCGTTCTATTCCACGGAGTAAAGAGGTGGAATTCAAACTATATTGTCAAATAGTCAGACTATTTGACAATTTGAAATCTGACATCTGTAACAGTTTTTTATTCATTTTAATAGACAGCGCGCAAACTGTCATTAGTTCTATGGAGTATAAGGTTAATTTATTTAAATACTGTCTGCTCGATGTGTGAGGCGGAAGGAGGGTGAATAGCGAGGAGATCACCTGCAGTGTATATAGCTGTTATCACAAGTGGACGGAATATAGTTTGAATTCCACCTCTTTACTCCGTGGAATAGAACGAGGGGGAATTACAAGGAGATTATCGGAAGTCTGCAGACTCACATTGTTTAGAGCACTGGACGTTATTGTTTAAGGGATTGTGGACATTGGATATAATATCCTGCGGAGACTGAGTCTCTACAGTGACGGGATCTTGGCACCGGATAAAATCGGATCTACAGAAACTTACATGTAAGTAACGTTTTTGTGGCAGCAGAGACAGTGGCCTTGTCAATGGAATTGTTGAAATCACCAAGTATGAGAGTAATTAGGTCAAAGGATAGGAAACAAATGAGTCAAGTTGTCAATGAATTGAGAAACTAAACCCGGGGCATTGTAAATGACACCAACATGTCAGATGAAAGAAAATATGGATAGTATGGACTTCAAAGGAATTGAAAGCGAGGGAGGGATCTGGGGCTACTACTTGGTAGGTGCAGTATGAAGAAATAATAATGCCTACTTCTTCCCTTTGTCTGTTTCAGGGTCTGTGAGTGTGACGAGAGAGTTCCAGGGAATACAGTGTTGGATGAGGTAGGTCAGATTTTTGAATTGGCTAGCAGGTTGAATTTTATATTAATAGATCATGGGTGGATGCAAGTTTGTTACCAACAGGTCTTGCTATCCAAAGAGCACAGGAAAAGGGGATGAAGTAGTGGAGAAATGTGTATTCTGTTGAAGGAATTAGAAGTACAAGGAGGCAGGCAGGGCCGTACTGGCCATCGGGCACTTCTGGCAAATGCCAGAAGGGCCGATGCCTAGTTGGGCCGATCCGGTGGGGCACCATGTCCGCCCGAGTAGCGCAGCTCAATGCGCGCTGCTCGGCGGAGGGAGTTTCAATGTGATGTGCGGCCATGTAATCTGAGGGGGGGCTGTGTTTTTTTTTCCACTGAGCGGGGCTGTGTTTGTTTGTTTCCACTGAGGGGGACTGTGGGCTGTGTTTCACTGACTGGAGGGGGGCTGTGTCTCTCTGGGGGGGCTGTGTGTCTCTGGGGGGGAGGGGGGCTGTGTGTCTGGATGGCAATTGTGTGTGTATCAGTACATTGTGTGGAGTCTGGACATTATTATAATTATTTAAGGTGAGGTGAAGGAACCTTTAATTTAATGCTGGTGTGGTTTAGGGCTATCAGTTGAATATGGGGCTGATTTTGGGGAGGAAGGCTATTTAATAAATGTGAATATGAATTATTTATTGTCGGGGATGGTTGTGAAAAATGGCTATATTTATTAAACTTCAATGCTATTTAATTTATTGCTGTTTGGAGGGAGGGAAATATGTTTTGAGTAAATGGGTATACTGTTAATTTAATTTTGGGGCTGGTTGGAGGGAAATAGGTCTACTTATTAAATGTGAATATTATTATTGTGGGGACTGGAGGGAGGCCTAATTATAAAACGTGAGTGTTATTGTTTTATCACCGGGGAGTTTTCTAAATCTCATGTATCCATTTTTTTTACAAAATAGGGCATCCAATATTCCAGGATCAAGACAAGAATGAACTGAGCTAAAGAAACTAGCTGCTACAAGTGGTGAAAGTATGAAGTATGAAGACAGGTAGGAGAGAGCAGGACAGTCTGCCAACTGTCCTGAATCTGGTGGGGCAGTCCTGAATTTTGGAGAATGTCTCCCTTAGTCAGGATCTGGTCCGACTGCAAGGACAGTTGGGAGATATGTCCCGCTTCACAACGTACTGCTTGTGAAGGCAGATCTGTGTGCTTCTAACAGTAGTGCCTGTGTATTTGTCATAAATGATAAATGTAATGTATTATTATAATGTATGTATCAATGCCCCATGTTGGCCCCACCCACAACACAATGAGGTCACGCCCTGTTCGGCGCCGTCGCTGTGCAGCGGCACATGTTCTCTTTCCTGCTGGAGTTAAGGTGGGCCTGTGTACCTTAAATGCCAGGGCTGATTTTTAGTCCCAGTCCGGCCCTGGAGGCAGGAACGTTTTGGAATGGAACAAGGAGTGTGAGCAGATAGTGGGGATCGGAAAGGGCCCACGGTTGGATGAGGTGTTGCCAATAGTCATGAGAAGGAGTAGGGGGAGAAAGACTATATGCAAGGATGGTTTTTTTATTGTGAGGTTTGTTTCTGCTGTAAGCTGGTAAGCAGGGCCGGTGCAAAATTGCTCGGCACCCTAGGCAAAGCTTAGGCTTACCGCCCCTCCTCCAGCAAAAAATCTCACTTCCCAGAACACATTTGACATTTCTAATATAAAAATAATAACTCTTACTTCCTCCTTTCTGACTGGTGAGTAGGCAAGGCTGCAGTCCAGATGTATTGATGTCTGATGCAGAATGCTGTCCAGGCTTTACTGCTGCCCAGGGGCAAACGCAGGATATCTAGAGAATTGGCTCCAAATGTTAGATTTCAGAATAAAACAAAAAAAGCTTGACATCACTCACCTCTTACACACTGACATTTCCTCAACTGCTCAACAATTTCTTTCACACATGCCCATCTGCACACTAGCTATTCTCACATGCCACCCCTTCCCTATCAGAGTTTGTTACATATGCTAGCCGCATAACACCAGCTTTACTTATATGCCCCCCTGCTCACCAGCTTATCTCTCACATATACCGCTGCCCTAAGCGACCTACCCAGCTCTTTGCCCACCACCTTTTCTTTAAAATGCTCCTCCTGCCCCCAACATCCACCTGCTTTTCCCAAACATGCTCTCCTGCCAAACTGCTTTCTTCTCACATGCCCCCTTGCCAACCTGATTTTTTTTTCTCACAAACCCTCTTGTCCACAAACTTTTAACAAATAAACAGCTTAATGCTTAATGGTTGAGCAACCATTTATTTTTTTAGTATTTGCCCACTACTTAGCTCTCCTATGTTGCTGTCTATTAATGTATTATGTAGATGTAATATTAAATATACTAACATATGCAAATGTATAGTGAAAGGTAATGTAAATTAAATAGATGATCTAGACCATTCTATATTTATTTGCATTTGTTAGTGTATTATGTAGAAGTAAAATGAATTATACATATAAAAAGCAACAGAGGAGAGACAAATAGAGGGCAAATACTAAAAAACATAAATGGTTCCTCAGCTCTCCTAAAAAAAGCCCTGGCATGTTGAGATACAAGGGTGCTTAATTATGCATCAATGCAACTTGCAGCAATGCATAAGGTTTGTCACCAGACTATTTTAATACATAGACCCCATAGTCTCCCATAGGGGATTTCTGAGTGTGATCTCCCCACCTCCCCCTTTTCCACCACCATTTGCTCCAGCCATATCTCCCCCAGTTTTTCTATCCTCCTCCCCCTTTTTTTGTAGTATCCCCTTCTCCCCCCTGTTATCTGTAGCTTACCCATCTCCCCCCCATTCTCTGTAGCATCTCCTTCCCCCCATGTTATCTGCTGCATCCCCACCCCCCGTTATTTTTTGCATTCCCTTCTCCCTCCCTGTTATTGTAGCATCCCCTTCTCACCCCCCTCCGTTATCCGTAGCATCCCCTTCTCTTCCCCCCATTATCTGTAGCATCCCCACCTCTCTACCCCTGTGTTATCTGTAGCATCACCTTCTCTCCCCCCTTCATTATCTGTAGCATCCCTTTCTCTCCCCCTCTCTGTTATCTGTAGCATCCCCTTCTCCCCCGTTATCTGTACCATCCCTTCCCCCCTGTTATCTATAGCATTCCCCCCATTTTCTATAGCATCCCCTCCTCTCCTCCCCTCCCCCATTCTCTGTAGCATACATTCACTATCCCCCACTTTCTGTAGCATTCCCCCCCCCCCGTTTTCTATAGCATCCTGTACTCTCCACTCCCGTTCTCTGTAGCATACTTTCACTATTCCCCACTTTCTGTAGCTTTCCTATTTTCTGTACTCACCTTCCTTCTTTCTCTTCTCTTCTTGATTCCTGCTTCTGTCTTCTCCGTCGGCTCCTCTACACTGGCAGTGTTGTGACGTCACGACGCTGCTAGGAGCCGGGTGCCAAGTAATTTTGAATATGCGATGCTGCATTGTAGCAGCACCGCATATTCTTCAGGAACTGATCGCCCTGGACGATCGCACCGACCGCATTAATTTAACTAATAATGTCTCATTCCTTGGCTACAGTGCCACCCCCTAGAGGCTGGCGCCCTAGGCAGCTGCCTAATGTTGCCTAATGGTGGCGCTGGCCCTGCTGGTAAGTTTAGAAGGTGTAGAAAACTGGACTGTATAGTATGTCTAATTTTCAAATTAGTTTGAAAATAACTTTGATAAAATCGGTTAAAAAAACTGAATAAATAAAGGTATAAATTTGCTTAAGTTGTACTACTTAGAAAAACATTTTTCGTTCATTACATTTTTATTTTTAAACTGTTAAAGTTTTTCTTCTTGAAATTTATACCAGTCTTTTGTTTGTAAGAAAACAGGCAGATATTTGGCATCTTTAAAGGGCACTGAATGATTACATTTACAATTAATCATGTGGTTTCACTTGCATATGTTTACAAGGAATACACAGTAGTTCATTAATTCAAGGTAAGAATACATCTCAGAGTTGTTATGTTAGAACTCCTGGAATATTATTGGTGTCACAATGATCTATTGGATCTGATAGTTTGCAAGATAAGGTGACTCCTAAATTGCAGGATAGTGGCATTTGATAACATTTTTGTAGTGTGCTACTTTGTATTTATAAATACCTGTTTCCCTTAAAGTGGAACTTATCTCAAAATCAGAACAAAATAGTTTTGATTGTTCTACTTTTATCTTTGTCGGATTTTTATCTGTCCAACTACAACAGTCACCAATAATATAAAAGCATCTCCATTACCATAGAAACTAAAATCATTTGTGACACATGCAGTACTACTGTACAATAATACAATAATTAGTATGTCAAAACTGCAATATGATTATAGGTTTGCACCAGTGAGGTCACTCTTATGTGTAGTTATTGAAGATGTAATCAGTCTTTAAATGCAAACAACCTTGTTTGCCCATGTATTTGATATATATAAAGAGAGAGAGTGGGCACTACTTAATTGAAATCAATTAAATGTTCTTCACATTTTTGGCTAATTCACAAGTGTAGACTGATCTGACTTTGTTTTCCTATATCTTATAAATTAAATCCTAGCATAAAGATGTATATGCTAGTACATTGCACACATATCTTATTCATGAAAGAAAAATCAATGTATCCTCTGTTTGCCTAAGGGGCTAGTTACAGGGGGCTGTCCCCAGCGCCTACTCTGTAGAACCCTAGTGTAAATCATTCTTCTGTAACACAGTCTCTCTCCCATCTCAGGGTCCAGTGGGTTGAATCAGCAGACATTTGTCCCTACATGCAGGTCTAACAACAGTGAAACATATGTAGTGCATTGGCAGCAAGTATATCAGTGTACAGTTATACATGATACAATAAATTGGGTCCAGGCCTTATGCTTCAAAAATAACAAATTATTTTTTATTGAAACACATTATTTCACCTATCTGCTCTCATAACATATTCCTTAAATATAACAAGTTATTTTTAGTCCACTGTAGAATCACTTTTTATATTAAAATAGGTGGTATCATTACAACACATGGCAATTGCAACCTTCTTGACATCTCAAGGTTATAGAGTTGATAATCTCTTGGGCGATTGGCATGTCTTTTGTCCCTACTCTTTGCCCCTTCTACATTGTGGCTTCCACACTCAAGGAACAAAGGCTCAAAGCCTATGACTCTCTTTTGCTGCAATCTCAACTCCTGGGCTATAATCACTTTATATTTCCCTTTACTGAAGCCTTGTCTTGGAACTCTAGGCATACTCTAATCAAGGTGCTATCAAGCTTCACTGATTCAAGTTGGCTTACCCACTCACATGGCTCAATACTCCATATTCTACAGTAAGCTGCCTCTCAGCTTAAGTACTGTGGTGTAATGTTAGAACACAGAGAAAATCATTCACATTAGTTGCTGCTGGACCATACAGTACACATTAAGAAGCCCAGCCAATAAGAGGAAAAGCTATCATGTGCTACATCTATGTGGCCAAATAGAGGAAGAGTAGACATAAAGGCGAGAGCCATATATGTTTACAACAAGCTTTTCACGATCCGCCTGGCAGCTCCTACCTTTTGGACTTTATTATTTGTATTTGTTCTTTTTATGTGTTTGCAGCAGTACCTCTGATGTCCAGAGGTGCTGCTATTGTGCATTTCTTGTGCTTTAGGAGTTAAACTTTCTGTTCACTAATTATCCCATGCACCTGGGTGTGGTCTCATTTTCCTTATTTATACCTGTCACTCCCAGCACACATTGCTGGTTATTGATGTCATATCCTGTTGTTGCACCCTGTGGATTCTTCCCCCTGCCTTGCTCCTCTGGTTACATGCTGCATGGAATCTGTTCATACCTCCTGCTTCCCTGCATTAGCTGTGTACCTGCTGGTTTCTGAACATTCATATTACTTCCTGCATCAGCTTGCACCTGGTATCTCCTACTACTCTTGATTACCTGTTATTTATACTTTTCTGCAAATAAAAAGAGTGTTTTCACCATATTCGTGGCTCCTAGATGTACTCCTGTATGTAACCGTGACAAAGCTGCTGTGCAAGCTGTGTAAACTCAATGAAAGCTCAGATTACAGAGTTCAGAGGAAGCGATACACAGTGAGAGAGATGGGCCACCAAACAAAAATGGGGTTATGTACTGCAGCAATTAGCTGCACAACCTTTACTTTCAAGATATAAATAAGAGAATGGGAAGCAATTAAGAAGCAATTAATAATAAAAAGTGCCTTTTCCTGGCAGACATCACTTGAGTCACTGGCCTTACTGGTGAGATCAATTACCAATCCACCTCTGTGTGCAAAGCATTAAATATGAGACCAGCATAGAGATATTAACATCCCACTTTCTTGATCACTTTGCCACCTGGCTCCCTCACTTTCTCTCCTCTGACCTTCCCTCCCTCATCTTGGGGGACTTTAATATCCTTATAGACAATCCCTCAGACCCTGCTGCCTCCAAACTTCTCTCCCTCACCTCCTCTCTTGGTCTCTCTCAATGAACCTCATCTCCCTTCCACCGCAGTGGCCACTCCCTAGATCTGTTTTTTTCACACCTCGGTACTGTCTCTGACCTCATTAATTCACCTTTTCCTCTCTCGGACCACCATCTCCTCTCTTTTGGCATCTCTCCACCCCTCTCATTGTCACTGTACCCCAAGGTTACTCTCACCAGGCGTAATCTTGACACAGTTGATCCTACCAGTTTCCCCTTCTCCCTGGGCTCGCTTCTCTCCCCCATCAACACTCTTTCTTGTCTCCTTTTACAATTGCACTCTTACCGCTGCACTTGACTCTGTCGCCACGGCTGTCACCGTCAAGCTACGTCTGTCCCCGCCACAACCGTGGCACACTAAACTTACCCGCTATCTTCAAAAATGCTCCCGCAGTGCAGAACGGCTCTGGAGAAAGTCACACACTCATGCTGACTTCCTCAACTTCAAGTTCATACTTGCCTCTTACAGTTCAGCCCTATCACTGTCTCCCCCCTCCATGCTCAATCTGTCCCCTTCTCACCCTCCTCTGCTGCTGCTTTCTCCTTTCTCCCCTCCCCTCCTGCTAGCTCACCCTCCTTCTCTTCCTTCACTCAGGTATCTGCAGATGAAGTCCATACCCTTCTCTCTTCCTCTTCCCCCTCCACTTGCACACAGGATCCAATCCCCTCCCACCTCCTCCGCTCTCTCTCTCTTGAAGCCTGCTTCCACCTTGCACACCTCCTCAACCTATCCCTCTCCTCTAGAATCTTCCCCTCCTCTTTTAAACATGCTCTTGTCTCCCCCATATTCAAGAAACCGTCCCTTGATCTCGCCTTTCTCTCTTATTACCGCCCTATTTCGCTTCTTCCTTTTGCCTCCAAACTCCTCTATGACCGTCTCACCTCCTTTCTCTCCTCTCACTCACTCCTTGACCCACTCCAATCTGGTTTTTGCCCCCTCCACTCCACTGAAACTGCCCTCACTAAGGTCACTAATGACTTTCTCCACGCTAAATCCAATAGACACTACTCCCTTTTTATTTTTCTTGACCTCTCTGCTGCCTTCGATACCGTTGACCATGCACTCCGTTTGCAAACTCTCAAATCTATAGGCCTATGTAACACTGTCCTCTCCTGGTTTTCCTCCTACCTTTCCAACTGCTCCTTCTCAGTCTTTACTCATGATTCTACAGCACCTCCACTTCCCCTACCCGTTGGAGTTTCTCAAGGCTCCGTTCTTGGCCCCCTGCTTTTCTCCCTCTACACCTCCTCCTTTGGTGTCCTCATCCGCTCCTTTGGCCTCCAGTACCACCTCTATGCTGATGATACCCAAATTTATCTTTCATCCCCTGACCTGTCCCCTTCCATTCTGTCTCGTGTCTCCTCCTTTCTCTCGGCCATCTCATCTTGGATGTCCCAACGCTTCCTTTAACTCAATATTTCCAAGACCGAGTTTATAGACTTCCCCCCTTACAGCACTCTCCCACCTCCCCCCTCTATATTTCTGTTAATAACACTACCCTCATTTCTATCCCCCAAGTCCGATGCCTTTGGGTCACCCTTGATTCCTCCCTCTCCTTCAAGCCTCACATTCTGTCCCTCTCAAAATCCTGCTATTTCCACCTTCGGAATATATCTAAGATACATCCCTTTCTCCCCACAGAAGCTACGAAAACCCTTGTTCACTTGCTTTTTATCTCTCGCCTTGACTACTGTAACCTACTTCTCTCTGGCCTACCTGATTCTCGCCTTGACCCTCTAAGTCTATCCTCAATGTTGCTGCCTGCCTCATTTTTCTCTCCCGCCGCTCTGTTTCTGCAGTTTCCCTCCAACAGTCACTACATTGGCTCCCCATACCCTACAGAATTAAATCTAAACTCACACTCACCTTTGAAGCTCTTAATCAATCTTCTCCTCCCTACATCTCCAATCTCATCTCTACCTACACTCCTACCCGCCACCTCTGCTCTGCCTGTGACCGCCGCCTTACTACTTCACTGATCACCTGATCACCTCCTCTCACTCTCATCTTCAGGACTTTGCCCGGGCTGCTCCCCTGCTGTGGAACGATCTTCCACGGTCCATCAGGTTAGCATCCACTCTCAAATGCTTCAAGCGTGCCCTTAAGACTCATTTCTTTATTCAAGTCTATCAGTCCTCCTCCTAACTTCCTTGTCCTGGCTCTCTCCCCCAGTTATTACCACCCTATTTCTGTCTCCCCCTTCCCTTTAGGATGTAAGCTCTCATGAGCAGGGCCCTCTTTCCTTGTGTGCTCCTTCTACTATTCCATCACCCTCTCTACCTCTTGGCCTGCTTCACTAGCCTTGTTTTCCTTGTTTTCTTAAGCTTCGGCCTTCTTCTCGCTGATTTCTACCATCCCTTTCACTATCTGTCCCAGAAATAATCTGATTTGCTTTATCCTGTCACCTGTGTTTGTATATATTTTTGTATCATGTTGTGTCTTGGTTCTCTGTTTTCTGTATATGTAATGTACGGCGCTGCAGACCCTTTGTGGCGCCTTATAAGTCAAAGATAATAATGATAATAATAATTCCCAACAACCTACTACATTTATCCCCTGTTATTTGGGACCCAAACCTCTTATGGCAGACGTTCAGCTCTCCCAGACACACCTGGAAAGAAAATCTGCATTTAAATTGCAGGATCCTGACAAAAGATCTACATCAAAATAGAGGGGCTGTAGGGGAAACAAAAAAATACTCATTTTCGTAGCTCACAGGGTATCACCACTTAATGAAACACCATCCCTGTTTGATGACACATATCATCCTGTGAAATAAACAAGGGTAATTAGAGCAATTCAAGAAAAATGTTTCAAGGCTGGTGTGCGAACATGCGTAAATTGCTCTAGAACAACTTATTTACCAGTTGTTCTTTAGTTACAGTCAGGGGCCTTAGCTATAGTTCGAACAGTCGGCTGCCTAATTTTCAGGGTCAGTCGGTAAGGGTAAATTCTTCTGACTAAATCTTTTAATGATTGGCCTCATGGTTGAACCCCAGCCTTTTCACACAAGAAAGGAGTCATTCATGTTGCTCATGGATCAGGGAGCCAATGTTATGCTGCATTAACATGTTCAAAGATGGCAAGGAGTGTGTCGGAATTATTTGCTTCTTTCATGTTAGTAAGCAATGATATTAATGTTGCTGAGGGTTGTGTAGCAATTGTGTTTTCAATTGCTGCATCTCTTTCCTTTGTTCAGTCTCTCTTTCTATAGCAGTGTCAATATATTTTGGGTATGCTGCCAGAATCATCAGCATGGATACAACAGGACATAAACATGCATATGTCTAGTTTGCTTTATTTCCATCATAAGTATGTATATGTTTTCACATAGGAGTTTAGACAAGAACAAAAGTGTTACAGCAGAATAACACAGATAAACATGCCTTCCTGTGTCTGGGGAAGAGAGAAGGCTATACTTAAGAAGGCTATACTTAAGAAGTGTAAACAAAAACAGACATAGGTCCTCTGCACTCACCATGTACAGACTGCGGTGCAAGAGGGGGTTGCCCACATTGTATAGACAAGAAAACAGGGATACTCTACACTCTCCAAACACATAATTAATGCTATATCAAGTACTGTTCTATATTAAAAACAGGGAATGTTAGTTCTACATACTGTAATATATGTTTAAGCTGACCAACTGACGCCAAAGTCTTCCCATTCTGGTCAGTCCTAACATGATCAAATGCTATGCTATTTTATCTGGGCTTAAGGCTTACCTGCACACAGCTTTTAAAGGCAAGTCTTTCCCTAGCACTAGCAGCCATGGGAGATTTGGGACTCACCTGACACAAGTTGGAATTAATTAATGTAAAGAATGGGGTGCAAGAGTCATGGGACTTACATTGTATAAACAAAAACAGACATAGGTCCTCTGCACTCACCATGTACAGACTGGGGTGCAAGAGGGGTTGCCCACATTGTATAGACAAGAAAACAGGGATACTCTGCACTCTCCAAACACATAATTAATGCTATATCAAGTACTGTTCTATATTAAAAACAGGGAATGTTAGTTCCACATATTGCAATATATGTTTAAGCTGACTAACTGACGCCAAAGTCTTCCCATTCTGGTGTCACTCACCAGACTGTGAGTGCTTCTTCCCGTATGTTTAGGAACCGTGGCCGTCCACCATCCTGAGGGTCTGCGCATGCGCAGCCCTTTCAAAACCTTCAGTACCTGTTCCTTTAACTTAATTGGCTGATCAGGCAACACTCCCTATTTAAAGCACCTGCTGTCCTCTCCTCGTTGCCTGATCTTGGAGTCTCATTCCCCATGAGCCTCTGAAGGTGTTCCTGTGTTTCCTCGTGTATGCAGCGCTGCTGATTCCTGTGGTTTCCAGACCACTTCAACTCTCCTGTGTTTCATCGTGACTGTTAGCTGATTCCTATCCGCTGCCTCCGTGCACTACAGTCTTCAGACCACTTCAACTCTGCTGTGTTTCATCGTGACTGTTAGCTGATTCCTATCCGCTGCCTCCGTGCACTACAGTCTTCAAACCACTTCAACCCTGCTGTGTTTCATCGTGACTGTTAGCTGATTCCTATCCGCTGCCTCCGTGCACTACAGTCCTCAGACCACTTCAACTCTCCTGTGTTTCATCGTGACTGTTTGGCTGATTCCTATCTGCTGCCTCCGTGCGCTACAGTCTTCAGCTCATCTCTACTCTCCCGTGTTTCCTCGAGACTGCTACAGCTGATTCCTATCCGCTGCTCTCCGTGCTCAACAGTTCCAGCTCAGCTCTACTCTCCCGTGTTTCATCGTGGCTGCACCTGCTGGTTGCTATCCGCTACCTCCGTGTACCTGCAGAGTCCTGCTGGCTGCTACTCCTCAGTTCTACTCGTGTCTGCAGCAGCTGATCCGCTCTCCGTGCTTCTCAGTGTTCCTGCTGGTCTCTACTTGCCAGTCTGCATCGGATCTGCGCCTCACTGCTTTCATTTCGTCTAGACCATCGCTACTCTTCAGGGTCCTCCAGGAGTCCAGTTCTACATACTACTGCTTCCTGAGTATTTGTTCCCCTGCTGGTCTACCTACCTGTGCGCTGCACCTACTTGATTACCGCTTCACCCTCCAGGGACTTCGCATCCTGCCGGCCTTCAGCCGTTCAGGTATCTCTGCACTCCTGTCTGACAGCCTGCTCCTGAACCACGGTATGCATACTTCTCATTGACTGTGCTGGGGTATTGCATATCTTGCTGGACTGAGTTGTTCTCCTCTGGAGCTTACTATCCGCTGAGACTTTTGCCATCATTGACTGTGTTATCTTTTGCCCGGATAGTTTCTATGACTTTGTATTATTGCAGTGCTGTTCAGTCATTACTATATTGTGCATGTCATTGTGGATCAAGTTCAAGGTGCCCGTGTATCCTCTGGATTGCAGTCTCTCCCCGTGCTCCTCCTCACATATATATTCAGTGGTACAACTTGCTAGAGGCAGACCACTGATTCCTGTTTCCAGTGTCACCTGTTCCAGTGTCCTCTCACATAGCAGTGGTACAACTTGCTAACGCGGACCACTGACTTCCCGGATACCTTTACCTGGATCCCATTCCTTCACCCAGACAGCGGTACAACTTGCTAAACGCAGACCGCTGACTCTCATCACCTCCTCGTTTCTGTTGGACATTCCTCCTCACTATAGCAGTGGTACAACTTGCTACCGCAGACCACTGACTACCCTCACGTGTCCTTTGTCCATTCAGTTCCTCGTGTATTACTACATATATATTACCAGTGCTGCTAGTCATAGACTTTCCCGAGCATCTCTATCATCAGCTGTCTCCTGTTCCGTGATCACCCCGCTACCAGAGTACCATATTACCACCTATACTGCTCTGGTAAGCTTATAACCTGGTGATCCCTGGGTAAAGACTCCTAGTGCCCGTGACATCTGGTCAGTCCTAACATGATCAAATGCTATGCTATTTTATCTGGGCTTAAGGCTTACCTGCACACAGCTTTTAAAGGCAAGTCTTTCCCTAGCACTAGCAGCCATGGGAGACCTGGGACTCACCTGACACAAGTTGGAATTAATTAATGTAAAGAATGGGGTGCAAGAGTCATGGGACTTACATTGTATAAACAAAAACAGACATAGGTCCTCTACACTCACCATGTACAGACTGGGGTGCAAGAGGGGGTTGCCCACATTGTATAGACAAGAAAACAGGGATACTCTGCACTCTCCAAACACATAATTAATGCTATATCAAGTACTGTTCTATATTAAAAACAGGGAATGTTAGTTCCACATATTGCAATATATGTATAAGCTGACCAACTGACGCCAAAGTCTTCCCATTCTGGTCAGTCCTAATATGATCAAATGCACCCCATTCTTTACATTAATTAATTCCAACTTGTGTCAGGTGAGTCCCAGGTCTCCCATGGCTGCTAGTGCTAGGGAAAGACTTGCCTTTAAAAGCTGTGTGCAGGTAAGCCTTAAGCCCAGATAAAATAGCATAGCATTTGATCATGTTAGGACTGACCAGAATGGGAAGACTTTGGCGTCAGTTGGTCAGCTTAAACATATATTACAGTATGTGGAACTAACATTCCCTGTTTTTAATATAGAACAGTACTTGATATAGCATTAATTATGTGTTTGGAGAGTGCAGAGTATCCCTGTTTTCTTGTCTATACTTAAGAAGTGTAGCCTCAATGTAACTTTGTTGTTCTGTGGTGACAGTCCCAGCATTCAGATTTTGTGAATTACTTATTCCCAACAGGTGATGTGCAGGACATAAGTCTTTCAATCTGAACTTTTCTCCCAACAGACTTTTTACACTGTCTATGTGATTTCTCTGCAAGCAATATTATGTCTATGGATTTTATTAGTTTCTCATTTACAATGTCCAAAAGCCTTCTATGATTAACATTTGCTGATGCGTCTGCCGGCCGACTTATAAATAACAGCTATAATTAACAATTGGACTTCAGTGAATACCGCACAAGCGCAGACCTTTTCTGTACTCCTCGGACACCACAGCAGCCTGCGAAGCTGCCCACCAAACTTAGGGGAGGTAAGAACTGTTCTGGAAACCAAAGGAAAGAAAACATTGAGAACCCAGGAGACTGTAAATTAACCATGTAAGTTATTATAGTATTATACTTACGATACTTACCATGAATGTATTCTGGATTACATCTCCCCCATTGGGCTGAGGAATTACCTTTTTGAAATTTGATAGACTGACTTTTTCCGGCATTATTATATATAACCTCTAAGATTCACATCACCAGCACTAGGATTAGTTTTCAGCTTCTTTAAAACTTTTGGGTCTGAGGGGGATATTCAATTGTTAGCGAGTTTGGAAGTTCGAGCGTGCAAAGTCATTTTTTTGCTATTTTACCTTATTTTCGAGCGCGAAAACTTCTCACGCAATTCTAATCTTTTTTCTTTTTTTTACCGAAACGGTGTTATCGCGCTCCAAGCGTTTGTCAATGTTAAAGTATAGGCTGGCTGCGAACCCTTAGCGGAAAAAGCTATTCAATTGTTTTTTAACGCCGAGTGTGAAAAAGGCAAATATGCTGTTTTATCTCGCACCTCCATGGTCTGCTCAAAGAAATTGTTTTTTTATTAAGTTAAGAAAAATATACATTAAACTGAGAAAATAGGTGTAAAAGTTCATAAAAGTAACCTAAAAAAAGAAAAGTACTAAAAAAAAGTGTATAATAATTAATCATTTTTGGAAATTTCCCCCTTTAGAAAAAACCATAGTGGTGCATGTATTTAAATTTTTTTATATTATTTTTTTGTTTTTAAGGGGGGGGTGGTTGTGCCAAAAAGTATCATGATTTTTTTTTTTTTTTAAAAGCAAAATCGTTTGCTCCCCACTCTATTTAGTCTTTGCCCTAGTGCTGGCAGGCTATTGATGTGTGAAAAATTTGACGTAGGGTTCCCCCTAATTTAATTGAACCAGCACTAGGCAAACCAGCCAGGGTGATAGGCACTATAGCAGGGGTGGGGAAACGCAGTTTTGGTCCCACGGCCATAATGACTAAACACCCACAGACTGTTCAGCGCTGGCCTGGATTCCCTAGGGATTGTGGTCTGCTGAAAAATGTAAGCGGGCCACCCCCCTAGGGACACCCAGGCCAGTGCCGATAGCACTAGGGCTCTTCCTACTACCCCTGGGCTATGGGTAGAAGGGTAATAAATGGGGATTTTGGATAAAAAGAAAAAAAAATTGATTTGTGGAACTACATGTCCCAGCCAGCCATGTTGTTCTAAATAGTGTGGGCATGCTGCTACTTGTCTAACTACAAGCACCAGCGTACCCACAAGTGCCAACATGCTCTTACACCCACGGCTGGCTGTGATCTGTAGTTCCACAAAGCAAAAGGGTAAATAAAAGCACAACACCCTCATTCCAACCACAAATTTTTATTAAAAATAATAAAACCCCAAGAAATACAGTAAACACCCTCATGTACACCATAGATTTTAATTAAAAAAAACCCAAAAAACTCACCATGGACGAAATCCTCAGTTTTATGATGCTTTACTTACACACACTCATTTACGCAAAGTCCCAACAAATATTTTTACCTTCGAAGAAAGGTCCGGCTTGCCCACTGTCCCACAAATATTTGTACCTTACAAATGTCCATGCTTGGCCAGTGTTCAACAAGTGTTTGTAAATTTCAAAAAATGTACCTCCTTGTAAAATCTTTAATTCTGCTGTACAGGGGGGGCATTGTTGCTTGCAGTGCTGGGGCCCTTCTTCATTGCAGTGTGGGGGCCCATTCTCTTGTGCAGTGCTGGGGCCCTTCTTCATTGCAGTGTAGGGGCCCAATCTCCTTTGCAGTGCTGGGGCCATTCTTGATTGCATTAATTTACTTTTATTTTTTTATAGTAAAATGAGTGCCTTAACCACTCCTCATTTCAAACTCGCTAGGATCAATAATCGAGCGCGAGGGGGTGAATGCAAAAAAACAATTGAATTGAGGGGTTTCTTTTTTTAAACGCACGCTAACTTTTAACGCATCTTGCTAACAATTGAATACCCCCCTTAGAATTATACAACCATACTATATATGACTTTAGCTTATAAACAAAGCAGCCTTATGGCTATTTACATATGATATTTTCAAATGTATTACTGATACCACTCTGTGCACTTGATATTGCTTAGTTTGTATAGCATTATTCTAGCCAGAATTAAACACCCTTTTTTTTGTGTTTATCTATTGCATAGAATAGAAATTGCTGTATATACACAGTATCCTATCGCTATGAATTGAGAAATTTTCACACCTGCATGATCACTATGATATAATATAGCGCCTAGGAAATTTACCATTTTCTCCAGTTTGACCTTGGTAGGGATACAGGGGTCACCTACAAACAACTTCTTTTGGCCGCTTATTTACATTTAACCACAAACCTCAGGGGAGCGCAGATGCTCACCTCTCTCTATACATTCCAAAAGCCGGTAGCCTTTTCTCTAAAGTCAATATCCAAGCAAATACAGTCTTGTGATTTAAAGTCTAATTCATGCCTTCTTTCTTTAGGGATTTCTACATATGCTTTGCATCCAGACACTCTATGATAACTGATATTAGGCTTTCTTACAGACACTTCAATTGGTGTCTTACCCTTACTGCAGCAGTGGGTGCATAGTGTTTTAAATATACTTCTGTTTGCACTGCTTCAGCCCAAAATTAATTTTCTAGCTCAGCGTCCCTTAACATCGTACATGCTCTTTCAACTATCGTACGATTTGCACAGGCAGGTACGACATAGTCAACTGATGTTGAACACCATGAGTCTCCACCAAAGTTTTGTATTCCTTTTATGCTGTCTATAACTTCACTTTTCGCTTTAAGAAAAGATACTTGAGTCATCCTTGTATAGTCATCAACTGATGTCATAAACTAACTGTAACCACTAATTGATTCAGTCTCCATTTGACCACATACATCCGTATGCGCCAATGTTAATGTCGAATCAGCTCTTGTCGCTGACTTTGGAAAGGCATGCTTGGTTTGTTGACCCTTTATGCAACTCACACATATCTGTTGCAGGATAATTTACAGCCATTCCTGTTAACATTCCAGTTAGACGTTTCTGCACATTTTTGTACCCAAACGCTTGTGCCACAGTTCCGTAGTCTACTTGAATCAGAAATAGTCATCGCTTAACGCTCCTCAGTATCTGAGATATGCAGTCTGAGACAATGAATAACTGTCAACATTAAAGTCCCTTTTATATTTTGCACAATCACTGGCCTTCTGAGAAATCTACTTTATAACCTTTGTTTTCTACAACCATTATGGCAATCAGATAATTTCCTAAATCTGGTACAAATAACACTTCATCAATGTTTGCAATCACAGCTTTACCTTTTATTTTCAAGCGGACTGTAATTGTTCTCACTTCTGTTACGGTTATGATCTTGTCTCTGATTCCTCTTACTGTGATGCAACCACATTCACTCAACAAAGTAAACAAGGGCTTATTACAACTGAAGTGTCTGGTGCCTCCTGAATGCATGTACCAACAGTCAATTCTGTGATTCGGTGTAAGTTAAATAATAGGATGAAGTAGGCTAAATTGATTAATATTGTTATACCGTGCGATTGCAATTAGTACGTCACATGTGATGACGCAATCGCAGGGTTTAATAACACACACATTTACATTCACACTTACACTTGCAAATGGTACACATTTCTTAAGGTTCAAATGCAAATTTATTTATTAGTAAAATAATTAGAAATTATTTATACATAGATAATACTACATTAAGAGTAATTATGTTTCAGGTCCACAGAAATGTGTGGAGTTTGGTCTTACATTAATCTATATTGTACTAACTGAAATCCGGTGTCAATAGGGAAGCGATCGTATATTGCGATTGCCAGCTATGAATCGTATGAGATTAATACTCAAAAGTACTTTTTTTATGGGTCAGTTTAAACTGGTTATTCAGCGGAAAGACAGATAGGCCACAGTTGGAGTAAGTTGCCCAGTCCTTTGAGAAGAGATCAAATGATCTGACCTATGACCAGAAGTCTACTGGAATGACGTTAAATCTGGACCAGTGAAGACCTGTTATCTGTGTATATTTGTGAAATCATCACTGTTTATCTTATTTCAAACTGCATATAAGCAAGACCTGGGTTAAATCTCTCTTCCTGACTGCAGAATACAAGGCTGAATATGGACCTGGGCCCAGGATGCGCTTGCGTAATATAATGTATTAGTTTTATATTTTCCTGGTTATAGTTATACCTTTTATGTGTTGTCATGGCTTGCTGTAAATCCGGCTACCTTTTGCTATTAAATATCTTTGTGGTTGAAACCACAATAATGGCATTGGACAATGTTTGTTGGTAGCGACTAAATGAATACTACAACTCTCTGCCACATTCAAAGCTGACTCATATTTTTCATCACGGTAGCTTTCCGTGCTACTCTGCATTTTCAATCTGCACTTCGAGGCCTTTTGTCCCATTTTGTTACAAAATGCACTTGTACTTTGGCCTTTTAGATTTAATGGTCTTAGTGAAAAAAGCAGTTGTTTCAGCTTTATTGTCCACAGGTATATGCTCCTGGAATTGTAACATTTTCTCTCTTAAGACCCCTATAGTTAAGTTGACTCTAATGCCATTATAAGGAAAGTGAATTCAGGGGTCAGGTTCTGTAACATGTCCATGACAACCTCTTTGTCATTCACTTGGACTCTTATTGATGTATTCATTCATATCTTTGCACTCACTTAGCTTGGTTTCGTACAAAGTGCGCCTCAAGTTTATTCTTCCCATGAGACACTAATCTTAATATGGTGTCTGCAGGGCAACTCACATGTCTTTAGTTGACAGTTTCCCTTTGATGATTGAGTAGATGTGCTGTTATAGAGCTAAGCCAATGTTTCTAAATTTCTCATGTTTTATCTGAATCTCCATAGCGAATTTCCACATGGAATGATTCTCAGAGCCTCTTAAGTTTATGAAGTCCATGAGGGGAATTCAATTGGCCGCGTTACTTGAAAAAGTAACGAGGCCTGTGCATAATTACCATTATTACGGTATAAGTGTGCATAAATACCGTTATTGCAGTAGTTTTAATGCTGGCTTTTTGCTGGCAGCTCTCTGAGCTGGGTTTAACGTGGTGGTACTTCGGGGCAAATTGAATTCCCACCCATGTGTGCAGCTGGAGTACACATTTTGATTCAAATAAAGTACTTTTCTATACTTACGATTTCCTCTGATTTTAAGTTGCATTTTCTGCTCATTGTGTTCCTCACACTTTTAGAACTGGCCCATAACCTATTTGCAGATGAATTGGCAGATGCCTATTAGATTATAACAGATGTGAGTAAGGAGGTTAATCGACACATTGTCACTTAATCAGAATGTTGGTTTATTGAACATAGGATAAAGGCATATAGAATGCAGTGAACAGTCTTGTGGTCTCATGATATCATCACAAGGAGCTAAGTATTTTTATACTCATACACAGCAATGAATGAATGGTGCACATGTGCAGTAGACATTTCAGGCAGCTTGCACTGAGTATGCGCAGTAGACAACAAGACGTGCCGAATGGCACAGCGCATTTGGTCCCCAACCATGGAGACAGCATGCAGCGCCCCATCTGTCTCAACAGCTCCTTCATGTCAGTAATAGGCTGGGAGCTGCACTCTGATGTCATACTCCATTTATGTACCTGGCACAGAGGAGCAGCAGTCAGCACCATCACAGTTTGCACTGACTTTGGCATCCACCTCCTTTGCCTGTGATCACTACACCCAGCCACTCCCCTTTCTCTACAAAAGTAAGAAGTGCGGGATGTACAGACCCCAGGGGGGTTGGTGTCATGAGCACCAACTCTCCCATCACCATATATATATATATATATATATATATATATATATATATTTTTTTTTATATATATATATATATATATATATATATATATATATATATATATATAATGTAGAATTAATTGTTGCTAATGAAGTGAATAAATGGAATATTTGCTTATAGTAGATTATGATATGCAAGGTGAGGTAGATGAGGTGGGGATATCAAATTTGAGTGGAATATTAAGCTTAATTACTAATTTGAGGAGTAAGAGCATTGCAGCTACTAATGTTCCCTTATGTTAGAAAGAGATTATGTCGAAAAAGAAAATGTGGGTTATTTAATTTATGATTATAAGCACTAATCACAAGGCATATTGTCACGCTGTAGGCCTATGACGGCTGAAGATAATTAGACACTAACCGGTATTGGCACAACTGGTCAAACAGGTGCGGAGTCTAACGTACCCCTGGTGTTCACCAGGGACCCCCGCAAGGAGGTTTGGACTTCGCAGCAGAGAGCACGCAGGTCGCGGTCCTATTAGCCAGTTACCAGTGTAGCATAGAGAGGTCAGACGGTTCCAGGTCACAGCAATCAGGAATATCAGGTACAAAGGGTAATCCAAAGGAATAGTCGCCAAGCCGAAGTCACAGTACAGAATGGGTCACACAGAAGAGTAGAATGGTCGCCAAGCCGGGGTCACAACAGGTAATCAGGAAGCAGAATACTCAGGAGTATGGAGAATAAGGAAGCCAGGAACACTGGTGGTGAACCTGTTACTCTGGCACCCTAATGGCGCCAGAGACAGGTTTAAATAGAGGGCTGACTGCAGTGATTGGCGGAGAGGAGGAGGCGGAACTGGTAGGAGAAGTGGCATCCCATTGCCTAGCAACGGAACTGAGAACAGGACGCATGCGCCCGAGTACCCGGAAGCGGAGTCCCGCGGCAGCCGACAGGGAAGTCAGACGTCCGTTGCCCGTCTGACAGGGGATCAGCGGGGACGGTGTCTGACACATATGAATTACAGTAAAATTTGCTTTTAGCTTGACAACAGTTTAGAGTTCGATGTTGAATAGTCTGATCCTATATTATTCTTATGCTGCAGGTGTACTGTCATACTGTCTAGTTTAAATTAAAAGTTGCATAATATATCCTAAGCTGTCAAAATGCACTTGAAATTATTCACAAATAAGCATGATTAACTGGTAAAAATATATCCACTTGTTAATATTGTTTGTATTATTCCAATATAATATGTACATCATTTATCAAAAGTGTAAAAATGTCGACCTTCAAATGTCGTTATATGATGTAACCTGCAAATGCACAGATTTTACAGGAAGCACATTGATTAGTGCATTTTATAGTGCCCATATGCAAACTCAAGGCATTTTCAGATAAACATAGGACTGCAGAGCTACCGCTTCTCCTAGCTCTGAAAAAAGGATCTGTTTTTTACAGATACCCTGAAGACAGCAGTAATCCTGGGTTATTCTTTTGCATCAATTATGTGAACTTTATGCGGGAAAGAGCTTTCTTATACTCAAAAGTACCAAATACAATCAGTAAGTGCAATAGTTTTACACATGAAACAAAGACAATTTGGATGTCCTTAGCATTGTTATATGGACAAGCAATGCTGTAAAAGTTGCATACAGCTTTTTTATGAGGGAAGGTCTCAAAAGCAGAAGGTCGGCATACACCTAATCATTTTGGTAATAGAGATCTTATATTATCATACAACATATATATGTTAGTTTGGGTGAGATGGTTGGTGGTGACATATTAAAAGACAAATATTTAATACAATCCAGATGCACATTTTTGCTGTTTCACAAAATGACATCATTAGTTTTACAAAACAATTCTCTCTCTTTTATATTTATATATTTTCTAATTTGTATTGTTAATAGATATCTTACATCATTTTGAACATTTAAGGTGTTCTGAGAGCACACCGTGCAAGTACTCAAACTGTGATTTGTTACTTTACTCCGTATCGTATCCCTTATATGGGCAAGTCAACAAAACACAATGGGCCAATGGGCCTGATTCATAAACGAAAGTAAAGCAAAAAAAAAAAATTAAGTAGCTTTGCACCTTGACAATATCATGGTGTATTCGATGTAGCTGGAGGTAAATTTAAGACAGATTTATAATTGGGGTAAAGCATGTCCTAGAACAATTTTGAATGTTAGTGTCAAAAAAGCTATCAAGTGTTTGTGTTCTACATGAAAAAACAGCCAGAATCTTCCTTATATGCAAAATAATAAACTAATGTGCACCTCTTGCATTGTAACACTTTTCTGCCTCACTTAATGAATCACGACCAATATGTGTGGATACATTTATTTCTATATATGCACATTGATTAAAACAGTAATTTTATTATTTATTGTATTTTATTTTCAACACACAACCCCAAATAGAGTTTTTTAAACAAAAAACAAAAAAACCCTGAAAATATTGGCAAAGATAGAGTCTACAAGACATAAAATAGTAATCTTTCAACCAGAAAAATTGTACTGACCATTTTACTTTTGTACAACCAGTTTACATTTTAGGAAGATGGGAAAAAACAAAGCATACTGGTAAAATGAACAGAAACAACAACAAATAAAGTGTTTGTTTAATGGCCTCCTGCTTTAGAGTAATAATAAGTGGAGGGTAGTCTTCTGTCCCAAATGTACAGATACCTTGGTATAATGCCCATACCAGCTTCCAGCATGCTTTCATTTCAGGCACAAGCCACAAGTCAGATGTCAATCACCTGATGACCATTTTTTGTGATAATTGAGCTCTCTGTCATACAAATGCATCTAAATAATAGAATATAAAAATATTTTTTTCTGTTTCTACAGACTGAACAATTGATGAATATGGCCCACTTCCTGTATTTGTTCTAAAGATTGGGATGGATGTATTCTCAAGTATTAGTTGATTACTTAGACAAATGTGATAACATTGCTACAATGTACCATATAAAAGGGATATGCCCTGTGGTATTTCTAATGTGGATTATAGTTATTTAAAAAAAACTAGAGCTATCCTCAAATGAACCTATTAATAATTATAACAGATCTCTGTCCCTAAAAAACTTTAAACTTACATCAGTTTGTTGCCTCTTTGGGAGCAAAGCTAGGTACACACTAGCAAAAATTTCTCCCATTGCGCTATATTTAACGAGTTTACCCACGACTAAAAGTTCCGATCAGCATACAGATTCATATGTACACACTTACATGATATTACACGATTTACCTTCAGATCTGTGCTCTTTATCTGACATAACCATCTGCCAAAAAGTTTCAGTGTACAAATAAGCTATCAAGTATTTGGGTTCTACATGAAAAACCAGCCTTTGCATTGTAACATGGTTTTGTCCAGGAGACTTAAATAAGAAACTTCTTAATTTAAGATCAATAATCAGGTTAAAAACCTGTAGTGTGTACTCAGTTTAAGATCAGATGGGAGTAAGACCAGATGGTATACCTAGAGCTTGGTGTAGTTAGTTGCTACTAGCCTAGTCATACAAGGCTAGCAGCAATTAACTGGTATGACTATGCTGGAAGCAAAACCTAGGAGTATTGTTACAGCAATACGTAATATGGTGGCACAAAGTGATGATGACAGTTGTGTACCACTGGAATACACATGTGTTAAATAATACTTTAGCACCTTCAAAAAATCCTTAAGGATTACTGTATAAATTGTGTGTGATATTAATTATGTTAAAC
Organism: Mixophyes fleayi; assembly: GCF_038048845.1. Lineage (NCBI taxonomy): Eukaryota > Metazoa > Chordata > Amphibia > Anura > Limnodynastidae > Mixophyes > Mixophyes fleayi. Next base: position 199,341,472 of record NC_134404.1, read on the forward strand.
AAATTATTACTTCACAAGTTGTTTTTTGGTAATAATAAAATGCTCCTCTAGCATCTATGAAATCCAATGTTTCTTTGTGGTTTTCCTTTTTTATTAGAATTTCACTATTAAGTTCAATAGGGGTAACTTGACATGCCCGAGTCATGTAAAAGGACATGGTAAATACTAAAATATACTATGTAATGCATCTATGTAACATCACATTTTGCTTTTTCATAAAATTGCAGGTCAAGTTTCTTGTCATGGTCATGACAATTACTTGATCTCATTTTGATGCTGTCACTAAGAATATTGATACAATCTAAAAATGTGTCCACTCGAAATGTAATCACTTTATGTCACACAGGTTCCTAAGTAACTTCCTTGTATTCAGCTTTGCCTTGCAGCAATATGTAGATGTAATGTGCTCCTCTCCATAACAAATATATAAAACAAATCACATACATTAGTTATAAAGTAATAAAGGCTGGTGCAATGGATACAAAAAGCCTCAAATAGCAAAGTAAGGCACTATTGTTTACTAGCTCTTAAAGTCTATTATTGTTTAGACTACTTTGATTGTTTAAATTCCAATATTATTATTATTATTATTATCATTTATTTGTTAGGCGCCACAAGGTATCCGCAGCGCCGCACACAGTACTAACAGTAGACTATACAGGGTGAAACCATACAGAACAATGAACAAAAAGTACCAATACTTCAGAAACTCTGGCTAGTCATATGCAGTAAAGACGGAGCGGAAGAACAGGTATGGAGACAGGAGGGGAGGGGGCCCTGCTCATACGAGCTTACATCCTAAGGGAGGGTAAACAGACCAGGCACAAGAGGAGCCAGTTGAGGCAAGAGGAGAGATACCAATATATATACCAATTTTAAATTGGTTACTTATTAGGCTGCAACCCACATTTATAAAGTTTTCCTACTATTTCCTGAAGGATGCAAGGACAGAAGAGTCACATTTCCTACAGATCATGTCAAAATATCAGTTCTCGGCAAACCTATGGAACAAAAAGCAGGCTGGTGAAACTTAGCCAAGTTTAAACAGTTATTTCTGATGTATTACTTGGCTCAATAACGTAAGTGTTTTGATATAATTACTGTATTTCCATTAGTGTAGTCTACTTGATTGTCACACGTCAGGTTCTTAGCCCCACACATCCCCAGTCCAGGGGTGTCACCTCACAAAAATCCATGCCCTTCTTGAACATTTATGGCACTCCTGAGTCCTGTGTCACTTCTGTAAACAAACACTCAATGCTGTTCTGCTTCATGGGCATGGCCAGCATGGATTGCATCACATAATCCATTCAAACAAGCAAGTCTCCAACAACTCTGTGATCACATGATTTAGCCAGTCTATCAGTGCATAGGGTGCCCCACTTTAATCAGGAACTGCTGGTTGCATATTGCCAGAACAACTCTCATCTTTAGGTTTAGGTCTTCTGTTTCTAACTCTGTTCCTGACTGCAGTATCTCATACCAGCATTACCAAGTGCTCTGTTCCTGTCCACAGCATACTCCTCCTACATCCATCTCACACTCCTCACTGTGGGTTCAGTATACCATTGATTGTTTCACCGGGTACCAGTTCTGGGTCTCCTGCAGTTCATATCAGCTCTGAAGTCCCTGTAGCAGGTTCTGGGTCTGTGCGCCTGTCTCTAAGACTCAGACTTGAGTGCCCCATGACTGGTTCCAGTCCAGAGTTCACTGCTGCAGATTCCAGTCCCGAGTTCTCCGGTTGAAGCTCCAGTTCTGAGTTTCGTGTCTTAGGCCACCAGTACCCACAGAAACCTACCATTCTGGAGCTGTGGCAAGAACCAGCAAAGCCTGAGAAAAGCAGTCTCCATCTAAGGGAAGAAGCATGTTAATAAGATTATACAGCAGGTAGCAATACTAGTTTAAAATGATAATGGAGATAAAATAAAACATATTTATTAAAACTGCATGTAATTGTCATCTACTTATGTTTTGAATAGAGATAAATGGATAATATACTGTATACTATAATATGTTATACCAACACTTTTCCTACTAGTTTGATTAGAAAACAATGAAATTTTAATTATTTACATTCCTCTACATATTCCACTTCAACCACTGCTGTTACTAATATCAGTTCTACAATCTGTATTTGCTAAATAAGAGCGGCCATGATGGTGCCTCTCAAAGTAGGTTATGTCACGAATAAATGCAGGATTACAGCTAAGGAGCCATGCAAAAGGCGAACAGCATTCAATGTTTATTTGCTGAAGAGTATGAACAGAAGATGTAATAATGAGCTTTGCAGTAATTACCAGGTATACGGCAGTTGCAGGTAAACAGGAGGTATGGAAATATTCCAAGCTGCAAGTGCAGGGAATTGCAGAGGTAAATACCAGGTTCACAGATGATACAGGGAAGCAGAATGTATGTAGAGATCCCAAGCAGCATAAACCCAGAAGCACAGCAGAAGGAAGTAACAACAATGAATAACAGGATGTGACAACAGAGTGTAACATCAAAAACCAGCATGGGATAATAGGTGAACAGGTTAACCCCTGATGCAACAAGAAAGGCACAATAGCAGCACCTCTGGAGGATAGAGGTACTGCTGCAAACACACAATAGTAAAGTCTGATAGTCCAGGAGGCAGGAGCTGCCAGGCAAAGCCACATGCACTGCAAGGGTTTGCAGGCAGATCCTGACAGGTTACTTACATACATCTGTAAGATCAAATAAAATGTAAAGATACATCTATATATGTTGTGCTAATAAATGTTTTTATTGGTAACATCTTTAATACAGCCTATCAGATTTATTTATAATTGGAAAATTACCCATTTTTAATGTCCACTGACACAGCAGTGGTGTACATTCCATTTTAAGGATAAAATAAATAATTAAGCAATATCCTACAGTTTTTTAATCATTAATATCGGTTTCTGCCATTTGTTTTATATATCGATGATCAAGGTACAGTATATGGCTACTATTTTGGCTTTCTTTTCCTCAAACAACATTGTCAGATACATATTTTCAGTTTAAAAAAATATAATTTGAGAAAAGCTATAGCACTTGAGATATGATAGGGTGCAGACAAGTTTTGTTCTGTATTTACAATGCACAAACATTGCACACTGTGCATGTTGATGAACTTGGAAATGCCAGAAGTTGTTTGCATTATGCATTTTTGATGAATTGCTTATGGCTCGAGATTTGAGCAATTGCAGATTATAAACCTGGAGCAAATCACTTTTCTACCTTCGTGGTATGAAAGATAACTTCTGCATTGTAATGTTCAATGCATAATAATCACATATTGGCAATTAGAAGATGTTCTTTGTTTATTTTGATTCTAGATTAGTAAAACAGCGTGTGTTTTGCTCACAAATCACTATACAAAAATGGACTGCTACATGAGTAATAAAAACTTCATCTACTTTATTATTAATTCTGATGATTTAACACATGCAATGTTTGACAAAAGATGTTAAATCACAACAAGTGAATTATGAAATTCTCCTTTATGAGCAGAATTAGCAAGAAAAACAATTATTCAACAGTACATAACACTGTCTTCATGTATCTCCACTGAAGAGGATAAAAACAAATTTTCTTTTCTTTTTAAATCAAAAGTTATTTAATTATGGCTTTTAGTAATTTTAAACAGTTAAGCAGAGACATTGCAAGTACAGACTAAATTCCTAGTTGTGCAATGTTCATTGAAAATGTAATTTAAGATTATATATTTCTGTTCCTTACACAGTAATATAACTTGTTATATCCAACTGCTTTAATCATGCAGTAACAGTTGGATATTTGCAATTTTGAGTTGTGACTTTTCTTTACTTTTGTATAGTCTGCTTTTATTTTTCAGCATAAAATGTTTTAAATACAATGAAAAAGCAAACCTCCCACATGAAGATTTTTACAGTAATATATTTTACCATCTCAGTTACCGGCCTATACAGGAATCATTAAGTAACTTCTAACATGATAAATTGATTTCAATATTTCACAAAGTTGTGAAATAAAATAAAGCAAATTATTCAAAATGTTTGCCAGATATGAAATCATACATCATGTTCTCAGGGTTGAAGCGACTCTATGTAAAATTTAACTTTTATTGTTTATATTCTGTAAGACTACTGAAGAGATAAATTGTAAATTAATGTAAGGGTGGGTATTACGCTTCTTTGATACTCAATTAGCTCCCCTTATGCATTCTGCATATAGTTTAAGTGGTTTCTCCACCCTCTATTCAGTTTCAAAGATATCATCCCATGAGTGTCAGTAGCTGTGGTGGCCACGGGCACCGCCGCACTTCCCACCACTGGTTTCTGGCGTCCCGGCTGTTGCTATGACGACCGAGACATAAATTCCAGTCGCCATGTCCCGGTTGCCTAGGCAACAACGGGGACGCCTGCACTTGCCTGCCGCCACACCCAGCCAGCTGTCAAACAGCCAGGCGTGTGCATGCAGGGGCTTTTCGGATTCAGTTAATAGTGGCTGATTAGGGGAGATCCACCATTAATCTTTTACTGGCTGCATGCCAGTAATTAATTATGCAGCACCCTGCTGGGCTTTGCCCTGATTGGTCCTTTACAGTTATTAAGGCAGTGAGGACTGAGCTTCACTACCGTTTATAGCGTCCTGTTTCAGTACTGCTGCCTGCTCCTGTGCTAGTTCGGCTGCTATAGGAGAAGTCCTCTCCTGCTAAAGTTCTACAAGTTTATGCTGCACTGGTAGCCATAACAATGAGAGAATTGAAAGGTGGGGCTAGAATAGGGTACATGATTTGATTGATTTTCCTCATGCAGTTTATTGATGGCTCAGTGAAATCACTAATTTCTGGAGGTTTTAGAGAGATTTATTCTAATTCTATCCAAGTCTTCTGGATCAAGAGATTCCCCCATATCATCCTGTTTTTTCAACTTTCTGCTGGTCTTTAAGGGGTCGTTTCCCTTTTAATATTAGGCTATAAAAATGATATATGGGGCCTCTAGAGGACGATGTTTGCATAGATAAATATATTAGAGAGGAGAATTGATATAAATCAAACTGCACATAATGATTAGTGTTGAATATGTTGGATCATTTTAGTTAAACCTTCAAAATGTACCCCTATAGGAATGTCATGAAATAGCTATTAGAATCCAGCAGTATTTGCAAACGAGTAAAATAAGAGTTAATGTTTCTATAAAGGCTCTAACTTGGATGACAATTGGACTTCTCCATCCACTGCACACAAGACTGGGATCACCATGTCCTTGAAGGAGCAAGAAATTGGCATAAGTTCCCCTTGGTATCACAAAAATGTACAGCACCAAACAGTGGAGAACTAAAGCATATTGCAAAGATATAGAGGACCAACATGCAAAATACAGAACATTCAAGAAGGTAAGCATAAATCTGTACATAAGAGATAATAGGTAAGTGTATAACAAACAAAAGTCATACAGAACATGCATGATACTGCATGCATGACTCACAGGTGGACAATTTGGGAGCATAAAGAAGGCATGATTAAAGAGGGCTCAGTGTATGAGAGCTTACAACCTTAATGGGACCAATGAGGCTGAGATGGAGGGGGGGGGCAATGAGAGTGGAGTTAGGTGGGAGACTAGTAGACTTTATTGAACAGGCTAATTTTTAAGGCGCATATAAAACTTATTAGGCTTGTGGAAAATGTGATTGGCATGAGTAGTGGCACAAAAGAAGTCTTGGAGGTGGGAGTGATATGTGGTTATTAGTCAGTTATAAGAAGAGCGGAGATGGTGGGAGGGAGAGTTGGGTGAGATGAGTTCAGAGATGAAGGGAGTGGCTGAGGGTTTTGAAAGTGGAAGTTAGGAGTTTGAGTTAGCTTCTGTAGGGAAAAGTAAACCAGTGCAGCGATTGGTAGAGCAGTGAGGCTAAAGTAGAGCAGCAGGAGAGGAAATTAGACCTTTAAAAAGGAGATATTCAATGGGAATGTCCCAGAAGGGAGTATTGTGGTAAGAGTAGTAGGTTGGATGTGGAGGAAGGGGGAGTTATGGTAAAAAAATACCCCACAGGAAGGTGGGTAGGGGACGAATCATTATAAAAGGGTTATTTTAGAGGAGTGGCAGTGAAATTAAGTAGGGGAGATACATTTGAAAACTATTTACATAACATTGATTACCATATTTTGCTAGTTGGCTCAAGGTCTTCTGAAAAAATATGGCATCAAGTACACATCGCAGCATATGTGGTTGACTAAGGACCTCTATGCTGGGCTGGATCCATGTCAATATGTCGTCCTCCCAACTTGCAAAGGGATGCACTAGATTGGGGCTAACATAATTTTCGATTTTTTTTCTTCAGGGAGGGTACGTCACCATCTAGTTTATTCACCTGGATTACATATACACACACATTGTAGTCAATAAGAGGAGTGACTTCATTGGGTTTCCATGTCAACCAACTATTTTTTGCTGTTTTTTGTGGAAGTTTCTAAATGTTGGTGGGGTTACAATTGTTGTTGATTTCTCTTATTTGACACTTATCTCAGATCTGTCATTTTTTTGGTACCTATCCCCTGCAATAAGCGATGGTTAAAGGGACGAGATACAATAGAGAGTTGATCAGCAGTAAGAGGACAGTAAGCAAGCAAATAAAATAGATTTTTACATTCTGATTACTATGACATAAAAAAGCACAAAATCATTTTTGTCTTATTCATTGTCTCTTGATAATTTGTGGTTTATGTTGACACAATATATATAAATAAATTAGGAAATACAGTATGTATGGCACTCTGACAAATATATTCTCCCCCATTATCTGTCTACAAAAAAGAGAACAATAAAGGAAACAACTAGCAAAACAAGAGACTAAAATTAGATAAAATCATTAAAAATTATTTCTATGCACTACTCTAGACATAGGCCCCCTTCGCCTATAGGGCATACACATCTTGAGTTGCTGACTGTAATTGTTTATCTGCCTGCTTAATTTAAATAAACCTCATTTTCAGAAAGAAAAGCTGTTTGAGTTTGACATGAGAACAGAGCGACAGGAACAGTTTCCAATTAGTTAGAGGTATACTATAGCATTTAGCTTGCGAGGGAGCTGCCAACACGTTTCTCCACCTAGTAGACATAGAAGTAAAGTTATACATATCTTCCTTTCTTTTTTTCTTTTAAGCCATAGACTACTTGGACTACTGCATGTAGGTGGTTATTGTAGTGCTATTCAGGAGCCAGGGTCTATTGATTCAGACATGGTCTGAAGATTTTGGATAAGGAGATTAGCAGTAGTATGCGGACCCAAAAGGAAAGTTCTATGAGATGTAGAAGGTAAATCTGCTAGTTGTTGAAGGAGGGCTTAATGAGTTAGGGATAAAGGTACATATGGGGCTAGTAAGATGGCTATGTTTCATCATTTTAGAGAGAATAATGCATACATGCAACGTTGAATATTAGTAATGGTATATCAGTGAGGGAGGAATTAAGTTTAGATGAAAAAAAGCTGAAGAGTATAGTGATGTGGCAGACATTGAATTGCAAATTATTTGCAATGGAGTACAGAAAACAATAAGTGGATTTTTTTTTTTATTTTTTTTTTTAAAAAAAAGGGGTATACTATATAGAATAAAGGTAGGGAGAAATGTAATTTACAGAAAAAAGAGCAAAAGGTACAAAATAAATAATATTTTAAAAGTAGTAGACAATGTAAAGATAAATAATAAATAGGAATTCAAACTTTTTATAGTGTAGGAATCATCCCAAATTCGTTTCACCATTGGAGCGTGGCTTCCTCAGTTGTTAGTTTGAAAGTTTGCATTCATCATTTATGGACCCTGGATCCTATATATCACTACACTAACCACAAATGATGGCCACAGTTTTCCAAATGGGCTAAAGTTAGTAGCAAAACTGGACAAATTTGTTGATCACACAGGATGTCTACGAAGCTTAATTATTACAGTTTTCTATTGTGAATGCAGATATTTGCTACATAGTTATTTATTACACAGAGATAATGAAGATAGATAATAAAACCTACACTTTATACACAGAATAATAGAATTATGATTTAAGATTAATTTATCATTGGGGCCAGTGGAGATATGGTAACTATTATTATCTATTGATGTATATCCCAAGGATACAGAATGTTGTACCACTGCTATTTACCATTCTGAGGCTGCTCTGGGAGTCAACCCCTCCTACACGATCTAGCCTAATGCTAGAAACGATTAGAGGTAGTGATATGTGCATGCACAGCTAACATTGGCGCATGTGCCTATCGCTCTGACCCGGTAAGGGATCCCTCAAAGCGAAAGGTGCTTCAGTTAGATCACATGATAAAGGGAATAATGGTCTCCTGAGTTGGTGTTACTTTGCAGCTTGATAAATTACCTAATACTGTTGTCTCTCAGTAAGTGTCGGTAGATAGGTTAAGAAAACTCTGATTTCTACCCTTTGTTAAAGAATAAACAGAGGTGAAAGTTCCATTAGCCAATGTTTACAGCCTTTTGGCTCTCTACTGCTTGTTGAATAGACACCATAAATAAAAAAAGCAGGCAGTGGTGTTATTTCGAATATGGAAGTGTTTCACCTGAGCTCCTCCAGGCATAAGGGATAGGGAATAGGGAATGCAGCCTCTCCTCCCTAGGGATTGCCTAAACTATCCCCACAGATTAAATTGCCAAAAAAGAGAAGATGGGAGTAAGGCGCAAATAAACTAATAGGTCTAAAATCTTGTGTCAATAAACATCAATGATGATCAAAGAATATGTAACATAGCAAAGAAATAATTCCACATAATAAGCAGTAAGGGAATTGCATATCACCGTTCTTTCATTTAAAAGTCATTGCTATTTCCCATATAAACTTGTGCAATAATGTTCATGTTCTCATTAGTTGTAATGACAAGTTCTTATGGAGTCCCTGGCTTCTCTCCAGATTGTCTCATATAGGAGAGGGAGATAAGAAGAGAAACGGGTGCTCCGATGGTGTGATAACGTTACAAAATATTTATTGATAAAAGCAATCAAAATGAAATTACATTTCGTAAGTACAGCTGTGCATATAAGGGTTTCTTTTAACTTGATTCTGACTTCAAACGCTCCTGTTGACTGTCAGACTGTCTCCACACGAGGTAGTTGTCCCTCTGTTCGGTGTCTGTGTTACTTCCAGATAGCAGTTGCTAGGTAACGGATCTTGGCTCTCATTGGTCCCAATAAAATATTAAATCTCAAAAAACATTCAATAAAATAAAAATTTTCTTTGATTTGTATTGAAATAAACATATAAATATAAGCAATTACAGGATGAAATGGATGACCATGATCAATGATGCCTGTAAACTCTTGTGTTGAAAAGGCTTGCCATGTGGATTAACCATAGAAGAAAGTAATACATACAACATTATACAAATCTAAGCACGCATATGAGATTTATTTATATACATTTGTGGCACATTGGTAAGCATTGCTGCATTACAGCATGTGGCCCATGAGATTTATTCCTGGGTAATGTATGTGTTTTGTACAGTAGAGAATTTAAACTATAAGCTACATTTGTACAGGGACTGATGTGATGTCTAGTGATTAAATAAATGCAATTGTTATAAAAAATGGGCATTTCATAAGTCCATCACCACAATCAAGGTTGTTTATTCTCTGGTCCATATCCATTAACCCTAAAAAGCTAACATTGTCTTTCTCTTCAATCTGGATTTAAAATTATTTTATAACCATATAAAGTATATTAAAGAGCTATACATCTACATATTTTTTTATTAAACTAGGCCCTCTGAAATAACATACAAAGTAGTCCAGAGTGTCATTAATAGATGCTGTGCAGATAATATGAACAAAAGGCTATACCAATAAATTGAGTAATATTGACGACCACCCAAAAATAGCATTTTAACGTCTAATGAATAAGGGACAATAAGCTTGAAATTATATATAAGTTCCTATAATGAATCTCAGTGTAATTCATTAATGTCCATATCATAAAAAACTACAGTACAAACACATTGTAGTTGGGTTCCTCTCTAACTAACCCAGCTGGAATAAATTTGAAACAATGAGCTGTAATTGGCATTTATAGGAAAGATTGGAGTGTTTTGTGTACAACCCTTTTTAGATGTTTATAACTAAAAATGAATAAAAGCAATCCATTCTAATCCCTTCTTTCACATTATCAATTATAATTATATGGGTTAACAGGAGTTTCTAGGTTGAGCCATATGACTGCATGCTGAAATGTAGGCATCTAATGTAAGATAGAAGTATGTATAATATAGCATACACCAGTTCTGCTCAATAAGGTTATACTGTAAATCCTTATTAAACTATGTTTCACACCAGAGGCTAAAGAGATGCTCAAGGATGTTGCATGCCACAAAAGGCTTTGGAGGGATTCCAGCTGAACAGACCTGATATTACACTGCAAGTATTACTCACAGTTCTGTAGCAGCACCAACTCATTTTGTAAAATCGCCAATTCTAACTAATAAATTAATCTTTTTCTTGATATATTATTTAGCCTCTCATGTTGAGTTCTAAAATGATATTGTTAAACATTATGTGATAATGCTATGCAGGGCTGTATCGTGGACGGTGTGGCTGAAGCGGTCACCCAGGGCACAGATACCAGGGGGCGTCACGGCCACAATTTTCCCCAAGGCTCAGTATATCACAGTTCAGCTCCTGCATGGCTCCCGGACAGAAAGCAGCAACCAGAGAGAGAAGCTCCCAATGCAAGACTACCTGCAGTTCTCGTGACCTAATGATATCACAAGGCACACAGGGAACCCTAAACTACCCTGAAATGGTACTCACATGCCTTGCAACCTGAAAGCAGACATAGGACTTCTGTAGACTAAAAATGCATGTGTTGTCTGTAGGAGGATGGACACGCTGGAGATTGGGCGGCTAAAAGAGATTGGGTGCAGTCTGAGCACCCTGAGCAGGCCAGATGGATCCCCCATTTTTGCGCAGGATATAGATTAGTTGCCAAGTTCATGGAGAGGTGACAGTGGCATTGTTTGAGCAGGGCTCAAACTAGCTATTGACTGATAGTTCCCCTGTAGTGTATAGAATGCTAGTCACTGGGTAGGAAAGGATACACTACCAAATAAAGACTAAATAATAATGATCTCACAGCTCAAGTCACCAGATCTCCCATCAGCTGGACATAGGATCACCTATGTTGTCAGTGATATTAAACACTAGTAGGGTGGTAGAATTAGCTCCCTCAGACAATGGTGAGTGAAGGGGGGAAACACAGGTGTCCACAATCCAACCACTAGACAAGATAATTCAGTGGAGAGGAGCCATCAAAGAGAAGCAGAAAAGAAAAAGAAGAGAGGTTGAGAGGATTCCTAAGGTAAGTAAATTACTGAGGGTGTGGAAGCTCTGAAGAGTACCCTGGGTGAGTCTGAAGAGAACGAAAGGGGGGTGGGTGCTAGTGAGGAATTCAATAGTATGTAGATGATTACTACACAGTCAATCAGCAACTTCCATTTTTCTGTTTGAAGTACATGAAGCACTATAACACACATTTTAGTTTAATTTTTTAAGAAACATCAAAGGTTTTTTTGAATGATGTAGAATGCAATATTTTGCAAGGAAACTAATGGGAATAAAAACATAGAAACGCATACTCCTCGATAAACACCTGTCATGTGTGTCAGGGACTGCAGGTTATAGAGAAAGGGGAAGTTACTTTGCGATATAGAAATATATGGAACATAATATGCTATAAAACAAAAGAAAAGATACAAATATATGAGCGCTTAATAGTCAACCTAATAAAAATTAGAAATGTATTCAAGAGACAGTAACGTCTATATCAGCAATAATAGTCTCTATTAAATTTATGAACTTTTTATGCTGTTATCGTAACATTAAGGCGTGTGTGTGTGTGTGTCTCGGGGGGGAGGGGGAATAAATATTTTTATTAAATGAGAATGCTATTAATATAATGTCAGGGCTGGCGGGGTTATAGGTATACATAGTCAATAAGAATGCTTTTAATTCAATGTTGGGGCTGTTTGGCAGGATCAGGGCTTATTTGCTAAATTTAAAATGTAAATACTACTAATTTAATATTGGTCTACTTGGGGGGTGGGAGCCTAATTATTAAACATGGGTACTATTATTTTAATGTCGGAGCTGGTTCAGGTAAAGTAAGCATATTTATTAAATTTGAATGACATCAATTTAATTTTAAGGTTGGTTGGGGCTAGGGTGACATAGAATGTTTACTGATTGTTCTGCTTTCCAGGAGGTAAATGGTGCCTATCTCTTTTCCAAACAGACTTCTAGCATTCCAGGATCTGGTGGTCAAGTTGCAACTGATCTTAAGACGTCAGCAATTGCACCAGGTAGTCAAAGCTGCAAGAACAAGTTGGAGAGAGTAGCACAGGGGAGGAATGGTTTGACACTTATAAAAGGTCTAGGTCCTGCTGCTGGGAGGCATTATCTACTCAAACAAAGATATGAGGGGCACCAGTGTTCCCTCCCACACCCAGGACACAAAAATGTCTAGTCACGGCTCTGATGCTATATTTTTTATTATTATTCATTTTAAGTTGCAAAGATAGTGATTTTAGTGCTTTGTGATAAAAGCATTCTTGTTCTTTAACATTCTCACCCATGTCTTTTGTACCAGTTGAATCTTTATGCTCCAGAATATAAATTATAGCACTTTTAACACCTTTCACAAGAAATGGTCAGCATGGACATATCAAAGCAATGAAATCGCTGGTACTAACTTACTGTGAAGAATTCCTACACCAAATAAAAAATATAGGCTACAACTATAAAATGTGATATGATTAACATAATTGAGTCACTGAATAGTTTGCCATTAATGTTCTTCCATTTAATGGAGTTTAACCAGTGTCATAATCAGTGTTAATGCTTGGCGCATCCTTGGCGACTGCTAAGAAATAGGATAATTTTTGCGTTGTCAGTTGCCTTTTCTATACCTGGTTAACTTAAATGTGTCGTTATGTGGTAGTCACTGCTGCATATCCAATCTCTTACCTGCATTCTTTTACTACTCAGTGTTCACTAAAGTGTCATGCATCGGCAAGATATCTGCCGCTATGCTGTGAATGGCCGATTAACAACCAGTAGCACCCTCTCCACTTGTTCATCCAGTGTCACATTGATTCAGCTGGTTGCTATGTCAATAGCAACCAGCATCTCTTCATACTCTGTACAACATTAGCTGTGCAATTACTTCTGCACTCATGCAGCTAATCATCCAGCAAACTTCTGTTTAGCTTTGCTGGCTTTATAAACAACTTAGAGTCACCCCTCCCATGCTGGTGCTAGTTCCTGCTTGATCTAGTGTGCCATGTATCCTGACCTATTCTGCTATTATTTTCTGACCTGGATTGTTTAAAGGAATTCCTGTCTTCTCCTGTGTTTCACTTTGGCTTGTTTAATGGATCTGCTCTTACATTTCTACGTACTCTGACTGGGGCTTGTTTAAAGAAACTGCTATCTTCTCTTGCATTGTGACCTCAGCTTGTTTTAATGAATCTGCTCTTATATCTCTGCCTGCCCTGAACTTTAGCTTGTTTAAAAGGAACTGCCAATTTCTGCTGCTCCTGTTATTCTACATTTACCCTGTTCTGATATTGACATCCTGGTTGCTCACTACCTTTTACTGTGTTCTGTCCCCTCCAACGGGAAGTGCTACATCAATAACTGCTACTTTCTGAGCTTAAGTCCTGGGGTCAACCAAGTACTGTAAAACATAATGAATTCTTCGGAAAGGGGGCTGCTAAAGGTGAACATCTTGTGATGTGGGTCTAGAAATTGAGGATCTCACACTTCTTTGCCCTTAACAGCAACGGTATCCCTCTCAGGCATTGTACTCCAACCACCAACACTTCTTACGATAGCAGACACGCGGTGGGATGGTAACCACTGCTCCTCATAGTGGAAGTGTGGAGTTTACTAGTGACATCACAGACAAGTGCCACACTCTCAGCCCTTCAAAGATATGTAGGAAGAGCAGCAGCTGGCCATTTCACAGGTAAGCTGCTGGCTGCCTCTCTTCAATGACAGTGGCTGGCAGTCCATGTGCGGCTACCATGTGGACATTAAAAACACTGGATGAGTTATATTATATCACTCTCTACACACAGATTACAATCAAGTTGGAAACTGCAATTTTACACATTCATATATTTCATATCATTGCTCTTAGAGCCGGATAATACATTCAGTTATGGAGTTCAGCACTAGTATGTTAACAATTTATGAAGAACATCCAATGTGCACCCTAAAATGTCTTGGTATTGCACTGAAGCCCCTAGTTGGTTCATTTAACTCTTATCATAGTACACACCTATTCTTCATTCCTGTGAGATGTTTTTACAAACTAGAGGTGTTGCGCCTAGTTATCCAGAGAGTTGGAAAAAACGTCATGGACAAAAGTGTTAATATCACAACGTCCAAACTCCTGTCACTTGATAACAATCCCTTTCAATAAAGTAAACTGTTCAGTCTTTCTGCTAAACTACTGCTTGGTTTAGCCTCATCTGTGATTTAAATTAATCATAAGAGTATGGGAATACTACTATTTCTTTATTACTGGTGGTAATTTTGTGTACAACAATGGTAATGGTGTTTAGTTTAATGAAAAACAATGCTTATAAATCAGCACTGAGGTGACCAAATCGGAAGGTTGGAAAGCTACTAAAAGTCAAATCTACTTGTAAGCAAACCAAACAAGATTTTATAGAATTATCTGAACTGGTCTCTTTACTGTTGGATGGTGGCTTTTGCTACATCAGGTCACTAGGCTGAGATTGTATGTGTCAGAATCTGGACATTTTGTAAAACATAATGCACAGTTTAGACATGCTGATACTGATAGCAATGAAATAGTGCTGATCTCTGCGGCAGCACTCACATAAATAAACATGTACATGCATACTGTATACCTTTCCCACTCTTTATATTAACTTATTTTATATAGCATGGTGGCTAAGTGGTTAGCACTTCTGCCTCACAAAACTGGGATCAGGAGTTTGATTCCCGACCATGGCCTTATCTGTGTGGAGTTTGTATGCTTTCTGTGTGTTTGCGTGGGTTTTCTCCGGGTGCTCCGGTTTCCTCCAATACACCAAAAACATACTAGTAGGTTAATTGGCTGAATTAGTGACGCTATATAAGTAGCTGCTGCTGCTGATATAGATATATTGTATTCTCTGCTCCCTATTCATGCACTGATAAACACTCATGTAAGTACGACTCAAAAGTGCAAAAAGTGCTTTTGGCTACTGTGCATCTGTGGAATCTCCCCCTTACACTTCTCCATGCTTAGAGAGGCGGAATGGGAGAGGTGGTGGGTGAGCCTAACAATGAAAGGGCACATTCACGCACTTTATGTGCTATGCCAGTGTTGGCTAACCTGTGACACTCCAGGTGTTGTGAAACTACAAGTCCCAGCATGCTTTGCCAATATATAGGAGTTTATTGCATAAGGGTATGCTGGGACTTGTAGTTTCACAACACCTGGAGTGTCACAGGTTAGCCAACACTGTGCTATGCTAAGGGGGAAACAGGCGCAGTTAGGTCTCTAATAGACCTGGTGCAAGCTGTGTGCTTGCACCGGGCGACCTTCAGCATGGATCTTGCTGTAGTAAAAAAAACAAAAAATAATACTTTTAAAAAAACAGTGTGTCTCCTCCAAACAGCTTAACCAACACTAGTGCTTCCAGGATAGGCTGGTGCTAGCAAAATCTGGGAGACAAACAGTGTGAGGTCCCCCCGATTTTACTATTACCAGCACTAGGCTTTGCCAGGCTAGGGACAGGGGGATTTCCCACAGCTTAAGTTCAGTGCTTGAGCTCAGGCCATAAGAGATATCTCCATGTTATATATAGCACTGAACTAACGCTAAAAATTCATTTTTCACGGGAACTCTTCGCAGCTAGTTTTGCGTCGCTTATGAGGATCCCTGGATTTATTACAAATGAAGAACCCAGGTCTAGGTGAGCAATAAAGAGGGCAAATGAGGGATTTATTTGGCTGTTTTGTTTCAGATCAAATCAATTTAAAATTTGTGTGTGGGTTTTATTTACATTTTTCCTGGTGCACTGCAGGTTCCAGTGGGCCCTGGGTGACAGGGCATGCTAGCACTTGTAGTTCCATATGGGTCTGATGCTTTAAGGCATAGTAGGCTTTATATTCTCATTTGTTATGGAGTGGTACATGAGGTAACTGTGAGGAATTCTTATGTGCATAGGAAGGGGGGTAGGATGAACTTAAATTTTAGCAAATTTACAATGTAATATTAATATAAATATTCAATACATTATAAAATATGAATGGTATACATGCCTAATACTTTTTAGAATAGGAATGTGGTACAATTATATGCAGGGGTGGATTGGGAATTTAAAGTGGCCCTAGTAAATAATTTGAAATTGGCATTGTAATAATCGTGGCTAAATGTCAGGAGGCACAGACAAATCAACTGGAACTTAGCCGTGGGTGTTATCTTGTAGCCAGATGTGCAAGTAATGTAACCAGCAAGCGATAGGGGTTGCTATCGCTTTAAACTTTGTTAAGCTGTCCTATAACCACTTTCCCTTCAAACACCCTGGCAACGATGTGCGCACCACTTTTTGGTGCATGGTGCTCTGACATAAAGTAGACTAGCATGAAGAGGGACAAACCTCCCAACTTTCTCTATAGCCTGGATAAAGTCCTGGGTGTGCAAGACAGTCTGACCACAAACAAAGTTTTTTTCCTGCCTGGTTTTGCAGTTTTCACTACCTACTGCTGTCTTAAGCTCAGTTGCTGTTTGGCCGGATCCTGGAATGTTGAGATCCTGTTTGGAAAAGGCATAGACACTATTCACCTCCTTCAAAGCCAAGCAATGGATAAACACTCTAGGCCCCTCAGCCAACATTAAGTCAGTAGCATTCATATTTAACAAATAGGTATATGTTCCCTAATGAGCCCCAAAATTACACTATTAGCACACCCCACATACACACACAGCATTAACCCCCATACACACTCATCACAGCAATCAGCAATACCCCCCCTCACAGTAGATTAATTAGCAATATTCCCAACACTATAGCAATTGAAATGCCCCCAACATTATAGCAATCAGAAATACCACTCAGCATTATGGCAATTAAAATCCCCCCAACTATACAGCAATCTACCCACACTCCATATTAAAGCAATTGTCAATATCCCCACACCACCCCTCCACATTACAGATTTCAGCTACACAACCCCACATTACAACACTATCCCTCAGCCCCACCACATTATAGCACTACCCCCATAATACATCACTACCCTCTACCCCTCCTCATTACAGCATTCGGCCAATATCACCACCCCCACACTTCCACAAAACCACCCTACTCCCACACTACAATAATACCATCACCACCACTACTTCCACACAATAGCAATAACAACACCCCCACCCCATACACTACCACCTTACAAGTTCAATAGCATTACAGCCATTCAACATTTAGAAAAGATATTTGAAGTATAAATGATGTAATTCTAGCACTATTTATGGAGGATGCACTGCTTGTGAAAAAGAATATTAAAATGCATGTGTCTTTAAAAAATCTAATGTCTGTTTTCTGTACTTGGATAGTGGTGGTGGGCAGGGGGGCCTCCATCTGTGTTGGGTGACCAGCCAGCAGGAAGGTATGACTAACCTTTCGAATTCTAAGGGTCCTGGAGGATGGACTTCTGGGGCTCATTCACTTGTGGATTAATATGTGTCAAATAGCCAGCAGACTGGTCTGCCAGATGATAGAAGCGGAGTATTAGGCTCAAAGAAAGTGTTTGCCTGACACACACCACCTGTGGCAGGGAGCAGAGGGAAGGATCAGTGCATTACACATATTGAGGTAGCAGGTTCCTAGGGAGGGGGCCATCAACAGAAAGTAAACCAATGTTTTGTTTTGTTTTGTTTTGTTTTTTAAAAAAAACATTTAAAGCAGCTCCACAATAGATCGACCGACTGGGACAATCAGTGAGGCATATGGCCAATCCGCCCATAAATATATATGAACTGGAAACACAGAAGGACCACATATGAATTACATATTTTATCAGATAGCTGTATTTATGTATTTATTTGTTTATTTTTAATGCTGTTTAATCAAGTATCCTAGTTAATTATCCAAAAGCATTCAAACCATATTTTGTTTTTTGTTCTTTTTTTCCTATTTGTAATATAATATCCATGGTAAACATTTCCTTTCCACTGATCTTGTTTATATTAGTAATAATATGCTGCATGGCTTTGATTAAAATTAGTTGAAATGCTAGCATAGTAAAAACTGCATGTCTGATTGCATGTGAAGTGATTGCATTTCATTTTATCTTCCATCATACGTTTAATGACCCATTAATATATTTTAGTGTGCAAATGCTTTTTCATTGTAAACTTTTGTCAAGCAGAAACAATCTGTTTATCTAAAATCATACACAGGAAGTAATCATGAAGGTCAGCTGCTCTAATTTAGACAAGTGGATCACAAAAATTGGGTGATTACCACAACATTGCTGGATGGTGCAGACTATCACTTGTGGGTTATGGAGGTTGTCAGCTTGATGGATTTCAGTTTTCTGACAAGTGAAGAGCAGGCAATCATTCAAAATGTGTTGGAAAGAGATTCAAACCTGAAAAAACGGGAGGAGAAGAGAATAAGGTACATTCATTACCTGTTTATAATTTGAGGAAATGCTGCTTAATGGCTAATGGTTCAGTCACTTACACTGATTGCTACTTGATTTTATACATTGTAAGCGTGTACATTTCTTTATGAATTTACAAGAACATTTATCATCTATTTGCTGCAAAACCTGTCAAAATAGTACTTCAGAATCAAGAATGTCCTGTTATTTTGAAACAGAATTATCTCTCTGATATTATTATATTGAGAATGTTAAAATAGGCTGCTCAGATAACTTTATTGAATATTACTGAATAAAAATTATGGTTTTCTTTTTGATACAGAACAAGTTAAGCACATCTAAGAATTGAACCAGTACAGAGTATTCTGTACAAAACAAATTATTCTTTAATTTTATGTTTGACTTGTAATTTAAAAGTCACAAGATCATGTGATTTTGGTGTGAAAAAGATTACATTGCTCTCCCTTCCCCCTATTTATGAGCAGCTGATGAGTCTTAAAGTGGAGTTAAAACAAAAGGCAAATACTCCTCCTATGTTTTTTTGTATTGATATGTACAGTGGTGTTTTTAAATAGTCTCTACAACCCCTAAAAGTTCCAGGGACCAGGGCCATCTTTTCCATTGGGCACGATGGGCAGCTGCACGGGGGCCCCACAGGCAAGGAGGCCCCATAGGCACGGCTCTTAATGAGAATAAATAATCCTGCAAAAGAAATAAACCTGCAAATAACACCTTCAAGGGTCACTGAGCAAGTACATCTATCTATCTCTATCTCTATCTATCTATATCTGTATACATCTATATATCTATATCTATATCTATATCTAGGGGCCCCGGTGCACTGCTTTGCCCGGTGGCCCATAATGTTGTTAAGATGGCCCTGCCAGGGACACTATATCCATCATGGGACCAGGACTACTTGTTACTATGGAAGTACTTGTCTGGCTTGCTTAGCAGTTATATGAAACTTTTCTTTGTATTTTTTGAGTCCCAATAAAGCAGATAGTGCTGATTAAACAAATATGTGTGGGAGTATTAAAAATATAGACATTGGTAGAACAGCTGCCCCACCTCAGGGGTTAAAGCTGCTATAGAGCCTAGAGGTGAGGGGGGCCTAGCAATGCCTGTCCACACTCCTGAGGGCCCTGCTCTGTTTTTTCTGAAGAGCACAGTGGAAGCACATACATAGTAAAGAAGGTGTGTGGCTTACATTTTGCACTTGTGTACAGGAACCTTTAGCTATACTACTGGATATGCAGCTGTATTTGATAAGTTGCTATGAATGAAGAATATTTTGTCATGTGTCTAATACCTCTACAATAAAATATATATTTTAAATGTGTGTTCATGTATCATCACTTGTTAACTGCTATCATGCCAAAGTCACATTCAGGATACCCATTCTCATATTTTTATTTTTTTCAGCAGAGGAAGCAGGGATGGCAGGGTTTTATGCTATCAACGTTCCAAAGCCTCTCTGCTTATTACCTAATTTTACATGAGTCTTTGCAAACTATAAATCATTAGCAGCAGCTTAAAGAACACATAATACTCCTTTTATAAGTTCCTAAAGTGGTTTATGTAATAAAATCCTGTTAGAAAAAAAAAAGTGATACCTAAAATATAGACCAATACACATATTTGGTATCCGTTTAAGTGTGACATGCCACAGATTAGATAAGGGCTATATTTTGCAAGTCATTGCAGTGTGAAAAATGGTTAATGCCTTTATCTCTCCTTATCTGTATCTTGCTTCTTCTTTTTTATTTAAATATAGTTTCTTTTAAAAAGATTACTTGTTCAGTCAGTGATTAAAGCAAAAAGTATCACACCTCTAGGATGTGACACCTATATCTATAAGAGTTTTATCTATGTGAAGCATTATAATAAGGATTGCTGGAGGAGCTACCTGGGTCCCCAAAATACCCTACTGACCCAACAATAATTGAAAAGTATGCGCTATCCAAAGTGATGACAAGGCACATACTACTAATGTTCCACCCAAGAGGCTTTATTATGAACCACTTTTCTCCACCTAAATCATGTGCCCTGACCTGTTTGAACAAGTGCATGGTTCTGCAAATTATATGCTTTCCTTATGTTAAGAAATGTTTGAAAAACTGATTACCATTTTTTGTGGTTTGTGTGTTGCCCCTTTTGCAAAAAATAATGGCAATCAATAATAAACTATAACTATAAAGCATAGAATATTTATTTTGCTGTGACTGCGTGAAAACCCAACAGGTTGTATTGGTTGGAATATCTGAACTACATTAAACATAGGTTGGGGCTTGCTGCAAAATTACTGACTCTAATAGTATGTTTATCCTATATTTAGTTGTTTCTTGCTGTGGAGCATTGGGTGGAGTCATTATGCTATGAATATACTACACCTAAATGTCCTTTGATTTATGTATGCCCAGAGTGAAGTGGTTTTTACTTTTTTTTTTTTTTTTTTGGGGGGGGGGGGGGATAAATAGAGAAGAGAATTAAAATTACAGTAAAATCGTAGCAATAGACTTACCATGGAAAATTTGGATTTGGAAATTGTGTCATTTTCAAATCATAAGGCTCTAGAGGTGGATGGTATGCCTATTGAGTTGTATAAAAAAAAAACATTTTTCATACTTCACTTAGTAAACAATTGTACACAGCTGTTAGAATTGGGCACTCTGCCACATTCAAGGTCAGAGACCCTGGTGATTGTAATACACAAGCCTGGAAAGGACCCCTTTCTCCGGATTCCTGTCATCCTATATACTTGGTGGTTACTGATGTCAAGATGTTGGCCAAAATTCTTGCCTCTAGGCTTAATAAAGCGATTACTCAAATCATGCACCCAGACCAGATGGGGTTTATGGCAGGCAAATCTACGAAAACTAACCTCCGTTGTTTGTTTACTCATCTTTAGATGACCCATTGGGACTGATTGGAGATGGTGGTGGTGACTTTTGACACTGCCAAGGCCTTTAAATCTGTTGGGTGAGTTTACTTATGGGAAATTCTACTGCAATTCCAACTGGGTACAAACTCTATTAAGTGGATTTATTTACTATACTCCATTCCTGCAGCGAGGGTGTACACCACTGGTTACACTATGGTACCATTTGGCCTGGGAAGGGGCACTAGACAGGAATGCCTATTGTCTCCTGCATTGTTCACATTGGCTATAGAGCAAGTGCCATGTTTGATTTATGCACATTTGGATATTTGTCATCTCCCAGTAGGAGGGTTTGTGGATACTATTATACATAGATGACATGCTACTGTTTTTGGCTAATGCAGGACACTCATTGACTGGACCTCTTGATACAGAAGACAACTTTTGCCTTTTTTTAGGTCTTAAGATTAATTGGAATAAATCCAGTCTTTTCCCACTACGTGGTATCATCCCTGTCGATGATACGCCATGTCATTCCCTGTAGTGGACTATGTATTTTAAATATCTCCCAACCACAGATCTCTACCTAATTAAGAAACTATTGCTAACTGTGGGTAATAAGGGTAGATTGTAAAACATATATTAAGTTCTTAATTTTATTCTTAGATGGACTACAGTCTCTTAAATCCGGATGGAAGGGTGACTTGGGCCTGCTCTCTGATGAATAGTGAAATAATTTCCTTAAAAGTATAAGAGATGCCAATTTGTGCCTCTGGTTTCTACAAATACAATTGTATATACTCCAGAGCGTATATCACATTCCTGTTTCCCTATTTAAAATGGGTAGCAGAAGTAATTTGAATTGCCTAAAATGTGGTTCCAGTATCAGCACACTTTGTTACATGCTGTGGGAGTGTCCAGTGATGAACAGATTCTAGGTTACGGTGTGAGGCCCCCTTAGCCCCATGGACTAGGGGGGCCTCCATTCCCCCGTGAGGCCCCCAACGTGAGCCCCCCCCAAGCACTTACCTGTCAGTGCAGTCCTCCTTCCGCGGCGCGCTGTAAGCTCCTTACTGAGGAGATCTCGCGAGAGTTCATGAACTCTCGCGAGATCCCCTTAGTAAGCAGATTACTGAGCGGCGCCGAGGAACAGAGGACTGCACTGACAGTACTCAGCAGCATTCATCGGGATGGGGCGCCCCCGCCCCCAGACCGATCAGTAATGCTGCTGAGGACCTTGAAGGGCCCCTGGGATGCCCTAGACCCCTGGGCTATAGCCCAGTTAGCCCTATGGTTAATCCGGCCCTGTGTGTGACACAATAGTTGTGGCTAAGATATGTCTCTTTGGAACCTCCTTGGAACAGGATATGCATACGATAAATTCTAAATATATATTTGGTCTTGTGACCTTGGCAAAAATTATTATACTATGTGTAGTATACTTTTCTGATTTCCAGAAATGGCAACTGCTTGTGAAAATCATGAGTGCTACAGGTACACTAGTAGAAATGTGCTACATAAATATCACAAAATTTGGTCCTTATGGTATAATTGGAAGTATAGAGTTTGCTCTGGTGGTTGGATATTAACTTCTAATATCATTCCATAAAGACATTAATAGTTTGCTTGGTGGATTCCTGGGATGACTAGCCCTGTGTGTAGTGTAGCCTATTCTGTTTTATTATTTATTATTATTATTATTATTATTATTATTATTATAATAAGAAGTCACTGTGTGGGCAGCACGTTGGCTTGGTGGCTAGCACTTCTGCCTCACAACACTGGGGTCATGAGTTTGATTCCCCACCATGGCCTTATCTGTGTGGAGTTTGTATGTTTCCCCTGTGTTTGCGTGAGTTTCATCTAGATACTTCGGTATCCTCCCACACTCCAAAAATATACTAGTAGGTTAATTGGCTGCTATCCAATTTATATTAGTCTCTCTATCTCTAACTGTCTGTGTATGTTAGGGAATTTAGACTGTAGGCTCCAATGGGGCAGGAACTGATGTGAGTGTGTTCTCTGTACAGCGCTGCGGAATTAGTGGCGCTATATAAATAACTGATGATTATTATCATTACTTAGATGTATACATCTATTATTTGGAATGTAGACCTACTTACTTGTCCATATAAGTTCTTGTGTTTGGCTCAAGCTTGCTATTATGCCTAGTTACAATAGTAGGTAGTTTTAAGTTGTGTTTTTGTTGTATTTTTTTTTAAAAAAAACTCAATATTAAAAAGTACTTAAAAAAAAATTGTAGTAATAAAAATATAATTACAAAGTTGTTGTGCAATAATATGGAACTAGTATGTAGGGAGAGGTGAACAATAATAATGAATTGGGTAGCATACAGTAAAATTTGATAGTTTCTAAAGTGGTTTGGATGAAGTAGAAAAAAATTGTGATATGTGAAGTGGTAGCTG
Organism: Mixophyes fleayi; assembly: GCF_038048845.1. Taxonomy (NCBI): domain Eukaryota; kingdom Metazoa; phylum Chordata; class Amphibia; order Anura; family Limnodynastidae; genus Mixophyes; species Mixophyes fleayi. Next base: position 199,365,452 of record NC_134404.1, read on the forward strand.
TACTTTAAGAACATGTTAGCAGGTTCGTTTGCATTGGTTATAAGGAGTATAATAATGGAGCTATATGAATAGGAGAATGGCACATTTTAGGCATTGAAAGGAGATGGTTAAGAAGGTGAATTAGTGGTTAGCACTTCTGCCTCACAGCACTAGGGTCATGAGTTTGATTCCCGACCATGGCTTATCTGTTTTGGTGTTTGTATGTTCTCCCCGTGTTTGCGTGGGTTTCCTCCGGGTACTCAGTTTCCTCCCATACTCCAAAAACTTAATAGTAGGTAATTGGCTGCTATTATATTGCCTTTAGTCTCTCTCGGTCTGTGTGTGTGAATGTTAGGGGATTTAGATTGTAAGTTCCAATGGGGTGGGGATTGATGTGAATGAGTTCTCTGTAGAGCGCTGCGGAATTAGTGGCGCTATATAAATAGATGATGATAGATGATTAATAAGCCGGTAAAATACAATAAACACAGTATAGGATATGTACTATGTAAAAGTTAAGAAGTAAATAAATGCAAAGTCCATAAATATATAACTAATATATACACAATAAATATGAAAACCTCTGAAACGGTTTCTGCCATTGTCTGCAGTGTGAATGTCATTACAAATGTGCTTTGCATCTGTTGTGTGCCTTCTTCAGTGCATTATTTGAGTAAGCGTTAATGGAGATGTAAAAATGCTCAGTATTTAAACCTCCAAAGATTTTAAAGTAACTTTTAACTTTTTTTGAAAAGTACTACTAGGGGGAAGACAGTGTTTGTAGCTAACATCATTATTTACATCAGGTAAGCAAGGGGAATGTTGGTGTAAACAGACTTGTTGTAGCTCATTGTGCTATTTGGGGGACTTTAAAGGCTGTCAGTGCCCATTCATTTGTTTATTCATACTAATCTGTTATTTGTGGATTATTTCTTTGTATTGGATTTAGCAAGCATAATTTTTTATCCTGAAGATTTTCAGGGTCATGGTCATATGTAATCTTCTGTTGGTGATTTGAAATGAGAAGTGTGATAAATGGTGTAGGGCCAGGCATAGGCATCTAATCTTATTCTCTATGTAATAGTCTCTTTAAGTGCATATCTCCTTTAACAAACAAGTAAGGTCATCCAATGACACATCACATTTTTTGGGATAATTTTACTAAATGTATTTAATTTGCTCCGTGCACTACATGATTGGCAAGCTGGAAGTATAGGCAGATTAATGTGCTTTTTTCTTTTTTTACCCAATGTGACAGTATTAATGTTCTACATATAGCTGTTCTCCTGCTGACTAGATTTAAATTGCTTTTGGGATTAGTTTTATACACTTTTCCGTTATGTTACCATTATCCTTGACAAACCTGAGTTGCATATCCTGAAGGGATATCACACTTTCTATTTGTCTCTATTTTTAGTGCTTTTTATCCTTCATTCTTCTTAATTGAGATCTTGAAGTGCACTTCAGTTTCTCTATTAGAAGTACTATATTTCTATTTTTGATATGGTGTTCCATCTTGAAATAAAGTATTAAGATTTGCAGATTGTTGAAAATTTTACATTATTTTTTATATATTTTTTTATACAGTGACTTGTTTTATTAATATTGTACTAGATCATATATAATAGTTCTGTCTGCTTGTGAAAACAAATCTGCAATATACATTTGCAAGTCTGACCTAATAAATATTATGTATCGGTTCATAAGGAACACTAATTGATTATTATGTAACACCATATTGAGGTGTAGTTCTTTATTTGGAAGTGCTACTTTTAAATTTTGAAAAAAAAAAAAAAAATCTACTTCAATGAACTCCTTTTTATTTTTATTTTTACCAGATACATTAAACTGGCTACTGTGAATTTGTAGCACACATTTCATTGCATACATAAAGGATTGGACTGATGGCATGAATTTACACGGATCTGTGAACTCCTTTGCAGAGATTTTGATGATCTCCAGAAAATAACAAACAGGGGGGCAGGACAACAGTGATGAGGGACATACCTCAACGTTTCGGCTCATTTTAGACAGCTCTGTCCCAGTCAGAACTTCTGGAGTGAGCCTCAAATTGAAACAGTTGGGAGGTATGTTGTATATGCCCTCCTCAAATTTGCTTGTTTCTTCTGGCTTCATTTTGTGCTTTACAGGTATTTTTTTTTTTTTTTTTTTTTTTTTTTTTTTATCATCAAGCAGAGTTGTCTTGTCTTTTTTGTTGTCCTGGGAAATAACACAGCTCTGCTTTTTTTCTGAGTTGTATCTAGAGGATATTTGTTTATTTAAATTGCTCTGTGGTTAAAAACAAAACAAAATACATATTCTATTGATGGCTAAAAAACAGAACCAAAAAAAATCGGTTTACTACAACTTATATATAACAAACTGTTTCTTACACATATTCATCAACATTTATTTATATAGCACCAGCAGATTACGTAGCGCTTTACAATTGGGAACAAACATTAATAAGACAATACTGGGTAATACATACAGAGAGGTAAGAGAACCCTGCTCGCAAGCTTACAATCTAAAGGGACAATGGGAGTTTAAAACACAAAGGCATGTGCTACATCATATTGCACAATGGACCAGCTAAAATGCAAAGGTAAAAGTATTGAGTGGGCTGTGTGTGGCAATGTTGGTCAGAGGGTTGTTGTCTTGCGTTAGCTGTGTAGAGTATGGTAATAGAGTAATCTAGGGAAATTAAGATGGTGGCTAAAGAATATCATAACCTTGTCTGAAGAGGTGGGTTTTCAGTGAACGCTTGAAGGTTTGAAGACTAGAGGAAAGACTTACTGTGCGAGGGAGGGAATTCCACAAAGTGGGTGCAGCCCGGGAAAAATCCTGTAACCAAGAATGGGAGGATGTGATGAGAGTGGAAGAGAGACGTAGATCTTGTGCAGAATGGAGGTGTGGAGTTGGGAGATATTTTGAGACAAGTGAGTAAATGTATGTCGGGTGATGGCCTTATATGTTAGTAGAAGAATTTTATACACCATATACAATTTGGTACAGTGCCTGTAGTTGAGGGGTAGTTCATCCAATGGCTCTGATCTACTATTATCACAGAGCATGAACAGAGACCTTCAGAGAGTGGATTGCATTTATGCTACCACAAAAGTTACTATGGGAGACTAACAATGTAGTGTTCCATCCCTGATTGTGGTGGAAAGTAGTGACTAAAACAAAATCCCATGTATTTTTGGACACCATGATATAGAGATGGTAATGTTCTAGCAGTCTGTCCATCCATCTTTCCTTACTTTCTGATAGACTATGAGATAAAGAAGCTAATCTCGGTACAGCAGAGTCCTTTCCAAAAACATAACCATAAAAATGTGTATTTTATATCGTAAAAATTCTCTAGTCAGTAAGTTGTAAACTGTCTAGCCATTCTAGACATATGGGCAATCCTACATAAAATGCTTAACAGTTAATGTTAGAACTATTCTTGTAACCACCTTCTTGTATCCTAAACAGTTTAATTTAAAAAATGGACATGACACAACTGTGGCAAATAAAGAGGAGTTTATTAACCCAATAAAAAACACACTGCATGGTGGTGGGAGAACACTGTAAACAGATCGACAAAGACCCAAAGTCACTCTGCATGCCCAATCACGGGTCACCTCTGGAAACTGATCACCTGTAAACCACTTTTACCCAAGTGCACTTTTATCCTTCTCTTTTTAAATAGGGACAATTTTATCCCAGCACCCTATTAGTCATTTTATCGCTTACCAAAAATACATTGTCCAATGTGATTGTTGTGGTTCCAATGCACAATGTATTTAATTGCAAAATATAGCAGGATTTTACAGCAAGCCTTTATTACACTTTAAAGATATTTAAAATAAAGCAGGAAAGTATAAAAGCACAGAATACATTACATCTTCCTTATAGGGTTCACCCAGGTTCAATTAATGCAGCCATGCTCTCACGATGCCAGGATCAAAGAGAGCTAGAACAAAAGCCAGCATGCTTGTATATAGCGTAAAGATAACACTTAGTGAGGTCTTCATTGGTCCAGTGTTAATGATATTCCAGTTCCTTGCAAGTTATAGGTCAGTTCATTTGATCCTTACGAAGGGTGAGGGGCAACCTCCCCCAACCATAGTTCACATGTTTTGACTCTGAATGACCAGTTCAAACTGACCCATGCAACAGTACTTTTTAGTATTAATCACATATTTCTTATAGCTTGCGATCGCTACTCTGTCCACACCGGGTTAATGCTGGTGAAATAAGCTTTAATATGAGACCAAACTCTTTACCTTTTAAAACACCTGAACCATAAATACCTTTACTACAGTATTATATATGCATAAATAAACAATCTAATACATTTTACTAATAAATATGAATTATATAGAAGTGAATGTGTATGCATGCGTTATTTATCGTGCGATTGTGTCATGACATGTGGCGAACTGAATGCAATCGCACGGTAAAACAATACTTAATCAGTATACTTTCTTCCAATTATTTGACTTTGACAACCCAAAAACCCTTCTGGGATAATGTAACGCAACCCAAAAGCCTGCCTCTAAGGTATATGCACTTAAACATAAACAGACTCTTCAAAGGGAAATTGGTTCCTAATGCCTCAATACAACTACTGTGCACCCCACCAAACTTGTCTGCCGACTGCGCAGTGTTCTTTGGCCACGCCTAGTTCCCTCAAGAACCTAGGCTCTCCTCCATACCTAAATCTACAGTAAGCAAACTCCCATAAATCGTCCCAATAAACAGACCCAAACCTTTATTGGTATGATGAACCTCATCCAACCTATAAAGGCAAACACAATGGGATTTAGGTCAAAGATGCTTGATCGGTCAACCACCAAAGAGGGGGGGAGAGGAGCGCCCAAACTTGGTCACCTGAGTCAACTGTCCACAGCACCACTTGAACCAACCCTAGGGGGATTAAGACCTCCATAGCCCCCAGGTAACTACATTGAACCAGCAGAGGACTAAGTTAAATCCTAAATAATGTATGCATACCAGGTTAGATCCAAACAGGGAGGCATTAAGGTATGTCAGAATGGAGAAGCCCAATACAGCACCAGACCAGAGCAGAGAGTGGCAAGAGACGAGGCCCAAAGGAACAGCAGGGAAAAAAAACATAGTGAAAAGACAAAAGGGGAGTAGAAAAAAACAAGAAAAATTGAACAGGAGACACAAGCAAAGGTAAAACAGTTTTAAGAAAAATCTTGTGGCACCAACAGCCAATCAGGCCCACTCGCAGGGGAGGGCTGGCAACTTTCAGCCCGGAGGGCAAGACTCAACTCGGCAGTCTATTTTAAAGGAAGAAAATGCAGGTGACCCAGTCCAAGGTAGCCCACCATGGGACAGGCCTGGGGGGCAGATGCCCCGTTGCCCCCTAGCCCAGCCTGCCCCTGCCCACTCATACAAAAATTATGGATAATCCTTTGCGCTCTTGCTTCCAAAGTAAACAGGTAACCAAAGGTTTAAATAACAGAAATGGAAGAACAGAAATTCAAAATAGCAGAGAAGCCATACATGCATAAAAGCAATTGACCTCTACCTACTCAACTACTGGATACCTTGAATTACCACGCCATCTACAGCTGCACTGATCAAAAATTAATGCTTGCCAAACAAGGCGTCATCCATACCCTTTAAGCCACTTAAGCCATGTTCACTTAAAAGTCATTGTAAACAGGTATGTTGTGAGGGGGTGTGGCCCATCACAATGCACCAACCATGCTTCCGCTGTATGGGAACTGGGCACACATGCACCCAACAGCAAGGCCGTGTAGTGAGAAAAAATGCAGAGCCACATCCACCACCCATGAAGTCTAGCTAAATGGAACACTCCTCGCCCGGAAGCTAAAATAAAAAAATACTGTACAGGCACAACGGACCAGCTCATGCAGCAAATTAGTTACCAGTGGAAAAGATGCACTCTGCTTAGTAATGGTTTGCACAACGCCCAGGATATTGCACCTAAAAAACATGTCCGCCATGAAATGCAGGTGCCCACAATTCAACTGTAACACAATAAGGAAAAAGGTCCAACCGGACAAGATAAATAGTCAACCAGAAATAACTTGCCGGGTCCAGGTTGGAGCGAACCAATCACTGGCAAAATAGTCTCTCAACATGACTGCCCCTGCTGAATCTTTGCTACCAAAACAGATTACAGTAGAATGGAAACCCACGAAGCAAGCGGAGTGTATATCTGAAAAATTGACCTGTACATACACTAACATGTGAATTGCAAAATTTATGGATCAGGTATCAGGGTGCTCCCTAAGGAGTATGCCATGAAATCCTAAATAAGGAAGAAAGTACTACTGCCAAAAGATACACACCATAGGTTTAGTATTTTTCACACCCTATAACAGGAGTCGTTACTGAAACTAGTGGGAGTCCAAAACTAAAGCATTATAAAACATAACTTTCAGTGCGAGCCAATAAGTTAGTAAAGGTAAAGGTGGTGTGAAATTTAAGTGAATAAAATAGGTAGTGCAAAGAGAGGAGTATAACAAAGATCAGTTAATGGCGATCTAAAAATAACTGTTATACCCTCTGTGCCACTTGCTATGGTTGTTATTACATGAGTCATAATGGACCAGCGATTGTATTATTTAGTACTTGATCAATCCACCTGAATCAGTGTATCTCCCTGATCCAGTTCAATCAAACCCTGAAACTGGTATGCCACTTAGGCTAAATTGTGAATTGTAACAGATGGCATCTGTATTAAATGCAAAGCAGCATGCGGTTATGGGAATTGATCTCCAGTGGAACAAAAGGCCCATTACAAATACTTGTGCGGTGACTCAAAGCCCACACCAGAAAAGTATATGTCGTACTTTTTTTCTTTTTTTTTTTAATATAATAAAGCCACATTCCAGGCCTGGGTGTCATGTACATGTCGTGGATCATGTGTATATATGTATACAACTCAATGAAGGGCCCTGTATCGAAATAAAAGGGGTGCAGAACGAATATGCTACCCAACCAGCTATGAATGCTTGTATCTCGACACAACGCACTGAGCCATCCCAGAAAATGCGAATAGGCCCATGTATTGTCCACGGAAGAGCCGATCATGAACCAACACATGCACCCATTAGAATTCAGCTGACCAAATCCCAACGACCTTACTGGAGTGATCTAGAACCGCGACTAGCGGAGAAGCAGTCAAAGTTACTGACAGAAAATACATTATATTCACCCGACCGAACGGAACCATCTCCAGTGCCGAAACAGATAGTGGCCAGAGCATGAGCTACGTTGACACCTTTCGCCAGCTTACCCTTGTGATGTCACAGGAGAGTGGGTCCAACTGTACCAATCAATGAAGTCGGAAGCAGACGACAGACCTAGATAACCCAAAGCAGCTGAGCCCGTTCCCTGCAGCCAATGGACCCATTGGTGTCCGTATCACATACTGCTGACACGCCTGCTGGGAGAGGAGAGTTAACACACCAAGGAAAGGCATAATATTGAAAATTCGTCAACTAGGCATGCACCAGGTGAAGCAAAATATTAGGTACAAGGCATATGAGGTTGGTTTGGTGCTCATGGATGTGTAAACATGGGAAACCCTAAGTATCTAGAAAATGACTCCTCTGGACAGGATTTGACCAATTCCAGAAACAGCAATTCACACACCTACTGCTCCTAAAACACAGTTCCCATGCAAATCTCAAAGCATTACCAAAGAGTCAATGGCTATATTTCCAGTAACTGCACCTAAATCATTTATCGACTCATCAAGAACTTAAACGAGAGAGGTTCAATAGTTAAAAAGAAGGTTTCAAGGTGCCCAAAAATGTCCAGGAAGCGCCAGGATCGTCTCCTAAAGTTGATTCAGCTGTGGGATCAGGCACAACCAGTGCAAAGCTTGCTCAGGAATGGCAGCAGGCAGGTGTGAGTGCAGCTGTACACACAGTGAAGAAATTACTTTTGGAGGATGGCCTGGTGTCAAGAAGGCCAGAAAAGAAGCCACTTCTCTCCAGGAAAAACATCAGGGACACACTGATATTATGCAAAAGATACAGGGATTGGACTGCTGAGGACTGGAGTAAAGTAATTTTCTATGATGAATCCCCTTTCAGATTGTTTGGGGCACCTGGAAAAATGCTTGTTCGGAGAAGGAAAGGTGAGCACTACCATCAGTCCTGTGTCATGCCAACAGTAAAGCATCTTGAGATCATTCATGTGTGGGGTTGCTTCTCAGCCAAGGGAGTGGACTTGCTCACAATTTTGCCTAAAAACACAGCCATGAATAAATAATGGTATCAATAACCATCCTCTAAGAGCAACTTTTTTCAACCATCCAAGAACAATTTGATGAGGAACAATAACTTTTCCAGCATTATAAATATCACTTTTGCCTTATAGCAAGGTGCTCCAAGTGGCTCTGGGATCAAAACATTGAAATTTTGGGTCCATGTTCAGGAAACTCCCCAAGACCTTAATCCCATTTAGAACTTGTGGTCAAACTTAAAGAGGCCGGTGGACAAACAAAAAACCCCAATTCTGACAAACTCCAAGCAATAATTAGGCAGGAATGGGTGGCCATTAGTCAGTATGTGGCCCAGAAATTTATTGACAGCATGCCAGGGCAAACTGCAGAGTTATTCAAAAATAAGGGTCAGCACTGCAAATATTGACTCTTTCCATAAACTTAATGTAATTGTCAATGTCTTTGACACTTATGAAATGCTTGTAATTTTACTTCAGTACACTATAGCAACATCTGACAAAAAGGTCTACAAAATACTGAAGCAGAAAACTTTGTGAAAACCAATATATGTGTAATTCTCAAATATTTTGGCCATGACTGCAGATGTGGTGGCAACAGGAGTTACACAATTTGGAGGAAAGATCATTCAAATACCTACTAGAATACCATCTTGATGCAGCTGCTTGATCTTTTTAGTTCAGCTGTGTTTGCTGTTGCCATCTCTTGCTGTTTTGGTTATCACTGCTGTCTCCTTGGTGGAAGTAATTGCTGTAGCAATTTTTTCAAACATTGAAACATGTTTTGGGTATGAGTCTAGCAGTGAGGATGATATCATACAAATCTACTGGGTGCATAACTACTGTTGGCGGATAAACATAAGAGAGCACATGTAGCACAAAAGTGAAAGCTTTCTCCAAAACAGAACAGAGGCTTGGTTAATATAAATAATGGAGGATCATGCTGTTGAGTTAGACAGTGTGCATGGTTCTGTCTAGTCCATCTGAGTACTTTATACGTATGTCTGCGGTAAGCCTATGGTGTCTACTGTGCATCCGCTATTGTTTTTCCTTAATGCATATGAGTGCAGTGGTGTCGCATGGTCGTGGAGTACTTTACTCTTTGCATTTACCCTGTTTCTAAAGACGGTTTACTGCATATACAAACTTATATCCTCTGTTCAGTAAACCTATATTCTGGTTGAGATTGCAAAATGTGGATTACCCTATTTAATCACATCTAGGGGTAAATGTATTAAAGTCCGTTTTTTTTCAACTCGCCGGAAATCGGCGAGTTGACAGCTAAGATTTAAAGCGGCACTGCCTTGTAAAGGCAAGTTTGCCTTTACAAGGCGGCGCCAATTGAAATTTTAGAATCGGCGAGTTGAAAAAAACGGACTTTAATAAATTTACCCCCTACTGTTTATAATCTAATAGGCATCTGCCAATAGGTTACAGGCACAGAGCTACAAGTGTTAGAGAGAGAAGTAACCTTGAATCAGGGGAAACTGCCAGTGTAGCATAGTCCTTTATTAGAATTAAGGTGTAGATGTATGCTTCAGGTGCAATCATGAACTTCGTGAAATTGAGTCTCTGAGAATTCATCCACATGGACATTTGCTATGGAGATGCAGTTAAATAGTGAGAAATTGTGGAATGTCACAAGTGACCCAGGCGGCAACCCAAATATCGATTTATGTGAATAGAGCCATTGAGTATGCGTGCTGTTCTACAGCTATGTCAATGGTTTCAATCATCAAAGGGAAAGCGTCAGCAATAGACATTTGGGTTGTCCTGCAGACAGCTTATGACGATAAGGCTCTCGTGAGAAGGATAAACCTTCGGTGTACTTGTCAATACCGGATATCTATTGGTGAAATGAGGAATGATATAAAACCAAACACCAAACATTTTTTAGCACCTGAACCATAAATACCTGAAAGGTTATTTATGCAAAGATAAATTTACATTAACGTTTTACTAATAAGCTGATGTGAGTTGGAACTTTTTTAAATGTGTACTATTTACAAATGTAAGTGTGTGGTGTTTTCCTGTGCAATTGCGTTATTAACCGAAGAATACTAATTACAATCGCACGGTAAAACAATGTTAATCAATTTAGCCTACTTTATCCAATTATTTGACTTCCACAAAACTAATTGACATCCTGGATGAACTTGTAGTAAACCTGTAAGATGGGGTTTTAAGCATGGGAAAAATGGCATGCATAAGAAAGGTATAAGATGAAAATGTGATATATATTATGCTGCCAAATGCAGTTATTTTATTTCAGGAAAAAAAGTGCGTGTATGTCCTTTGATGTGACCTGTTTATTGTACATATGGTTGTTTGTATACTGCAGTCTGTTCTGTATTATCGGGGTACCAAGGCATGGTGCCCTCATTATCGATCTCTGATTACCTGATTTCCTATGTGGTATTTTGCTGTCGACAGCAGAGTGAAGAAGTGAAACACAAACATGGTGTTGCAGTTTCAAAATCAGCTCTGAGGGTCTTTGCAGGCTGGCCCTTTATTTATAGCTAGGGTCCATCATTAACTGGTTAACAAGTACATATAAAGAAATCTCTTTAGCTTAGCAAATATTTCTTTGCAACAATAATACATATAAGGCAACATCCTTTGTTCAGCATTACGTGCTTTTCCTCTCGGCCGTTTCCTTCAGTCTGGCATCCTGCTATTGTCTGTTCTATAGGAAATACTTGTTTTTCTTCAAGGCGTTGTCCTGCATCTGTAGTATGTAGTATTTTAAGGCATTTCACACACATATTTGTACATCTTAATAACCATTATTTTATACCCTCACAATCCCCTCTTTTTATTACATTAAACAAATATACATGTGTTTCCTGACCCTTCAAATCATGTCTTGATACAGGGCTACCTGGTTCTCAAGCTACATTTATTCAGATTTTGACCTAAAGTCTCCATGTGGATAGAGAATTAATCATTCACAAGAGAAAGTATCCTCGCATCATTTATTCTTTCCCTAGCAGTATTTCACTGCAGTATACACATGTCATTTTTGCTTGCTAGGGGTTATTCCATTTACATGAGGTACATAGTTTTTTTGAGTTTGATTAAAATATGTTGGTACCGGAGTCATGGCCTGATTAACCGTTACAGGATATATAACAATTCCATAAAATCAACAGGATCAAAACCACTATTATTACCAGTATTGGATGGAGCATTACCTTAAAAATACCTGTTGCAGAGGGGGAATTACCTGTGAACATATCCCACCAATGGTATTGCAGATTATCTTTTAATTGATGAGCTACATATTTTAATTCCTGTGCTTCTATTATTGTCTGCATTTGTGCATGATTATCTGAATAGTTTACCTGTGCCAAATGCTCTACCAGGCACTGGGTGTTGTTTATAGCATTGATTATCCCTGAAGATTAATAGTCAAGTTATAGGAGGGTAGTTTAATTGGGATAAATTGCTGATATATAAGGTCTTTCCTATCCTTATAGAATATACAAGTCTCATTTCTCCATATTAGATGAGTAACATCTTGGATACATCCTGAAAATGGATTAGTCAAGTTATACATTTCTATAGTTTGTTTATCATGGGTTACTAAGCACACTATTTCTGGTGCTACTTCTATAAACATATAATTTCTCCTGTCATGGAGCTCCCAATTACAGACACTAGTTGATGGTCTAACTTACGAGGTTCATAAACTTGAGTGTTTTGAGAGCACTCTATTCCATTGTCTGTATTTGAACACAATCCTAAGTTATATGTGTTGTTATTATCATCTATATACTTCCCTTTTATCTGCGGGGTCCATAATTGTGTTCCACCGAACTGGGCATAGAGTGGGATAGGCAATATGAGGAATTTACACATTATCTCGGTCCTCCGTATACTGTATGTCTGAAAACTTCCTATGCACCAGTTTTCTGTACACTTCACGCCCATTCCATCAGTTTGAATCCATAGCTGCGTAGTTACATTAAACATATTTCTATATACCAGTTCATTGTTAGTCATTTACTGTTACTAGTGCTATGCACATTATCACAAGAAAAGGATTCATGGTGCTTCAATTTTCACAGTCAGTTTTTTTTCAGTGAGACTCGTGGACGCAGGTGTCTCTTCCTCCTAACTTAACAGAAGTGGGAGTAGTCAAGACCACTTGATATGGACCATCAAATCTGGGTTCCAAAGTTTTCCTCATGTGCCTTTTTAGGTAGACCCAATCTCCTGGTTGCAAGGCATGTATTCCTGTATCGTTATTTGGATCTGGAATGGAGGAGAAAACTTGAGTGCACATTAGTCATTATCTTTGTAAGCTGTATTAAATAATCAGTTAGATCTGCATGATTATGTTGCAATTGCTGAGGAAAATAACACCCGGGGGTAAATGTATCAAGCTGCAATTTTGCAACTCCAGCGATTTTCTCGGGAGAGTGGAAACTCGCCAATGTATGAAGCTGAGTTTTCATACAAAATCGCCAGAGATCAAACTCACCACTGTTTGCCACTGCAGCTATACAAGTCTCCAATGTATGAAGCTGCGAGTTAGCAAACTCAGGAGAGTTTGCTTCTAAACGCGCAAGATACAACACGCTGCTTGATAGCAGCATGTTGTATCAACACATCACTGTTACACTGCCCTGGCAGCTGTAAAAACTGTAAAGAACAGATCAAAGTAAAAAAAAAAAAAAAAAAAAGCGTGGGGTCCCCCTGCTATTTATGCTTAACCCTAGTGCTGCCTGACTAGTGCTGGTCCCGTGAAAATCAGGAAAAAATTTGCGTGGGGTTCCCCCGATTTTCACTTTACCAGCACTAGGCAAACCAGCCAGGGTTGGCGGCACTATAGCAGGGGGACGCGCGGAAGGGGTCTTATCTGTTCTGCATGCTTAATAGGTTTTCCTGCTGACCCCACAAAATCCCTGCTCTTCCATATTGGCCCAAAGTCATGGGCCACGCCATATGCGTACCTGGAGTCTGTGTATATGATAGCTGTTTGGTTTTCTGCCATTATACATACCTCAGTGAGTGCATGCAACTCCGCCTCCTGCGCTGAGCAAAAAGGTGGGAGTGGTTGTTGTATCAAAGTCTCTTCCAGGGTGGTCACAGCATACCCTGTGTGTGGTGACCCTTCATAATAATACCTGGAACCTTCAACAGATAAGTTTCAATTTGCATTATGTATAGGGACATCTGTCACATTTTCTAACTCCTTCATTTTTTTGTTTTATTTGTTCAGCACAGTCATGTGACTCAGAAAAGGGAAAATTTTTGTGTGTATTTTGTCTGGTACTGATACATTCCTCACTTTCTGATTTATCAAGGGTGGGTAGGTCCCCACCCACCTCTCTCCCCTCTGTTGAATCTGCTTTAACTGGGAACAATGTAGCAGAATTCAAAACTTTGCACTTTTTAATTGTTACATGTGTGGGACTTAATAATGACACCTCGTATTTAGTGAGCCTTGCTGTGAACAGATGCTTTGTTCTTGCTTGGTTTAGTATTTCTGTAACTGCATGTGGGACCTGTATGGTTAATGGATGGTCTAGTACTATGTCTGCCACTTTATCTTTTAGCAAGGCTGCAGCTGCCAATGCCCTTAATTCCTTGGTATTTTGTGGTGGCTTTACCTACTGGATTGCAATTATCCTGTCCTGTGTGAGGTGTCTGGTATCTTGCGAGATGCAATGTCCTAAAAATATTATCTTACTCTGCGCTACTTGTATTTTGTGGGTGATACCTTGAAATATTGCTGCCATAAAAGGTTAATTAATGATGTAGTCTCTTCCTGACACCCCTCATTCGTTTGACAACATGGTAATAATTCATCTACATATTAGAAGTGTCTTGTTTTTATTGAACAGCTGCTGAAGACTGTTCTAGTAATTGTGTACAATGTATTAAACACCTCTGTAACCACCAGTCCCCAGAACCTACAGGTTTTTTTTTTCTGCTACTCCAGCAGGACCAGCTACTTCATTTATTTAAATCTGTGAAATAGCCTGTGTCACTGAATCTCCTGCTACTGCATCCGACATATTGTTGTATGCGGGTGGGGCAGAAGGTTCTTTTGGTTGCAATTCACCTGGTCTAGGGGTCTGACATTAAATCACACACAAATGTTCACCTAATATACTTTCAGCAGGCATACATTTATCCATAGAGGCAACACCAAAAAATAAATCATTTGCTCCTACAATAGACCTAAATGACCTAGCTGGAATCCTAACATTGTACCACAAGTCAAATTACTAACAAAAATCCCTTCAAATCAATATCCAGAAATGTGGTAAAATTATACTAATACAAGTTTAAAAATGGAAAAGCAGAAAAGATTATTCTTTCAGTAATCCACAAAACACTCTCTCTCTTGCTAAAAGAGGAAGAAAAAGATAAATATAACTGATGTTACAGCATACAGTTGTGGAACTACAAATCCCAGCATTCAATTAGCTTCAGCATCAATTAGGTTGTTACCACTGCAGAGATATTTCAATTACTCTTGAATTACTGAAGCACACGTGAAAACCTCTTTTCTATCAACCACATATATTGTCAAATAAATCCTTCTTTTTCACACTGAACACTGAACAAACTGGGGAGAGAATCTGCAACTTCATTCCCCCTCTGCTCATATCCCCCTCCTTTTCTCAACACACTGAAGTCTTTTACACAGAATAGGAAGGGGAAGACATTTCATTCTCTGTCTCTCACTCACAGGTAGTAAGACAGAAACAAAACAAAAAACGAAAAAATATGCACAATGTGTAATTTTGTCTTTTTTTTTTTTTTTTTTTTTTTCCTAGTTCATTTTATACAATTAATACAAAAAGTGTTATATCTGGCGCAAAAGAGAATATATGAAAAATAAGACTGCAGCTAGACGTGGGATAGTGAATAATAATTACACAAGCACAAAAAGAATAGTCCAGTGCAATTCTCAAGTTCCGATAGCCAAAAAGAATGACCCTCTGAATTTAAAAGGCTTTCTCGAATTTCTACCAGCACAAATACTGTTGACTCTAAATCCTTCAGTGGCTAATTTAAATATTATTGTACACCTTTCTTCAACACAGACATATAAAGCAATATGTCAAAATATAACAATTAAAGAATGAATCTTACCAGAACTAAAAGGGTGAGTATTCTTGAACCTTTACATCAAACTGATGAATCTTAGTAGACACAGAAATAACAACAACCTTTTTAGAGCAGAATAAAACTTCTACCCACCACGGTTTTGTCATTCCTAGTTCTGCCTCTCCCTGACTCCTTCGCAGTTTTTCAAGAAGATTTTCGAAGCTCACTGTGGCCTCTAAGTACGTTAAAGGCAATAGACCTATTGCCACCAGTAAAATCCCTTCTAATTCAGGTGTACAGAGCACACTGGATATTTGATCTGAGACTCACACTGTTGTCTGGATTAATCAGTTTTGTTTTACTGAAACTGGTATACTAATATTTATACATAAAACATGGCATACCCTCTTGTGGTTACATACAATAATAATAATAAAAAACAAAATCCTTTAAATTGTAGCTATGACCTGCAATCAATTGAACAAAGACATCTGTAAATCTTTCTCACTTAGAGCAGGACAGACAGCTTATCTTGCTTATCTTTACTGAAAGTGAGTTATATCTAAATTTTTGAAGCATAACCGCTCATCCTTTAAATCTGTTAATCTAATTGGAGTTTCTTTACCTACGAAGGTCTGTAGTTAGCCATTTTTAACTAATTGACTTCTACATTATCTATGAAAGCTATATATTGCTTTATTAAAAATAGCATCATTTCTTTTACAGGGGGTAATTGTCCTGACGTCCCTTCTAATGGGTGACTGTGGGTCTGATGATGCACTTGGGGGTGGCTGATAAGGAGGCAAGTTTACAGCTGTATGTCCCTGGATGTCTTCTAACATCTCCTCCTTTACCATTTGTTCTTGTTCTATTTGTCTACATGCCCTTACCCATGCTGATACTTGGTGTTCTTTATTATTCCTAGTAATCCATATACTATAATCTTTTTGAAAATCTGGCAATCCTGCCTTCCTAAAGATGATATGGATTTCTCTAACAGCCACAATACCTTCTCTTTCCTTAACTAGATCCGCAGGAGTGTATGATGTCTGTACCATCATACCTTTACTGCCCTGAGCCCCCATTACTGCAGTTTTGGGAGTACCGGCCCCTAGTGTGCCTGAGAAGTGACTGTTAATCTAATTTTATACACCTTTACAATTAAATCCTGTTATGGATTGCTTGATCAACTTGGGTACATATCTTACTGATATTTCAATAATTAATGGACATGTAGGTGGCCCTATCCTTCTAATGTTTTCTGGTAAAAAATTATATATTTGCCACCATCCCAATCCTATTTGGGTTTTCAGATAGTCTGGACAACCGTCACTTCCAAATATTGCTGTATATATCGTTGGATTAAAAATTCCCTCCTTATGTTTACCATATGTTACTGAACAATCAGTGTCAGTTCCTATCGCCGCTATCAATTTCCTAGTTTGTATCGTCAATGCCTTTTGAATCATTACAACACATTTACAGTCTGGACAACTAGGATTATTTTCTGACATTTATACTCCCCACAGCATGTCTCTGATTCCCTCAGCTCCCTTTGATGTTTTTATGAAACAATATATTAATACTAGTACAATTATTACAATTAAAATAATTCCACCAATCCACTCAGCTATTTCTTCTGAAGGTGTCCTCTAATCTTTCTTTAAGACATTATACAATAGACAATAGACAGTGGACAGTAGACAGACCTATCCTCCGACCTCAGGCGCCCCTTAACAGAGGTACCTACAAGGAAATGCGGAGGACCCTTTCCAGAATCAGTGAGCAACCATTCTGCACTTTTACCGTGTTACTCAGTTGTTACTTCTTTCAACCTCTAAGAGAGCTGAGGACCCTTGTAGACTGATAGCTGGCCCAGTGATCGCACGTTACACAACACAAGGTCAAGCCTCCGTTGCATGTGCAAGGTACAGTCTTTGATCAGATCAGTCTTTTCAAGGTTATGTTGTCCCATTATACATCTCTTATCAGTACAATATCACTCAATCTTTACAGGAGCGAAGGATTCTTATAATGACCTCTCAAACCCAAGGACAATCATCTACACAGAACAAGGCGAGGTCTCAGCAACAAGTATAGAGGAATGCCTTTGATTATCGAGGTCAATCAATAAGTTATGTATTTGCATCCTTTTATATACATCCTGTATCGACACAAACACATACATTCACTTATCTATTTTTCACAAAAAAACATATATATTAGGAAAACAGGTTATTCAGTAATTTTTCAAATACCCATTATACCATCCCCTACTGAACCCCACCTTATATCTTACAGGAAGAGCAGATAGAGTAGAGAGGTGCAATTGCACAAAACTTCAACTACTCACCTCATGGATTTGTCTGCTGTTCCTGAAGATTGAGGAGGTCTCTGGTCAGTCCTGGGCTGGTATGTTGAGTATCCCAGACGAAGTCCCCTGTAAATGTCGGGGTACCAAGGCATGGTGCCCTCATTATCGATCTCTGATTACCTGATTTCCTATGTGGTATTTTGCTGTCGACAGCAGAGTGAAGAAGTGAAACACAAACATGGTGTTGCAGTTTCAAAATCAGCTCTGCGGGACTTTGCAGGCTGGCCCTTTATTTATAGCTAGGGTCCATCATTAACTGGTTAACAAGTACATATAAGGAAATCTCTTTAGCTCAGCAAATAATTCTTTGCAACAATAATACATATAAGGCAAAATCCTTTGTTCAGCATTACGTGCTTTTCCTCTCAGCCGTTTCCTTCAGTCTGGCATCCTGCTATTGTCTGTTCTATAGGAAATACTTGTTTTTCTTCAAGGCGTTGTCCTGCATCTGTAGTATGTAGTATTTTAAGGCATTTCACACACATATTTGTACATCTTAATAACTATAATTTTGTTATACCCTCACAGTATGTCTATGTTTTGCAAGTACTATGTAGGCAGAGCATACATTCAAATTCAAATGGAACCATAACTTGCAATATGCTTCAATTTGAATATCGTCGGAACTATTAAAAATAAAATTGCGTTTGGGCTTGAGTCAGGGCTTTTATGTCTCTGGTGGCACATGCTAAGCCTAGACAGAGTGCACTTGTGTTATCCAGGACATCATATCTTACTAAAACATAATCCCTGAACATATACATAAAGAAGGTAAATTATGTAATATTCACAACAACTGTCGTTCTAGCAATTTATAAAACATATGACGCTTTAAAGTATTTAAGTATCAAATACCCTCAAAACCTGTAAAAGGATCCACATTTTCTTCATTCACTGTGTAAATGTTAAAAATGCATTGCTTTTCTTTAATAAACAGCTTGGGTATTAAAAAAAAAAAAGCTTTGCATTACTGTTAGATTTTTTTCAATTTTTTTTTTTTTATTGCTATGTTATTAAGCAAAATCGTATTAAGGTCAAGAAATTGAGCACAGCAAGTAGTACTTTAAGACTATATGCATGACTTCACAAAATTGATTTATTATACAATATACAGCATTATATGGCCAACTAAGCCAG
Source organism: Mixophyes fleayi (assembly GCF_038048845.1). Lineage (NCBI taxonomy): Eukaryota > Metazoa > Chordata > Amphibia > Anura > Limnodynastidae > Mixophyes > Mixophyes fleayi. Next base: position 199,384,251 of record NC_134404.1, read on the forward strand.
CAAGGGCCATAACTAATTTATCAAAAGGCCACATGCTAATGCAAATGTAGTCTGCACCACCTTCAAAAGGAAGCTTTTTGTAAACATGAAAGATTTACATTTTTAATTGATCTAGGAAATAAGAAAAGTAGTGTTTTCGTTGTTTCTTTGATATACAGGGTAAAATATAATGTCCTGCAGGCTGCAGCCAATGTATTGAAAGATGGTATATTTCCACACACTGCTCCTAACACCATGTAAAAAATATCCCATAGTGAACACTCACGGATCTTCTTATTGTTTAGGCTCCACAACAACCGATGTGTTGCAATGTTTTGGAGATCTAAATAAAACTCCTCTTTCAAGCCACAGCTCCTTAGGCAGTGAACTTCATTAAACAGTTGCCAGCTGTCAAGATTCTCTAAAACTCTAATGTGTGACACACCTGGAACAAACTACAACAATTGAATAATGGAAAAACCTCCCCCCACATATAATTACCTATAAATCCTTAAACCATATAGTAACATAGTTCATGAGGTTGAAAAAAGACACCAGTCCATCAAGTTCAACCTATTTTGGATCTCCTGCGATCCTGCACTTATATTTGAAATTAATCCAGATTAAGCAACCGCCAATCTGTTTCAATTGTCAAAAATCCCCCCAGACTCAATATTGCAGTCATAATCACTTTATTTTTATAATTTGCATACTGAAGACAGCATGCAACGCTTATCTCTTACTCAGCACTCCCCCGTGCTTGGAGATGTCTCGAGTTATAAAAACACATGTATTAACTTTGTCAATAAATGTTCATGTGGTTCTCCTGTAACTGAAATATGGTGTTAATGCAACAATTAATGTCGGCAAAAACACCAGTTGTCATAACATTCCAAACCACATTTTATACAAACTGTAATCAAACACTTGCAAGTCATTTCGTCAGCATATCAGCTGCATCTTGCACATTAACTTTTTCTCAACAAGTTCTTGAAGAAAATTATGTCTAATAGCACTATGCTTATGCTTAGACCTGCCACAATGTTTGGTACTTGTCACCTTTTGATGTTGATGGTCTCCACTCTACGTAAAAGAGGTAGTTAACACAAAGGGCTCAATTCAATTGGCCCGTTACTATGGTAACAGTGCGCAGTATAACCATTAGCATGGTAATTTTAACTCAGATTTTTGCTCGCAGTCCTTTTGAGCCGTGAGCAAAAATCTGTTTGTATTACCATAGTAACGGTAATACTGTGCGGGCTGCGTTATTCCTAGAATAACGCGCCACATTTTAATCCCCCCCCCAAGGTGTCTTTAATGAATATGGTTTCTTTAGCTGTTTTAATCAAAGTCATATAACCCGCTACTTGCCCAGCCAACTGCTGCACCTGCTAGTGCAAACAGGTACCCAGTATATGAATGACAATCATCTTTGTCTGCTCCCCAATCTGCATTACATAAAGTCTCTAGTTCTGAAGACTTGGATTTGAAAAATGTAATTTTAATGAACGTTTACATTTTTAGGTATCAAAAGATTCTCTTAACAGCTGTCCAATGTTATTTCACAGTTTTTATTGCAAACTGACTCACTCAGCTCATCATATGTATGTCGGGACGCATTCCGACACTTGTATACATTAAACTTCCAATTGCATTCTGACAGAGGAGATAAAAGTAATCACCTATTTCACCTATTTCAGATTCACTTATTTGGACATCTTTGGTTATTTTTGTACAGCTTTCCATAAATTATTTTATAGTAAAGACAGTAGTCTACCTCTGATCGTAAACCTTTCCTTCTGAAAACAAGTTCTCATTATAATGCTCTTGAGACTCCATATAGATTTGCTCAACTAATTCCCCATTTAAGAAAGTACAGTCAAAATTTAACTGGTAGAGCAGCAAATCATGTAAGGTAGATATGGCAATAAATAGACTTAGTGTACTGTACCTTGCCACAGATAAGATTTCCCCGTAATTAATTGCGAGCTACTTAGTAAAACCCTTTGCAACAAGATGAGCTTTGTAATATATATATATATATATATATATATATATATAATATGTGTTAACCCGTGCATGATACTCATGCATTCTAGTCAAATCAAGATACTTAAGGTCTTAAAAAGGTTCTTGTCATGCATTTGGGCCTAGTCTAGGCCTTCTCAGGGGAAGATTGTTACTTCCCGACGCAAGCGCCCTTTTTAATGTGTGTTCATGAGGTAAAATTACCTCACGAAAATGAGTTTGACCCCTCAACTCGTAAATTTAGCCTTTACTACCCCTCCCACGGGGGGAAGGGGGGATGATGGAAGTTAACTGACTTGACTATTCTAAAATTTTTGTCAAATGTCAGTATACCAAATTTCAGGTCAATTGGATGAGCCCTTTCTGAGAAAATAGTTTTTTCCATACACACGCACGCCTCTACACATGTGTGTTCATGAGGTAAAATTACCTCACGAAAATGAGTTTGAGCCCTACCAAATTTCAGCCCTTTTTGATTTTTTTTCCCACACACACTAAGAATTTTGTAGGTCAGTGTATAACTCTGCCCAGCAGGTGGCGTGGCAACTTGGTTTTTTTTTCCACACACACACACACACACACACGCCACTAAGCATTTATATATTAGATAGATATATATATATATATATATATATATATATCTCTATCTATCTATCTATCTATCTATCTCCTTACTGGTCTTCCTAAAGTCAGACTTGAACCCCTACGATCTATTTTTCACGCAGCGGCTAGATTGATTTTCCTTGCAAACCGTTCACTCTGTCAGTCTCTACATTGGTAACCTGTATTTCAACGAACCCAATATAAAATTCCTCTACTAACATACAAGGCCGTCAACAAAGTTGCACCAACATACATTTCCTCACTTGTCTCAAAATATCTCCCAACTCGACACCTCTGTTCTGCACAAGATCTATGTTTCTCTTCCGCTCTCCTCACATCCTCCCATTCTCGGTTACAGGACTTTTTTCAGGCTGCCCCCCACTTTGTGGAATTCCCTCCCTCACACAGTAAAACTTTCCTATAGTCTTCAAACATTCAAGCATTCTCTGAACACCCACCTCTTCAGACAAGCTTATACTATTCCTCAACCACCATCTTAATCTCCCTAGATTATCCAATTACCACCCTCTACACAGCTAACATAAGACAAAAACCCTCTGACCAACCTTGCCACACACACAGCCCACTCAATACTTTTACCTTTGCATTCTAGCTGGTCCATTGTGCAATATGATGTAGCACATGCCCTTGTGTTTCAAACTCCCATTGTCCTATAGATTGTAAGCTTGCAAGCAGGGTTCTCTTACCTCTCTGTCTGTATGTATTACCCAGTATTGTCTTATTAATGTTTGTTCCCAATTGTAAAGCACTACAGAATTTGCTGGCGCTATATAAATAAATTTTGATGATGATATATAATATATATTTTGAGGAACAGTGCGTGCGTTCCATATGACACTTCCGTTTTGTGTGACAAGCCTCAGTATGACAATCCTTCAGCGCTCTACCAGTACTTTCGGTTTCAGTGCCAAGCCTCGTTCTGAGTGCCTATCATTTGGCACTCACTAATTTTAGACACAGTATTGGGTTTCCCATTCTCTCGAACAGTGTGTCATACCTAATATTGATGTCTATGTAAATTAAGTAGCCCATAGAAAAATATACTGAAATTCTATGTATAATATTTGGTAAATCTAAATAGTCTTTGTTCTCTACAACTATGCATATATAAAACCAAGTGACATTATTAACTGTTCACAGTATATAATATATACATAATTCTGCCAATAGATGAAAACATGGTAAGTATATTTCAAAATCTTGTATACATTATTCCTTACCCCATTTCATATGAAAATTGATTACTAATTATTAATATCCATAATATACAGAATAGTAACTACAAATTACTTGAAACATTAATAAAGATATTAAATAGTAATCAATGCGTGCTTCAATTCATATGGGACTAGTAACAATTCTTATTATAAATGTATTAGTATCCATGGTAAAATATATATAAAACACTAATAGAAATGTTTGGTAGTTTGTAATTCTGAAAGAAAAAGGAGGGAAAAAACAGACGAGAGAGAGAAATAATCAATGGACGAACCACTTCAATTTAAAATCCGTATCCAAACAATTGGGAATAAGGGTGTTTAGAGTATATATCCATGTCGTTTCTGATGTGGCCAATCTTTTTTTTTTTTTTCCCTAAGTTTCTGTATTTTCAAGTAGGGAATATTGCTTGGACTCCCCAAAAGTTAACAATACTTCTTGATGAACAGTTATGGACAGATTTGCAATTAGAAGAGACAGAATGTTTATATCCCAATTTCAATTTTATTGTACAGATCTTCAGATACCCGCTTTTTTAATGTTCTAGATGTTCACGGTTTCTTCATAGACAGGAATTGACATCAGTAGAGGTCCTATACCTTTTTCATTGGATTTTACCCTGTTCTGCATAGATATTCAAATCTTAAAGGTTAACTGATTCTTTACTTATAAAAAATGTAAATACAATGTTATCTTCATTGTTATAATTACAAAAGAAGTCCAGAGAGTGAAGATCCCCATTCCAAATGAGATAAAATCCTCAATGTAACGTTAAAAGGACACTAGATTTACCGTAAAGGAGTTGCTATCTCCGAAAAAAGGATGTTCCCAGTTAACCATAAATAAGTTGACATAGCTTGGGGCAAACTTAGTCCGCATTGCCGTACCTGTCTTTTGAAGATATTTTCCATCAAAGTAAAATTAATTGTTTTCCTAAATAAAACAAATATATTCAGGATTATTTACATCACTGTTATTATGAATATATGTTTTTATGTTTAGAACAATATTACACTGTCTTATATAATTGTATTTTTTTTTTCATGTCACATATCACTTTGAATAATTTTATGTGGAGTGAATATCACAAAGCAGTGGCAAAAGAATATACGCTTCAGTAAAATATAAGTATTTTTCATATTTATCACAATATATTTGCACATTTCAATAGTAGCGCTGGATACTCTTTATATATTTCTTAGATATATGTTTACATGACACCATTTGTGTGGTTCTTTTTAGAGCAGAAAGCAGCAATTGTCATTAAAGTGGTCCACTAACTTTAATGCATATTTTTTCTATAAAACTTTTTAAGATTAGCCAAACTGTGTTTTAGAAAATGTATGTGCTGTTCTTATAGGATTTTTTTAGATGATGTTGTAATTTAAATTAATACTGCATTTACTAGAATCATTTTACAATCTGTGATGGGCCCTATTCTTCCAGGATCATGCTGGTCAATATCCCTGATCATGCAGAATATTCAAATCTTAATAAAAAAATTAGTGGAGGAGAGGATCGCAACTACTTTACCTGATATTCATTCTAAATGGGTTTTAAAGTAGGTCTAAAACTGGAAAAGTTGAATGCCAATTGACCATATTCCAGTGGCTAGATAACAGGAGGACAGCACTCTTGGAGTGTGGAGTGAAGATACCCACTATCTACTTAAAGTATACAGAGGTTCTGGATGAGAATGATTACATTTTCTGTCACTGCTCTGTCTTGGGTGCAAAAGGGGAGGGGTGGGATATTCAGGCAGCAGCATAACGGACAAAGCATGTGCTATGTGTCACCTGTCATCAGAAATCACCTAGCACACAGCTGAATGAGGCAGAGAACCTGTAGCTGCCTGACCTGCAGAAAAATGCAGGGGTGTGATGACAGTGTCCCTCATCTTTGTCGGTCTGTCTCCCAAGCTGCTCTGTCAGTCTGCCAAAGCTATGCTGCTTTTATGATGCAGAGTGGTAGTCTACCGCCAAGTATGGGTATGTGAGCAGTTTGTTGTTGTTTTCTTTTTTAACATTCTATCCATTATGTGTAAATTTAATTTAAAAGTGAATATTTGATGTGATTGCAATGTGTAAGTTTACCTTGGTGGTGGTAGAAGATTATATTAATTTGGTGCATTTGCTTAAATTTGTAATTTAATTGGATTGGGGTGTTACTGTGCATTTACTGTAATTGTTCTAAGGGCTTAAACACAAAGTATCTGTATATTTATAGTATTTTACTTGCTGTCCAGTCGACTGTACAGACAACGTGGTGGATGCAGCAAGGACTCCTTACGGATAACAAGTAACATGCCAATACTTTTAAAATGGTATCTCTTGCATAATTGATGCTTAATTTATTGAAAAACAAATTTGTTACAAAAGACCTAAATGTTTTATTACGACACTTGAATGTCATAGAAAAAGGAGCTTTAAACACATTTACTGTAAGACCTTTTAGCTTGTGACCATATTTTGATAAATAATGCAGTGGATTACAGGGTGGCAAACTTTCACAAATCAAGATATCGGGGAGAGGGGGTGTGGTGGGGAGGTATTTCTGAAGTTCGTGGTGGGGAGGTATTTCTGAAGTTCCCTTTTAGTAAAATCCTACATACCTGTAAAGCCTGAAGCCAATAGTATAAAACTGTACCAAGGTAAACCATCTTGGAAGGAAGCTGCTTGGAAGGAAATTGACAAGTTGTTTAAACTCTGTTATGTCTTAAGTTAAACACTTATTTCTCGTTTTACCTATACCTATTTCTATTTGTTTACTTATTTCTCGTTGCCTCTCAAAATATTAGTGGGAGGTTTCTGCTAGGCTTGCTTTCTAAATGAGTTATAACATATGTCTATGTAAAATATTTAAGTGATCAAAAAAGTCATGAAAGTCTTTTTGAAATATTGTTGACTAGATATCAATTACAAGGCTAATAACTTATTTACTTATATTTGTTTAAAACTTACTGTAGGAAGTTTAGCAATGGCATTTTGAGTATACATGAGGTCGGTAATATAGACATTACTACTGACAATATTGGAAAAGCTAAGGGTAAGAACTCTGTGTCTTGTATCTCTAAACCTTTATTTTGCAGACATACTTAGAAACCCTAATTATTTAGGTAATATATAATAATGAATAATGCCCAATGAAATATTAATAAATAGCATAAATTTAACTTAACAAACCTAGCTTGTTAACAGGCATGGAAGAATTGCTGTGGTCCATATGAGAATATGACTGCTTGATTTCCAGTAGTGAGGTTGCTAAAAGAAGCAGAAACCCGTAATGTAAATTGCGGATAGCACAATGACACAGTGGTCCACATTACTGCCTCACAGTGCTGAGGTCATGGGTTTGGTTTTGCCCATATCCATGTCTGTATTGAGTTTTTAAAAATGGACACCAGTGTCAGAACTGTAACTAGACAATTTGGCCTGTTTCATTAATGCACGCTAAACTAACGTAATGTGCCCTTCTGTCCTCCATGAGGTCACCTTAGGACACCTGCGTTACGGTTTGACAGGTTTATAGCCCCAGTCAAACTCCCCACCTGCCACTATCCTCGGAGTGTATGCGCATGTCATAAAGGAGTATATGTGAAAATTCGTGCAGTGCTAAATATGGGCGTGGGTCTACTGTACTGGACTTGTTGCGAAGAGGGGGGCTGTATGTATGTATATGATCTAATAGTGAAAGATATATAATTTAAAAATGTTTGCTTCTATATTATGACCTTTACATATAATTTCTTGGAACAAGATGGACAATAAATATTGTTCTATATTATGTAAAGTTCCAACTTTTTTTTTTTTTTTGTCTTGTCTTTTAAATGTTGAAATAATATAACTGTAATTATGTTCTGCATATTGGCTCAGTCAGTCAGTGATTCCGGATGCCCATGGTTTTTGATGACAAACCACTTTTTCGAAATTGGTTAATGAAGCACATGTTTCAATTTGAGCAAGCATTTTTCAAGTCGTCTGACAAGTCAAACTGTTTAAAGAAATCTAGCAGAAATATTTTAACTTATTGCTATTTTGTTGCTTCCCTCTTCACTTTGTCTTTGTTCTATAACAAACAAAAAATATTTTCTAATTTTAGTAATTTTATTGTACAGTTCAGTTGTGCAGATGACATTCATAACTCTATATCCATTAGTGCATTTTTCATTTTGAAAAGCGCTAGAACTGTAAAAAAATAAATAAAAAATGGCTTTCCACATTCCGTAAGTGGAGTTTCGATATGCATTATAAATTCAAGTCTCTAAAAGTGATATATATATACAAATAGAAAAATAGTGAGGTGTTTAGTAAAATATATACTTGGGGTGCAAAAGATGATGGGAACAAACCTTTAACATATAATATACCTTAATATAAATACAGAACCTTTTGAAAACTCATATAGCAAATTCATATAGCAGTCATGTTTAGGGCACACGTTTGTTTGTACAGTATAGTTGTAAAATGTATATAAAGAGGCATCAAAAATGTGTTAAACCACATATACTGGATCACGTTGTACAGCACATATATGCATATCAAAATATAAATGGGAATGAGTTTATCTGTATAGCAGTTGTCACAACCAGATCTCCTTGTAATAAAGTAGTAATATATAAGCTTATCTGGAATTTTGAGCGTCTCCGGCAGCACTTTCATTCCTATTTACAGAATCCTAGTGCTCTATTTGTCATTGGAAGCAGCAGCCTTAATCAACTAGAAGAGTGGGGAGTTGAGAGAACCTCCCTAAGTGCAAAGTCAGAACATTCATATGTATAGGCGTCTCAAACATGGTGCCCCATGTACAAGACACCTACAGATTCTTATACTTTGTTCTGTCACTGATGAGCCTTTTTTTTAAAGGAAGGGTGCAGGTCCGCCCCCTTTCAATAAAATTGTGGTGAAAGAATAGATAAACTGTTAATCTAGTATAATTTTCTTTTCTTAATTTTATATCTAACCTGTTTTGGCTTAGTACCTGAAGTTGTTGAAACAAAATATATATGTATATATGGTACCAGGCCAAAACAGGTTAGATATAAAATTAAAAAAATAAACCATCCCTCAAAAAAAAAATTATATATATATATATATATATATATATATATATATATATATATATATATATATATATATATATATATATATTTTTTTTTTTGGAGGGATGGTTAATTTTGTCCCACTTAAGAAACATCTCTAACTATTTCTGAGTAACAGACTGGACAGTTTTCTACCCAACAAACCAATAGATGAAGTTATTTTGGAAAGAAACAACTTATACAAGAAATAATGAATTTATTCAAATACATTCCAAATTATAACAACAATATAGATTAGTATAGAGTATTAACAGTATGTTATCAGTAGTAAATGTAACAGAAGTATTCATTAATGGGCTGAATATTTTCAAAACATTTTGGATGCAAACTCACATTGCACTTTTTACAAATTTTTACTATTGACTGTGGTATATTTTACCTGTAGTGAAGAAACATATTTTTTTTTTTAGTCAGGATACACATTCGATGATGAGATGTGAAGAAATTATGCAAATGAACATTGTGACATGATTCTACATTTTAGAAACAAAGTGAGAACAACATCAGCTCCAAGCCCAACAGTTTTGTCATGTGGTGTAGAAGCACTGCCACACAATAAGGTTTGGTACAAGTGACCATTTCCAGAACACAGACATCAGGCTTTGTGCCAAAATGTGATGGGCTTCTCATCAATGAACATTTAACATGAGTGGTGACCAAAATAGGCGATCATTTGCTCATTTATTCACAACTTGTAAAAATATATGCTAAATTGCATGAACTGCTTATTTGCTTCATCAATTAACTGTGTAATCTTGGCAAATTTATCAGATTTATCAAAATTGTTATCTGATAAAAGAATAATTTGTTTGACTCAAATGTTGATCTCTGAACAGCCTGCTTGACAATTGAAATTCCTAATGTAGCTTTAGATGACCAATGCAGTTTCCTTTGAGGAAGAGAATACCCAAACATCTCGAGTTCATATGGTTTGAAATCAAGTACCTTGATTGGCATGTTGGTTACTGTACTCAATCATCATTTCAACAATGTATTAATTGAGGAAAAGGGAAAACTGCTGAAACAGTGATTACCCACATGCAATAAAGCAATATGATTAGTTACATTATGTTCCTGTATTTTTTTTATATTGGCCTAAAAGTTTATGGTTCACTCAATATACCCAATAGCTTTGAAATATTTTCAGTGTGGGTTTTTTTTATTATTGACTGGCTCTTTAGCATGTTCTAAGACATGCTTTCGCCATGTAGCATTTCCCTATTTCGAGAAGATTTGAATTTTTTTGGCAGTGGCTCAGGCTTATCAATATTTGAATCTCCTGAATCATTGTTTGCTTCCACTGAATATTCCAATTCCATTGTTCCAGCAATATCCATTGTAAGTGTTGCATTATCATAAATAACCTTATCATCCATATTTTTAGAATCGCTGACTTACTTAATTTCTGGAGGCACAACCACATTTACTTAATCCGGTTTGTGCACCCCATTGACAACCTCATATTCATCAGAAGAAGAGAGGATTGCCTATATTTCAGCCATTGTCAATGCTCTTTGGGCCCTCATTGTATTGTAGACAAAAAACAAACATGAAAAGTTACCGTACGATGCATGCCATACAAAATTTACATGTTGGTTTTTGTTTTGTTTTCTAAACAAATATATAATAATTCTCTTGCTTGATCGTTCAAGGTAAAATAACATGCTAGTCAGACCCCATGTGGCATATTCAATTGACTTGCGCGCTATTAGTTATTACGGTAATAGTGCACGTAATTAACGTTATTACGGTAATAGTGCGTGTAATTACAGTTATTACGGAACTTTTAATGCCGGCTTTCTGCTCGCAGCTCAGGGAGCACCAAGCTGATTGAATATGCCCCCATGGGTCTCACCCCTTGCATGTTGCAGTGCGAGGGGTGCAAATTAGTTTATTATTTTGCACATAAAGAAAATACTGTCTGTCTTGTCATGTAGCGCACAACTACTTGATAAACTTTAAATTTCAGTATAAAAATAAAGTTATCTCGGACATGCACTACCCCAACTATAAATCTACCATCACATTTTAAATTTACCTCCCCTTCATTGCAACATGGTTCTGCCTAGGTGCAAAGTTACTGTGTTTTGTTTTGGGTTTGCTCTCCTTAATAACTCTGGCCCCATATATACATTTCAGCTACATTTCTGTCCCATCGCACCTTTGAGCTCCCCTCTCTCCATGTCTCTGCCTCCACCTTACCTCTATTCTGTTTACCAGTCTGTGTGGCTGAGGCAGGGTCCTGCTGTAGCTCTGCACTCTCTGGCTGGTTTTCTCCTCTGCAGCTGCTCAGCCTCGAACAGAAAATGAAAGTAAACGCACTTCATTGCATCTAATATCCATATCTGACAATAAGTGTCCAAAATAACGAAATTTATTGGCTCGTTGGGTAGAAAACCAGCCATTGATTTTTAGATGCAGATAACACAGGTTTGGTTCACGTGAGGTGAAAAGTTATTACATACATGGGGACTGCTATACTTGGACATCATGACACAGGAATAATTTATATTTTTTTCTGTTTTAAATTTTTGTAAACTTTTTATTTTATAAATTTTACATTTTTTTGTAGGGTTGCAGTGAGCTTCAAATAAAGGTGCTAAAAAGGGGATGGGGTGCTCTAAAATGTGTAATGTATACAAGTGTGGCAAATTATTGTGTAGCATTGGCTAAAATGGCAGTTTCACAGTAATTTCCTTGAGGTGTGTTGTTTGAGCAATGAAAGTGTATTTTTTTAGGTAGAACTTTTTTTGTATATTCGCTTTAGACTACACAAGATAAGCAGAATGTAGTTGGTGGAACAAAAGGTGAAAGTCAAGAGGTGTACATTGTTATATTTAACCCACAAATATGTTTTAAAAGGAGAACAATTCTCTCTTGGAAAGAGATGTTACTGTGTCTAAGGATTCACAGATGGATGAAGGACTGCTAGCAATGTGAACTCAATTTGGCTGATCATTAATTCTGACATTGACTGATGAATTCTCTGTGCCACTGTGACCACCTGCACAGTGCAAGTCGTTGATAAACACAAAGAAGAGTGCATCTGGAGGAATAATAGAAATATACAAAGGTCTATTTAGTGGCATTGACTATATACAAATGCATGAAGGGCAAAACTTGTAAAGCTTTATTACAATAAATGAGAGTATATTTATTTGCTAAAAATATGTATAGCTAAAAATTGTAACAATAAAAATGTAACATTTTTCTCGACATTTTTTTTTTTTATAACGCTATTCAATATATGAACAACAGTGTGAATACCTGATCTTATAATGAGATATATGGACTTATATCCAACAAATCAAGGTTGGTAATAAATCAAATAACTCTAAACCAGTCTAATTGGATACCGCTCAGGCAGTAGTTTTTTACTTCTAGATTCATTTTTCAATACAAGCTTTTTATTTTCTGTTAAATTCAAGCACTGAAACAGAATACATGTATGTTAGGTACTGTATTATTTGTGTTTTGGTTTTGCAATAATTTAATAAAATGACCTTCATGTAAAGTGGTTACAGAGCATTGTAATTGGTGTCAATGACCCACCAGTAAATTATCTAGCACAGTATATGTCTTTATTAGTAAGGTATACAGTGTAACATATGCTTTAATATCAGAAGGACCAGGAACAGCTTCCTTATCCAGGGAATCCTTAGAGTTGTCAAATGTTTCTAATATATGTTGCAAATTAATATAACTATATATACATTTTTGTGTAGCATAAAAATTGGTCAGTTGTGATGTCAGAACTCATTCTATAAACTTTCCATGTGAATCCTTCAACTACTCACTTGCTAAGATGCTCTAATATGTACATGTGTTTTTGCCCCACTGAAATATGTAATTGACAATTGTATATTCTGTTGAAATTTCCTTTGTTCGTCAATTGACAATCTACTGTAGGTGTGTTAGACTAGATTTACAAACCACAAAGCATCCATATTCTGTATTGTTCTTGGCAACCCCCCTTCACACATTTTACATTGTCCTCTATAACATGCTTTTTTTTTTTTTTTATAAAATACAATATTGTAAACTGGCTTAACACAAGAAAATCCATATTAACATGTAACGTTTCACAACCAGTCACTATGCACAATTTTTTGGGTTGTTTTCTTATTTACTAATGGAACAAATCATGCATAGTCTCCACACTTCTTTCTTTATCAAGCGTCACTTTCTCTTGTACATGGAGGTTCATTTATTTTGGACCGATCAGTGGCATCTTATGAAGTCTGTCTACTCACAAAACCTATTGTAGTGTTTATTAGTTAGGGCTGAATGGTACGATCGATGAGCTGTGTCTCAGGAGCTTGATACAAAAAGTAATGCACTCCATTTGTACTTTCAGATTATTTTTTTCTGCCTGAAATACCACAGATCAGTGTACTTGACGGCATTCACAATTTTACAATTCTACTAATTTGTAAAGGGCAATCTAACTCTGATGTTACCTAGTCAAAAGTTTTCATTTTAAAGTGTTAAAAGGTAGGTGTTAAATCTGTACTGTTCACCTAGATCCTCCAGCCCCCCTTTCAGTGTTGTAGAGATTTGTCTCAAGCTTCCACATTTCCCTGCTAATCTCTTATCCAGCTTATACATCAACTATCTGCCCACACCTACACTTCATAACTCTCCTGGCAAACACCTTTTCTTCTACACCATGCCACTTGTTATAATGTCCAGTGCCATTCTGCATTAAATTTGTACCATTATTTGAGGGCTTACTCCAGTACTCGATAATAGAAACAATGCATCCGGGTACAATGAAATTTGAGCAATTGGGTCTGTGCAAACTGCATGACAATGGGGCAGAAATTGCACAAGGGTGTCTATGAAATGCTTTTTTATGTACATAGGACCTGGGGTCATGCATTTATCACCATGTACAAGAAATGGTGGTAAGAATACACAAGTCATGAACACATGAAGAACAGTACTGTGTAGATTAAGCAATATCCAAATGGAGAAATGGTGGCATAAAAGATTCCAGACTTGTATAGGAAAGAGAGAGATTTCTATATCATAAGCACATTTAATCAATGGTTGCATAAATACAATACCCATATAAAAAAAAACATATAAAAATAAAACACTGACTAAATAAGTTGGATTTTATTTGATTATGTATTAATGAATAGATTTTATTTATGGGTATGTAATGATATGTAATGCTGTTCCTGTGTATTATCAGCTTCAAATATCCTGTTGTTGCATAATTAATTGGCATCTGATTGTTAAATTGTCTATAATGACGACATTTCCTTAGCTTTAAATATGGGCTGTTTTATAACTATGACCAGTTTTGAGAAAGTCTTGATGTTGTGAGATGAAATGCGTCATAGGACACCGGCTCCAACTTCTTTTTTTTCTTTGTGAGCACTGCAATACAGGCGGAACTAAGCTTTCTATATCCGTTCCTTACCAGACGTGGATACAGGATCATCATCTTCACCATTTATTTATATAGGGCCACTGATTCTGCAGCGCTATACAGAGAACTCATTCACATCCGTCCCTGCTTCATTGGAGCTTACAGTCCAAATTCCCTAACACACACGCAGACAGACAGAGAGAGACAGACCAGGATACACCAGGTACTGGTTACCATGGATACTGCACGGGTGACGTGCCCGCAATCATTGTGGACTATTATGTACATCCCTCCGGAGGGTTGAAATTTTACTTATACTGGTAAAAAGTTTTTTAACTTTTAAACTTTGGGATTGCCCGCGGTTGTCTTGTTAAGGAGAGGAATGGAGTATCAGGGTTTGGAAACTTGGATGCTAGATACAAGTAATATTTAGGAACCTGGTTTCTCTTACCATTGATTCAGTGGGATCTATTTCAAACACAATTCTACTCCAAGTGGGGACATTATTCTCCCTAATTAGTGCTATATTTGCATTCCTCGGGAGACTGTTTCTGTATTCAGGTTCATGATGGACTATGTTTGACTTGATCTGATTTGCATATGCGGTGCTGAAATTAATCTGGAGCCCTTTTTGGATACTATATATCATATTCTAGTTTTGCATATGGAAAAAAAAATTGTTTTTTTTATTTTTATCTTCATTTTTATATGTTTTTCATATGAGTATTTATGTAATCATTGATTAAATTTGCTATGACATAGAGATCTCTCTCTTTCATATACAAGTCTGGAATCTCTTATGCCATCATTTCTCTATTTGTATATTTTTTAATCTACACAGCGCTGTTCTTTGTGTGTTTGTCTTTCTTGTTAGCAGGGTGTACAATGGGCCCTGAGAATTAGCTGCAGTGTGAGAACTCCTCCTAATTGAATAAGTAAGGATAAGTAATTTGCTTATCTACGAAGATTGCAAGTTATTAGATACTGGTGATTCCTTATTCCATTAACGCTGGAGTATTTTTTCACTTGGGTAATTGGTAGTGAAGACCACAGAAGTGCTTGCTGAAATGGTAGGTGCAGCTTTCAAGGAGAGTAGCAAATTTCTTAAATTAGGGCAGGTTATAGGGATGTTTTTTTGTTTTTTTTTATAGGGCTTTGAAGTGAAGGAGAAAAAATGTCAACAAGTGTTGGAGGGTAAGTGGTTAGGTGTCAAGGGCAGTGTGAAAGAAGTGCTAACTAGTAAGGCAAAGCTTTGGGAATGCAAAATGTGAATTACTCTTTTGAAGTCCACAACCTTCTTGTAGCAACCTGCATGGATCATTATGTTCTTGTGGGGGTATCTGTTAAAGACTGGACACTTATTAGACTCCTTTGCTCCAGATGACCAAGTGTCAACAAAGTGAGTTCTCTTCTACTGTTTGTAACAATACACAGACTGCAATCTAAATGACATAAGTGTAAAGTGTTTAGTGTAGAAGGATTACTGTATGCTCTTAAATTCCACAGTCTGGAAGGGCAGAGGAAAGCAGTTTTAAAAAAAGTTACTGTAATAAGCATGATTCATCTAAAGAAAGATGATTATACGAAGTCTCTGGGTCAAACAGACATATAATTATATGTTTTGTGTATATGTATATTGTGTATGTATATGTATTTTGTGTATGTGTATTATGTGTAAGATTAGCTGTATAACAATGCTTGAATATGTAGCCGTGTAGCTGTTAAGCACAAACGCAAATAAACCAAATTGAGAAATGTGGCAGATGTGGGTAACCAGATTGCACTGATCTAGTTTTTCAGGCAACATATTGTACAGTAAGAATTTACTGCAGATCATGTCTACCTATATTTCATAGCACATATTGAAACCTAGTGCTATAGAATAATCATTTATACATCCTTCACTCAGATAAACCTGTTCATCTTCTATGATACCCAGGATATATCCTATATAATAAGGTGAGATGCTACTGATTGCTCTACTGGATCAGATGCTGCAACGGCTAATGGCAAATTGGGCTCAAAATCTTGCAATATTGCTTTTGTGCGCATGCTTAACATTTGTTCAAGTGCAGTGGGGGAACAATTGAGTTGTAGACAAAAATAAAATAATTATTAATGTTCATTTTATATCCTTGAAAGATTCCATGACGGTTGTAATGCATGGGTCAACTAAGTAGAGACAAGAAAAGACCCCACCCCTGAAATTTAGATAAGGGAACACCTCCTTCCTTCTGATGTCTCTGAGAATCTTCTCAAACTGTCCCAAAAACATAGATTCTCCAGTATATAAAAATAACTGTAATGATTATTCTATCCTTTTAAAACTCCATGGCAGCAAAATACATGGGTTGTACTCCACAATATATGACAAGGTTGGTTTAGCATAATAAACAAATAATTATAGAGCCAGTGTAGCAATGAAAAACAATGGAAGGAAAATCCTCCAGCAGTTCAATATCAAAGTGGACTTCTGTAATTATATTATCTTCTGGATGCAACATTTAAGAGTATGAAGTGATGACCACCCTACTGCCTTGCATCAAAAATTCTTTTTTTTTTGAGGCCTTAAATTTCTGTACAAATGAGGTGATGTAGAATGTGCTCACTTTGTTTCTGGTGCCTCACATTGCTGTATATTTAGATCAGGCCTGTCCAACCTGCGGCCCTCCAGATGTTGTGAAACTACAAGTCCCAGCATGCCCTTCCAGCTATCAACTGGTTGTCTACCATCAAAGCATGCTGGGGCTTGTAGTTTCACAACACCTGGAGGGCCGCAGGTTGGACAGGCCTGATTTAGATGGAGCATATCCTTGACTGGTTTCTGTAGGCAGAATAAAAGGTCTATTTTTGTCTTTCCAAGTTCTTTCGTTCTAGAAAAGTAAATTGAAATTGTCCTGAGAAGAATGAGGGTGTGTAATTTTTCGCTATAGTTGGATGCAGCTAGAGAAAAAGATATTTCTTGATTTATGCGAACAGTGGAAACAACTTTTTGAAGAAATGTAAGATTGGTTTAGAATACCCATTTGTCCATTTCTATGTTTAGAAAAGGTTCCTTACACAATGGAACATGTAGTTGTCACGCTCGATGGGCAGATGTGAAGGCTACCAAAAATACCACTTTAAATGTTCACCATTTGAGAGATTCTTCTTCTGTTGGTTTAAATGGATCAGATGTTAAATCATAACCATATTTTGATTCCAAAAGTTTGATACCAAATCGAATTATTTTCACTGCTTGGGGACAAAAGAAAGATAAACTTTGATAGTTATAGCAACACTCTTGTCTAAGCAAACTTGAATTTTAGAATTTGTGGAATAATAGCAGAAGCTGGATCAAATGGTTTGCACCACAGAAAGAACGTCTTCCAAATACTAAAGTTAATTTAAGAGGTATTTGTAAGCCTGAATTATTGATCTAGGGAAGTTGTTTTGTGATCCCACTGATTGAGTATGTCCATTTGAAGATTTCTTATTTGTCACCTTGCCTAAAAATCCCTGGTGGAAAACAATTCCAGCGCTGGATATCTGATTAGTAGTCACCAGTTTGAATTAAGTCCATGGAAGTTTAATTTTTGCTTAACAATTTATTAAAACCTCTATAAACACATGTATAGCACACAAGTTGTTCTACAAAATATATCAAATATCCACAAAGGTGCACAGTAATCACAATTGTTATGTTTGATCATTGAAATAAACTTCATAATCACCCAAGCAGTGGAAAATTATGTAAAATATAATCAAGCTTACTAGTTCCTAAGTACTGATGTGTTTGTAAAAATAAACAAACCGTGAAGAAAGTTGGCAATGAAATTTCCGCCACACTGCCTGTTATGGCAAGACTACAAATTCAGTTGTTGCTAATGTGCTGTCACATAACACAAGTGGAAAATGTTATCTTAAAGTCGTAAGTTTATAACATATGTTGCTATGTTACAAATTAGCATAGCTATTTTTTAGCACTTATCTTCTATGTTACTGGATAAATGTCGAGCAGCAAAACTTTGAAGCTGGTGCCAGTCTGCAAACCACTTCCGTAGCTCTTTGATATTCACCCACAAGCTTGATGACAAAGTGCCAGTAAATGACATGAATCAATACTGTTCTCTGGAGTTCTCAAAAATGGGGAAGAAAGATCCACAAGCAACAATGCTGTATACTTCATTGTGGATCTCTGTCTTCATTATAGCTTCCTTATGCATTTCATCAAATCAATGAGATTTCTTCATAGGAACTTATCAATTCAGTTGTGTGGAAATAACAATGAAGTAGACAATTCCTTGTTGACACTTTTTTTTTTTTATAATAGAAGTTGGTATACTTCATGTTGGCTATTCTAAGTCTTTCTTCTGACAGGGACACTGCCTTTCACTGTGTTGATTTGACCATCTTGCAACTTTAGATGTTGAGATGGCACCAGGTGATTTCTCACTGTGTTGATGATCCAACTGTATTTTTGCAAAAACTTATTCACCTTAATAGTTTTGTGTTTTGGTGACTTCTGAGTTCCCAGCTATAATAATTCATCCAGATAAGGCCCTACTGAGATTCCTTCTTTTAGGAGAGCTGCCCGGAGAGCCACAAGCACCTTGGTGAAAATCGGTAGAGAAGTGGACAGTCAGAATGGGAGACCTAGAAACTGGAAATGTTGATCCAGAGTAAAGCACCTGAGAAACCAATGATGTTGAATTATACTAGGAATGTGGCGATGCACATCCTGTAGATCTATTGTTGTAAGGATGTCCCCTTTCTCTATAAGCTTGGACATTGACATTCTGGGAATGACTCTTAAACTTTGACTAATAAAAAATAATGTGTTTAAAAAGTTACTTAAGTAATCTTGTCATCAGGATTCCACTTTAATCCACATGCTCAGCCTGTATACAGTTTCGTAGCGTATTCAATTCCACTACTGAGTAAGGTGTTTTGGATTTCTCAAAAATATTCTTTCTGAGCATTAAGTGCAAATCTACATTGTATCCTCTACAAATGATGATGCAAACCCTGTGATCTTGAGTGAAGAGTATCCAAGTCTCCACATACTTTGAAATCCTGCCCCTGCAGGGTTCTCTGGAGGTATGTTTTAAGGAAGTTATTACAGAGCCTTTGGGATTGATTTAACTAGTAAGAAAATAGGCTTATGTGTTTCTGGGAATAACAGATTTTTCCCTGATTTGGGTATTAAGACTATAACAACCTCTGACATGGATGGAGATGCAGAACCATGCTTATATAGATTGTTTATACATTTTTAAAAGTTGAGAAACTAAAAAGCTTAAATGATTTTATAAAGCTTAAGTGGTATTTCATCCACTTCTGGGGCTTTCCAATTAAGGAACGAGGAAATGGCATCATTTTTTTTTACATAATTGTTAGGAACTCCCTAGCCAGCACAATAAAACTCGGAGTCTACTCCAAAAGCCTGGTGTTAGCTGGAGACCCTAGTGGTGGGGACAGACTTGGCCGCAGGCTGACAGAGGGTCGAGAATCGTATACCGGCTAAGGAGAACCCAGGAGTGGAGTGATTGGCGGACAGCAGCGTGGGGATCAGGCAGAGTAAACCAAGGTCAGAGGTCACAAGCACAGGTTCGGAATCCAGGGACAAGCAAAAGGTCAGGGGCACTGGCGGAGTAGCAAAATCCGGTATTCAGGCAAATGGTCAGGGTCAGAAGCGTAGGTTTAAGGTCCAGGAACAAGCGAGGGTCATACATGGGAAGTCAGTCACAGGTTTTAACACCAAGCAGAGAGAGAACAAGCAGGCAGCAGAACTGTGAACAGGATGCTATAACCGGCAGTGAGGTTCTGATCTCACTGCCTTAAATAGCACTAGGAGCCAATCAGGACAGATGAGGGTAGGGCTGAGAATCAGCCGCAGGAGACAGCTAATTAATTACTAGCTAGAACTAGCATAGGAAATAACATAACCAGGAAGCATGTATAAAAATAAAAGTGAACCAGTTTAAATCATAAAGGAGCTCCCCCTGGTGTTGGAGGATGTCCCTACACCCTCCTACATCTATGCCACAAGGATAATAACAGAGCACAGAATCTAAAGCACACACCCGGCTGCTAGTTCATGCCAGGATGTGGCATACAGCCGCGGCTCGTGACAATAATAAAGGAAGAGGCCAAGAACTGCCTACTATGCGTAAAGATTCTTGGTAATTCAATATTTCAGAAATACACCATAAGCTCTTGATTGTTATACATTGCTTTTAGAGGTGCTTTGTACTTTTGAAATATTTATAAAAGACATGTTATCTCAGAAGACGATGCACTAGAGTGATCCAATCTATTAATCCTTGATTTCTGCAATTACCATATGAGCACGTACAGTTTTGGTCTGGTACGCCAAAGCCCTACCACATTTATATGCCAAATTTACATTTATATGATATGATATAAAAAATACTGTACATGTTTACTGACTAGAAGTCTGCGCCTGGATTTGTCCAAGATCCAACCACTCCCTTTGAGTAATTAACCAGTTCTTTCAATTTCCAGGTAAGAGTTAGCATAAACTCCACCCAATTATTGTCATGCGCTCCAATTCTTCTCCTTTATTTCTAGAATTTAATAGCATTTACCCTTTTAGAAAGGCCCTGAAGGCATCCCAAAGAATAGAAAGTTGCACTCAATGCACATTTGTTGCAAAGTACCCCTCTCACTGCCTTTTCAAGGTCAGATTCAGTTCCCATTAATGTTAACCAGAAGTGATTTAAACTTCCAGAATTTTTACCTTTTGGGGCTTTGTAGATCAATAAATATGTTCAGTGGTGAGTGGTCAGAGAGATATCTCGAAAAAGTACAAAAAATTGCTGCCTTTCTAAGAATGTAACGATTATAGTGGAGTATATACTCCTAGAAGGACTAATGTAGCAGAGTTAAATTAACCCTTTAGGAACACTTAATGACCCATTGGATCTTTGAACTGTAACTAATACAAAATTAATTTGCTTAAGAATTGATCCCTCTTGAGTTTTCTATGTGTATCAAATGGTAAGCCTTCCCCACCCATGGTTTTTAAGTGCCAGCACCAGATCTTCAGTTAAGTGTGTTCTATTTAGACAAATTTATATCTGCATCATATTTTTTTTTTAAGCTGACTCCATACCAATAATATTTTGATCTTCTTATTTACTCTAACATTCCATATCAGAAAATTAATTGGCTTACCCTTGGTTGACTTACTTGCCATGGAACACAGAAAAACATTTGAACCTAACGAACATTAAATTTAAAGCAGTACCAGTTAGGTACCATGTGAGCTCCCAGTTACCATCACCAATCACCATCTCAAACAAACAAAATATTTCAAGAGTACAACCACCCTCTAATCTTGCCTATAATCCCCACTCCATATATGCATCCCTAACTATGATGTATCTTAATCCCAAACATTTCAACCTACATCCCAAAATTAAATTCCTGCCACTTAGCCCCAACTAGCACAGTACCCTAATGAGGTAAAGAATGGGGGGGGGGGGCACAACTACTAAATCTCCAGAATATGTTTAAACCCTAGATAAGTATTGAAAAGATTAATTGGCTCCTACTTGGAGTAATAATATTATGGAACCCAGTTTACAAAGGGACAGACCCCATCTCACAGAGGAAAGAGAAGCATCTACTATATTTTATGCTGCTCAAGACCCAATGTATTACAAGCTCCAGCCATAACAATCACAACCAGTCTTTTCCATTCCAGGCTCCAAGCTGCATCTTTGGTTACAACAATTTGCAATAATATAAAAACACAAAGGAGAAAAATTTAAAAAAACAAACATGAATGTTTATAAAAAGTGTTAACCTATGCAGAGGATAAAATAACCTCACATATTATTCAATGGCCAACTGGAGCTCATCCTGGACCATTTGTTGGCTAACCTGTGACACTCCAGGTGTTGTGAAACTCCAAGTCCCAGGTTTTTGCTGGAAGGGTATGCTGCGACTTGGAGTTTCACAACACCTGGAGTGTCACAGGTTAGCCAACACTGATCTATTTGTCACAATGTGAAGTTTAGGTTGGAGCTGCAGTCTCAGCTTAACTCAGCTTAACTTGTAGGAAATAAGCTCTGTGCTTTTTTACATACATATAGAAGTCTGGATTTTCAGACACACTTCAGAGGGCTTTGTTGCAGAGCCAAGCTGAGGATGGTATCCCTATATTTGAAGTGAAGGAGTTTTGCTATAAAAGTTTGAGGCCCTGCTCCCAAGGTAGGCACTCGCCATAGAATCCTGCTGTGTTGCAGAACTGGTCCAGCTTAGCTGCAGTCGAGGTGTAATTTGTTTAACCCCTTTTATAAGGTGTAACTGATTTAGTTTTCAACATGTAAGGCTTATCACAGTAAAAGGGTGGCTGTGAGTCGGGAGGTATGACACAGCAGAGAGTTCCCAATATGGTGCTGTAACACACAGGAATGAGAATACATTCTGGCATCCCTAGATATCGAGCTGCTTTCTGGTAAGATATGGATTAATGAGAAGAAAAAAGGGAAAGCAAAGCAATGGACTTACAGAGCACTCCTATTCATTCAAATATCTATAATAAAATTGTTATTATGTGTCAATAACTTTTATTAGTTATATTCCATTAAAAACATATCTCTATGAACTGTGAATATACCCTCATTCATTAGAAGTGAAATATATAAAATTAAAAGAAAAGAAATGTGAACAGAAAATAAAGTGGTGTATTAAAAAATTCAACCACGGAATGTGGAGCTAGAAAATGGGATCTGTAGATAAACCGAATAATGCCTAATCCTATTGTCTCCTATTCCTTCAATAGGTCCATAATATGTCAGATAGGAATTGGCAAAGTGTACACTAATGGCAGTGAGATTATGTATCATGTACTCATTCCTGTATGTACTTAAGGAGACATGAGCTAATATAACACCCCTGCGGAGCAAGAAAGAGCAAGAGCTCAGATATCAAAACACTCTACCACATCTATACATATAGAGGCATAAGATCTGACCGCATCCTAATTATCCATTCTCCAGAGTAACAAATAAGTAATGTATCCAATATTGAATATACTCGTATGGACTTAATTAAGGATCTCACAAAGATTCTACTTTAATTGAATAATATTATAATATAAGGACATGGAGAGCCCCAACACCCCCATCTATTAAAGAGTGATTCAAGCGATGAGACTTTTATATGTTCATGGAAAACCTGATAATATCTTCAGCAGACTGTGACAGACCCGGGCCTTATATTGGGAATATCGTGCCAACCCGGTCTGTCCTCAGTGGGCCAATTGAACAACAGTGGCCCACTCTGTTATTAAATGCCGCCCGATGGCCAGATCTGTTATTGCTGTGGTGTCCAGAGAAGGAGGGGGGAGGCATCTCACAGGAAGTGTGACTCAGCTGTGGACCCTGTGACATCAAAAAGAAGTGGAAGGGGTTAAAAAGAGGAGGGTCAGGACCCTATCTAAAATCAGAAGGGGGTCTCTCCCTGTTTGCCAACTTTTGTTCTAGCAACTCTGCAACACAATCCGAATGGCACCATCATCGCAGGAGGGAGACCACTGATGTCATGCTCTACTTCCACCCCTATTAACACCCAAATTCTTCACACCACCAATCACAAGAGGACAATGAGCAGGGGGTTGACCAAGGGAGGTGGCCCTGATCGGGTGTCTTGTGAGAAGGGACAAAAAGGAGCTGTCTGGGGGAGGGGGAGGTTGTTGAAGAACCTTGAGACAGCGAGGACTTGGACTGTTTGAGAGTAACCGTATTCTCGCAGGGCCTTAAAGGAATGCTTGAAGCAGGAGCTTCTTGATAGAAATCGGACAGTGTACCTCTAGGACTGCTTCTGTTACCACTCCATGGGAGGCACTCGCAGATTCTGGGGAATTGGTGAGCCTACATCGGTAGGGAGACTAATACTCAGGGTCCCGCAAAGCTGGTGGAGAGTTGGCCGAGTGGCTGGGATCAGCAAGATACACCGAACCACCTTAGAAACCCTGACTCACTTGGATTATCAATTGTGGATTTTATTACCAGGAGTTTTCGCCTGCTTGGAGGTAACCAGCTGGGGACTTTGTTGGGGAGTTTTTACTTGCACTGGTGATTTTATGACACTTGATATATTTGGTGGGGGAACAAGTTTCTCCTTGTGGTGCACTGTTGTATTTTACTAAGTGTGTGCACTTAGTTTAATAAAAGGGATTATTATTTATTTCCTGTCTCCTTACTTGTGTGACCTGTGAACCTAGAGGACCGGGTATCTAGTGAGCTTTGGTTTTAATCCCGGTGTCCTCACACAGACAAATACTCCAAGTATTCCACACAGTGCTACTCACTTTCTTTTGCATCACACGTTCAATTAATAATATACATTTTTTTCCAGCTACCCTAAAATCCCCTTCCTTCCCCTCTTTTGTTTTTCCCACTTTTTTCCCCATACCTCCCCTAACTATCCTTTTATCGCAACGATAATACCATATTGAGTCTAATCTGTACTTAAATGCTTAAAACAAACCTGTTTAAAATATTTTTCATAATTTCATTTACTAATTTGAAGGCATACCGTAATACCATGAACATAAATTTGTGATATCTAATTGTGATCCACATCCTATGCTTCTATTATATGCTGTTCATTATGTAATTTGCATGAACTGTACTTCATTTAACATCTAATAAAAATTGATTTAAATAAAAAAAATAGATTTCAAAAACGACTACTGCGTTGTTAACATGTAAATCTAAATGCTATATGTTTCACACAACTGACATTTTCAATTAAATATTACATTTGTGAGTAACATTTCATAGTCATTTACTTTTTATGTTTTGGTTACTGTAATTAGAGATGTTTGCATTTTGGTGAATTTTTCACTCTAAATTTAGAATTCTAGAGGCTCTCCTAAATATCTCCTGGAACAGCTGGTTCTGCTACAAAAGCAAGCCTGAGGGAGAGAGAGAATAGAGTTCTAGTATCTAAAGACATTGGTACTAATCGGTCCAGGCTCAGTAGTACAGGGGCCAGCTGTTTTTCTGGGATGAGCATTCTATATAGATTTTTATTCTTAGAAATCCAAAAAAGCATACTGTATAATGGCTGGACAAGGCATTATTAATTCATATAATTATGCATGTTATAAGAAACTGAAAAAAAGAATGTTGACTATGACAAGAAAGGCCCTATAGCCAAACACACTTAAACGCAATATGCATTTGTGTGTGTACAATGCATGTGTCTATTAAGGGGTCAAGTTTTGTTAGGCTATCCTGCATCAGCCAATTGTATCCGTAGTGGAGATCCTTCAGATATCCTATATAGATTTCCATACTCGGATATTCTGCATCTTTTGCTGTACAAAATCCTTCTTTCCTTTGCAAAGTCAATGTTTTTGTTTTGATATATGCTTGTTACTAATGTATTTTCTCCCTCATTACAGATGAGGCACAGTTGGCAAGAGAGCATTGTAGTCAGTGACTACAAGGCGCGTTATTTGGTTGGTGGCAGGTTACTTCCCTCTATGATGTATGTTGGGTCTTGGTTCATTTGTGTGGTGAACCCCTTGACCTGTTTTGACCACATCATTGAGAGTCCAGAGGAGGTGTTGTTTCTCTAATGCCAGATTAAGCACCGGTCATTCAGTTAGGGATGAAATCCTGGGTTTAGTGGATTCCAGGCCAGTTGGCAATCCACTTATTTGGTTTAGTATTAGTGTTTTTCGCTGAACTCGCATTTTGCTTTCTCCGCCACCCCTTCGATAATAAATTAATAATTTGATGTTTTTGCAACATTCAAATCGGTGTCTGTATGTTTGGTTCATTATTGAATGAATTAATTTAACATGCTATAAGTGGTTTTATTGTGCAGTGGAAAGAAGCATCAACATTATGCAGTTTATGGCAGAGTGACAGACAGAAAACCAGTGCTGTTAATCACTATTTCTCCAGATTTTGGTAGGGATTTGTTATTGGTAAAGTAACCCTTCCATATCACAGCATCTCCTCTATTCTTGCATCTTACTGAATGTAACACTTTTTTACTTGTAAGTGGTCAATGCAGGTTGTACTTTTTCTGAATAGCATACGAATGTTCCCAATTGTAAAGCACTACGGAATTTGCTGGTGCTATATAAATAAATGTTGATGTTGATGATGATAATGCTTTCCTGTCACTATTATCACATTCTTTAGCACCACTGGCCCATCATGTGTACGTTACTGAAATATAAAAAATCTGCACATTTTGTTGGACTGTTAAAAGCGACTCTCTTAAACTTTTATTTAGTCAACTTTTAAGCAGCAAACTACTTTTAAAGTGATTAAGAAATGTTTCAATATTCTATGAATTTCATTGATTCAAAGCTGGCAGTTATCTCCCATCTATAATTATTATGATTTTTAATAATGTAATGCTACCAAAGTAATCTGAACTGTAATTTAGAATCCCTTTTAATTAAATATTCTTTCCTAGGTACAAAGCATACTAACAATGGAATAGAGCTCAATATTACCTCCATTGTCAACTGAAACCAACTTGCTAGTCTTAAAAAAAATAATAATAAAAAAATGCATATGCTCTCTCTCTCTCTATTCCAAAAGAAGCTCTGTATCTGTGATTAAAATTGTAACTGTGTAGTGTAACTACATCAATTATCACCTGGACGACCCCAAAACCATGTTAAAGAAAATTACAACATAAAGATGTTTCCATGTTGATCATTGCAAAAGCGCTGATTTAGGCCTTTGATTTATTTTTATTATTTTGGTTCATTCTAATCTGAACTAGTAAACAATGTATGCAGTTGTTATAAACAACAGGTAATTGTTCTCTGAGCAGTTAGAAGATAATTGCCTTGCTGCTGCAGGTGACAGGCATTCAGGTCCTTGCCTCTGTAATTCGATCTCAGAGTTGTTATATCACCTGGAGGCTGATTAGTGAGTTTTTCTCATTGGTTCATGGCTATCTGTTTCATTGAATAGTTGATAGTTATAGCGTTCACACACTAGCATTTCTGTTCTCCTGTTCAGTCATGTTCTGAATCCTGTTTGCTTTGCGGTATCTGACTCTTTTGCTTGTGACCCCAACTATCATTTTTGCTGCTTGGACCAAATCGTAGCCCTGACTAATCTTTTTGCTGCCCAGACTGAATCATAGCCTGTGACCCCAATGATCATGTTTGTAACTTGAACCGGATTTGGCTATTTCACGTTTATCATTGATCTGTGCTGTTTAAACTGGGTACTGCATCCTTCCCGCTCCATGATTTATGCCTGTTACATTAGTACTTTTTGGATCATTCTCCATCCCAGCTATCACAGTACCCAAAAGTAGTGCTCTCTGCAGATTGTGGCCTCTCATCTTACTGCTAAAGAACGATACAGATACAAAAATGATTGTGCCTTTAATATGGTGAAAAAGGTCACCTTGTTCAGTTCTGTCTAAACAAGACAGGAAACCCTTTTTGCATAGATGATAAAAATAGTTAATTTTGGTGTATACTTACTATCAAGTAAAATCCCCTACCAACCATCTGCTCAGAGATTTCTAGACAGCACCAAGATTTTTTTTATATTTTCACTTTTGTCAACATTGGGGCAGCCAGGAAGCGTGTGTGTGTATATATGTGTGTATGTATATGTGTGTATATGTATATGTATATGTATGTATGTGTGTGTATGTATATATATATATATATATATATATATATATATATATATTATGTATTTCTGTGGTTTGGAATGTGGCTATCCCTACCCACTCTTTGCTCATACATGCCTGTGGTTTGGATAGTCACTTGCTCTAATGGAAAAGTATCCTGGAGCATACTGTGTCTGCTACATATACAGTGAGGTCACTGCATAAAGAATACACGTTGTTCTATTTGATTGGTCCTCCTATGTATCCTCTCGTCCTCAGGGCTGCCAAGAAGAATTCAGGGCCCGGGTACAACAAATTCATGGGGCCCCCCTCATAGTGAAGTAAGCCCCAAAATTTTTTTGCGCCGCCTTACGGCGGCGCAAAAAAGATTAGGTGTATGGTCATATATTCAGGGGCGTGGCTAGCCAAACGGCAGTGCAAAAATTTTGGGAGGTGCGGTCATGCATTTGGGGGCGTGGCAAACGTGCCATTGGGGCGTGGCTAACATAAAAACCACTAGGCTCTCAATTCGCCGGAGCGTCACATATGTTTAAGCACTCCTGACTTTCAGGACATCTACCACCACAGGGTAGTATACAAACAATGCAGTGTGTACACAAACAGTTCAGTCTTGGCCTACACCTTACATTGGACACAACATTCACCAAAAATTGGTATTGTCCCTACTAGAATCACAACATTTCACACACTGTGCTGCTCTCTCCTACCTGTTCTTCTCACTTTCTCCACCTGTGGCTGCTGCTTTCTTTAGTTGTGGCTTGTCCGGATCCAGAAATGTTGAAAGACCTATTTTGAAAAAAAAATGGCTACATTTAGAAAATTACAGCCAGCCCCAGCGTTAAATCAATAGCACCCACGATTAATAATTAGGCCTTCCTCCAGCTCCAATATTACAATAATGTGCCCCTTCATCATCGCCATGCCTTATGATCACACTGTGCCCTCCATGCTGTTTTTGCCCCCTTCATCTGGCTCCCCTTCATCAGACTATACTATGCTGCTCCCCCCCTTTTTCAATCCCACTGTGCCATGCCTCCCCCCCCCCTTTGTAACCCCACTGTGTCATGCTGCCCACCATTTTTTAACCCCACTGTGCCATGCTGACCCCTGTTTATTAACCCCACTGTGCCATACTGCCCCGTTTTTTAACCCATCTGTGCCCCTCTCATTTTTTCACCCCCTCTGTCATGCTGCTTTCCCATTTTTTAACCCCTCTGTGCTCCCCCCTCAATTTTTAACCCCTCTGACATGCTGCTTTCCCATTTTTTAACCCATCTGTGCCCCTCTCATTTTTTAACCCCTCTGACATGCTGCTTTCCCGTTTTTTAACCCCTCTGTGCTCCCCCCTCAATTTTTAACCCCTCTGACATGCTGCTTTCCCATTTTTTAACCCCTCTGTGCCCCCACTCATTTTTTAACCCCTCTGACATGCTGCTTTCCCATTTTTTAACCCCTCTGTGCTCCCCCTCATTTTTTAACCCCTCTGACATGCTGCTTCCCCGTTTTTAACCCCTCTGACATGCTGCTTCCCCGTTTTTAACCCCTTTGACATGCTGCTTTCCCGTTTTTTAACCCCTCTGTGCTCCCCCTCATTTTTTAACCCCTCTGACATGCTGCTTCCCCGTTTTTAACCCCTTTGACATGCTGCTTCCCCGTTTTTTAACCCCTCTGTGCCCCCCCTTATTTTTTAACCCCTCTGTCATGCTGCCCCCCCGTTTTTTAACCCCTTTGTGCCCCTCATTTTTTAACCCCTCTGTCATGCTGCCCCCCCGTTTTTTAACCCTTGTGCTCCCCCTCATTTTTTAACCCCTCTGTCATGCTGCCCCCCCCCCCCCCCGTTTTTTAACCCCTCTGTGCCCCCCTCGTTTTCCTCCCTTCACTTACCTTTTCTCCTCTCTTGGTCTTCTCTGCTGCTCTGTGCTCCATTGCTCCAGACTGACTGAATGCTGGGCATGACATGATGACATCACACCCAGCATTCAGACAGTCTGAATAGAGCACAGAGCAGCAGAGAGGAGGGATGCCGGCTCCGCGATCAGGTGAGTATGTTTTTTTTTTTTTTAAACTAGCCTGCTCCCCCCACCAACGACCGAGCCCCCCCCCACCCCCCCCCCCCCCCCCCCCCGCCAAAAAAAAAAAAAAAAAGGAAAGGAAAAAAAACGTTTGGAAAAAAAAAATTAAAAAATTAAAAAAAATCAGCAGCGCAAGGGCCCGGGCCGGGCCCCCTGACATGCCGGGCCCGGGTAATTAGTACCCGCTCCCCCCCCCTCTCGGCGGCCCTGCTCGTTCCTAGGTCACCTGTGCTTGTGAAACATTGTCCTGTCTTTGACTAGTCCACAAGGGGACTTAGTGGATGGAGTAAAAACTGGAGCTTGTCTCTTGCAGCCCATTAAATTGGCTAGCATCTACCTCTCCTGTACACTCTATTTACTCCTCAATTCAAGGTTTTTTGTTTTTTATTTCTCCAAACAGGCTGCAAACCCATTACCTCCACATTATTCATAAGATTATGATCTAGAACTAATTCCAGGTTTTAAGTATCCCAATATCAGACTGTATTCTCTCTACCCAAGACATTAAATTCATGGAGGAATATAATTGAGGGAAATCTCAGGAAAGGGTTTATTAGGCCTTCCAGGTCTCCTCTTGGTGCAGGCGTTGTCTTTGTTAAAAAGAAAGATGGTGACTTATGTCCCTGTATTGATTGCAGGGACCTGATTCAAATTACGGTCAAGAAGACCTATCCATTGCCATTGATTTCACAATTGCTTGATCCATTTAAAGGGCTCTGCTGTAAAAAAAATCTAAATTGATTCATAAGGTATGCATCCATAGTGGTGATGAGTGGACTGCAGCTTTTAGTACCAATTCAAGACACTGGGAGTATTGTGTGATGCCCAGCTGTGTTTCAGGATTTGATTAACAATGTGTTATGAGATTTATTGGGCAAGTAAGTCTTAGTCTATTTACTCAACATCACTATCTCCACATCATGAACACGTTTGTCTGGTTTTAGAGAAATAGGGAATACCATTTATAAGCAGATGCTAGGTATGTGAATTTAATGTCTCCACTGTGGTATTTCTGCAAAAGGTTTTTCTATAGTCTTAAACAAAAGTTTAAGTAATGTAATCACTGAATGGAGTCTTCATACTAACTAGGTTTTTAGTACTATTATAGAAGATACATTCATGATTTGTTATTGCAGCTTTAAACAAGAAGGGAGATGATCCAGCTGCCTCATTACCGGAGGTAGTAGCGATATTTGAATAGCTCAAGAAAGTCTTTTGACTCTGTTTCTAATTTTGGGCATCTGGATGCAGACGTACAATTCATAATTAAATTGGATGCCCCTTATGTTGGTGTGGGTGTAATCCTGTCTCAAGCATCCTAAAAAATTCTCCTCTCCTGATATTAATTATGATGTAGCAATTTGAGAACTAGTCTCCATAAATGGGCATTTGAGAAGAAAAGAAACTGGCTAGAAAGGGTCAAACATACCATCACTGATTATACTAATCATAAAAAATCTCCAATAGGCAGGCACGCTGTGTTTTTTTTATTTTTCTCTTGTTTTGATTTTGTGATCACATATCCACCGGGGTCTAAAAATGTAAAGGTGTCACTATCCTATGTCTTCTCATTGATTGTTTGCTCCTTTTGTCTGTAAGACATTCTTGACCTTAAAATTACCTTCAGCTAAAGCTCTATCTTTTCTTTGTCATACAACATATATTTTAGATTGTATAATATTCCCAGTAATAGTATCTTGGATAGAGGCACCCAATTTGTGGCGGAGATCTGGAGATCTTCTAGTGGTTTGTTGGACATTCAGTTGAGTTTTTCATATGCTTATCACTCTGAAATGAATGAACAAACAGGATAAATCAGTCTCTTGAAAAATACTTAAGATACTATATCGCCAAATGCATGATAATTGGGTAGAACATCCTCCGTGGCCCGAATTTACTGTAACTCGCCACATTTCTTCTCTGAATTTTCTGTATTTTTCTTTGCTTACGGAATACCCCCAGTCAGCATAATTTTCCAACATCACTCCAACAAATCATCTTAAGATTGGAAAGATATTTTGTACTCTCAAAAGAATCTTGAAGATATATTGTTCACTGAAGCAAGCTCGTTCTCATCCTAAGCTATTTAAGAATCAATTCCAGCATCAATGTAATCTCAAAGAAGTTGATATACTATGACCTGCTACAAAAAACATCAAGCTTTGTAACCCTTCTTTAAAATTTGGTCCCACCTATATTGGTTTTCTCAAAATGACTAAGAAACTGAATCCGTTGGCTTTTTGGCTTGATCTTCACTAGGTATATGTGAAACATGGCAACGGTCTTGGAGGTAAAAATGGGGCTTGGTAATCAGGGACAGTAAAAGGCATAACTTTATTGCAGATACTAAAACATGTGTGCAGTGCTATATCTAAAGAATGTGGTAAATGGTTGCATAAACCAAGGCAAGAGATAGTGATGTATTAGTATTTTATTAATGTTTGTTGGGTATGAATGATCATCTTGTGCAATAATCTTTTCAACGATATAGGCAGTTGCTGGCGTAGAATAAATAAGACTTCTCCTTAGCGCATACTTTCATACTTCTAACTGTAGAAAAAATTAGATGCTAGTGATGCATAATTACTAAAATAAATAAATAAAAGCAAGGCAAAGGTTAAAACTTCACACTATCATGATGAGTTCCATCTCTTGCCTTTTGTCACTAATCCCATATCAGTCTTATTTATATCATGTAATGTCCTTCTCCTTCTCTCGAAAGATATATAGATCTAAATTGAGATATATATATGTATATGTATATGTATATGTATGTATGTATGTATGTGTGTATATGGCAAGCACACACAATTGTAACTAGCAAACGTTAAACTGGGATATTAAGCCATCCAGAAAAGACAACGGAAGATTGGAATGTTCTACATCATTTGCTGCAACATGGTGGTATTACAATGTACAAAATCTTGTTTAATAAAAAAAATATTGTATGTTTTTCAAAGACTCTGTATAGGGCTAACTGTAGCACCATACCACTTGTCTCTGCTCGGTGTATTAATAAATTGGAATGTTTAGGAATCAAGGAAGCAGGCCATGTACAATGTTTTTGTATTTTATAGGAAGATGAGAAGAAAATGTCTTGATCAAAGATGCCTGAAACTGCAAACTGGTGAATGGTTTGAAGACTTAAAGGCAAATCGCTTTTTGGATTATTCCAGTGCAACAGATCTTCTAAAGTGTGTTTTTCAACAGGAGGTCCAATCTGGTAAACAGTCCTGTACTATTTTTTTATTTTCCCAATATATCCTTAGCATGTTTTATTTGGATATGTGGTATATCTTATCAAATTACAAAGCATGATGACCGATAAAAATCTAAATCCATGGCATCTAATATATAAATGCTTAGTGGCGTCTGTGTGTGGAAAAAAAAAACCAAGTTGCAGCGCCACCTGCTGGGCAGAGTTATACACTGACCTACTAAATTCTTAGTGTGTGTGGGAAAAATTTTTCAAAAAGGGCTGAAATTTGGTAGGGCTCAAACTCATTTTCATGAGGTAATTTTACCTCATGAACACACATGTGTAGAGGCGTGCGTTAGAGTGTGTGTGTGTGTGTGTGTAAAAAACTATTTTCTCAGAAAGGGCTCATCCAATTGACCTGAAATTTGGTATACCGACATTATTTGACAAAAAAATTAGAATACGAAAAGAACATTCTTCACCGCACCAAGCTAAACCCCAAATATAAATATTCGAAAGAGTCTTGTTATTTCATTAGGGGGAGGTGCTCCTACACAATATGAAATTGTCATCCAAAAGATGGGGGAAAGAGAAGGGGGAAAGGGATAAAGGAAATGTGTATTCAGGGCACTCTAATTACTATATGTAATATGTTGAGTTTCTGTTAAGATTTATATCTTTATTACATAAATTCATTTAGCGAAATATTAAAAACATTGTGTGATAGAACATACTAACCTATGACATAAAATAAACAGACTGTTAAAAAGTAGTAATAATACTACTATGCTGTCTCACTGTATTCCAAATAACTATTGATAACGACGTATGTATATTATAATGTTCACATATACTATGTACATCTGTTATTGCTCAATATAAATAAACATAGAGGTCCCGTTAAGTATAGGGACACTATTGTGGTGTAATAATATAAATATTCACCACCATTAAGCTCTATCCTGTGTAATAGATTTCTGAGTGCCGGGCTTTGCCTAGCAGCTGATTTCCATAATGCTGCTAAGTATCTACTATTAAATGCACGCCGTAGTGTGATATGCCCAATATCATAAAGTACTAATAGATATTGCAGACTCCCTCAGACCAAACGGGGTGATACAGCTGTACATCTACTATTGGATACACGCTGTAACATAAAATATCAAATATCGTGAGATGTTGATAGATATTGTAAGCTCTCTCAGTCCAAGTAGGGGTAATGTTGAACCCAATCCCTTAGATTAGTTTACTAGAGTGCTAGATAACTATAAGGCATAACTATAATTTAAGTCATCAGATAAACCGCTCTAATTTCGATACTGTGATATTTGGCATGCCTATAAACTCTATCTCTTACTTCTTCAGCTATGCTGCTGTTGAATTAACTATAATGAGGCCCATTGACTCGTTGCAGCATAGTATGTTTCACGCTGTGGTCATTTCCCCCAAACTATCCGAGTAAAGTGTTATTCAGGGCTTAATGTTGAATGTTTATTTGGTTTTATTATATTGTCAGATATAGTAGCGTAAGATATATCATAGCATTCCAAGCTCTCTCACTCAGACTTAGTAAATATGGAGCAAAACCCCTATTGTCCCTTTTCCCCTTCAGTTGTGCTGCTATTGGGATTTGTTATAGTGATCCCATAGGCGGCTATGCTGGAGACTAATAACGGCGTGGGTTATCTAGCACTATAGTCATACCTCTCCCAAGCTATCTATAAGGAGTGGTCACGCTGGGTTAATAACAGAGGCGTTTAGCTGAGCTCACTGTCTTCATAGTTCTTATAATTCTCTGTTATTAACCCATAACCAGTCCTCTCCTTTCTGACATTAGTGGTGTTACTTAGTACAGCAATCTAGGACAGACCATACTAGTATTAATCAGCTACACTGTGTTCAGCGTGACACTCCTTATAGATAGCTTGGGAGGTATGACTATAGTGCTAGATAACCCACGCCGTTATTAGTCTCCAGCATAGCCGCCTATGGGATCACTATAACAAATCCATAGCAGCACAACTGAAGGGGAAAAGGGACAATAGGGGTTTTGCTCCATATTTACTAAGTCTGAGTGAGAGAGCTTGGAATGCTATGATATATCTTACGCTACTATATCTGACAATATAATAAAACCAAATAAACATTCAACATTAAGCCCTGAATAACACTTTACTCGGATAGTTTGGGGGGAAATGACCACAGCGTGAAACATACTATGCTGCAACGAGTCAATGGGCTCATTATAGTTAATTCAACAGCAGGCATAGCTGAAGAAGTAAGAGATAGAGTTTATAGGCATGCCAAATATCACAGTATCGAAATTAGAGCGGTTTATCTGATGACTTAAATTATAGTTATGCCTTATAGTTACTCTAGCACTCTAGTAAACTAATCTAAGGGATTGGGTTCAACATTACCCTACTTGGACTGAGAGAGCTTACAATATCTATCAACATCTCACGATATTTGATTATTTTATGTTACAGCGTGTATCCAATAGTAGATGTACAGCTGTATCACCCCGTTTGGTCTGAGGGAGTCTGCAATATCTATTAGTACTTTATG
Organism: Mixophyes fleayi; assembly: GCF_038048845.1. Taxonomy (NCBI): domain Eukaryota; kingdom Metazoa; phylum Chordata; class Amphibia; order Anura; family Limnodynastidae; genus Mixophyes; species Mixophyes fleayi. Next base: position 199,420,061 of record NC_134404.1, read on the forward strand.
ATATTGGGCATATCACACTACGGCGTGCATTTAATAGTAGATACTTAGCAGCATTATGGAAATCAGCTGCTAGGCAAAGCCCGGCACTCAGAAATCTATTACACAGGATAGAGCTTAATGGTGGTGAATATTTATATTATTACACCACAATAGTGTCCCTATACTTAACGGGACCCTCTATGTTTATTTATATTGAGCAATAACAGATGTACATAGTATATGTGAACATTATAATATACATACGTCGTTATCAATAGTTATTTTGGAATACAGTGAGACAGCATAGTAGTATTATTACTACTTTTTAACAGTCTGTTTATTTTATGTCATAGGTTAGTATGTTCTATCACACAATGTTTTTAATATTTCGCTAAATGAATTTATGTAATAAAGATATAAATCTTAACAGAAACTCAACATATTACATATAGTAATTAGAGTGCCCTGAATACACATTTCCTTTATCCCTTTCCCCCTTCTCTTTCCCCCATCTTTTGGAAAAAAATTAGAATAGTCAAGTCAGTTAACTTCCATAATTCCCCCTTCCCCCCGTGGAGGGGAAGTAAAGGCTAAATTTACGAGTTGAGGGGTCAAACTCATTTTCGTGAGGTAATTTTACCTCATGAACACACATTAAAAAGGGCGCTTGCGTCGGGAAGTAACGATCTTTCCCCTGAGGAGGCCTGGGCTAGGCCAAAATGCATGACAAGAACCTTTTAAGACCTTAAGTATCTTGATTTGACTAGAATGCATGTGTATCATGCACCGGTTAACTTGTAACTTAATATGTGGGGGTATTACCATATCTGTTACCCAAAATTTCTGTGGAGCTATGTTGCCACCATTTATTTTTCAAGAAATTTATTTGTTGACTTTTGTACAAATAATCACCTGCTCTGTATATTTCCATACAACAATCACCTGCTCTGTATATTTCCATACAACAATCACCTGCTCTGTATGGTTCTGGCTGTGTAGTGTAGGAAATATAGGGTGTCCTGATCTTTTTGTTACTTGCAATGAAGGCTAGTCAAACAGGTGGAAGGGTCACACAATAAAATGTAATGTAGAAAAAACAAGGTTTAATTATTTTTTTTTTATCAAACTTGCAATAAATATAGATACCGTGTCTGTAGATCCACTCAGCAGATTGAGAGGGCTCTAATGAAGACCAGCCACTGCATCAGAGTTTGTGAGCTCCAACTGCCCCACTCTACAGGACTGTGTCCCTGTGGTATTGCGCCTGACTTCCTGGAGCTTGTATGCAGCTTAGAAGTGATGTCAGACCTCAGAGACAAAATCCTGGAAGAAAGTTTGGGTGTGAATATATAAATATATATATATATATATATATATTTTTTTTTTTTTATATTATATATAATATATATATTCTTTTATGTGCCTTTTTCATAATGGCAAAATAAATTGCATCAATTATTCTAAAACTAGGGAATAGATATTACTTCCTAAATATAATATTTATCAGATCTAGAAAAATTTTAATTTCTCATACACATTAATTTTTTTTTCTTCTCTCTAACCACACAATATAACCTAAATGAAACCTTATAAAAAAAAAAATATTGATAATAGAGTAAGTTATGCATAAACTACATATAGATTACCTTGGATAGATCATGCTTAGGAGTTTATACATCAAGATTAAAACTGTAGGGCTGCGGTCTTATCAAGAAAGTGCAGTCACCGGTGGAGGATTGAGAGGCTAATACACTGTCATACATGGTGAAGTGGAGGTCCGTTTTAGGTTTTCGCGAATTAAGCATTAGTTTCAATTACAGAGTATAAGTCATATATCCATTGGTATTTTAATTTTAGACATCTTCACTGATTTGTGTAGAGGCCAAACCATATTGGTGCATTTAAATAGCTTCATAATATGACTTTATGTTCCACTTTTTAATGTTTCTATACATGATGCACATTTGGAAAAAAATATAATTACCCCATTTTCGATATCTGGGAATGGTGCATTTGTGTCGAAGAAAAGGATTTTTTATATTTCTGTTTTACTTCGCTCAGAAAGGAAGAATGCTCCTTTATGTAAGATTGCCTTCTTTGCAGCTAATATAACTGTCAAGATTGGCTTTATATATCTTGAGAAGGCAATCTTCTTTCCAGATCTCACAATTACATAAGGGGCATCGGGATTAGATCTTTCCATAATGTAGTTTTAAATGTTGTGCTTAAAATGCTAATACCTTTATTCCAAAACCTAGGCACTCTCCTCCATTCTCAGAGATTATGATAAAAGTTGTAAATTTCCTTATTACATTTGATACATGTACCTATTTCATTTACATGTACCTAGTTAATTATCTGCAAAATGCTTCCGTTTGAGCTTGCAATATGTATCTCCTATTAAATGTGTGTGTTTGTGTATGTATGTATATGTATGTTATATGTATATATATAAATATTTTTATGTGTATATATTACACACACACAGTTACAGGAGGGTACATATATAATATACGTACCTGCTGCAACTTTACTGAGGTATCTTATGGTATCTCAGCAAGATCCTGAGTTCTCACTACTAGACATGTCCTTTTGGCAATTGTCAAATTTAGGCTGCCAGAGCTTTTCATTATCTGATTGTACCTGATCTTTGTATACAAATCGGATTTTAAATTTGATTTCAAGAAATTTAGTAAATTTTCTATCATATCTATGTCAATGTCATTATAAAATGTAGCACTTGCATGTACGTATAAAATTTGCACAATATCTTTATGAATGTTTATTTGACAATTGTTGAAAAGAATAAAATAAGCCCATCTGTGTCAAATATTTTCCTGATGGATGAGATACCTTTTACATTTTCTAAGATTTGTTTGTTGGCAGGGCCGGTGCAAGGTTGCTCGGCAACCCTAGGCAAGCTTAAGCTTGTGCCCCCCTTCCCCCCCTCCCTCAAATAATAATAAAAAAAATATTCACAGCCCTTAACACACTTGACAGTTCTAAAATAAAAAAAATAACTCTTACCACCTCTTGGCTGTACAGGATGCAGTCCAGATTGTCTGACGCAGCACTGATGTCTGGTGCAGGATGCTGTCCAGGCTTCACTGCTGCCCAGGAGCAAGCACATGATATCTGGAGGGGGAGGCTCCAAATGTTAGATTTCAGAACAAAAAAGAAAAAAAAAAAAGAGAACTTTACATCACTCACCTGTTACAGACTGACATGTGCCCCGCTGCCCACCAACTTCTCTCACACATGCCCATCTGCCCACTAGCTACTCTCACATATGCCCTTGCATAGCTCCAATTTGTCACGGCACTACCATAGTCTCTAACTTAAGGACATTTATAAGTGTAATCTCCGGTCTCCCCATTTTCTCCAGCCTCCTCCCCCTGCCCAATTTTCTGTACCATCCATTCTCCCCCCCTCATACACATTTTATGTAGCATCCATTCTCCCCCCACACACACATTTTATGTAGCATCCATTCTCCCCCCTCACACACATTTTATGTAGCATCCATTCTCCCCCCACACACACATTTTATGTAGCATCCATTCTCCCCCCCTCACACACATTTTATGTAGCATCCATTCTCCCCACACACACACTTTCTGTAGCATCCATTCTCCCCACACACACACTTTCTGTAGCATCCATTCTCCCCCCCACACACACATTTTATGTAGCATCCATTCTCCCCCCCACACACACATTTTATGTAGCATCCATTCTCCCCCCACCACACACACTTTATGTAGCATCCATTCTCCCCCCACACACACATTTTATGTAGCATCCATTCTCCCCACACACACACATTTTATGTAGCATCCATTCTCCCCACACACACACACTTTATGTAGCATCCATTCTCCTCCCACCACACACACTTTATGTAGCATCCATTCTCCCCCCCTCACACACATTTTCTGTAGCATCCATTCTCCCCCCTCACACACATTTTCTGTAGCATCCATTCTCCCCCCACACACACATTATGTAGCATCCATTCTCCCCCCACACACACATTATGTAGCATCCATTCTCCCCCCCCCACACACATTATGTAGCATCCATTCTCCCCCCTCACACACATTTTATGTAGCATCCATTCTCCCCCCCCACCACACACATTATGTAGCATCCATTCTCCCCCCCCCCACACACACACTTTATGTAGCATCCATTCTCCCCCACCACAACACCATTATGTAGCATCCATCCTCCCTCTTCCCCTTTTACTGTAGCATCCATTCTCCTCTTCCCCCTTTTACTGTAGCATCCACTCCCCCCCCCCCCCTCGGTTCTCTGCAGGATACTTCTCTCACCCTCCCTCCGTTTCTCTGTTGCATACTTTCACTACCCCTCCCCGCTTTCTGTACTCACCTTTAATTTTCTTTCATTCTCTTCTCTGCCTCTTGTTTCTTTCTTCTGTATTTACTTCTGTCAGACTCCTGTCAGCTCTCTACACTGGCAGCGTCGTGGCGTCACGACGCTGCCAGGGCGCCGGGCACATTTGAAAATGCGGTGCCTACTACAGTGCAGCACCGCTTAGGTCTGTAGGACCACTATATTGCGGGCGGACGATCTGCCCTGGGCGATCGCGCCGCCCGCTTAAACTTAATTGACCATTAATTGTTTTATTAATAGTCTCCTCGACAGCAGTGCCGCCCCCCAGAGGCCGGCGCCCCTAGGCAGCTGCCTAAGGCTGCCTAATGGTGGCGCCGGCCCTGTTTGTTGGACATCCCAGGTTCAAAGGCTGGATTACCCAAAACTTAAGTATACTTTGACACAATGAGGTTTTCATCTTCCTATTTATATCGATCCATGCATTAAACATGTCATGTCCCTAAAAATATGTCCCATTCCCTCAGGGAGAGAATGTTTAGGCATGTGGAGCACAGTCAGGGTCTGATTAAGGGTTCAGGCCGCCGTGGGCAAAAACAATCTTAACGCCACCTTGCTTTCCATGCCAGGCTAATACGTGGTAGGTAAAAATGAACTGGTCCTGACTTTAAAATTGATCTGTCTTTCACCCCCCACCCACCCATGTTTACAGTGTCGGACTGGGACATGAAGGGCCCACCGGGGGAAATGCAGCGGTAGGGGCCCACTACAATGGGGTGTGGCCAACTGTAAGAGGGGTTGTTGGTCAGTCATTAAAGGGGATGAGGTCAGGCCATGGAGGACAACGTATAGCACCTTAGTATGGTCCATAAAGAAAAAGAGGACATTTGCAGTGAGGAGCCGCGAAGGAAAAGGACAGAAGAGAAGAAAGAAGTCAATAGGAAAGTAGTGAAGGGGAGCAAATGCAGCATGGAGGGCACTGTGTGAAACAGGGGAGACAGGGAAAGGGGAGGGATGAATTGAATACAATCAATCATCATCAGCTATTTGTGTGCTGTCCATTCTTTGTGGTTATTGTTCTCTCCCCTCATAGTGTACACAGAAAACAAATGCTATACTACAGTACTAGAGATCAACCATTCATCATATGAAAACCACAATATAAGGGTATAGACTAAAAATTAATATATCCATGAAGCACTATGGAGACCACAAAATTATTAGCATAAAAATATATGCACATTTAAAATATTACATAAATCTAATTACACTCTAGACACTGGCAAATAAAAACAGGACTCTAAAAAATGATCTACCCACAAAATGTATACTCAATAATAATCCAATGCCACTACAAAGGACAAAAGCAAAACATTAATATTAAAGCATATAGCAGATGCAATCCTATAAGGACCTAACTGTCTGAATGTGTTTTATTCTGATTAAGATATGCTTCTATAGGGAATAGAGTCCCACAATTGATTGAAAACAAATAAACATGGAACATGATATAAACAGTGAATTTGGTTACTAGTTTATTAGGAATCCATTCATTGGTCAGCTGCAATAGGATCCTTTTATAGAGGCACTGAAGACGTATATTGCAATGAAGCCATTCTAATCCCTCCCTCCGAGGTCACACAGTGGAGAGCTCTAGAGAAGTTTGCACGATTTATTACTTACTGATTACACGGACTCACACTGCAGTTAGGATGGCAACTTTATGACTACAGGACGCGCCTGCAACTACAGCAGAAGGAGTAATCTGAGATCTGTGTCACTGTGAAGCATTTCTGCCTCTCTCTGTCTCAGGAGCAGGAAGTGTTCTCACGTGCTGGCTGTAGGCAGGGATTAGTTTGACAGTCTCCGTTTCATATGTAGACTCGCAACTCGGTAATTCTCTGCTCTGCCTCACCAACAAAGAGGGCGGGGTTATCAGGCAACAGGGCCTCCCGGGGGATACCCCGGCTCCCCGGCAGGCCAGTCCGACACTGCATGTTTATGTTCCTGTGTTTTCAAAACTTGGCTCCAATTGGCTTTTTAAATGAGACACAGCAATTTTTGTCATTCAGTTTGTATCGTTAAATCATAACTGTATATCAGAATGGAGGCATGAACGAGCATTACAGAGGGTGAAGGTGTATTGCGCGGTCACCTCCTGCACCTGTCGCCATCCTTCTGTCTTGTACTATCCTCAAGCACTAGCTGAAGGAAGATGACTTTTCTTCAGTCCTTACAATGGAAATACGTCAAGATTAAAACCTCTCTACATTTTTCTTTCATATTTTCTTTTTAGTTTGGAGAACTAATATTATACTTTAAAATGAATTTATTTCCATACTTCCCCTGCCACAAACTTGTACCACCACAAATTTTACAACCCGCCAAAAGCCTCCCACACTTGGCTGTATTGGGTGATCAGGCCCTGATCACAGCCGCTGTGGAAAAAGGGGGCAAATTTGCTACTTTTCTAGATCTTATTTAACGTAAAAAATCTTGTTCCAACAGCCATCCTAAAATATACCTGAAAAAGGTTGAATGAGCAAAAGGCTTCAATATTTGAGCAGAATGGTGGGCTAAGTGGTTAGCACTTCTGCCTCACAGCGCTGGGGTCATGAGTTCAATTCCCGACCCATGACCTTATCTGTGTGGAATTTGTATGTTCTCCCCTTGTTTGTGTGGGTTTCCTCCAGGTGAGCAGTTTTCCTCCCACACTCCAAAAACATACTAGTAGGTTAATAGGCTGCTATCAAAATTGACCCTAGTGTCTCTCTCTCTCTGTCTATCTGTGTGTGTTAGGCGAATTTAGACTAAAGTGTATCCAAGATGTTCGTAATGGATTGCTCAGGTGCAGTAACCATTTGCAACATATAGTCAGCGAATAACGCTAGTATCCATTTGTCAGTATTTGCGGTTTGTGTATAGTGGTGTTAAGAAATGCACATGGTCATTGGGGAGCCTAAACCATTTTCGAATAAATGATCCCAAATATGATAGTATATTTGGCTTCAGTGTTCCCCAATGAATGTAAATGCTATGTCCATGCTAGGACTATTTGCATATTTGTAGCATAATTTCTTCGCCCCAATTGAATCCCGTCTGATCGTTATGATACTTGGTAGAATTTGTTGTAGTCTGTGTGTTAGCAATTTCATGAATATTTTACTAGAGGCCAGCATTTCTAAATTCCTTCCTGATTTGGGGTAAAAATGTTATTAGTTAAGTTGGATAGGGAGGAGATTTTTTACAATATCTCATTAAAAAGTCTTGTAAACATTCACTATTCAACTCCTGCAAAATCTTATAGAACTTACCATTTATTCCATCAGGTATTTAATCAGATATGTGATAAAAAAAAAAAATCCGCTTAACAGGAGAATTTATACTCCTGAGTAAGATTTTTCTAATCTTCTCTTTAATAATTGAGAGGAGCAGATTTCCATTATATTATATATATTCTTTATTAAAATATGATACAGCCCAAAATTCTAAGTGAAGCAGTACACAATTAGGGTCTTGAATGACAGTTGACAATGTATCTAACTCATTCTTTTATATAAAATGTTAGTCTTCATTGCCAGAAGCATTAATTATCCTTACCAAAACCACACCCTCCCAGATTTACGTCACTGCTTTTATAACCTTTAGCTTATATAAATTGATAGGCTATTGGCCATTTATTTTAGACCTTATTGTTGCAATTATTTCATCCAAAAGGTCCAGGAAATTTACTAAACATCTGGTTCCTAGCTGCATTACATAACATGTTTGTCCGTTCTCTTAAAAACAGACACCTAAAATTCAAGTTCAGTAGTTCATTCTATGGGTTTTGTAATTGGTAATATAAATTTTTGTTAATTATCACTTCCACACTCCATACATTCCATGAGTATATCTTAATGTCATTCAAGTAGCTAACTTAACATTAGCTTTATATTACTGTTTATATATATAATATATATTTTACAAAAAGATTTTATTGCCCCTTCCACTAGAATGCACAGTGAGCTGCATGTATAGCTTTTGTGTAATCATAAAAACTTGACCAATAAAAACATTTTTTTTGCAAGGAACTCTGAATGTTAATCTAACCATCAATTAGAACATAAGAACAATCTTAATCAATTGTTGATCATCCTTTGCATTTAACCAAAACTGGATGGTACCACTACTTGACTTTGGAACAAAACATAACTATTTGGCTCAATTTAGAAAGTAAATCCCCAAGAACCTTTGTTAGGATCATAAATATGGACTTTAAATAGCAAACTACTGTCTTCTTTATATTGATTATTCAATAAATATATTAACTAGACATTCCTGTAATAGAATACTTATATACATTGAAAGGAAATAGATAGTGTTGTCTCATGTTGCAGTATCCTGACAATTTTCACAGTCTCACTTAGGTTTATTAACTTGTGTCATGTTATTATCAATATCACATTTGGGTTGAACCTGCAGCCATGAGTCCTGTATTCAATGTCTATTGTCAGATTTGCCATCAACTTTGTTTCAAACCCATTTTTTACATTGGCAATGGCTTTCAAAGCAAGTTTTGCATTGAATGCCATTGTTGTTTGGAAATTTCCTCTGCAAAGGCGCCGAATATCAGCGACTTGCAGAATCTGCTGCTTAATACATTTACCCCCAGGAGTGCTTTAAATTGTCTGCATCGTTAGGTCAGAAATGAAGACTTAAAGCAGATCTCCTCCTTTTCTTTCCTTCTTTTTCTTTCAGCTGTCTCTCCCGTTCCACCTGCATTTTTAATTTAGAGACTCCTAATCTTACACTGTCCTTTCAGATTCTTTATCCTCCTCCTCTTTTCAGTAACTATGTACATCATGTGCAGGCAGAAATTCTTTATAATCATTGCTGTAGAAAAGTCTTAGGCGTATATTTACTAAGCGGCGGTTCCCACAAACTGTCAATTCTCAGCACTGTGCAATCTTAACTTTTACAAATTTTGGTGAAGATTGGTGAGAAGTCTTCTCGCCCTTTGTCACTTCTGCTGATTAATCCTGGAAAAAACACAGATGATTGCCTTCCCAAACAATATTGTCAATCTTGGATGCTGACCAAATATAGTCTTTCTGTGCATAGTTGTGTGCTACATGAAAAAACAGTCAATATTTAACTTATGTGCAAAACAGAAAACTAGTTTGCACCCCTTGCATTGTAATATGGTTTTGCCCAGGAGACTGAAATAAGATACCTCTTCATTTAAGATCCTTAATGAAGCAGGCCCTTGATTGCTAAAGAATGTCAGGCCTTAGACAAGAGTCATCCTAACATGGGGAGACTAAATCGTTTGTATCCTTTTCAGGATGAAGATGTGCTGAAATGGTGTTCTGTGCCTAAGGTGGATTCAGCCATAGCTGGCTTATCCTCAAAGACCATTCTTCCGTGGGATGATGGGGATCCATTAAAAGATGCTATTGATAGGAGAATGGAAACGTCCTTCAGGACATTTACACATCTCCGGCATAAATCTAAAGTCTGGGATAGCCATGGCTTCTGTAGCTAGAGCCCTGAGGCTGTGGGCCAGTACTCTACATACAGACATTGAGGATAAGATAAATAGATTATATCTTCTTAAATCCTTAGAGGTTATGCAGAAAAGCTTATTCTCCAAAACAATAGTTCAGGGAGGCCCGTAATTATAGGCCAGGGAGACAATACTCTAGACATCAAGATAATATGACAAGACAGTCTTTTCGGCCCTTCAGACCAAAATGGGGAAACAAGGACAGCAGAGATCCCAATGACTATCTACAGATCCAGTCTCCACTAACTCCAGTGTGCGGCAGTATATCACGCTTTGTAAAAGTTTGGATTCAGACCACACAAGACAAATGGGTCCAGGAGATAGTCACCAAGGACTATGTCAAAGAATGCCATACATACCCAGTGGGAAATAAATTTATTCAGTCAAGGAGCCCCTCGTCTCCCTTATATTAAAGTAATTCTATCGATTTAAAATAAGCATTGCTCAATCAATTGTATGTGTGTCCAAAGCACATGGTGGTTTATTTTAGCAGATGTAAATAGTCAACAATTCAATACATTAACATATTATAATACAGTACAGCACAGCCAATACCAAAAGTTACATACATGCATACCGCTGCAATCGCTGCGCTTCCATGGGTCCCAATGGAACAGTGTATCTGTTAGATAACTTTGGTCAGAGTTGACTGACCCTGATGGGGGATGCAGCTAATATATACAGTCAGTGTTTCATTGTGAACAATAGAGATGACGTAGCTTGCTTCCATAGGTCCAGACAAAGGGTGGCTTCAGGGTAAACAGTTCATAGGCTGATTCAATCTAAGGAATCCAAAGGAGGGGGTCGTCTCTCCAGGGGGTCTGCTCCTTTCATAGCCAGCATCATACAAAGGTTTATTCCCTAATATCAATAACTAAAGTATGCAATGTGCGATCTCTTCGCCGACTGCACCGGACAGCTGCTGATGATTAGGGCTTCAATATGATATCAGGCATGACACCTTTCCTATAACCTAAACCTTTAATAACACTAAAATGTACATATACTCATATTATATAAACTAATAATAAACCAAATGCTATCTGCTCATAAATTACAGTGTAACTGAACCAATATGAATTGTATAAATAACTAAATGTTGTAATGCGAGTGTGTGCATGCGTATCTTACCGTGCGATCGGATCACGCCACGTAACACGTGGCGTACGCTTCGCAACACGCACGGCAAACCAATATTAAACCAATATACTTTCGTTCATCCAATTATACGACTTCAACACTTAGAGCAGCAAGCGCTGGAGGAAATCCTAGGTGAAAACAAAGGCTAACATACCAGTACCATCAAGTCAGTAAAACATGGGGTTCTATTCCAGACTATTCCTTGTCTAGAAACCATCAGATGCCTTCAGGGCAGTTCTAGATTTAAGGGCTCTCAACTGCTATGTACAAGCAAAACATTTCCGGATGAAATCTGTCAGCTCAATTCTCAAAGCAGTGGAAACAGGAGAATTTCTGACAGCAATAGACTTAAAGGACGCATATTGTCATATGCCGATTACATTAAGTCACCATCAATTTCTGAGATTTTGCATTCAAGGACGTCACTTCTAGTTCACTTGTCTTCCATTTGACCTTTCCACATCTCCAAGAACATTCTCCAAGTCCTTATAATTCTCATAGCGGCACTTAGGGAAAGAGGAGTGACTTTGTGGCCGTATCTGGACGATATTCTAATTTCGGCAAAGTCAGAAGGAGCAGCCTTGGAGGTTACAGCTCAAGTAATCCAGTTTCTGCAACAACATGGCTGGTTAGTCAATATAGAAAAAGCCATCTGATACCATCACAACAGCTTGTGTTTCTAGGAGTCCAAATAAATACACGTGCGGACAAAGTCTGCCTCTCTCAAGAGAGTGCCGACAAAATTCAGTCCTTAGCACACCAAGTTCAACTTCAATCCCGTGTGTCAGAGCGGACATGTCTGTGCCTCCTGATTTCCTTAGTAATAGGAATCCTCCTATGGGCAAGACGGCATATGAGAGATCTTTAAGCAAGCCTCTTTGCGCAATGGGATCATACAGTAGGGTCTCTAGACTCCAAAGTCATCCACTCAAGGTCAGCGAGGCAGTCCTTATATTGGTGGCCACTCCCAGGCCTGAGAAAACAAGGTGTGACTCTTTTGGTGCCAGACTGGTATGTCCTTACCACAGACGCCAGTGCACTAGGTTGGGGTGCTCACATGCAAGATGTGGTCACGCAGGGCACTTGGTGAGACGAAGAGAGAATTCTTCAGGGAAACATCTTGGAGATGAGAGTAGTCTGGCGTGCGGTTCATTACTTACAGCCGTATCTTCAAGCCAAGCATATACAAGTCTTCTCAGACAACCGGACTATGGACTATAAACAAGCAAGGCGGTACCAAGAGCAGAGCCATGGAGGCAGAAATAACCGCGTTAATGGAGTGGGCAGAGGTGAGTCTGAGATTTCTCTCAGTCCTTCATGTTGCAAGCAAAGACAACGTAGTGGCGGATTACTTAAGCAGACACTAAGTCCACCCAGGAGAATGGGAGCTGCATGAAGAAGTCTTTCAACTGGTACCACACAGATTTGGAACACCAGAAATAGACCTTGTGGCCACAGGAAGCGATGCCAAGGTAGGGACACCTTCTACTCACGTCAGAGAGACATCGGGGCCCTAGGTATAGATGCCCTGTCAATGCAGTAGAACTTCAAACTGGGGTGCGTGTTTCCTCCCTTTCCACTCATCCCTCAGATACTCAGGAAAATAAAGAAAGAAAAAGTGGAGGTGATGGCGGTCCTCCCAGCATGGCTAAGGTGTCCCTGTTTCCAATCCCAGGATTATAAGAAACAGCAACACATACCACAGCCATATCCCTGACGAAGTCCTCCGACGAAATGTGTTGGTTAGATTCAAGCAGCACCAGAAGACATCAAGGACCCCACGCCACCACCAAGCAAAAATCTACCCCCCCTCCACCAGAAAACTGCGGGAGAATATAGAAGAACAAGCGGTGAGCAGACAGAGCAGTGGAACGCACAGGCATCTGTGTGTCCACCTGAAACCGGAAGTTCGGCATTTGAAATGCATAGTGCGTTCCAAGTGCCATAATAGGAAGCCGCTCAGCCCAGATACACCACCGTCCAGTAAAAGAATTAAGCCCCGTATTCCACTGGACCCCACGGAAAATAACAATATACGGGCAATAAACACAACTGCTCTTATAAGAGCATTTTGACAAAGAGCACGCCATACACTAAAGTATATTCACCCATAGACGCACGTGCAGAATTACAACACCTATACACCCACGCCAGTTACACAGTTAAAAGCACACATCTTAAACGTAACACATATTACACGGCATCCCACACAATAACATATAGTCCCCCACACCCACACCACAAACAGCCACTATTTATAAACATAAGCTCTCAAGCAAAGTTACAAACCTATTAATAGGTGCTATAAACTAAGAGCTATAAACATCTACTAATAATTCCCTAAGCTATAAACCAACAACTTATAAACACATATTGGCATGCAGTACTACAATCAATATACACTGCATCAGAGCTATAGACAAAAAGAAAAAGGGCTATAGCATTTAAAATCCACAAAGGAAGCTGTAATCACCCTGCTGCAACCATCAGCACTTAAGTATATTGTCTGGATCGCTACTAGTTTTTTTTTTTTCCCCAACCCCTCATTTTTTTCCCCTCCCAAACCCCTCTTCTCTTCACTCATAGGCACCGCAAGTTGCGCCTCGACAGAACCAACAAGACCCAAGACCAAATCCACTGCAATCGGGACGCCCGGGACACCCGTAACGACAGCAACGACCACCTAGATTAACGAAAAAAGCGCAGACGTCCAAGGTAAACCCGTAAAAAGGGTCCCTACAACCTCCAGATGTATTTTTGGTGACAGACAATCTTATGTATGTTTATGCTTAAAGATCATAAAAACATGTTAAGCAAAATAAGCTTAAGTGAGACTGTATGGTGATGTCCCAAATCTGCGCGGACCATGTGATTGGACTCAACCCCGTTAAAAGGACTTTTTGCCTACTCACCTGTTACCTTGAAAAAGAATCTCCGTGATTCGAAACGCGTTGGATTAACAGGGAGACGATTGCTGGGACTACCTGAGGGTAACGGCAGCTGTTACAAGTCAATTGGACTTTGGGTAATCTATCCTGTTATAATGTACATGCTGTATTTATTTTACTTTGAGGTACGCTCCTAGAAGCAGACCAACTCTGTGGATTTTATTAGATATTTTATTGTCATTTAATAAATGGTATTATGCTATGATTTTATCTTTGTGCGCATGTTTTACCGTTGGAGTATGCGGTGAAGTCAGCAGTTGGCATCCTCATCGAACTGTGATTGATGTGCTGTGTTTAAAGAAACCAGTTTGTAAGCATACAGCTAAGGGAGGCCCCTTCACGTGGTTATCCTGTATTTGACTATCTGGAACACACTTGGAAGAGGGTTTTTTCTGCCAAATACTGTGGATACCCCATTCATCTGTTGAGACTTTACTGCTCTATGTCTATTTTAATTTTATGTTACAGCTTTCTGTTTGATGCTGGCATTCCTGTTTATGTGACCCTTTCAGCGCTGTAAGTGATCATTTCTGTTGTGTACTTTTTGGACATTCATCATCATCATCATTTATTTATATAGCGCCACTAATTCTGCAGCGCTGTACAGAGAACTCATTCACCTCAGTCCCTGCCCCCATTGGAGTTTACAGTCTAAATTCCCTACTATAGACACACATTCACACACAGACAGAGAGGGAGACAGAGAGACTAGGGTCAATTTTTGATAGCGGACAATTAACCTACTAGTATGTTATTGGAGTGTGGGAGGAAACTGGAGCACCCGGAGGAAACCCACGCAAACACAGGGAGAACATACAAACTCCACACAGATAAGGCCGGGAATTGAACTCATGACCCCAGTGCTATGAGGCAGAAGTGCTAACCACTAGGCCACTGTGCTGCCCACATTATTCTGTACACCAATAGGATTTACTCCCTTTGGAAGAGACTGTAATTTTGGTTCAAACAGCGGAGAGGCTGCTATGTAAGGAGGACCTGGTCACAATCATCATTTTTGTCTATTTTATATTTATGCATACGGAATTTTTTCATTTTTGAATGTGTTTTGGGTTTACAGTCCTATGTTTTGCTATGACCATACCCTTATAGATGCCATCTGCTATTCTGCTCGGGCATGTTGTAACACAGTTTCCCAATTTTTAGGGATTTATATGTAGAAGTATGGGGTTATTTTATACTTGTCTTTTTTATTTTTATGATGCTAAAGCATTTCCATGAATATTATGTTTTATCCTACAGGACTGTTTTGGTACAATAGACACACTACATTATTGGTGGTATACACTTATTTGTGCAATTAGAAGAGTGTGATTATCATAGATTTTCCCAGCGCTCTGCAGTGTTTATTTCCTTTTTTGGTTTACGATCTGATGAGTCGTGGTTTGAGCTGCAGGGTTTATCTATGTGACACGCCTGTTGTAGAGTGCATATTGTTGGTCTGCTAGCGCTGTGGGCGATTTCTCTAAGGAATCTTGTTTCTGCTTTGTTTGGGGTTAGAAGCCTTAGCATAGATGAGAGATTGGAAGTATGTTTGTTTTGCAGTGTCCAGAGCATTTCGATAAGAGTGGTAGTTAGAAGTATTTGTGAAGGAGTCGAGGTACGAGATTTACGCCAGTGACGTTCTGCTTTACGAGCAAGTTTTTGTAGGGTTCATGTTACTGTAGTATGCCACGGCTGACATCGAACTTGACGTGTAGTTTGAAGAGTCGCTGGAGCCACTTCATCAAGAGCTGTTGCTAAAGTTTTGTGAAAACAAGGTACTGCCATCTCAGGGGAGGAGAATGTAGGGATAGGGGATAGAAGGTGTTGGAGAGAGGTGGAAAATTGTTGAAGATCAATAGAATTAAGATTTCTGAGGGTATGAGGAGGCTTGGTAGAGTTAGACAGTAGAGAGGTTAGAGCAGTGGGGGTGAGCGTGTAGCTGGTAAGGTGATGATCTAAGAGGGGGAAGGGTGTGTTAAAGAAATTAGAAACTGAGCATAGTCTAGAGAAAACAAGATCAAGGCAATGGCCATCCTGATGAGTAGATGATTCAATCCATTGGGAGAGGTCAAATGAGGAGGTTAGAAAGAATAGTTTGGAAGCAGCTTTGGAAGGTGGGTTATCAATGAAGATGTTGAAATAATCAAAGATGAGGGTGGGGATTTCTGAAGATAAGAAGTGAGGTAGCCATGCAGAGATTCCTCAATAAATTGTTGGTGTGCTTCAGGAAGGGTGATAGATCACGGCAACACGTAGAGAAAATGGATTAAAAATGTAAATAGCATGTACTTCAAAAGATGTGAATGTGCACTGTGGGGAGAGAAGTAGTCCAACCCCACCATGTGAATAGGCTGCAGATGAGACAGTGTCTGATTGCGTGAGCCATGTTTCTGTTATAGCCAGAAGGTTGAGGTTTTTTGAGAGGAACAGGTCATGTATGGAGGTAAGTTTGTTACAAACAGAGCATACATTCCAAAGGGCATATTTAAATGACTTTGGGAGACAGGTGATATGTTTGAGGTTTGCTATAGAGCGGTAGTGCTCTGATGTATGTGTGTGTGTGTGTGTGTGTGTGTGGGGGGGGGGGGGGGGGACCTGGATTAGGTGATATATCACCGGCTAATCGAAGCAGAGAGAGAGAAAGATAGGAAAGGGGATTGTAAGATGTTTGTCATTTTATTTTCTGGTGACAGGAGGAGGCTGTAGTTGTTGGAGATAATAAATAGGACATCAGTTCATGGGCATTAACTAGAGGTGAGTGGAGTAATGAAAGTGCAATGTGGACAAATGTATGTGTTGGTGGAGGGGGGAAAGATGATGCAGACCTAAAGATAATGCCATGGAAGGAGACCAAGAAAAGCAATTTGATAACATTGGGATACAAGAATGACAGCCACAAAGTTAGGAATTTTAAAAGGATTACCTACTTGCAGTATTCCGTGTAGATAGGCAAGTAATGCAGAAATAGGCTGTGGCACATGTAGCTTATTCCTGGAAGTAATCAAATGTAGTCTAATGTTTGTCCAAATGTGTTGTCTAACTGTGCATTTTCATACACTTTGTGAGAAAACTCACTTAGTGCAGAAAACACACGTACATCTCACGCCACATACGTCATCCCATAGAGTGAAGCTGATATGTAGTCAGGCTAATTTAGGAATACACTACAGCTGAGCTAATTGGTCAGCTAATCAAAGGAAAAGAAAAATATTTGTCGAATAGGCTAGAGGAGGCCAAATACCTATTAAACATTAGCCACCAATAAAAGACTTGGCCAATATAAGTTAGAACAATAGATAACCAATTTCTATTCCATACTTTTTAAACACAGTTGCAGGAATGAAGTTCAGAATAACAAAGGATGAACTTTATCAAGTGTATCCCTGTTTTTTCTTTTCCAGAAACTGGGGCTAGAGATGAGGCAGTACAGGTTAGGTTCTGGTAGCCATGCCACTGCAAGAGCCATCAGTTTGTATGATTTAACGTCAAAGGGGGGGTGAATTTTTGTATAAATCTGTCAAAGATTGAATGGATAGTTACAATAAGGGAGAAATAATAGTGTTTTAGATGTTCTGAGAGTTCGCTCTGAGCCTGTGTACATGCCAGAGCAAATTGAGCTCTCTCTTGTTCTCCAGTGAGACCCAAGACCAACCTTCTAAATTTTTCTTGAAAGGCTAAAGATAGAGAGGTAGTTGCATCAATATAAGCATGTTATAAGTTCTCAAGGATGGACTTTACATTGAGGTTAGCCTTTACACCATCTTCTGTTTGTTGTGCCAGGCTCTCAAGTTTGTTCCTCAGAACAGTTTAATTCCATAGTATTCAGCGTAGCTATTCTCATTGCACTTTCTCCAAGAGTGGTTGCAATAATATTCCACTTCCCCCTTTTTTTTTTTCTAATTCTCCAGTCATCTCTTCTCGTTTCTTGCCCAGATTCTACCCATCCCTTTAGCATATTTAATTGGTTCCTCACTAGTTCCTCTGTGATCTCAATGATCTACTCTACTGAAATTCTCCAGGGTTATAACATAAATTTGATGTCATTACTTTCCGTGGAGACGTTAATTGGTCTGCTATCATGGCTGCTATATTTTAAATAAGGATGTTGTAGCCATCTCCATGTGGCTTGACTGGTTCTAGGACTTCTGTTTCATAAGGTATTCTGACTACAGTCACACATACTTGTCCTCTCCCTTTAAATAAATACCACTGGTCACTATGCTCTGGTTGTAGGAAAGATATTTAACAGGTTTTTGTTTGGAAAGAGAAATCCACTGAGAGAATGTCCAACACCCTTCATCTGCTACTTTGCAGAGTGGCCATTTAAAAGGTCCATCAATATTGATATCAAAATTAATATCACTGCCACTAGGGTCCTTCAAATCAACAGGCCTATCTATTCCTGTCATATTGGTACCATTCATCCATACATGAATTATTGGAGTATTTATGCCTTGACATACTGTATCCCACCTCCATGGGTTTACCATTTGTCTAGCTGGTTCCCAATGTGCATATGTAATAAAATTGTATCCAGCAACTTATAGAACACACTTATGTCTCATAATTATCATAAAAGATTGTATAGATGGTGATCCCTCTACCTGAATGTACTTTTGACTTTTGGCATCTGTTCTAATTTTCAAAAGGGCAGCTCTGTACAAGTCTTCCATGTCTACTGTCCCATGGTTATTATTTCACATATCTTGGCCTGTGCTGCTACAGTTCAATTTCATTATCAGGACACTATTTTGTAAATAATCAGTAGGAACATTACCTTGGGCATATTTGCCCAAGGTAATTTGCCCTTATGATTAACATGCAGTATGCCTTTTATGCTACCTATAATTTGAATCGGTGTATCAAAATATGTTCAAACATACAAATATCCTGAGCACTAGATACTGTAAAGGTGACTTTTAGAATATACCACTCATCACATTCTCCTCCTGTGGTATCTTCTGGGTCCAGTACTCACTACTTTTTACACAGAACCTCTGCTACCTTAATTGTTTTCTTAAAGGGTTGTAAATGGGGGCTCTTTGATATCCACCTGACTGATTTAGTTGGCACTAAATCAGTATCCTTAAAATGGTTATGTTCTTTAAGGCACAGTGTATGCAGTTCATGTTGAATGACAGACACAATTTCTTTGGTAGAATAGTGTTGGAGTTTACCCTCAGAGAGACCATATTTCCAAAACCTATACAAAGACCATTGACCCGGTATAAAGATGTAATTTGAATAGGGTTCTAGGATTTTCCCTTACCTTTTACCATAAGCTCTACTTGGTTACTAGGGTCAGATCTTTTGTAATTTGTGTTTGCTGTTGTATTTGACTCTCCCTCCTTGTTTTTGTAAAGATTAGCAGAACCCACTAGTACCACACCTGCCAATAGTACCAATATCTGTAGTTTCTTCAGAGTACAGTATACCCATCACCTCTGGATTCCTATGGATTAATGCAATTTGTATTTGTGTCCTCTGGGTACTGGTGTTGCAGCTCTTTTCTTGGGCTCTTTTCTATAAGTGTGATGTTAGAGATTGCATTTCATGCCACTATTTATAGTGTGCCGCTCTGGGGGGTGAAAGGAAAAGTTGGTCTTTACAGCTACATTGTGCTGATAGGTGACCTAGAAGTTTAACAAGACTCTGGGCCCCAGTGGTCTCATCCAAGACCGCATAACTGACGCATGTCACATCCACTAGAGAGAGAGAAAGACCTATCAACAAAGATGTTGCCGTCTTCCAGGTGCACTACCTACCTAAAGAAAGGTGTTGTCTGGGAATGTGGCATAAGACTGCAATCATGCTCTGTTCCAGTTATTTTTAACAACTGAGAACGAACAAACTCAGTCTTTTTGAAAGAATTTATTGTTCCGTTCACTAAGGTCCATTATCCACCTCCCAAACCTCTGCTGAGACACTCCAGGAAGTGTATTCCGGAGTTGTAGAGTTAATGGAGAGAGGGGTGTCTGTACAGCAAGTGGCCTGAACCCTACAATATGCTCTGTCACTGGTAAAAGAAGTCTTGAAGTATCCAGGTTGTCTAGTTGTTGTACCCACTTCTTGCAAGAGAACAGTTGATATTGCCTCTGATACAGCATGTGCTTGGATGGCCAAATTGCCATCTTTGTGGGGTTGTGGCTAGTATTGGGTTGGATGAGAGGTCTCCCTCTAGAGTTCTCCTGTGCCGCCTCCAACCTTTCAGTGAGGGTTTTTCACCTCTGCTACCAAAACAAAGCCTCTCTGATTTATTCAAAGTCCTCTATGAATCCCTTCAAGAACTTTGCAACCCCAGGTACTTATGCAAGTTCTGCAGATTGGCAAGCCTGGTTAATTAAACTATTACTACCGCGCAGGTGGTCATGATACTCTTATTTGTGTTCAATCTAAACCCTTAGATATGACCTCTGACTTAGCTTGAGTCCTGCACATGACAGGAAGACTAACAATTCGTGTAAGAGAGTTAAGTGCTCCTCCATGGCCTCTATATGGAGAAGTAGGTTATCAGCATACTGTAACAGGCATTCTGGGTGCAAGAAAACGTTCAGTACTTCTGCCAAGGCCTGATGAAAGTAAGTAAGAATACTGTGGATCCCTTGCGGAAAATACAGAACATTTATTGCTATCACGTACAGTGAATGTAAACTTGTACAGGCAACTTTCTGTCAAGGGTATAGAGAAAAATCCATTAGCATCAATGGTTGAGAATATTTGTCTTTTGCCATTTTATCCTTGCCATTATGTTTGGCGTTTCTGCAACTACCTGCACTGGCATGGGGGTATATTTTTTCAGAACCCTGAGATCAATTGTGAGTCTCCAGGTGTTTGTCTCCTTCTTCTTAAGACAATAAGGGAGTGTTTGAATTTACCTTTATGACCCACTCCTTTAATATTAGGTCCGTTACAGCTTCCGCTACAGATTCCATGGCTACAGGAGAGAAGTGATATTGACACTGAGGTGATGGGTCCAGCCCTTGTATAACCACCTGAACACAAACGATCTGTCCACAGTCATTTTTTCCGTGTGTCCATAATTCTAGATACTTGTGCACAATAGGTTAAAGTTCTGTGCTGTGTGAGCCCTCTGGCCAGTTATGCACAAGTCCATTCTCATTCTTGTTCTTTGCATGTATGAGTGGACCCAGATCATGTTGCTGTATCACAAAGGTCCTTTGTTTTCTGGGATCTTTCCATACCATACAGTTTGCCAGATCCAGTATCCAGCACTGTTGTGTCACTGTATCGTTTCCGATAATATTATCGGATCCTGAGTAATACCACATTGGTATTTTTGAAGAAAAATCATTGATATCTATAATCCCTTTATCAATCATGTGCACTGTTAACCCCAAATCCCTCGCCCCCCCCCCCTTGCTTGTTGGTGATCAAATTTGATCACAACACACTGAAGGCTATCCAGATGCAAATCATGCTCCACACTGGTGATGGAAGTTTCAGCTCCAATGAGAAGTATGGTTTTTACCCTTTTCGGTTTTTTTTTCATTTTATTTTAGCCTTTGATGTGGGGTCTCCCAGAAAGATCCAATACAAGGCTACATACACTGGAGGTAGAGGGTCCCAAATGATCTAATTCTGCTATCTGCACCCGGTTTGCTATTGAAATCTCTACTGCACAGACGGAAACATCTTTAATTTTGTGGTTTTACCTGTGAAGCAGACTGTTTATATGCTTGCACATTTACAGCTGCCAGACATTTCTGTGGTTGTGCAACTAACGGACCTTTTGTTCTTATAAAATTATTATCTCTTTGGAATCCATTTTTTTTCCTGTTGTATAAAGAGATTATATATGACCGGTTCTACTCATATGACCCTTCTGTCTGCACTTGTAGCAGACCAGGGGGTAAATGTATCATGCTGAGAGTTTTCCAGCAGATTCTAGCTATTGTTTATTTATCAAATTCTACAAAATGATAGCTAGAATCTGATTGGTTGCCTATAGGCAACATCTCCAATTTTCAAACCAACTGGAAAACTCTCAGCTTTAGACATTTTCCCCCAGATCGTCATCCTCAGCTGTTGGAGCAGCAGGCTCAGCAGCTAAAAGCTCATGGTACTGTAGGTTTCAAACTATCTAGGATATTTGAAGTTGGCTCCCTTTGCCCTGTTGTCAGTAACATAATTCTTTTGTTTTTGTCATGGTAGTGACTATTCTTGGGGACTGAGTCCCCAGTGGTCTCATACCTGAGGTTGACTGAGGTAAGTGAGTAAACACAATTTGAAGAAATCCATGTAATCTTCTGGGGTCACACAAAGTTGAGTGCAATGGCCCTGAAATATTGCATGAGCTTAAAGGGTCTAAACTGCAATCATATTGAGAAAATTTCATTTTAAGGTCCAAGAGGATCTTTTTTTTTTCTTTTTTATATCATTACCTGTAAGAGATTGATTCAGAGAGTTCAGATCCTTTTTACCATTGTTGTTTGGCCCTATGACAGGAGTGCAATCTATATCTGGTCTTGTGCCAGTGCACGAACAGTATTTTCCACCAGTGTTGGAGTGTACTCCAGGGTGCGTACCACTGGGTAAGTGACAGGTGATCTTGCATCCTGCTAAAAAAGTCTTAGTACAGTGAATTCCAGGCCAGAAAAATCCACTTAAGACCCAGCTATACTACCACTTTCCCTATTAAAAACACTTATTTTTTTTTTTTTTGGTGGGTATTAATTTTGTAGAGTCCACTCAAGGATTACTTTTAGATAGATATTTAATTGAATTTTGGAGGTAAGTTTTTTTTTTTTTCAACACATCCCACTTATTAATGTACAATTTGTCATGATTGTACACCTGGTCTTCCAGTTTTGGCTATCATTTTTTTGCAGATGTATAACTAGTTGGTATGACAGGACTGAACATACCTTCTAAGAGTATAGTGATGTTCGTGGAATCCATAGCTACCTTATTGATCATAATGACTGGCTTACCGACCTGTGTAAATACATCCTCGTTTGTTGCTTGGAAATTAAGTCAATGCCACCCAGCCAAAATAGCAACTAATGTCTTTACCCGGGTAACCAGGGGCACTGTCAACTTAGAATTCCAGAGTGTTGTCAAAGCGCATACCCACTAGACATGTTTCAAAGACTATTTTCTGCTGGAACGAAGAGGCTGAAATGCTTTTTAATGGGTCTGTGCTGTTCAGGGTTAATGTGGTGTTACCCTGAAATAGAGAACAAAATAAGAGCGTATCATATTCTTAAGGAGATAAACACATATATCCATTTAACAATATATAAAATATTGCATTTCCCCAAAATTCTCAAGTTAGTACACAATTAAGCCTTCTACTGTGCAACAACAAATCCAGAGAAAAAATTATAAACATTTAACATAGCTGATTGTCCCTATTTTTTCCTTTTGAGGAGATAATTTATAGTCATTAAACATAATTTCTTTCAATATTATGAAATATATAAAAAATACAGAAATAGGTTTGCTTTAATTAATTATGGGTCTTCTTGGCCATTGAAGATCAAGATTTATTCTGGTTGGATGGCTCGCCATATATGGTCATGTTTTTCCAACCATTTTCAGGGATTATTCTGTGTGTGTATATAGATGTGTGTATGCTGAAAGATAGAAATAATATATTATTAGTCCTTTACTCTTTTGTGTACTTATGTTTATGTTGAGAGAGAAAGCAAGAAAAAAGTGTGTGTGTAGGTGTGTCAGTGGCTCCCTATCTGTTTTAGAATTCAGCTCATGCTCTTTACCCTCACTTGCAAAGCTCTCGTCAACACCTCTCCCCCTTACACCTCTGATCTTGTCTCGAAGTACATACCCACCCAGACACTCCTCTCTGCTTCTGACCCTCACCTCAATTCACCTTCTCTCATGCTTGCCTGCAAGACTTTTAGCGTGCTGAGCCCAAACTCTGGAACTCCCTACCCCGTCTCACTCTACTCTCCCCCAACCTTCAATCGTTTTCAAATGCTCAATCAAGACTCTCCATTTTTTTTCAAGCTTGCCTATCCTACCACCTACTCTTTCGTAACCTACCGTCTACCTGCCTTATAAATAAAAATCAAAAAAATTGTAATAATAATGCTTTGTTTTCTATCACCTATTTAGCGATTACTAGTATCTGACAAATCTTAAATCCTCTGTTATCAGATTTTGTGAATATCAAAATTTGCCATCTCCCACTGTTTAAGTTTAAAATTGTTCAGGTCCTGACTCAATACCATGCTTTCCTGAACTAATCCTTTAGGGTAATATATATATATATATATCCTGAAGGATTAGGAAATTATATTCACTTACATTCCCATTAAATTTTTCATACCATCACTTCTAAATTTCCACTATAACCACTGTATAATAAATAATTATTATTTATTTTTTTATACAGTGGTCAAAGTGGAAATTTAGGAGTAATGGTATGAAAAATTGAATGGGAATATAAATGAATATAATTTAATACTTTTACAATCATAGCAGATGGCATAACATGAAGGATAAAGTGTGCAAAGGTATTCTATATTTTATGAAAGTATACTGTATATGTCTCCCTTAAGATCTACATTAATTATAACGAGTGATGGAATATAACCTGACAGGAAAAGTGTACTTTGAAGCATCAGGCACCATGGCACTATATATCATACACTACATATAAATGTTATGTATATGTATAATAGTACAACAGTTGTACCCTGGGAGAGAGAAGTAAATAAAGTGTTAAAGCAATATTGAGCCAAGACATGAAAATATATTAAAAAACTTTCAGTAGCAGTGAAGTCCTAAGTCTTATGTGACAGGGCACAATAACTTTAAAAATAGAGATTGAACATATAAAGAAAACACTATCTTGGCTATCTACTCTGGATAAAACTATAAGTCACAGTTGATAGACAAAGATGGAAGGAATCTGGTTTCTCTAAGAATATGCTGTTAAGTGGCATTCAAAAAGATTAAGTGTGTCACTGGGAAAAGCAATAGAACAAACTTAACTATCATTTAAAAGTATGTGTTTTGTGCATATATAAGCTTCAAAATAACTATTAATCAGACATGGGTCTTAAAAATCAGCAAAATACAACCTTGTTGTCTTGCAACCACTACTTATGCCAATGAAGAGTTTAATTTATTCTAGAAGCAGACATTTGCACAGTGTTTCTAGATCAAAACAGTCAAGATCAAATATTGCAGTTTTGTTTTAGAAATGTTTATTTGTCCTACCATGAGATTCTAACACAAGAATACATTTGGTGACCACTGCAGCTACAGGATCAAAAGTGATTGCAAAAATATCTAATTGGAAATGGTTAAATGTAATTGTAAATTAGACAAATGTTGGTTTATCCATAAAAACAGTAAATCATTGCTGGTCTGCCTAGTAAATTAGAAGCACTGTGGACTAAGTAGTGTACATGATCCATATGCTTGCATTCTCCTTCGGCAGGTAATTCCAGATTCAACATTATTTCCAAGCTGGCATTCAAAGTGAACAGTGATATGTATGACCTTAAATAAACTCATTTAGATATTTTACTTTTAGGTACTGCCCCAGTATTTTTTTTAAAAAAAAAATATGTAAAATTAAATCTGAGATTTTAAATAAATCCCTTTAGTCATTTCTTACTTTAATATTAAAAATGCAATAAACTTAATACTGGTCATATTTTCTATTTCATTAGAGCTATTGATTATTATAGATTATTCTGTATGGATTTCAGTCTGTAACAAAAGAACTGTATTCATTTTATTTATACATTTTCTTCAATTAAAGCTTTTCAAGGCAAGCTTATGTTCTTGACCATGAGCAATTCAATCATATTTTATTGAACAAATCACATAGAGCATGTCAGATGCGATAATGTTAATAGTAAGTGTTTCACCTTAGCTATTTTAATTATAACATTTAATTACGTACAGAGCTCAAAGATAGACTAGAGAATGAAAACCTCCACGAATCCTAAATCTAACAAGATGCAAGACTTAGAATCAATAAGTTATTGGGAACACACATCCATCTCACAGAAGTGCAATGTAAAATGCATCTCACTTCCACTTAGTGCAAAGGTCAACTGTCTATTAACAGTTCACCTGTTAAAATAGCAGCAAGAGCACATTGTTTTACCAAAATCCACACCCCAAACAAGAAAGACGTTTGTCCTTTTGAATAAACCATTAAGAAAGGACAGCTTGCTATTGTTTCCCACTTGTAGTCTGGTTTTCAGATCTATCAAATGTTTACAGAAATTATAAATTATTATATATTTTATTTTATATAGCACCAGCATTACAATATTTATTTTTATTTTGATTGTTTTCATTATAATTTATAGAACTGCACAGGACTGTAAGAGCAGGAGTCATTCTGCTCCTCAAAGTCTAGCTGTACATAATTCATTAGTTCAATGTTTTGCATACAACTGTTCCTTACATTTTGCCATGAGCACACAAATCTGATGCGATATAAACTAAATTGGTCAATGACTTCTGTATTCTGTCTGTGTCTGATACTTTGAATTGTGATGCTTTGGAATCTACCAATATGGATCTTAATATCTAGAAACCCATTATCCAGAAACGTTGGATGTCCAGAAAAAGAAAAGTAATTGCTTTTGTTAGGTAATTGTCATACATACAGACATGATCATTGAGTCTTGGTCTTCCTCGCTGTAAAATAATTTGAGGAGAGTGAGAAAGGACTAGGGTATCCAAATGATTGAAAATAACCCCTGGAAAACATTCGGGGCCTGATTCATTAAGGCATGTATCTGCCGTTTTGAGTGTATCATCTGCAAAATCACTCTGCACGTGCTCAGAACTGGTAGATGCATCAGGCAACATAGCCCTTTTCCAAGCTCTAACACAGAGGAATGGCTGTTTGTACCCCTTATGTAAAAGGGGGTGTCCTGGGAGGGTAAGGAGAATCTTCTGTTCTTCAGTCCAAAGGACCCCAAAGCAAATCCACTGGAACAGGCTTGACAAAACAAGAAACCAATAACAAGCAAACAGACTTTGCTCTTTTATGGAATAAAACAGGATGCTGAAAGAGAAATAAATATAGACCCAAGGTCTATTTATACTGTAAGAAGGTTCCCATGGCAGCGTGGGATAAATTCGGGCGAACGCAAAGCCGACATATGGGCTTCATATTCTGAGCGTCGGTTGTGCTCCGAATACGTGTCCTATTGAAACAGGCAATCAGTCTACATCTTCTGATTCCATACATGTTGGAGATGGCTGCAGCTATGACCTAAGGGTGATATGATTAATTTTATATAAATAACTTTCTATTTTCAGAGATTAACTTTTGAATAATATAACTGATAGAAAGTATTAATGTGATTTGATCTTATTGTTTTTGGGAAATCTGTTCAGCCAATTTTCAGACATGACACTTTAAAAAAAAAAAAAAATAGGCTGACTTTATCAATTGTATTTAGGCATTTTTAAACTAAAGACTGGCCTGAAAATATACCCTCCAGTCTCCTTCCCAGTGGTGGGAGGCCTATGTTTTACAAGAAATAATCCCTGCTTGTTAGACTGTCAAGAGCCCCTCACGCTACCCTAATATTTACACTTAAATAGCTAAATTTGGTAACTAAAGCCCACAGTCCAGCACTAAAGCTTTATTCATATCAAGATGCATGGATATTTAAAGAATCGATAAAAAAAGACCCTCTATCTTTTTAAGATGCTTAATCTCAAAATTGGCTAAATAGAGTTCACTGAATTTTATGTAAATAAATCACCTTTTCCATCTCTTCCCTACATGTTGCATGTTAATTTTCAGGCAGATCCGTTTTACTGTTACAAATTTAATAGCACTTGCAAGTTTGTGGTTGTAATGAAAGACTACTACCCACCTTTATTATAAACATATAAACAATTCATCTTCTGCTATAAATTATAAACATAATACCAGTCAACAAGGAGTCTTGTGATCAAAAAAAGGAACAAGGGCATCTGGTTGCATAAATCATGTCCATTAACTAACATTATGAAACATTTTAATCCTATTTATAGATATGTTCAACATGTTAATCCACTGATGATGCCAAAGACTTGAAATTATATATTGCCTTATGCTGCACATCCAATTTATGGCAGTGCTTTGTCTTCTATTCCCCTACAATTCAAATAATATGTATATTTTCTTTTTAACTATAATTCAATAAACCCAATTATTGAGTCATTTTGTAGACAACCCTTAAATATATAAATCTCTACAGTTAGTTTTTGATAGAACTGTTGAACGTATTGGCGATCATTATTCCGACACTGTAAATGTCAGGACTAAACCTGTCAACATAAAAATGTCAGTAGCCTTATTGCCAACGCTTGTATTATGTAGCCAGGTGGACAATTGAAAGACTGGCAGCATTAGTCATTTAATGTCGACATTGTGAATGCCGCCGTTCACACGGCCGACATTATCCACCTGTCTACACAATGTAAGTGTCTGCATTTAGCCTGCCAACATTTTTATGTCTGCAGGTTAAGTGCCAACATTTACAGTGTCAGAATTATGTACCCTTCCCATTGAACTTTTGATACTTATATGGAAATCAATTTCTTGAGGGAAAGCGGTGACCATGAATATGGATTATGGAACAAAAATATGGGACAATAGAACATCTTCTACTTTTTTCTTGTCCCTGCTCTGTCATCAGTGTTTAGAAAAAGAAAAGTCTACCCCAGCATTTTGATACTGTGATGCATCCACATGCTGTGTTTTATGAAATGCCTGCATTTATGCAAATATCCATTTCTCCATACTCCTGTAAAACAGAATAGAGAAGACAGGGATATATAAAAACAACTGTGTCATAACACTATGGTCCTGATTTATTAAGAAAAGTAAGGCAAAAAAAATAAGTGCGTTTTCTCCTGGACAAAAAAAACAGGTAAGAATGCAATGGGTGCAAATTAGTTTATTATTTTGTACATATGATAAATACTGTTTGTTTTTTCATGTAGCACCAAATACTTGATAGCTTTACTTGTACACTGAAATTTAAAGTAGATTTAGTACATGCCCTATCTCAAATATAAATCTGTTCCCATATTTTAAATTTACCTCCTCCTCCAATGCAACGTGGTTTTGCCAAGGTGCAAAGTTACTCTTTTTTTTCTTTACTTTCCTTAATGAAACAGGCTCTGTGTGTCTATTTTATAAATGAATAATCAGTTTGATTAATTTTAACCTTTTTGTGTTTTTTTTCATTGTGCCTAGGTTTAGCACAGTCAAGAAAAATATCTTGTTTGTCAAAAAACAAAACCCGCAAAATACAACACATGATGATTTCAGATTCCGCAAACCCTATTCAATTAAAAAAGGGGTAAGATTTTTGCTTTGTTTTGTTTTACATTAAAGGTTAAATTCTGTGTCGTATAGTGTCAGCTCCACAACATTCTACTGCATTTCTTTCTTTACAACTAAACTCCTCACGTAATCAGTTTCTTCTTTAGTATATTACACTTTCATGTAAAATTTCATTAGGCAAGACTTGACTTGATTTTTATGAAAAGAAGTGCTGGAATAGTTTGCCATTCAATACTTTTGTTTTATCCTAGTTCAGCATATATTTATTACCTTTCTGTGATGATAAAATTTCACAGGTGAAGTTTAGTGAGTTAGTATAGTTTAAGATCCTCATGTTCGATGCCTGTGTGTTATCCTTAACTCCATTTTCTTCTTCACTCCCCCACATCCAGTCCCTTTCCCAAGCATGAATGTTTCCATATTGGAAACATCACCAGATCCTCCTTCATTCATGATGATACCAAAACTTTTATCCACACTCTCATTATCTCCTGTATCTGCTACAGCAACCTTGTGTCTGGCCTTCTTGTTGTCTGTCTCTCCCTACTTCAGCAGGGCATTATCAATGCCTTTTCCTCTCCTGTTGCGCTGCAAATATCTACATTGGCTTCACATCCCCTAAATGATCCAATTTAAACTCCTCACCAAGAAAGCTGTGAGGCACTCCTTTCTCTCCTTATATATCAGCTATCTGAATTTTTGAAGTGCCTTATGAATAAACCATGAAAACAGTAATATGTACAATATCTAGAAGTAAAAAATCCACTGAAATGTTTATGCGCAGACATTGGAATATGGCTGAAGAGGTGTGAGCTTTGACATTGGCAATGATGAGGAATTACTATTGGGTCTTACAATTATCTAAATGGTGGTCTTCCTTTTTCCTGACCTTAAATTTCATCTGTGGCTTTATTCAGATAAATGTAAATAAGTCCACAGATGGACTTTTGGGCTACATTGCTAAATATGTTCTTTCCAACTCAACATGATATATTACATGATGTAGGAACATTACCATATTTTCTGCAAAATAAGAAATGTCCAATGACTTCTCAGAGGCTAAGTAGCTTTCTCAAGTGGTAAGGGATTTTCTCCAGATGTCTACTGGCCCTTTATGTCTAGGGATATTTTCTTCGTTGTTGTTTTATCAGCAAATGAAAAAGTCATTCCATTGGCTTAAACACACCTGACTGAAAACACACACTATTTGCCGGTATGAAGTCTGCAAGTATCCAGCAACCAAACAACTTTTAAGGTACAAGCCATCTGAAAGAAAGGAAGGCAGTGTGTGCATTCACTCACTGCTTAGACATGTAGATGGTCCATTTTAGTACTTGATCTACTTCACCCACTCAATGTTCCCTTCTTCCCACCTCTTCTCTTCAATGAGATTCTAGCTAAAGACCCATCATATAATGTTTTTTCTTTACCTTTTCTTTTCTTTCTTTTTTCTTAACACTTTTCAAAGCTCACCCCCATGTCTATATTTTCTAACTTGAGAAATGGGATAAACAGAATTGGCTGCCTCTTCAGGAGTCATTTGCCTCCGAGAACACACATCCGTTTTATTGTCCACATGCCTCCTGATGCCCATGAGGGTTCCAGATGCATAGCAATATGAAACCAAAATGATAGCATGAAGTATTTAGATGAACTTTTGATGAAACAATTTAAGCTTGCAACCCAGTGTCAATTTTGCATATCCTACGTCTATGCTTTACATAATATTGAAATGCAGTTGAAATCAAATGCAGGTATAAAGCACACCCAAATAGCCTTAAATTGGGTGGCTGCACAACAGCTATGAAAACATTAGGCAATATTTGGAATCAAAATAGAAAAGAAATAAGCCCATGCTTGTTT
This sequence comes from Mixophyes fleayi, assembly GCF_038048845.1. NCBI lineage: Eukaryota > Metazoa > Chordata > Amphibia > Anura > Limnodynastidae > Mixophyes > Mixophyes fleayi. The sequence goes on from NC_134404.1 coordinate 199,451,202, forward strand.
AAATCCATGCTGTCCATGCTACCAGCTGCATGGTGATATAAATGCTCTATATTGATATATAGAAAAATGCAATTGTTAGTGATTATGCTTAATATTGAAAATCTGTATTCCAAAGTATGAGGTGTTTATATTTTGATCAATATATTTAAGCTTGCAACACAACATGAAGGGTCCTCATGTTTACATGGTGAGTGCAATTCATTTTAATTACATTTTGGTGTTCTATGAAGACAGAAAGCTAAATCAGCATGGAAACTGCATTACTCTAATGACATCAGATAAATCCTATACTGTCACTAAGTTAAAATTTTTAGTGCAAA